>NC_138292.1:45057500-46257500 GCF_965601325.2 Salmo salar
AACACACACAGACATGGCAAACAAGAGTCAGACATGTGGCTCACTGCAGTAGTACAACACTGGACGATCCCTATTCCCTGCCTGCCCTTGTGTCTCTAGCTATGTCCCTAGGAGTGGTGATGTGAATCACCTGCAGCCCACGACTGCTAAACTGCTGGTCATTGAGTTCCAGCTTTTAACATATGCCCTGATTTTTTTATACTGATCCCCATTGGTATAGTATTCCTTAAGAATCACACCAGTTGTGACCATGTTATTGTCAATACACTGCACTGAGTAAATGCTGAGTAAATGCTTGAGTGTTGTTCTTCACATGAGTATAGTGAGAGGTTAGTTGACGAGGGCCTCCGTCTCTCTGTCTCTGGTCCGCTCTCCTACCTCTGAAGCCCTCGCATGACTCACTTTCGTGTTGAAATGCTTCTTTTGTGTTGTTGTTTTATGCACGCCACTTAGAAACGACCCCCACATGATGACTTTTACGGCCTAATAAACTCAAGAGTATCGAACCAAACTGGCTGGCCATATTTAGTAGCTTTATACGAAAACGTATTACGGTGTAATTGCTGTAGGCAGGCGCGCTATCGAGAGAATAACATAGGTGAGGGTTACAAAATTTCCCCTCGCACTCGAAAGGGACACTGGACCTTTTGTCTGCAGCTCTGGAGTTTCCAATCACCACTGGGAAATATGGAGTGTATTATAAGATTTATATAATAAGTCCATTTTATTTCACATTTCCGAAAATGAACTTTTACAGTGTGGTAAAATGTAGCCGGAAAGAAAAACATCTGTTCGGCATTTAGCGTTGCCAACATAATGGAATCCTCTGATGACAATGATTGAGGGTGGAAGAGAAGATCCCCCTTGTACATTGCCCTGAGAAAAAGAAAAAACAGGGACCAAATCTACACACAACGACTGTTTCTCTGCAGTGACGTGATAAATGGAAACGTGTAGAAGTGATACAAAGCTAGCCTTCTCCTCTGTGTGAAATGGATCTTCCTCGGTCATTGCTCAGACACGAAACAGCGCACAGAAAAAAGGGAGAAAGCGGAAAAACCTAAACCCTCTAGTTTGTGAACCGACTGGAACGCCATCGAATCAGAAATCTATGTGTTGGTGCCAATTGAAATGAATTAGGGCGAATTGAGTTTATAGGGTGAAGGGGGCTAGCCAGAGGGTGATTAGGCAGAGGGTGAACAGACATTGTTTTTTCCTGGTGAGAGAAAACGAAGACAAAACAGAAACAGATAACACAGCTTGTCACGTGGGTCCTGAGGAATCTCTCCGAGCCTGACTACAAGTTCATGACACCTGTGTTGTTTTTTCCTTCAGGGGGGATTTCCACCAGTGTAGCATGGCATCGGTGCACTGAGGACTGAGGACCCTTTCACTGGCTTCATTTGATACGGCTGTGACTGAGACCTAGTAGGTCTGCTACACTACAGACAGACAGGATGGACATGCTTGGGTTAGTGGGTCCCACCAGACTGACCTCGCCGCAACAGTTACTGTAGTTCACAGGTTTTGTTTTTGTTACTGAATTTATTTGTCAATGCAGCTGAAAACTTGAATTATCTGCCGATGATTTTCCACAAAACTGTCCAGACACAAAAACACACCTGCATAAAGACTTGCACGCACGCACAAACATATCCGCACACACGCGCACATTAACGGCTTGGCTGATGGGGCCTGGGAAGAGAAAGGGAACACGGTTCCTTTTAGACGCTGCAGCCGGGGCTCAGGTCAGGACTTGGCGAGCAGTAATCCCTCTCAGGTGATGCTGCTCACATTCAGCCACATCCAGCTGATCTGCTTAAATATGTTCTCTCCCGGCCCCGTCCCTCCACTCCCTCTCATCCCTCTCATCTTTAAAAGCCCCCTCGGCAAGGAGCAGAACTTGGGAGGATGGGGGGAGGGGCTACTGCTATTCCACACCACGAACCACGGATCGCTTTTCAGCGTTTCCGTAAAGCGATCGTTCCATGTGCCGCTTGGCGCGCTGACACAACGTACAGAGCTCCTTCATAACCAGCCAGGAGAAACGCACTGCTGCTGTGGAATAAAAAAAAAGTCACACAGTCCCTCCTGGTTTAGGAGAGAGAGACGCAGGATACAGGGCGCCCGTCCCGTGGATTAGAGTGGCATTATGTGAAAAAGCCTTGTTAAAAGACATGCCATCTGCGGTCCCTCTTCACTTTTTCCAAAGGCAGAGTGGCAAAGCTGGTTTAAGAGAGGCCCCGTGGAGCATTCCCTCTCCATGTCGGGGAGGGGCGGGTAATCACTCAAACACACATTCATTCTCTCCAAATCATCTCCAACTTAAATTACAAACCTTCTGACTCACTCCTTCACATCTCTCTCGCTCACACACAGTCAGATGAAATGGCTTCGTGTCCACCAAACAATAAGAGGGACAATAAGCTATTTAATAGACAGTCATAAACTATCAATATATAATAATATATGCCATTTAGCAGACGCTTTTATCCAAATTGACTTACAGTCATGCTATTTGTATCCATTTCTCTCACAGAAAAGTCAGAGTATTAGCAAGTGCGGTCTGAGTGCTTTCAGGGCGGCAGGTAGTCTGGCGATTAAGAGCGTTGGGCCAGTACCAGGCTAGGTGAAAAATCTGCTGATGTGCCCTTGAGCAAGGCACTTAACCCTAATTGCTCCTATAAGTAGCTCTGAATGAGTGTCTGCTAAATGACTAAAACGTAAATGTAAGGCATATCCTTCTGTGTTACCTACACTGTCAAAGAGGTGCTCTTGTCTGTCTCCCCCTTTGAATGTGTGTGTTCATACTACAAGCAACAGAAAACAGGGAAACAAAAATGAGTGTCTCTTATTGGTAGTCCCTCCGCTGTTTCAGTCTGTTTTCTTCTGTTTGGTGACTAATGAATACAACTTTAGCAGGTACAGTACTAACAAATCTGATTCTTGGATGTTCTACATAACTTTTTCCATTAGATGCATCATCACCGTGTTTCATCTTATCTCACATTAATTGAGTCCGTTTCCTCAAATAAGCCCAAACTGCATATTCAAGTAGACTTTGACACAATCAAGATAATTTATTATCACTTAGTGGTTACAAAGTTACTTAGAGATGCAATCTCGAAGTTTTGTATAATTTCAGACAGTAGTTTTGAAAGTAGTGCCCGTTTTCTGTGTACTATGCCATCAAATTATGTACATTTTACATTCTCATTTTAGTCATTTAGCAGACGCTAAATCCAGAGCGATTTACAGGAGCAATTAGGGTTAAGTGCCTTGCTTAAGAGCACATCGACAGATTCTTCACCTAGTCGACTTGGGGATTCGAACCAGTTACGTCCTGCAAATACTATTACTATTATATTTTTTTGCAATTGGTATGGATGATATATTACGAATTTGTTCTGCTTAAGATCCTGGAGTACATCTTTAAGTATCTTAATCTCAAAATCTGTTTCATATCATTTTGAGAAAGAAGAAGAGTAGGCGGCCAGTACGTTGCAAATAACTTTAGTAAACTATTAACAGAATATATTTACAAATACTACATATAGGAGCAGTCAGCATAGTACATCACAACGGGAAAACGCACTTTGACTACTAGAATCTTCCTCAGGCAACGTTGGAAAAATAGCTGAAGATTATTATTTGAATTAATCTGATTCTGATTATTTTATTATCGTAAAAGATCAGATTGTGGGGACATTCAAAACCGTATAATTTCTATGATCTTTTGAAACAGCTGACCTACAAAATCAAAGTTCACCTTGGAGTGATTACAGAACACTAAGGGTACATTTTTCTTCAGTACTGTACACAGTCTTTCACTACTATAGCCATTTCCTAGTAGTGAATTTACAAACTCCCCTGACCCATGGTGCATCTCTTCCTCCAGGCAACATTGGTACTTGAGTCTGTTTTTATGTAGTCAGCAGGTGGCATCATTAGCCAGAGAATAAAAATGAAAACCAATATCCTTGAGTCTAGCAATGATATCATAGCAGGCTTCATTGGCATGATTTCCTCTTTTTTTAGTGGGCAGGGTGGGGGAGTAAGGAGGTGTAAATCATCGGTTTTATATGAAGAGAAAAAAAAACAATAACTACAGTGGAACAGAGGATTGAGTCATGTAGTAGATTATGGGAGCTGCTTGCAAGACATGATCAAACCATTTACACCACAGATTCCCTTCATTTAGCCTTAGCCTGACTCTCTTACAGTTTGCCTTTGAACCCAGACTGTTGCCGACTAGAACAGCCCTGCTTTTCACTCTTGCATCCTCTTATTATACACCCGTCTCCTTCCCATACACTTCACTAGCTAATCCAATCATTTCCTGCGTGTTAACGGCAAAGGCTCTACTACTTATATCAGCCAATTTCTTTGAATTTATTTCAGCCTGAAAGGTAAAGAAATTTGGTCCTCCACACACAGGATATTTTTCTTTACGCATAAAATATATATGCCTGGGGAGCTTAACGTGACCAATTCCATATTCCGTTTTTAAAATGTGTCTGGGACTCATCACTCCAGACTGATTTGGAAACCTCACTGCGTTACTGCTGCGTTCCAGAGCTGTCATGGTGAACCTTCGGGGCAAGGCACAAATATTCAGCCCTCTCAGAGCATATTGAACAGTGATCTCTCTCTCACATGCTTCTCTCAATAACCATAAAAAAATAAAGGAAGGAAGTGAAAACCTAAAGCTTGGCTGCCTGCCAGTGTGTGCTAAATGTCGCTTTTGGCCTCAGTTGGACCATTCCAATCCAAAACAACAGGAACCAATCCTCCACCTTCCCTCAAAAAACAATCTGTACAAAACCCATACATTGCTGAGGGCTGGAGCATCCAGTTCGAGATGTTCAGAGAGTTTACGGTGATGTGTGTACAGCTCAGCCTAATCCCATCCTCAGGGTCAAATGTATGAGTTAACCTTTTGCTCTCACCCCCACCTCCAGCCCCCACCCCTCCCTCCCTCCCACACACACACACACACACGGGTTATACCTCTCTAGCCTGTTAGCCAAAAGCATTTCAACCACTTCTATCAACAACAAACACAGAAACACAGACAAACACACACATCTATGCCATTATCAATTGGCCTCTCTCCCTATAACATCTCAAACTTAAACTTAACCAGTTCCACTCTGTGCCAAAAAGTTTGATCCCATTAAGAACATTATATTACGGAGCATCTGAGATCACCCCAATCCTAAGAGAAAAATAGAGGAGCAGAGAAAAGTGTGTCTGTGCAAGTACCCCACAGTGACTGCTTGATTATTTGCAGATGGGCAGTGGAAGGCTTGCAGCCAGAAGTGGAGGTTCCCCCTGGCATGCCTTGCATATGATTCAATCTGTGATTGCCTTACAATTTACAACCCTCCCCCCCAAAAAAAAACTTGCATTGAGAAGAGGATCATCCTACTGTACTCCACACCACACTGTAACATGTTCTGTTTAGGGTATTGGTGCTATAAGCAGGCTACCATGGGATCAATAAGGAATAGCACACGCACTTCAGATTAAGCAGTGTTCCCTCTCTCCCTTGCCACCACCGGAGTAAGGACCTTTCTTATGTCACAGATCCAGAGAGGTGCTGCTAACAGCAGACGCACTGATGGTCACAGTCTGCTCATTCATTTCACATTGCTGTTTTTACCAATGGGCCAAATCCCCAGAGGCGATTGTTATGCATGTACCAACTGTTCAAAGATAACTCTGCGGTTATGAGATCAATTAAAACCAGCTTATGAGGTTGGAGAGGTCGAATTCATATGGCAGGGGAAGGGGATTCAGCATCTATTCATTAAAACTCCCACAATACGCCCCCCTAAGCCGCTGCGCTCCACAATAGATAGACAGAGCCGCACTACCAGCTTTTTACCGTCTAGTCGCTGTAGCCTACTAAGCAGTACCACATTTAATTAAAGACACAGACCTCTCTTTGTTGGCAAGGACAGGCGGACAGGTAAGAGCACAGAGAGCCCGAAGCAATTTGGGGTAACCTAGGCTATTTGACCAAAGGACTCACCAACAGCAACTACGTAAGAAATATGAAGCAGATAACAATATCACAAATCTTATCAGGCATTTTTTTTGCGTTGGCAAACCATGACCGCTATGTGTCCAAGACGCACATTTTGCGCATTTGTCAAAATGTCCCCAAAACAGAACTTCAAGAATTACCTGTAATCTAGTAATACAACTAACAACGTCTTTGAGTGGTGAAGTCTCACCAATTTGTTACAATTTAGAAAAATAGTTTCCACGTTGAACTCATGAAGTTCCGAACAGTTGCCTCGTGAAACATACCCACAGTCTGGACAGACTCGGCTACTGCTTTACAGCGCTGTGGGACTTTTCGTTTTGGCGGGATGGATATATTAGGTGGATCGAATACATTTTTTTCACTGCGCTTTTAATCTTATACCGGGAGTCGGGTGATAATTGCAGAGCGCATAAAACTCATCCAGGAACTCACGAGCGCATTTACCAGATATGCATCACCTCAAATAGCCTAACCCTAGACCTCAGGATGCTGGACGGTCACTGTATCCTGATCAATATACCGTGCTCAGGGCGATGATAGTCAGTGTGTAGGAGACATGCCAACGAGTTATGTTTGAATACATTGGCAAGGTAATTATCTAATCATGGTTATGATGACATCATCATAAGCAGAACCGGATATACAATGGCAACAAATGTTGATTAAACTCGTGGTCTCAAAATGTTCAATATTATCTGTCCGACCATGTCTATTTTTATTTTTCTAACGTTGCTGTCTCAGAAACTATCCAAAACTTCTCGCTCTCAACTGTCACATTGGCAAGGATGATGTATGCATAGATAGACGATTTTTTTCACGTACCTCTTTTGTTCCTCCTCCAGCGATTTGACTGCGTTTGACAGTTGCTGTACTCCATACAGTTCAACACGATTAAAGCCAATGAGAAAAGTCGAAACTGCATCTGGACGGCTGGTGTTCCGACTCGAATAAGAAGTGCCAATGGTGTTTGGGATGAATTATCTGGTTCGTTTCCTCCAGTTTCTTGAATGATTCCAATTTGTCACACATTAAACGAGCAGCGACAACATAGTATCTCACCACGGAATAATATCATTTTATGAAGATCACCGTTCCTTCATTCACAAGTGTCCCTTTGAGTGCTGTAAAAAGAAAGATATGGGTTATTATGATAACACATGTGACGATATCCACATCTATCCAAACATGGGGAAAATACTTTATCTAAAGAGTTTAGGAGGCTAAGCCTACTGTATTTAAATACACTGCAACAATGAAACATTTTTTTTTCTGCCACACGTGTTAATTTACTCTCCATTCTCGACAAAAGAGCTTGGCATTAAATAATTCCAACGCCTCTCAAACAAGCAATAACCTTCCAATATAATGAGCGCAAGAAGCTGTGTTTAACAATGAACACAATATGAAACATACCTGCATATGTGACAGTCTAAATCCACTTCAGAAAGCCACAGTGGGTCTGGAGCATACAGCATCCCTCTTGCATGAAAAGTTATTCTGGAAGAGAACAGAGGTCCGAGTGATCTCCCTTCTCCTTGAGACGCACACGAGTTTTATTCCGATAATACCTATTTCCCCGCTGAAAGCGTGTCCTTTTTCACTCCAGCAAACTTGTCTACACTATTCGGGCGTCCCGTTTTACGTTGGGGTTTAAAGCAAAGGATATGAAGCCAGTAGATTCTCCTCTAGATTGTCTGCATTTTGCGCTTCGAGCAGAGGTGAAGTGGTAGGCTACTACTGGTCCTGATGCTTGGGCTGCTTTCTCATATAGCTGCTCCTGTCACGTGGAGATTTCTAGATCTTTGGGGCTGCTCAGAATTAGAAGCCCCTTGACCAGAGTGAAGTGTTTTTTTTCTTATTATTTTAGATAATGAAGATGACACATGTTATTTAGCTGCCTAGGTCCTCACGCTACACCGAGGCTCCCTCAGGGTCCTAGTGCATGAAACAAATCAATCGCAGCCGTTTTGGTTCTCGTGTGAAATTACGCACAACCCGTGACGTTTGTGTGGGGTATTGTTGAAGGCTATCACCCCTAGTTTGGATGTTGAATGACCTTTTGTCTCTCAAATTCCAAATTATAACAAATATTACGGTACTTTACGTTTTTTAAGTCGTTTTCTATGGGGTTTGGAAACGGAGTTTGTTTGGTCCTCCAATTATTCCCATTTGACCAATGAGAAGTGGTCTTGCTAGTACCTGCATGGTTATACTGTTAATTCCACTATATGACAAATAGACCTACTCATGTCTCGAAAAGCTAGTGAATTGTAGTGCCAGTTAGTCTCATTTTAGGATTTCAAAGAAAACATATAGTTGTATGGCTTCGATGGTCGAATTTTAATGGATAAATTGGGAAGACAATGATCATAACCACCATCAACGTTTTACCTTCATCGTTGCCGTCATTCTTGCTCTCAAGAAACAAGAATGCATGCAACTTCAAAGATGTAAAGCCTTACTCTAGGAGAATGTAATATGATTGGACAACTATTTGCTCCATTAATGGATGTGATATAAAGTTGGTAACTTTAACAGTTAAACAATCTACCTAATCAAGTGACACAAAACTAGACATACTTGCATGACCTCAAAACTAACTGAAAGGTAAGTCAAAAGCAATACCAGAGAATAGGCCTAGTACCGGTCCTGAAAAAAAGACCAGAAAAACCCCAGGTTATACCCTACTTGAGATTTCCTGATACCCACCTAGGTCCACCATAGTGTTCACCTCCTGTTCTGGTAGAAATAGACTGTAAATGCTGTACCCCCTTTGACCACTAGGTGTGGCACTTAATCTTTTATTTATTTTAGGAAATTAGTTTGTGTCGGGCACTTATCAGGACACAACTGTCTGCCCCCAATCGGGAAGCAATATTCTACTCAAAATAAACAGGAGGCAGAGTTTCAGGAAATGACTGAGGCCCAGAGGTTACAGATTGGTGTAATGCATATGTTACGCTCCATACGTAGTCCTTGTATATAAAGCAAACATCTAAACCTTGGATGATTTCTTTTGAAAAGCCAGAGGTCAATTCAGCCTGACGTCAAAAAGATGAAAAAAAGACCGTAAATAGAAAATATTTTTGTAATGAATGTTAACTCACTAACAAAGGCTTTGTCGTGAAAACAATTCAATTTTTTATTTAACAATATAAAGCTTAAGTTATATGAAAGCATTCAAATATAGCCATGGAACAGAGCATGATTAAAAATGATTGTAGATAATGGAAAGAGGAGCAGCGTCATATAGGAATACCACCCCACAGACAAAAACCAGAGACCTTCCATGACATTTTATTTTACACATTTTGTCACACTGGTTTTATACAAGACAAGCGTTCTAACCTCAAGCAATAAAAACACAATGTAAGTTTTCCATTTCATCACTGGGACCGCTTGCAAACCTTTTGTGGGGGGAAAACCTTGGACAATGTGTAAAAACAGAACCATGGAAGTTTCCCAGCCAAAACCGATAGTGACCTTTTGCCTGACTGTTTATTTCTTTATTCGAGTGCAGTGACAGACATTGTGGTCAAAGGGCTGTTTGCGGCAAGTCTGGTATTGGTCTGGACATCCTACTAAAACAATACAGGAGAGTGCACTGGTAAGGTGAATGATAATTAAGGGCTAGGATAACTTTTATTTTCATGATGCGTCATGGCAAAGGACCGGTAAACCAATCACTTTATCCTCCCCGCTGGCCTGGTCCAAGGTGACGTCAGTGTTTGAATCGTCTGGCTCCGAGCCCTGAGTGCCAATGGAAGCTGGAAGCACCTCTTTGCTCCCCCAGAGACGTAGCAGCCCATGAAAGTTTGTCTACCGAAGAACCACTAGTCACTCACAAGAGCATTCACCTACCTGAAACCATCTCCCCTTTTAGAACAAGGTCAAGTTGAGAGGTAAAAGAGAAAGAAAGTTACATGAGAAAGCCAGAAGCTGAAGGAAGAGTTGGTGAGAGAAGGGGGGAGCAAGAGGCACATTAAACTGATTAGTCTGGGCTAATGGAGGTTTACGAGTCCCTCATGTCCTCAGAGGGAAAGATGACTGGCAGAGAGTATGACCACTATTAACTGTACATCACCTCTGTCTGCTCCCCTCCTCTCACTTCCCCTCCTGTGTGACTGCCATGGTGAACCGGGCCACTAAAACACCATGAAACCCAATAGCCTAAACACTCATTCATCATTACAGTGCATACATGAGCCGCATCACCCAAAACAGTATTAACTGTCCCACTCAGTGACTTAATGCACACATTACAACTGCCAAGTATTACCAATGCAAAAAAAAGTCTAACCACTTAAGCCTCAACCACCATCTGTAATGTCCAGAAATAAAGCGATCATTGGTGAAAATGGTTTTTGCACGTCTGTTTTATTGAATCACTGATGACTTGAACCAAGAGCAAAAAAAAATAAAATCCTCTGCTCCTTGAGGGACAAGCAGAAAAAACAGGATGTTGTTGCTGGATGGGAATGCTGTGTAGGAACAGGAATAAAAATATTCTCGGTGGTGTCTTGCTAAAAGCCAGTCTCTTGACCTGCCCAGTTGGGTGTCTGGAGAGAAAAAAGGGAGGAGAAAAGGGGGGGGGGGGGGGGGGAGAGAGAGGTTAGACTACCAGTTGACAGACATACAGTATTTTGTTTCTGGGCTTTAATGAATTATATGATGAATTAGAAACAGAAATCCCCATGAGTGTATGTAGTCGAACACTTGAAGTTGACTTAAAATGTGAGCAAGTGTGTGTGTCCCCGCCCGTGTGTGTATGCATGCGTAACGGACCCCCAACAGCCCATCCAGATGACAGGTAGTAAATGTATTAGAAGTGATTTGTAGCCCTGAGAATGTAATGACACTTGTTTGCAGCCTCTTAACGAGGGTCTTTGCTTTGACTAAACAGAGATATAGCAGCTCTCTTCCTGCAGATATTCAAACAAGAGAGGTGGTAACTGAACACATCAAAAGATACTTACTCAGAACTGGACAGTTAAAAGGGGGACATTTAAAGCACACTTGGCCCCGTTGTGATTAGATATATATTTATAATAAACTAATCTGAGGGGGTCGAAGGGAGGCGGTGGACTGGCTCATTTAAAAGTTTAAGAATCCGTTTCATTTTGGTTTTACAGACATGTCCTTCTCTCCCTAACTTCAAGGAGCACTGCTGGCATGGGGAGAGGGTGGGGCTCAGGGATGTGTGTGATCATTGAGGATTACCTTCGTGGATTAGTCTTACATACCACTCACACGGTCAAGATCAAAACAGACCAAAATTTGGACCCCAAGGCAAACATCTGTGGGGACCTGTACTAAGTGCAGGGAACTCCGTAGTTTGAGTAATGTTCAGTGAGGCTAGTGTGCGAATCGACCTTATTTGCGCAGCGGTAGCTGAGTCACAGGGCACAGGCCCTGTTTTATGGCGGCATTGACATCTACCTTGTCATTAGGCCTATGAAGATCAATGGGATGATGAAAGTGCCCGCTAGCTCCGTTAAAACCTGCTCTTACTGGCTGATTCCGTGTCAAGTGGAGCGTTTTGTTGAAGCTGGTTCGTCGACATTCTTCTAGCCCTGTTCTCTCTGAGCTGATCATTTCGAGAGGGCTTTGAACTGTGTCCACCCACGTAAGAGTCACAGTCAGTTGGAAAAGGGAATGGGTAGTCTAGTCTTTGACAAGGGATGGGAGGGTGGGTAGTGGTGACAAACTCGCTTACCTCGTTCCTGCTGGCGTGGGCCATCTTCTTCTCGATGTTCATGGCCAGCATCTGGCTCCTGAAGGACAGGCTCTTTGTCTTCTCAATCACCTGCTGGTACGGCGACACAGCGTTGTTCCCCATCACCACGTGACCCTGGATAAGAACAGGACAGGGCGAGGGGCACACAGTTAGGCCTAATCACACAGCGGGGAGAGCCAATCACATCTGGTCTCACAGACACGCCACCGTGTCGCCAACCGCCCGGGACACATTTATGTAAATTTCAGTGCACATCTAGGTAATTCTATGTCATTCCAGGAAGAGTGGCTAGGGTATGATTTGCTGATTACAGAGAACTCTGCGCAGTGATGGGTACGCCAAAACATGCAAGACCCAATGTGGAGCTGTAGAGGAGAACAAGGACTTAAAAAGGGTAAGGTATTGTGGTTGCCTACTTCGTACTGTGTTGTATACCCTCCTATTATGATAATGGCCCATCCCATGCCTTGTTATTCTCGTCTCAGTCATTCTACAGTTATGCACTTATATTGCATCTAGAGGTACACCGGAGAATAAGCTCCCCGATTACGAAGGAGTAAAAAAAGAAGAAAAAAACGGACTAATCAATTGCGTGGGAGCAGAGGTCATTGATTGTCGAGGCAGACAGACAGGGCGTCAGTCTCACCAGTTTGGAGTCTATCTTGGCATCCAGCCTGGCGTTGCGGATAAGGTTGACAATCCATCTCTCCGCCTCCTCGGGGGTCATGTTCAGCTTGTCTGCCAGCATGCTGAGGAGCAGAGGAGAAACAGGATTTTTAGAAGGCGAGTGGAACAATACACACGTGTTCTCCGATTAAATAAGCGGTACAGAAGTTGCTAATTGTTTAATGAAAAATGTGGCCTTAGTGTTGTCTATATAGTTCATATACACACACCACATTAATCAACTGGGGCGTGGGAAGGTGTACCCCTCTGTCCAATGAGGTCATTTCTGGGCAATATTTGTCCCTTCATGGGACCCTTTTTGGGCCCATTTTATTCCTAGGGGCAAAAGTTGGGTATAGCCTCTAATGTACTGAAGCAAACAGCAGAAAAGACCACACATCAGAAAAGCCAAGATTACACAGTGTACATAACATGCTCTTTCATTGTCAGACTGACCAGGTGAAAGCTATGATCCTCTTATCGAAGTCACTTGTTAAATCCACTTGAACTCAGTGTAGATGGAGACGTGTTTTTTTTTAAATGGTAGCAGGTGCACCGGTTTGAGCACGTCAAGTACTGCAACGCTGCTGGGTTTCACGCTCAACAGTTTTCCAATGAGCATCAAGAAATGTCCACCATCCAAAGGACATCCAGCCAACTTGACAACTGTGGGAAGCATTGGAGTCAACATGGGCCAGTATCCCTGTGGAACACTTGACACCTAGTGGACTCCATACCCTGATGAATTGAGGCTGTTCTATGGGCAAAAGGCGGGGGTGCAACTGTATATTAGGAAGGTGTTCCTAATGTTTTGTACACTTGGTGTATATGACAAGCCTTTTCAGTGGAAGTCTGATGCCATACCTCCACATTTGCTACACTACTCAATATGACGAAAGGGCTGCATTAAGACTAACAAAGCTAACAGGACAATGCTAACACATTACCAAGTCATACACATTCTTAGGCTAAAAGGCCTATAAAGTAAAATACAATGACGTGTCAAAGAAACCGGATCAGGGGAACACACGCAAATGAACTTACATGAACTAGAACAGAAGATTTCATGACTCCCCAGGCTAACGCAATTAGAGAAGTCAGTGGGAATCCCAGTTTCTCTCCCTAGCCAGTCACTTTACTCTTTGATGTCCTCTCCTGGACACACACTTACGTTCACCCCACCTTGGCCCAGAGCCTGCCCGTGACAGAGCGGGACCTGCTACTGTCCCCAAATGAAAGCCAGGTTGCTGCCGTGGAGCTCTTTGATAGAGCGGTGGGACATGGATGTGTCACCGAGGGAGAGAGGGAGGTGGTGGGCGCCTGGCCCTCTTTGATCCAAAGCCTTTGCCAGTGCAGCTGGCCTCCCTTGCAGCTTTGAAAATTACTAAACCCCCTTGATACTACTACCACCACCACCACCATCTAGACCCACTCCTTCCCACCCGCCCCACATTTCCTGCTGGTCCCCCATTTCATATTAGGGGCCTATAAATATACCCATCTCTTCCACCACAAGTAGTATAGCTAGTTCCTTCGCATCCCACAGCCCACCCAACGCACACCTCTTGAACGAACCTCATTAATACACTCGTTCAACAACATAGATACTAGTGTGTGTGGACCGTGGGGTTATGAGGACTGTATGAAAAGTGCACCCCACTAATTATAATTTCCTGCTCCATTAATCAAGTTCCCTCCCCCACGGAGATGGAGAGACAGACCTGTGAGTATGCCAGACCCTCGCCACCCCAAACCACCTCTCGCTATTGGATCAGATCCAGTCCACAATAGTTGCCAATACCAGCAGGACCGTTTCAACGGTCACTTCCCAAATGCTGACTTCTTTAAGACTTTCTCCCTCGTAAATTCCCATTTGGAAATAACCTCATTTGGGATAATGTTTGCCTTACCTCAAGGCCCGACAGCAAAAACACATTCTCGCCGCTCTGACCCAGCTTGGCATCCTTTTTGAAAGTAGCAGCAAAACTACGTACGGAGGGGGTTGAAATTACATCAGTGTCTGGAAGGGGCTCAAAAAAAACAAAAACAAATAATAAACAGCATTACCTCAGCATAAAGAGGCACTGCCGCGGGGAAATCCAAGTAACAAGAGCGTGATGATCCATCACCACTTTCACCACAGCAGTGTTTGAGGTGGATACCAGAAGAGAAAAACACCAGTTAAGAATTGATTAACGTTGAATCCCCACGGGCTGGAGGAGTGGAAAGGGGTATGACCAACCTGTCACTCATACCCAAATGACTAAATTACGGCAAAATGCTGCGGAAAACAAAATTGCACTTACGGCTCATTATGAAGGACCTAACAAGCATGGGGAGAAACCCCCCCATGTCAGTTGTCCACTCACGTGAGATTAGGTCGTGATGGCTAACATGTGTCTGCTATCCAGGAGTGACACAATCAACACTAAAGGAGACACACAGGTCGCACCAGTTTGGGCAAAATTCCTGGTGTACGTCTATAAACACTGTTCAGTTTCAAAATGTAACCCAAGAGATGTGGGACTGCCGCAGAGGGGTACGCAGAGTGTGTTTGTTTGGTGATTCTGTCAAGGTGAGGGCACATGTCAGTCAAACCAGACTCAGATCCGAGATCAAAATAAACATGACCCAGTTTCCTCACGGCGAGTTCACCTCGGCCCTAACCCCCTGCAGAATGTGATCTCCCCAGCATACCACAGTAACGCGCATTGCCCCAAAAGGCCCAGGGCAGCCCCTGCATGCACCCAGGACAACTTCAGTGATAACAACCTACTCTGTAATTCATTACAGGAAATCTGGCAATGCTTTCCTGGGGAAGAGCATTCATGTATCATATTTTACAAAGGACTCTGCTTTATCTCCTTTATAGATAAGGTCTCAACTTTTATCTTAACCTGGAAATTCAGAAGATGGGGATATGTAAGGGGGGGGGCCTAGACCTACAAAACTCAACTATTGACATATCCCTTGGCCTTTAAGCCAACTAGAACACCTTCACGTGTTTTGTTTTACACAGCCATAGCCCTGTTCCTTGAGAAGGGGGGGGGGGGGGGCGCTTTCATTTCAACCCCTTACTGGCTTCTCAGCACTCAATTTCAGGCTGGGGGGGGACGACGACGACGACTCCTGTGAGTCTCTCGGCCACCTTCACACTCAGGGAGAGAGGTCAGGATAACTGTTATAGAGGGAAAACTCCCATAAGAAGGGGGCACTTCTAAAGTGGCTGGGCTCAGACGAATGCATTGTTAAACACTACCATATGATAGCATTAAGAGATTCCAAGCCATTTGGAACGACACCCGTTTTCGGCTTCTTGTGATGGGAAAAGATGTCCACTACCATTCCATGTGCCACATTTCAGTGTCGGCTGACCGGCTCGGTCTTATGTACGTACTGACAAAGTCACTGGACAGTGTACCATCTGAGGTCAATGTTAGAAAAAAATGACTGGTTATTAACATTCAAAGAAAGTCAAATATGGTAATATTAAGTTTGTGAATCCAAAAAATGAAATCAAAATTGTAAAAACATACCCAAGTCTAGACAAAGGGATATGTGGATGCAATTACGGAGCATAAGCTCAAATCGTGGGGTCACATTTAGCTTCCTTTTTTACATGAGCCTTTCTGCATAGAGTAACTCAACTACCCACACTTCTGGCCTACTTTCGTCCCATGCCATGGGCAAAAAAAGCGAGCTAAATATCTGTGAAACCTTCATAGCCAACAGCTGTAAAAATGTCCTCATTAAAAACAGGGATCAGATTCATTTGAGTCCATGCTTGGATGCAGAGGGCTTCTGGGTAGCAGACTAATGACATGGAATTTGAGCGTTTGTCAAAAATAAACTGTGTGTTCTGTCCATCGTCATCGCAACGGCTTTAAATAAACACGGAAATCCCTGACACTGCCGAGCGCCGCTCTGTTTTACCTTTCCTTTACAATCTCAGCTAACAAAGACCTACAAACACAGGACAAAATTTTAGAAAACATCACAATTCAACTTCCTACTGTTACCACTAACCTTTGTGGTCTTTAACAAGTAAATGTATCCAATTGCAGCAAGTCTGCCAAAAAAAAGAGCCGGGACTCCTAATCAATTCCAGACAATCTGCAACTGGAGATTTCGACAGAGCCCTATCGTGTTCCATGGTTCAACCTTGACTACAGACCTCCACAGCTCTGTATAACAGGCAGTGCAATAATTTCTCTGTCAAAAGTTATAATTCATTCACCCTTTTCATTCAATGTCCATGACAGCATATTCCATTAGAAGTTGGAGTATAACCCTTTTTGCCTTAGTACAGTAACTATGTCTTTCCAAATTCATTTCCACAAGTACAAAATGTTCAGTGTACACTAAAAGCAGTGAGGTAAAAATAAAGTAGTATATCAGACTAGAGTGAAGAGAGAGCGAAGTCCACAGTAAGATGAGGGCTACTGGTAGACTGGGCCCTAGATGTGCCTAATCTGTATAGCTATACATTTGTTATTTTCTAGAAGAGATGCACAAGAGGCAGCCAAATCCTTAATTGTGGACCATTACCTTCCCCCCCCCCCCCAATGCTCACCATAATTAGCTTTGACTGGTGACTATTGTTTTGGTGACTATCCAAGGTAAATTTATTGTAGTGGATGTAACAAGGCTTGGGAAAGAAAGAGAACTTCAGAACCCCCTGAACACTAGAAACCCTGACCCAGGACGACTCAGAAGTGGAGCTACGCTGTTCCTCTCTCCCCCGCATCAGCAGCTAGCAAAATCTAAAGCCGTCAAAGCCCATCTAAACCCTGACCTCTCCCTGAGAGAAACCTGTCCCTGGTTTGGTCTCTCACTGAGGTGGTCTTTAAAAGTTTAGTGAGCAGAACAACCAGGAAGCAGTTAAAGCTCCCATTGCCTAATCCCTAAAATGTGTATGTGGAGATGTGAGTGTATTTGACTGGGGAAAGGGGCAATAAACGCTTATCTGTGGGGGGCATTCCTGTAATCACTGCACATATCCACCCTCTTCCTGCAGCTGGTCTGCTTAGCAAGCTCACTGGCTGGTGACAGACTGTCATGACCTTCCTGTGCACTTTAGCTCGTCTGAGCTGGCCACTGTAGTGCATGGTGCACATCTTAGCATTTGGACAGTGATGGCGAACAACGGTCTAGCAAAGACTGATCTCTTGCAAAGTCCTTCCTGTCAGTTCCCCAACTGGTGCTTTAACATCACTCCCTGGTCTCACCTGATGCTGATGCACTGGTGGATCCTGCAGAAAGTCTCAAAGATGAACAGACGGGCATTCTCAATGAAGTCCTCCAGGCAAGCCACCAGGAAGAAGTCATTCACAAGCACCTGGAAGAGATGGAGGGAAATAAAAGTTAACAGTAATACAAATATTGTAGTGAGTATTTGCCTCAGTGTACGCATTTCTATAAAAGACCACTGCAGGGTTTAAGGAAAGTAAAACAGTTAAATGAATGTTAAGCTTTTTCGTAAACTCATTAGTGCAATCAAGATTGGATTCTGACTGAGTGGCCCTGGAGAGCCATAAAAGCACAGCAGTAACAGGTTTCCCCCTTGCAGTCCTTATTTGGGATCGAGGCACTGATTAAATTGTGGGAAAACCCAATTCACTGTCAAATTAAAAAAAGAGCAGAAAGGATTATTTATATTTTTCTTCATACATGCAGAGTAAAGGGGGGTGGGGGTCTTGCTCTAGCCACATTTAAGTTACCAAGCAATTTACTTTGGCAAAAGCCTCAAAAGGAGAAACCCCCATCTGCAAAAAAGTACTCCCAGGCCACTCGGGGTGCTCCAAAAATCGACCACAAATCTTTTAATTCAGCTGCCTCCACATGAAACGGGAGACAAGAATGGAGCCAGCCACTGACCACAGTGGCTGTGACTTATCACTGTTCATCTGTGCAGGGTCAATTGTGCAGTGTGGGAGAAACCAATTTACACGCCACCACACTAGGGGTTCTACAGCCACCATAGGGGCAAGAACACCCTCTGCCTGACATTAGAACATGGGCTAGCAACACTGACAGATGGGCTACAGGAAAACTGAAAAGTTTACACCGCCATAAAAGAGCAGTACGACAACTCTACTTTAAGTGTTCATGACCCCATTGTGCACTCAAAAGTTGTGTCAAAAGGCTTACATTCCTTTGTGGTTATTACTGCGTTCCTACTCTCGAGTACTAGGTTCACGTCACAGACCTCAGTTTTCAAAAGTTCTCCAAGAATTCACAAATCTTTGTATGCTTAAAGCTTAGAGAGCTGTTTTCACCCTCCATTTCTGCTTGAAGAAAACTTAATTACATGGCGCTATCAGGCAACACCACATTTCAGCTATGACAACGCTTATCTAGGCACGATAAACTCTGAACAGCTAAGTGTCCTAATCAGTGTCATCTGGGATTCAGCCCAAGATCCTCAAACAAGTTTTGAAAGGGCTAGAAGTGGCCTTTTATGCACAATCTGATGAGCTAAACTTGAGGTAGGCTTTTCCCCCCCGCTTTCAACATGCAAAAGTTGCCAACATCTGACAGCGATTCCAGCTGGGGGGGGGGGGGGGGTTTGGTGCGTTCAAATAAGACTGGATTTCCCACTTCCTTTCAAATCAATTTCTACTCAATGTTGAAGGTTGCAGTGAAGACAGGGATGTTGGAAAACAACACCGATATCTGACCATTACAGCAATCAGTAAATAGTTGGGTATCACCCAGAGTAATGTAACCCTTTTGTTCTCTCCTCGATGACTCCAAACTGATGCATTACACATGCTCATCAAGACAAAAAGGCCCATCCCCAATGGAATATCTTTCTACCTCTCAACCATCACTCCACAAAATTGAATGAGGTTCTTTTGTGGCGTGTGTCTGTTTGCAAAATCCCCTTGTCTTTATTACTTTCAAATGAGCCCATTTTGTGAAAATGTTTGCAGACCCATCACACTTAAGGTGCAGCAGCTTAACTGTTGCACAACCTCCCACCTCGACAGACAGGCGGTCCTGTGTGTGAACGGAGCGCGCTCCGATTAACCCTTTGGCGTGTAAGATCACATATTTGTGATAATTGTTGAGTGGTCCTTGCAGCGAACCACAGCAAAAACGTGATAGGGACAGTAGCAACTGAACGTATGATGCAACAATCGCCTAAAGAGCATTGTCTGAAAAGCATCTAAACAATGTTTTCCACCGATGAGAAATAAAGGTCTTCAACCTTATTCCTCAATTTCACCTTTATTGAAAAATAGATTTTTTTTTATTTTACTAGGCAAGTCAGTTAAGAACAAATTCTTATTTACAATGACAGCGTCGGAACAGTGGGTTAACTGCCTTGTTCAGCGGCAGAACGACATTTTTACTTTGTCAGCTCAGGGATTCGATCCAGCAACCTTTTGATTACTGGCCCAACGCTCTAAACAAAGGCTCCCTGCCGCCCCATAAACCAGTCTAAATAACAGATTTCACTGACCAAAAAAACTAAAGTTAGCAACCTAACAGTTAGACTTCTTTAAAAATGTACCATATCATTGGTGAGCACAAGGGACAAATGTAATATGGTTTGGAAATGAGATGCGTGTCAGCTAGCTAACAGCAGCTAAATACTTTGATGGCAGCCATATTTGTTTATATTTTTGACAAGCGCAAACTCCCGAATCCCATTCACTATAACATGCAAGAAACGGAATGCATGATTTGTCACCAGTACTTGAAAATGTGAACAAAACAGGAAACGCAGGCGCCATACATGCAGTATGCTAGAAGAAACGACAACACGATATACAGAAAATAAGGCACTTTGATAGGAACGCACATATCCAAAGTTATTATTTGTAAAGAAAACAACGATGTACAAAATTACTTCCAATGTTGAACAAGCTGGGGGGGGGGGAAATTTAGGCCTGGTCTTTTTTACCCCTTTTTCTCTCCAATTGGTAGTTACAGTCTTGTCCCATCACTGCAACTCCCCTACAGACGAAAGTCGAGAGCCATGCGTCCTCCGAAACACGACCCTGCCAAGCCACACTGCTTCTTCACAAACTGCTCGCTTAACCCAGCCTTCACCAATGTGTAGGAGGAAACGCTGTCACGCTGGCGACCGTGTCATCTTGCAGGCGCCCTGCCCACCACAGGAGTAGCCAGAGCGCGACGGGACAAGGAAATTCTGGCCGTGCCAAACCCTAGCCTAACAACGCTGGGTCAATTGTGCACCACCTCATGGGTCTCCCAGTCACGGCTGGCTGAGACTGCCTGGAATTGAACCCGGGTCTGTAGTGATGCCTCAAGCACTGCGCTACTCGGGAGGCCGTGCAAGGCCTGTTCTAACTATAGATGTGCAATTTCTTCATACTTGATCTGGGGAAACAGGGGAAGTGCTTGGACTCTCGAAGAGAGAAGTTGTCTGGCTCAGTAAAGCCTCAAACAAATTGTCAGTAACAGTGAAATGGGCTACTTATGTGAATTCATTAACACACTTCAATTCAAACTGGTTAAAAAATAAGTTGAAACATAGCCTATAGATATTTAGCAGGCAGCGCAGGTTAACTGTCCTGTTGCATACATCATCACATTTTGGTACAGTGAGTGCATTGACATAATGCGCATAATTTTTTTTTTACAAAAAAATTTAAATTAAAATAAAACAAACCACAGGGTTTCTTCATTAGAGATATTTGGAACTCATGTGCGTAAAGGTTAAGGTATGTGTGTGCTGGGCATGCTCTGAGAAGACTGACAGGACACTACTCCCAAGGCAATGCTGCTAAAGCACCTTGAGGAGAACTGGTCTCCAACCTGAGTAGTAACACGGAGCAGCATCTGCTCCAACCACATGGAGTCTCTAAACAAGACCCCAAGCAGGGAAGTCGAGACCAGCCTACAGGGCTCTTCAAAAGTGCACAAGTGTTCAACAAGCTTGGTGATTTAGGGCACGTAAGGTATTTTCTGAAATGGGATACAGTTACAATATTGTTGGTAGTACGTCAGTTTGCGATTGCTGCTGCCCCCCCCGAGGCATTTGCACAGGAAAGATCTGTTTGAGGCAGTGCTTTGGATACTTTCTGTCTGAGCACTGATTTGTCGGGTAAAAACCAACAAATAAAAAAATGATTCTGTACAAATGAGTTTAGTTCTAGGTTCCTCATTGGTTAAGAAACAGACTGGGGGAGCTAGAGGCTCTTTATATTAGCTTAAAAATAGATTAGGATGAAATGGAACCTTCAGTAAACCGCTGACATGATTTACTTCTGTGAGAGCCATTTGATCAGGCCAGATGTTTTTCATTCAAAGCGTTTATCGTCAAGAAGCAAAGATAAAGGGGGCCAAATAGCCCAAAGTTCAGCCTTTTATTTCTCAGCAGGTCCAAATTATCAAATCATTTGGGAAATCTCAATTATACTCATGTATGCAAAGAATGAGGCTGGGAGTTTGGGTTTCAGAGAATATACCCAGGGCACTGCACCAATTAGCACACCTGGTTTGTCTCTAAACCTAATTCCTGTCCAGTGATTGGATCTCCAGAACATGTCCAGCCCCTCTTCAGTAAATGAGCCATCTCCTGGGCATATTAAATTAAGCCACATAACTTGTCCTAAATGACTGATGACAAATTTAGGCACAATTACGAACATCTGACCTATGTTAGAAGTAGATGAAACAAACCACAAGTTGTAAATATGTTCACAGGGACATTGTCAACACTCAAACCTAGGAAATCTTAATACCAACGTTGTATTACTAGTTCATACTAGTGTTATTTTACAGCATTTCAATCTGAGTGGATTAGTCTTCCACCTAAACTCTTGAGGATTCTGAACTGAGTGATACGTTTGACAGAACTACTCCCCGAAATTCCCTGAAAAGGCAGCTAGCTTCTGATTCAAGTAACCATTAATGCGTTTTCCTTATTTGGCCAGTTGTCCAACTCGGTATAATTGTTCTTAACATGAGACTATTTTAAGGATCAGTCCCTTTAAAAAAATGTTGCCTCAAATGTCATACCCAAATCTAAATGCCTGTAGCTCAGGCCCTGAAGCAAGGATATGCATTTTCTTGGTACCATTTTAAAGGAAACACTTGAGTTTGTGGAAATGTGAAAGGAATGTAGAAAAATAACACATTAGATCTGGTAAAAAAGAAATTTAAAATAATTGTACCATCATCTTTGAAATGAAGAGAAAGGCCATAATATAGTATTTCAGCACAGGTACAATTTAGATATTGGCCACTAGATGGTAGCAGTGTATGTGCAAAGTGTCAGACTGATCCAATGAACTATTGTATTTGTTCAAAATGTATCAAGATTGCCCAAATGTGCCTAATTTGTTTATTAAATAACTGCGTTCAAAACTGTGCACCCTCTTCAAACAATTGCATGGTATTACTTCACTTTAATAGCTACTGTAAATTGGACAGTGCAGTTAGATTAACAAGAATTTAAGCTTTCTGCCAATATCAGATATGTCTACATCCTGGGAAATGCTCTTGTTACTAAGGCAAATGCGATTTAGCATGAGGTTGTATGTTAGCTCAACCATCCCACAGGGGACCCACCAATCCTGAAGATTTATAATCCGTTCCCACCATGGATGATTTTTAAGACCGTCGGCTCAAAATATTTCATTTTTATTTGATGTACGTTGTAGAACACCAACAGAAAGATGGATCCTTGGTGTCTACAGAAGGCTTCAGTTGTAGTGAAAGCAATTTTAGAAAGGGTGCAGTTTGTAGACAAAAAGCTGTCTGCAGTGGAGTCTCTCCTTTTGTAGCAAAACACTACTAATATAAGTGTCCATACTAACTAAATGTAATATCTTCAAGTGTTATGTAGAGTGTTTCAACCTTGCCATCCACATGTACTAGAGAAGTAATTCCTCTTGCCAAAGAGCCTTCCCTTGTACCTCACAGTATTTTGCAGAACTAATCTACTCTTAATGTGGGCTTCAATTCCATTCAAGTCTGTGACTAGTTAGCACATATTAAAACAGTCTTCCTGCAAATCCATTTATACTTAACAGAAATAAAACGCAATGTAAAATGTCCTGTTTCATAAGCTGAAAATATTCCAGAAATGCTCCACACACACACACAAAAAGCTTCAAATTGTGTGCACAAATTTGTTTACATCCATGTTAGTGAACATTTCTCTTTTGCCAAGATAATCCATCCAACTGACAGGTGTGGCATTTCAAGAAGATGGTTAAACAGCATGATCATTAGACAGGTGCACTTTGTCCTGGGGACAATAAAAGGCCACCAAGATGTGCAGCTGTGTCACAACACCAGATGTCTCAAGTTGAGGAAGTGCGCACTTGCCATTCTGATTGCAGGAATGTCCACCAGAGCTGTTGCCAGAGAATGTAATGTTCATTTTTCTACCATAAGCCCCTCCAATCAGCCTCACAACCGCAGACCACATGTAACCACGCAAGCCCAGGACCTCCACCTCTGGTTTCTCCACCCAGACAGCTGATGAAACTGGAGTATTTCTGTCTGTAATAAAGCCCTTTTATGGGGAAAAACTCATTCTGATTGGCTGAGCCTACGCCTTCCCAGGCCCCCCCCCATGGATGCGCCCCTTCCCAGTCATGTGAAAGGCATAGATAAGGGCCTAATGAATGCATTTCAATTTCCTTATATGGAATGTAACTTGCTTTTATATTTTTTTCAAGTATATGCACGCACATACACACAGAGCTTCCAAGTTGAGCTTGTGTCTGGGACACTCCAATATAGTAGATGGTGTTGTGAACAATTGGTGTTATGCATTAGTTTCTGTTGGTGAGAGTTGACAGCACTACCAGCTAGCTATCCAGCCAACCTTTCACCTACATGGTTTTTAATAATTTCTTGAAATAAACAAATCAACTTAAGCGACCAGACTTGTTGGGTTTTGTTAAGCTAACATGCTGACTACACCGCTCAAATCGCGTGCGCTGCAAAATGAAATGTACACATACATGTTATTCAAAGTCAGTTGCCAACCACCATATAAAGTCCAAAGAAGAAGCCTGAAGGAGAGATGACTAGAAACAAACTCCGTTTACCCTATTCTCAACATGCGCGTGATAGCGCATTCACACGCGGGCGGTCTGGTCAGCAGCTAACTTAACAAATCCAGTTTGTTTCTAGCTAGCTATACCTAGTGGCAAATAACAAGCTACAGTAACAAAGAAAAACGCTATTAATCCTTACGGAAACTGTGTGTGTGATCATAAACCAGAGATTGGTATGCAGAGATGAAATAAGTCCCCCACCTACTACAGTCTGCACTAGCGAAGAGTTCCGCTAAAAGCAGCAACCACCAGTAACCCTCCCACCATTTAATTTGACCTATCACAAAGTGGTGGGTTGGAGTTGACCAGACAGTCATTTTTGGACGTTTTGAAAGTGTCATCTTCGCAGTCCACCACAAGCCACTAACAGCTGGCTTCAAATACAATTTTGTTACACGCGCCGAACAGGTGTAGACCTTACAGTGAAATGCATACTTACAAGCCCTTAACCAACAATGCAGTTAAGAAAATATCAACAAACAAAGTATGAAGAACTACTAATTAAAGATCAGCAGTAAATAATAGTGGGGCTATATACCAGGGGGTACAGGTACAGAGTCAATGTCAATGTGCGGGGGCAACGGTGGGGAGGTAAATATGTACATGTAGGTAGAGTTATTTCAGTGACAATGCATAGATAAGGGGGGGCAATGAAAATAGTCTGGGTAGCCATTTGATTAGCTGCTCGGGAGTCTCATGGCTTGGGGGTAGAAGCTATCTTAGGAGCCTCTTGGACCTAGACTTGGCGCTCCGGTACCGCTTTCCGTGCGGTAGCTGAGAGAACAGTATGACGAGGGTGGCTGGAGTGACAATTTTTATGGCCTTCCTCTGACACCGCCTGGTATATACAGTTGAAGTCGGAAGTTTACATAGACCTTAGCCAAATAACTGAGTTTAAATGTTTCACAATTCCTGACATTTAATCATAGTAAAGAATTCCTTGTCTTAGGTCAGTTAGGATCAACACTATTTTAAGAATGTGAAATGTCAGAATAATAGTAGAGAGAATGATTTATTTCAGCTTTTATTTATTTCATCACATTCCCAGTAGGTCAAAGGTTTACATACTCAATTAGTATTTGGTAGCAGGTAGCCTTCCACCAGCTTCCCACAATAAGTTGAGTGAATTTTGGCCCATACCTCCTGACAGAGCTGGTGTAACCGAGTCAGGTTTGTAGGCCTCCTTGCTCGCACACGCCTTTTCAGTTCTGCCCACAAATTTTCTATGGAATTGATGTCAGAGCTTTGTGATGGCCACTCCAATACCTTGACTTTGTTGTCCTTAAGCCATTTTGCCACAACTTTGGAAGTATGCTTGGGGTCATTGTCCATTTGGAAGACCCATTTGCAACCTAGCTTTAACTTCCTGACTGATGTCTTGCGATGTTGATTCAATATATCCACATCATTTCCCCTCATGATGCCATGCATTTTGTGAAGTGCACCAGTCCCTCCTGCAGCAAAGCACCCCCGTGCTTCACGGTTGGGATGGTGTCCTTCGGCTTGCAAGCCTCCCCCCTTTCATCCAAACATAACAATGGTCATTATGGCCAAACAGTTCTATTTTTGATTCATCAGACCAGAGGACATTTCTCCAAAAAGTACGACCTTTGTCCCCATGTGCAGTTGCAAACCGTAGCCTGGCTTTTTTATACCGGTTTTGGAGCAGTGGCTTCTTCCTTGCTGAGCGGCCTTTCAGGTTATGTCGATATAAAACTGGATATAGATACTTGTGTACCTGTTTCCTCCAGCATCATCACAAGGTCCTTTGCTGTTGTTCTGGGATTGATTTGCACTTTTCGCACCAAAATACATTAATCTCTAGGAGACAGAACGCGTCTCCTTCCTGAGCGGTATGATGGCTGCGTGGTCCCATGGTGTTTATACCTGCGTACTATTGTTTGTACAGATGAACGTGGTACCTTCAGGCGTTTGGAAATTGCTCCCAAGGAGGAACCAGACTTGGAGGTATACCATTTTTTTTCTGAGGTCTTGGCTGATTTCTTTTGATTTTCCCATGTCAAGCAAAGAGGCACTGAGTTTGAAGGTAGGCCTTGAAATACATCCACAGGTACACATCCAATTGACTCAAATTATGTCAATTAGCCTGTCGGAAGCATCTAAAGCCATGACACCATTTTCGGAAATTTTCCAAGCTGTTTAAAGGCACAGTCAACTTAGTGTATGTAAACTTCTGACCCACTGGAATTGTGATAGGGAATTATAAGTGAAATAATCTGTCTAAACAATTGTTTGAAAAATTACTTGTGTCATGCACAAAGTAGATGTCCTACCCGACTTGCCAAAACTATAGTTTGTTAACAAGAAATGTGTGGAGTGGTTGAAAAACAAGTTAATGACTCCAACCTAAGTGTATGTAAACTTCCGACTTCAACTGCAGGTCCTGGAGGGCAGGAAGCCTGGCCCCGGTGATGTACTGGGCCGTACACACTACCCCCTGTAGTGCCTTGCGGTTGGAGGCCGAGCAGTTGCCATACCAGGCAGTGATGCAACCTGTCAGGATGCTCTCAATGGTGCAGCTGTAGAACCATTTGAGGATCTGAGGACCCATGCCAAATCAGTCACCTGAGGGGGAATAGGTTTTGTCATGCCCTCTTCACAACTCTTGGTGTGCTTGAACCATGTTAGTTTGTTGGTGATGTGGACGCCAAGGAAATTGAAGCCCTCAACCTTCTCCACTACAGCCCCGTCGATGAGAATGGGGGAGTGCTCGCTCCTCTTTCCCTGTAGTCTCATTTGTCTTGGTCACGTTGAGGGAGAGGTTGATGTTCTTGCACCACAGGATCAGGGCTCTGACCTCCCTATAGGCTGTCTCATCATTGGTCGGTGATCAGGCCTACCACTGTTCTGTCATCAGCAAACTTAATGATGGTGTTGGAGTCACGCAGTCACGAGTGAACAGGGAGTACAGGAGGGGACTGAGCACACACCCGAGGGGCCCCTGTGTTGAGGATCAGCTTGACAGATGTGTTTTTTACTACCCTTACTACCTGGGGGTGGCACATCAGGAAGTCCAGGATCCATTTCCATAGGGAGGGGTTTAGTCCCAGGGTCCTTAGCTTAGTGATGAGCTTTCAGGGCACTATGGTGTTGAATGCTGAGCTGTAGTCGATGAAAAGCATTCTGACATAGGTGTTCCTTTTGTGCAGGTGTGAAAGGGCAGTGTGGAGTGCAATAGAGATTGAGTCATCTGTGGATCTGTTGGGGCGGTATGCAAATTGGAGTGGGTCTAGGGTTTCTGGGACAATGGTGTTGATTTGATCCATGACCAGCCTTTCAAAGCACTTCAAGGCTAGAGATGGTCTGCTTGAAACATGTTGGTATTACAGACTGACAGGGAGAGGTTGAAAATGTCAGTGAAGACACTTGCCAATTGGTCAGCGTATGCTCGGAGTACACATCCTGATAATCCGTCTAGCCCTGCGACCTTGTGAATGTTGACCTGTAAAAAGCGCTTACATCGGCTGCGGAGAGCATGATCACACAGTTGTCCGGAACAGCTGATGCTCTCATGCATGCTTCAGTGTTACTTGCCTCGAAATGAGCATTTAAGTTATTTAGCTCATCTGGTAGGCTTGTGTCACTGGGCAGCTCTCGGCTGTGCTTCCCTTTGTAGTCCGTAATAGTTTTCAAGCCCTGCCACATTCGACAAGCGTCGGAGCCGGTGTAGTACAATTCGATCTTTGTCCTGTATTGATGCTTTGTCTGTTTGATGGTTTGACAGAGGGCATAGCAGGATTTCTTATAAGCTTCTGGGATAGAGTCGCGGCAGCTCTACCCCTCAGAGCGGCAGCTCTAACCCTCAGAGCGGCAGCTCTAACCCTCAGAGCGGCAGCTCTAACCCTCGTTGAGCCCAGTTTTAGTGCCAGCATCGGTCTGTGGTGGTATGTAGACAGCTACGAAAAATACAGATGAACTCTAGGTAGATAGAGAATCTCATGATAAGCTGTAGACCACACTACCTCAGGCGAGCAAAACCTCGAGACTTCCTTAGATATCGTGCACCAGCTGTTCCCATATATGCATCGGCCTCTGCACCGTGTCTTACCAGAGGCTGCTGTTCTGTCCTGCCGATGGAGTGTATAACCCGCCAGTATGTTCTTAATGTCGTCGTTCGGCCACGACTCGGTGAAAACGTAAGATATTACAGTTTTCAATGTCCTGTCGGTAGGACATATGTGCTTTCAGCGCTTCCCATTTATTTTCCAGCGATTGAACATTAGTTAGCAGGACGGAAGGGCAGATAAGCCACTCGTCGCCTGATCCTCACAACGCACCCAGATCTTTTCCCACGGCTTGTTATCAACTCGTTCTGTCACTGAGAACTTGGCCTAGATGGACGAAGGCATTGCTGGAAGTGCAGCCTTTATCTTTAGCTGATGCACAACAGTTGCTTCAATGGCAGTACACATCAAGCCATTACAAACCAAAATGGAAATAAATTATCCAACGGCTGTCTATGACACACATCTCTTTAATGAGTGTCTGAACGCCCCTGCATAGACCTTTGCTTATAAAAGCTTTTACTGTTAACTACCAGGCTGATGGACAATTACAGGCCATCATAAAAATCTGGCCAGACCAATGAGTCATAGGGTTTCCCAGAGGACTTCTGTATCACCCAAGTGACCTAATGCAATTCTACCATCAGCCATTATGTATGGACCCATGTCTTTTATTTAATTTTTTTAATACAAGTCCAATGCTGTGAGAATGGTCGGCCATATTGCATGAGCCCTAATGGTGTTTACTTCTGTGCTAGCTACAAGGGAACGTTGGGAGGTCTGGTTGGCTAATCCAAATCCCTCTGTAAACCAAGAAATATATAGAGTTATGTTCAACTTTTAAAACTGAGGTCTGAAAAGGAGAAATTATTCAAAATCTATTGCACATTGATGGGTGGGTGCGTGTGGGGCGGAGAGAGTCTGCTGGGACTTACCGACTCACACTCCCTCAGTTTCTTCTGAGCGCTGTCAAAGTCAAAGTTCACATACAGGCACTCCACAAACTCTGTGATGGGATCTTTGTAGGTGTAGGACTCCTGGAAATGGAAAGAAAACATTTCTAACAATTTGCACATGCCTGTGTGTACTAGCTCTATTTTTCAGCAGTGGAAATAGCACAGGTTATCTCGATAGGCAAGGCGGCATGCCTCCAACCCATTACTAAAAATAAAAAAGTCTAATGTGGAGTAACATGGCTAAGCAAATACTAGAATGTACAAGGCAGTGAATAAAAGCAGATTCAAAAAGTCCCCTAAACAGTTCCAAACCATGGTAGCTGGGAGAGACCCAAGAAGACCCAAAAGACAGAACAAGCATCGAGCACATGTTTTAGTGATCACACAGAGCCCACCGAGACAGCGCTTATTTAGCTTTCAGAGCCATTGATCTCTGAAGAAGCTACCGATGTTGGGTCGGGGAAGAAAATCGGTACTTTACAATCAGACCGTCTGCTGCCATTTATCAAATGTAATGGGTTCAAGACCTCTCTAGCCAGGACCAGATCTCTGACAGAGTATACTCTATCAGCCAAGGCTTGCATTGCGCATAGATGTGTGGTTTCTATGGACTTTAATGGGGTTGGGTTAAATGCAGAAGACATTTCAGTTGTACACCTGACAAGGTATCCCCCTTTCCCTAATAGTTGTTGACATCCTGTGTCAAAATGCCAAACCTACACTGACAACTAAGGTTGGCTAACACGTTACTGTCCAGAACGTGAGAGAAACTTAGTAGGAAATGTGTTCGGAGAAATTGGGGTAAGGAATGTGTTCAGATTTTTTTTACCTGCTGTATGACCTTGACCAGATCTTTCAGGACCTGCCGCCGCTTACGAACGTCTTTGTTTGTGATGACAGCTGTGGTCAGGTAACGCAGAATGTGTGGGCACATGGTCTGAATGGCGTTGAGGTACCTGAAATGACAAAACAAAAGTCACGACAAGAACAAATAATCAGGGGTCTTAAAAGGACTGGAGGAACTACATGGCAAAAAAGCAATGGCCCATGATGCGAGTTGATATTTATGGAGGTGAAGGCAATACAAAGTTGATAAACCTATGCATACACCAACACACAGTTGAAGGGCATAAATGTCTATTTTTGTACGCAAGTAACTTAGCAATTAGGCTCATGGCATTTAGGACGTCTGACCTTAGACCAAACAGATATGTCCGTAATAGTGCATTCTCCACATGACATAGGTTTAAGCACTCCCTTTCATTACCCCTGTATAAGCGGAGTGAAGGAAAGGAAACCCTGGCCTCCGCAGTAGACACAGATCACTGAGCAGGGGATCTGCCCAGTAGCTGAAACCCTATCCTTCAGGGCCTTGTTTTTCAGCCACAGGTCAACTTGCTAAGGGCTGAGCACGAGAGAGGGCCTTGTTAGAAGCAGATTAGAACCCTAGACAACATTCTTACTCTGCAGACAGTGTTTCAAGTCCTTTCCCAACAAGCTTCCGTGAAAAAAAAACTTGCGCGCACACACACCCCATTCCTTGTCAAAAGGAGTGATCGACTTGAGTTAACTGTATAACTTCTCTTCATCCTTATCTGATCAGCTATCACTGACCACCCCACCCCCACAATCGTCCTCCGTGGGGTTTCCCTGCCACTTCCAACCCCTTCAGCTCAGATTAGGACGGAGGAATACATGTTGTTCAGAGCGAGGAGGGAGCGTCGCAGACAACGGTTTAATTAGTTGGAACAATTAAAGGGACAAGGGGGCCTGTGGCACTTGTGATGTTGCTGTCTAAAATCAGCAGCGAGCAGGCGGGCTAGTCAGTGAGCGATCATGAACCTGGTTAGAGAAGCCCCCTTTCCTCTCCCTTTGCAGTTGTCGGACTCAGTGGCAGACCACAACAAGCCGTGCTCTGTTCCTGATTAACTTACACCTACTCTCTCTCCAGGGGGTCTCCAATAGCAAGCAACCCTGCATGAGAGTCACGCAGTCATATCTGCGAATAGCTGTGAGGAAAAAAGAAAATGTAACATTCACCCTACCCCACTTAAGGGACCTAATCATTTTGGCATTTGAGGGAACAACGTCGCTATACTGGTTGCAGAGGACGCTTCACAAGAATTGAACCAAGAATGAGTTTCAAAATCAAAACGATTTAGACCCAGTGTGTGCGCGCGCACGTGCGAGTGTGAGTAAAGAGAGGATGGAGATGAGATGTAGAGAAGTTACAATTTCATTGCCCATCTGAGAATGATTGAATAATGTAAAGCAAGTGAAACTCTGAACCAACTGCGAGGGCTTGGATAGCATTACTAAATTATTAATTTTCTCCCTTTGCACCTACATCATAGATCATTGCATGACAATATTCTCACCACGAGTGCCCTTGAACTCTGTAGATGTTTTCAATAACACTAAATAGGAAGGCCTGATGCAACTTTTGCTGGCTGCGGGGTTAACAGAGGTCAAACATTAAACTAAGGCCTAGCCACTGGTCACCAACTTTGGCCAAAGGAAGTAATGGTCAAGGGGTGAGGGAATGAGGCCAAGCCTCACTGTGGAATAAGTGGTTTCTTGACTAATTGCAACGCACATAAAACTCCCTCAAGTTTGTCCAAAACAGATGCTTGTATGAGCTTTTCATGACTAATTATTGGGCAGCCTTTCCTTCATTATCTGAATTAGTTTTTAATTTAAGTAAAACTCAGAAAACCAGACATCCCTATCTGCTATGGTGGCATGTCATACTTTCAGATGACTACAAAAAGCGGTTAAATTACACAAACCGGCAATCAGAATGGGGGGTGCATTATGTGTAAATGTTATGCAGTGCATAGTTTGCGATCTGCAATACACATGAATTAACTTGCAGCTTCGAGAGTAAATAGACCACACAAAAACAAAACGGACTGAAACCACTTTAAAAAAATACCCAGAGTTGGTTTTTGAAGCTGCCCCCTTCCCAAAGTTATTAAGAGTAAATGGCTTCTTTTTCAAAATCAAGTTAGTCGAATAAAAACGAGTCTACTTTCTCCACATCAAGCAGGACCTGACCCAGGAGGCTGCCAGCTGAACCACTTTTGGTCTCTCCTGGGCCAGCAGCAAACCCTGGGGCCCAAGGTTCAGCCCTCTACTGTGCCTCTTCTTCAGGGATAATTTCCTTCCACCCCCCCCAAGGATGCCAGCAGACCAGATTTTAACAATCACCTCTTGGGTCACTCAAGGGTTTAGTGTGGATCAGTGTAGACACTGTACCTTGGAGTGAAGAGATGGCAGCTTCTACAGGCCAATATGTTAAGGAGGGTTAGTCATCAGGTCTAAATTAGCCAACAGTGTTTTAATGAACTCCAGTGTGTCAGAAGAAAATACTTACTGGGGTTGATACAGGAAGAGCTCAATGATGTTGTCTCTGCCTTTGGGGTGGTTAAAGAAGACGAATAGGGACCAGTGAATCAGCCAGGTCCTCTGCTGAAGAGACTGGAGGGGGGAGCTCACCGACTGGACAGGAGAGAGATGTCATCATTTACTAGTTCTGATTGAGGTGACAACACAGTCTACTGTACAACCATTAACAAATTCAGAGTACTTTAAGGGGACGCAGGTAGCCTAGTGGTTAGAGCGTTGGGCCAGTAACCGAAAGGTTGCTAGATCGAATCCCCGAGTTGACAAGGTAAAAATCTGTCGTTCTGCCCCTGAACAAGGCAGTCAGTTAATAACAAATTCTTATTTACAATGACGGCCTAGGAACAGTGTAAGAATTTGTTATTAACCGACTTGCCTAGTTAAATAAAAGGTCAAGTAAAAAAATTTAAACTTAAGGTCTGTTCCCTTCCAAACGTTTTCCTTCCAAGCCAGAGCCCGCACCCCTGCGCCCTTCCCAGCTATCCATCCAATAAATAAAAAAAAAATCTAACTAGATCCACATAACTGCTCCATTTGCAGTTCCTCTGGAGTCAAGACTGAGGGGGGGGGGGGGGGGCATCAAGCCGCAACAGCGCTTTGCTGAAACCCAAAGCGGTCAATAAGGGAGTCGAATCTATGTAAGGGAATCCAAGTGCAGTGTCAAATTCTGAGAAGTGGGGCATTTACGTTGTTATCGATAGTCTCCCTCAGGCGGGTGAGGTCTTCCATCGCAGCCTCCCAGTTCTGCATCAGGATCTCAGAGGCCAGCTTCCCCCACAGGGAGTTCAGGGCGTTCCTGTCTGTGGCCGGGACCTGGGAAAAGACATGTCATACTTGTTAGAACCTGAAACACAGCATCACCTCACACTGCAGCATAACTCAACCCACCTGCAAAATGACCAGGCACTGGCAGATCTAATCCTGATAAATGCCTCCGCCTACAAACAGTGTGCTCGCACACAGGCAGTGAAGGAGTGGCTGTTGCCACCGCCGCTTGGCTTTGGCAGGCAAAACTGTTCGGTGGAGTTACTTTTATTTATACTGGATAAACTGATTAAATTATGTCATCTTGAGGGAATGGGGCTTGACAGAAAGAGAAATGGATCATGAAAGAATGTTTAGCTTTTTATAAAAACCTAATTTGCTGCACTTCGTGATACGGCAACCGCTCCATTGCAGATGTTCTGCGATCTTTCAGACAACCACTGTAACTAGGAGCACATTTGAAGCACATGTGAGCTTCTCTGTACAATGTGCTAGAGCTAAAACGTTTGGTTACTGTTATTTACTTAATGCTGCAACTCTTTAAAAAAAAATAAAAAAAAATAAATGCAGGGTGGCACACGGCCTTGGGAAGACAAAACACACTAGGGATGCATTTCAGCTTTGGTCCTCCTCTCTAGAGTTAAGAATGGAATGTGTCACTTAATTTAGCTCTTCCTAGTTCAAGCTACCACCGTGATGTTTCTGGGGCAGGGTCAGCAGGTCAAAGGTCAACTTGTCTGTGACATCACCATACCACAATTCTATCTGAAAGGAAATGGTTGAAGGTACCTTGAGTTCACAACTCCGGGTCCAGATATCACTCCTTTGAAATAACATTTAGTCCTCATTTGGATAATTAACTTAGCAGTAAAATAGTTGCAATTGGAAAGAACACTGAAGATATAGCCGCATATGAGAGTAGATGGAGGGAAGGAGGGCAGGGCACATGTAGCATCGTTGAGGGAAAACCCCATCGCTGTTCCTCGGACTCTGCATTGACCTCCGGTCAATCCCCTGAAAACTGTCTGGTCGTCTGCCCTTCTGAAGGGACTTTAATGAAGTGCGCATGCAGCTACTACTTCTGGTGGTGGTTTTGCACAACGTCAGAGCATTGATCAACAAGGCTACAAGGAGAAGCATGCAGTAGAGGCAGAGTTCTCAAAATGTCTGTTACTTAGAGTTCCCCAACAACGGATGTCCTGCTCCAGCCACAGAAACCTAGATGCACTGTGACCAGCAACAGCCTGGGTTTCTCAACACCATCTGGGAGGTGTTCATAATTTACTCCGAGCCAGGGTAATCCGTCTAGTCTAGATTAATGACTGTTTGGATGCTTGATTTGATTGAAAAAGGGGCATCAAAGACAAATCTGTTAAGGTCCTTAGGAAATGTCCCTGATTGGCTATCAAGCTTTTCAAAACCAGGTAAAATGTTTTTCCCGAAGTCTATGCCTGGTACATTGCCAGTAGGACACTTCATTTCAGGTTTGCTGTACAAACTGCATGTCTTAGAGCTTTTCAAGCATGTTAAAATATAATTGTGATAATCTACCATTAACACGGAAGGAAAACATCCTGTTGAATCATGCTAGCTATAAAGTCTTAGTACAACTCTTCCATTATCACAAGCTAAATGCATTGATATGAAATGATGCTAACAAGAAACAGTTGATGGGACACATCAAAAGGTCAGGAGATACCATTTTTTTAACGTAACTAGGCAAGCCAGTTAAGATCAATGACGGACTACACCGGCCAAACCTGGACCAATTGCGTGCCACCCTATGGCTGCTTAAATCAAAGCTTGGCCTCCACCCTATGGCTCATGGGAACCTCTGGCCCACAGTAGCTTATGATAACAACAAATGCAGTCAGTGACAAGAGTCAACCTGGAAGTGAGGGCAGGTGTCTGCTGTAAGGCCAAGGAAACCTACACGCAATCCACCACACCCCTTCTTTCAGACAGCCAGAGTTGTGGACTGAGACACGAATGATCCATGGGTGGAGAAGGAAACCACAGAAATAAAAATATCAAATTTCAGCTGGGATCTCTTAGTGATTGAGAAAAGCAGATTCTACCTATAGATCTCTCTCATATACAACAGATGGGTGCAGCGAGTGTTGTTTTACAGGGTCAGCCATAGCAGTACGGCACCCCTGGAGCAAATGGTGCCTTGCTCAAGGGCACAGATTTTCACCTTGTCAGCTCGCGTATTCGAATGAGCGACTTTCCGGGTACCGGCCCATCGCTCTAAGCGCTAGGTTACCCGAATGGCTACATGAAGACTTTAATTAGGCTACACATGAACTTTTACATGAACTGCTACATAAAGATGACTGGTGGAAAATAATTCTGGTAGGAAAAAAATAAGTGGGGAATGTCAGCGGCAAGATAGTCTTCTAAAGTAAAACACATGAAGAGGAGCAGAAGGCCATCCATTCATTCACAAGAGTGGAGTCCTTTAATCATAAAACAACTTGGGATTGTTTTAAAATTACTTTTTTAATTTTTTTATTAGACATAAGATTAGCATTACAACTTAGAAAAGTCAGCCACACTGACCATTTAAAGGTTGTAGTTTCATCTCTAAAGAGGTTTGTTTGTTGTTTTTTTCTGCCTTGGAAGTCCCTGTCTGCTAGGTTTAACAGACCTCCATGTCATTATGGCAGCTTTCTACACACTGCCTGGCATTCACTAGTAGCCACGCAACAATAGTTTCACTACATGGGGTTTTTCCAGCAGTTACCTAGTTTCCATTGGTTGGCGAAACGGGGCACATTCACTGACTGACCAGCAACAATAAATTTACTGTGCTGGAGAGCCGTCGGGACACTCAATCTTTATTCGCAACATCCAATACCTGCATTAACTGATGATATGAATAAGTTGCTCTTTTCGCGCTACGCCACACTGTAACAGAACCCGAGGCCTGGATTTTACAAGCCTGGCTTCCTCTGTTTAATTGACTGACTTTCCCACGTTCGATGACTTATGGAGCTTCACCTCTACCTTACGGGGGCAGTCTGAGAAAATGGGAGGTCCACAACAATGGGGGGGGAAAGAAATACGGGGGCTGGTATTAAGTATAAAGACAGACATTTAGGCATTTGTAAAAAAAGAAATGTGAGCCTTTGGATTGTCAAGAGTAGGCAGCAGCTATCTGGTAAAAGTGCCTGCCCTGGCTGGAGGGGGGGGGGGAAAAACAGAACTGAGCAATTTGGGTTTATTTAGACTGAGCTAAAAACCATAAACAACTGTGGGGAGAGGGAGCGCATCAATTGCATGCTTTTGATGTGGGTTTTGCTCATGTTCGATCAAGAGCCACCATCATCTGGTCTTCAATGTCTCTCGCTAGCATACTTAAATGTGAGCGCATCACATAGAATCAATCAAATGAAGAGCCCAACTGCTTTGGGTTAAGAGGCTGTTTACAGAGAATAGGGCTCGTTGTTAAGTCTCTGCAAAGCCTGTTTTTCAGGAGAGGCCACCAGCATCACCAACGTGCATGACTAGTCACAGACATCTTCACGACAGAGGGAGAGTATCAAATGTCAATTAAAATGGTATTAAATTGGTTGTAAAGTTTGTCATTCTGATGAACATGTAAAATGTAGATTTTATTCTTTCGAGACTGGCTTTGGCACAAGCCTTTGCTATACCGCAGAGCTCAAAAAAGGACAGATGCTAACAAAACTAAAACAATTGAATAAGACTTGGAAAACACTGGTTGTTCTTGTTTGGTGGGAGGAATTACAGGACACTGATAGTAGAGATGGAATAGTAAACAGTGGCTTTTGAGTAACAATGGCAAAATCTACCACCAAAAACATAGGCGCGTTTGTTAATCACATTTGCAAACAACTTTCCCAAAAAGAAACATAGGCTTCTGAAAGGAGGCCCACAATAGTAGAGGTGGTGCATGGTCAGTGTGACCATAGAAAAATAAACACACACCTCAAACCAAAAGCACTAACACTGGGTCTGGTGCTACTACAGTAGAAATGAACCTCATTGGCCAACAGATTATTTTTGTTTGGAAATTAGGTTTGACGCCGAGGCTTTCTGAAGACTCAACTCGTTAAAGTCAACGATAGCACGAAAGGTCAGCCAAGCATTCAGACCCACCTTACAAGCCACTGGTCCTGGAGAGTGACTAACAAAAAGGCAGCACTGAAGATCTGGTGGCACCTTCCACTGAGGTCACAGGCTGTCCATTCCCAGGACTTATCTAGTGTTACACCACTCTATTGTGACACAAAACACTTTTCTAGGCTACCCTCTCAGTCAGGTTACCACCCCTCTAGGCCTAAGAGGTTTCCAACTATATACAGCAGTGCACACAGTCCTACTGCACCTTGGCCATTCTCTGTGTAGTTCATCTTTCACTGATTTCTGAGGGCAGCGGGAGAGAAGCCACAAACACAAGAGCAATGATCCCTTTGTTTATAGAGGAAATAAGAAGTACGCATGTGTAACGAGAATACTGCCAGTACATTCAGTGAACTGTAATTACCCCCCGCCCCAACCCTCTTTGCTATTATCTGATTTCCAAAGTATTTCACTGCTGCTGAAAATGATTTAATCCAAGCCCTCCTCCATGAGTCTCGAATGTTAGCAGTACAGGCCGAGAAACGCAATGGAATAATTTGCAACATTCAAAACTAGGGATGTTAATGGTTAACTGAAAATACATTTGACCGGTCACGCTCAGTCTGTTAAATTGCATAATTTAGTGGAATTAAATTGGCAACAAACCTTAAAACGTACATCCCTAATTTGATTAATTCAAACAAGATAGGACTAAATGAACGGACTTTGCAAATGTATAGGCTAAGTGGTTGGCTAGTTCTTTGTTTAGTAAACCTGTTCTCTCAGTGACAGTTGATTCTTTATTTGAGTGCATATATGACTTTCTCTAAGACCACCAGAACATGTTACGTAACTCATAAGCACTCTGATGCCTGACAAGGAGCCACCTGGCTTCAAATCAATAAGTTGTTCACCGCAGCCCCCCCCCACGAGATGACTAAAGACAGATTATGAAGTCTGCTGCTGAACACTTGGCACAGTAAAAAAAACAAAAAACATTTTTATTAACCTACCCTTGTCCTTCAATATCAGCTCATCCTAATACTGAAGACGTGTGGAGAATTGAATGGAGAGAATGACGGCAGCTTTTCACATGCAATTACTGAGGGTGTTCCTTCCTCTTGTGCTAGTCCTTTGAAAAATTAAAGAACCCTGGCCAAACAACCGAGCAGTGAAGTAGGAAAATCCATTTTTCATAACAAAACACATTGAGCCAAAAAAGTATACTTCAACAAAAAGTGTCTAATTTCTAAAAAAAAATGCAATGTTAAGTGGATGTATACTGCTCATAATTGATGGAGTTTGGCACTGTGCACTGCTGGAAAAAATCACATAACGACAGTGATTAATGCACAAAATGGGAGTCGTTCCTGAGAAACTAATACTTCTTAATGAAGCTTCAATCATCGTCTAACCGTTTGCCCTTAAAGAGATTGCTAATATAAAGCACTGCCCAATAGTGGCAACTTTTGAGTGGTCCAGTTTTCATTCTGAAAACTACTGATGAAGTTGCAAGGGTACAAATCCATAATGATCCTAATAAAATAAAAGTCTCTAGATCTATTAACTTGCTGTGAACATCTAGTATCCAAGGTTGCCAGTTTGATATTTGTTAAGAGTACACTGAAATGAGGGCTACTTGACTTACCAGGACACGGAAGAAGTAGAGGTACTCGGCAGCCCCAGAGTAGTTTCCACACTCGTACTGGAACTTGGCATATCGGTACAGAGTGTCCAGGTACTCCTGACGGAACTGGAAGAGAAAAAGGCTGATCAATGGTTTCGCTCGATAACTATTCAGAGCATAGACACAAGCAATTATTTATTTGATGACAATATTGTCAGCTTTCTCGCAAGCCTCATGTAAGATTATTACAGATTACTTCTGTAGCTTGTCAACTATGTGTCTGTCTATCCCTGTTCTCTCCTCTCTGCACAGGCCATACAAACGCTTCACACCGCGTGGCCGCTGCCACTCCAACCTGGTGGTCCCAGCGCGCACGACCCACGTGGAGTTCCAGGTCTCCGGCAGCCTCTGGAACTGCCGGTCTGCAGCCAACAAGGCTGAGTTCATCTCAGCCTATGCTACCCTCCAGTCCCTAGACTTCCTGGCGCTGACGGAAACATGGATTACCACAGATTACACTGCTACTCCTACTGCTCTCTCTTCGTCTGCCCACGTGTTCTCGCATACCCCTAGAGCATCGAGCCAGCGGGGTGGTGGCACTGGAATATTCATCTCTCCCAAGTGGACATTCTCTCTTTCTCCCCTGACCCATCTGTCTATCTCCTCATTTGAATTCCATGCTGTCACAGTTACCAGCCCTTTCAAGCTTAACATCCTTATCATTTATCGCCCTCCAGGTTCCCTTGGAGAGTTCATCAATGAGCTTGACGCCTTGATAAGTTCCTTTCCTGAGGATGGCTCACCTCTCACAGTTCTGGGTGACTTTAACCTCCCCACGTCTACCTTCGACTCATTCCTCTCTGCCTCCTTCTCTCCACTCCTCTCCTCTTTCGACCTCACCCTCTCACCTTCCCCCCCTACTCACAAGGCAGGCAATACGCTTGACCTCATCTTTACTAGATGCTGTTCTTCCACTAATCTCATTGCAACTCCCCTCCAAATCTCCGACCACTACCTTGTATCCATTTCCCTCTCGCTCTCATCCAACACTTCTCACTCTGCCCCTACTCGGATGGTATTGCGCCGTCCCAACCTTCGCTCTCTCCCGCTACTCTCTCCTCTTCCATCCTATCATCTCTTCCCTCTGCTCAAACCTTCTCCAACCTATCTCCTGATTCTGCCTCCTCAACCCTCCTCTCCTCCCTCTCTGCATCCTTTGATTTTCTCTGTCCCCTATCCTCCAGGCCGGCTCGGTCCTCCCCTCCTGCTCCGTGGCTCGACGACTCACTACGAGCTCACAGAACAGGGCTCCGGGCAGCCGAGCGGAAATGGAGGAAAACTCGCCTCCCTGCGGACCTGGCATCCTTTCACTCACTCCTCTCTACATTCTCCTCTTCTGTCTCTGCTGCTAAAGCCACTTTCTACCACTCTAAATTCCAAGCATCTGCCTCTAACCCTAGGAAGCTCTTTGCTACCTTCTCCTCCCTCCTGAATCCCCCCCCCCTCCTCCCTCTCTGCGGATGACTTCGTCAACCATTTTGAAAAGAAGGTTGACGATATCCGATCCTCGTTTGCTAAGTCAAACGACACTGCTGGTCCTGCTCACACTGCCCTACCCTGTGCTTTGACCTCTTTCTCCCCTCTCTCTCCAGATGAAATCTCGTGTCTTGTGACGGCCGGCCGCCCAACAACCTGCCCACTTGACCCTATCCCCTCCTCTCTTCTCCAGACCATTTCCGGAGACCTTCTCCCCTTCCTCACCTCGCTCATCAACTCATCCTTGACCGCTGGCTACGTCCCTTCCGTCTTCAAGAGAGCGAGAGTTGCACCCCTTCTGAAAAAACCTACACTCGATCCCTCCGATGTCAACAACTACAGACCAGTATCCCTTCTTTCTTTTCTCTCCAAAACTCTTGAACGTGCCGTCCTTGGCCAGCTCTCCTGCCATCTCTCTCAGAATGACCTTCTTGATCCTAATCAGTCAGGTTTCAAGACTGGGCATTCAACTGAGACTGCTCTTCTGTGTCACGGAGGCTCTCCGCACTGCTAAAGCTAACTCTCTCTCCTCTGCTCTCATACTTCTAGACCTATCTGCTGCCTTTGATACTGTGAACCATCAGATCCTCCTCTCCACCCTCTCCGAGTTGGGCATCTCCGGCGCGGCCCACGCTTGGATTGCGTCCTACCTGACAGGTCGCTCCTACCAGGTGGCGTGGCGAGAATCTGTCTCCACACCATGCGCTCTCACCACTGGTGTCCCCCAGGGCTCTGTTCTAGGCCCTCTCCTATTCTCGCTATACACCAAGTCACTTGGCTCTGTCATATCCTCACATGGTCTCTCCTATCATTGCTATGCAGACGACACACAATTAATCTTCTCCTTTCCCCCTTCTGATAACCAGGCGGCGAATCGCATCTCTGCATGTCTGTCAGACATATCAGTGTGGATGACGGATCACCAGCTCAAGCTGAACCTCGGCAAGACGGAGCTGCTCTTCCTCCCGGGGAAGGACTGCCCGTTCCATGATCTCGCCATCACGGTTGACAACTCCCTTGTGTCCTCCTCCCAGAGTGCTAAGAACCTTGGCGTGATCCTGGACAACACCCTGTCGTTCTCCACTAACATCAAGGCGGTGACCCGATCCTGTAGGTTCATGCTCTACAACATTCGCAGAGTACGACCCTGCCTCACACAGGAAGCGGCGCAGGTCCTAATCCAGGCACTTGTCATCTCCCGTCTGGATTACTGCAACTCGCTGTTGGCTGGGCTCCCTGCCTGTGCCATTAAACCCCTACAACTCATCCAGAACGCCGCAGCCCGTCTGGTGTTCAACCTTCCCAAGTTCTCTCACGTCACCCCGCTCCTCCGCTCTCTCCACTGGCTTCCAGTTGAAGCTCGCATCCGCTACAAGACCATGGTGATTGCCTACGGAGCTGTGAAGGGAACGGCACCTCCATACCTTCAGGCTCTGATCAGGCCCTACACCCAAACAAGGGCACTGCGTTCATCCACCACTGGCCTGCTGGCCCCCCTACCTCTGAGGAAGCACAGTTCCCGCTCAGCCCAGTCAAAACTGTTCGCTGCTCTGGCACCCCAATGGTGGAACAAGCTCCCTCACGACGCCAGGACAGCGGAGTCAATCACCACCTTCCGGAGACACCTGAAACCCCACCTCTTTAAGGAATACCTAGGATAGGATAAAGTAATCCTTCTAACCCCCCCCCCCCCCCTTAAAATATTTAGATGCACTATTGTAAAGTGGTTGTTCCACTGGATATCATAAGGTGAATGCACCATTTTGTAAGTCGCTCTGGATAAGAGCGTCTGCTAAATGACTTAAATGTAAATTATGTTCCGAGATGAGATCCATGGTGTTATATCCAGTCAATGACAGAGTGGCTGGAGTAAGGAGGGCAATTCTAGAATCATCTTCGATTTCAGAGCCCATTCTGTTTGATTACCATCACTGATCAATGGGGTCAGCAGGTAGCCTAGCAGTTTGTATCTGTATTTATTATGGATCCCCATTAGCTTCTGCCTAGACCAGTTACAGAAGTGGGAGGGTTTCCAGTCCGAATCCCTGCTCAGATGGGAAAATATGGTGAGGAGTGCACGGTCAACCAGAGGTTTGCTGGTATCATCCTAGATACCGTTGCCTGCTGTAGTGCCCTTGAGCAATTTAAGTGTGGAATTGTATGTACAAGTAGCTCCATGTCAAAATCCCATAGGGAATGCTACATTACCACATGTAGGCCTATTTACTTTGACATGTACATTGTCACCTGTGGCTAATCGGGAAAAGCCTTCAACAACCGACCTGAGCCCTATACTACGAATAAGGTATGAGGAGTCAACTTTGGTCTGACTTCAACTTGGGATAACTGGTACCACGAAAGTGGCTCACCTTTAAGCCAAGTAAATTTCTATAAATACAACACCTTCAGAACTAAACTGCTCCGGGGCAGGCTAACGCAATGCCAACTCCATTTATCCTCAATCTAGTGTCTGAGCCACTAATTGAGGAACAATGAAATCAGATACACTCCCTCTCACAAAGAGTAATCATCCCCATCATTTGAGGGACAAAACTGACTTGTCAAAAAAGTAAAAACCTATCAATTTACACATTCAGTAATGGACAGCATTTGTACCCATGAGTTAAACAGTGAAATTCTCAACGGCCACAACGCAACAAACAGTTCCACAGAGAGAAAAAGAGGGACCGGAATGTGGAAAAGGGGCACATGCATTGATAAGCAGACCAAGATAAAGACGGCACTTCTAAAAGCCTATTTCACAACATAGCCTGCAGAATTTACAACAACTCGGCAGAAATTAAAATGTGGCGCCGACTCTCCCATGGATTGATGTTTCAACATTGTCTCAATGAAGAGTTCGGCTAACCATGTGCAACAAGCACACACAGTTACAAGCCTGCTAGAGTTAGATTGAGTTTATTAGTCACATGTACAGGGACGCAGATGTAATCTCAGGGTAAGGTGAAAATCTTATGCTGCAGTGCAGGTCAAAATAAAATATATTAAAGAAAAAAAGTGAATGTGACAACATGTGTACAGTAACAATAAACTGAACAAAAATTATCATGTAAACTGTTGGGCCCATGTTTCATGAGCTGAAGAAGATTCCAGACATTTTCCATAAGAACAAAAAGCATCCTTCTCAAATTGTGCACACGTGTTTACATCCCTGTTAGTGAGCATTTCTAAATTGCCAAGATAATCCATCCACCTGACAGGTGTGGCATATCAAGAATCTGATTAAACAGCATGATTACACAGGTGCACCTTGTGCTGGGGACAATAAAAGTCCACTAAAATATGCAGTTGTCACAATGCCACATGTCTAGTTTTGGGGAGCGTGCCATTTACTACAGACGCCCGGACAAAGCCCTCATCCCCGTCATTCGCAGGAGAAAGATGTCGGGGGACGTAGGTCGGGGTGTCTTGAAAGGATCCGACGGCAAGTGGGTAATCTGCCTTTACCATCGGTCCTATTAGCTAACGTACAATCATTGGATAATAAAATAAACAAACTACGAGCGCGTATATCCTACCAACGGGACATTAAACTGTAATATCTTCTGTTGATTCACCAAGTCGTGGCTGAACAATGACATGAATAACATACAGCTGGCGGGTTTTACGCTTTATCGGCAGGATAGAACAGCCGCCTCTGTTAGGACAAGGGATAACGGTCTATGTATATTTGTAAACAGCTGGTGAAAAGACTCGAGGTTTTGCTCGCCTGAGGTAGAGTATCTCATAAACTGTAGACCACACTATATACCAAGAGAGTCAACTGAATTCTTCGTAGCTGTCTACTTATGACAGCAAACCGATGACAGCACTAAGACCGCACTCCATGAGCTGTATACGGCAATGAGGAAAGAATAAAACTCAGGCGGCGCTCTTAGTGGCCATGGACTTTAATGCAGGGAAACTTAAATCCATTTAACCTAATTTCCACCAGCATGTTAAATGTGCAACCAGAGGGGGAAAAATAAAGTAATCTAGACCACCTTTACGCCACACAGACACGCACAAAGCTTTCGCTCGTCCTCCATTTGGCAAATCTGACCATAATTCTATCCTCCTGATTCCTGCTTAAAAGCAATAAACAAAGCAGGAAGTACTACTGACTCCGTCAATACGGGAAGTGGTCAGATGACGCGGATGCTAAGCTACGGGACTTTTTTTTTGCAAGCACAGACTGGAGTATGTTCGAGGATTCTTTGGCTGGCATTGAGGAGTACAGCACATCAGTCACTGGCTTCATCAATAAGTGCATCGGTGACATCATCCCCATGGTGACCGTACGTACATACCCCAACCAGAAGCCATGGATTACAGGCAACATCCGTACTGAGCTAAAAGGTAGAGCTGCCGCTTTCAAGGAGCAGGACTCTAACCCGGAAGCTTAAGAAATCCTGCTATGCCCTCCGACGAGCCATCAAACAGGCAATACAGGACTAATATCGAATCATACTACACAGACGCTCGGATGTGGCAGGGCTTGCAAAAATATTACAGACTAAAGGAAAGCACAGCCACGAGCTGCTTTGTCACACAAGCCTACCAGGCGAGCTAAATTACTTTCATGCTCGCGTCGAGGCAAGCAACACTGAAGCATGCATGAGAGCATCAGCTGTTCCGGACAACTGTGTGATCACGCTCTCTGTAGCCAATGTATTCACAAGTCCGCAGGGCCAGCCGGATTAACCAGGACTTGTACTCCGAGCATGCGCTGACCAACTGGAAAGTGTGAAATTTTCAACCTGTAATTTTCAAGTCTGTGATACCAACATGTTTCAAGCAGACCACCATAGTTCCCTCAAAAGCTCATCACTAAGCTAAGACCTTGGGACTAAACACCTCCCTCTGCAACTGGATCCTGGACTTCCTGACGGGCCGTCCCCAGGTGGTAAGGGTGGGTAACACATCCGCCACACTGATCCTCAACACGGGGGCGCTTCAGGGGTGCGTGCTCAGTCCCCTCCTATACACTCATAACTGCATGGCCAGGCACAACCCTAACACCATCATTAAGTTTGCCGATGACAACAGTGGTAGGCCTGATCACCGACAACGATGAGACAGCCTACATGGAGGTCAGAGACCTGGCCGTGTGGTGCCAGGACAACGAACTCTCCCTCAACGTGATCAAGACAAAGGAGATGATTGTGGACTACAGGAAAAGGAGGACCGAGTACACCCCCATTCTCATCGACGAGGCTGTAGAGGAGCAGGTTGAGAGCTTCAAGTTCCTTGGTGTCCACTTCAACAAACTATCATGGTCCAAACACACCAAGACAGTCGTTAAGACAACGCCTATTCCCCCTCAGGCGATTGACATAGCACGGGTCCTCAGATCCTCAAAAGGTTTTACAGCTGCGCCATCGAGAGCATCCTGACTGGTTGCATCACTGCCTGGTATGGCAACTGCTCGGCCTCCGACCGCAAGGCACTAGAGGGTGGTATGGACGGCCCAGTACATCACTGAAGCCAAGCTTCCTGCCATCCAGGACATCTATAACAGGTTGTGTCAGAGGAAGGCCCTAAAAATGGTCAAATACTCCAGCCACTCTAGTCAGACTGTTCTCTACTACCGCATGGCAAGCAGTACAGGAGCACCAAGTCTAGGTCCAAAAGCTTATACCGCCAAGCCAGGAAACTCCTGAATAGCTCATCAACGGGATACCCAAACTATTTGCATTGTCCACCTCCCGACTACACACTGCTGCTACTCTGCTATTATCTATGCATTGTCACTAACTCCACCTACATGCACATATTACCTCGACTAACCGGTACTCCTTGTATATAGCCTCGCTACTGTTATTATTTGTTACTTTATTTTTATTTTTAGTTATCACCGAATTATTTTTCTAAAATCTGCATTGTTGGTTAAAGGCTTTTAACCTGTTATGGCTAGGGGGCAGTATTTTCACAGCCGGATAAAAAAACATACCCGATTTAATCTGATTATTACTCCTGCCCAGAAACTAGAATATGCATATAATTATTAGCTTTGGATAGAAAACACTCCAAAGTTTCTAAAACTGTTTGAATGGTGTCTGTGAGTATAACAGAACTCATTTGGCAGGCCAAAACCTGAGAAGATTCCATGCAGGAAGTGCCCTGTCTGACAATTTCTTGCCCTTCTTGATTATCTCTATCCATTACAGGGGATCTCTGCGTTATGTGACACTTCCTACGGCTCCCATGGGCTCTCAGAAGGTGGCAAAAAGCTGAATCGTGGCTTTGCAGGCTCTGGCTGAAAAAAAGTAGCGCGTTTGGATAGTGGCTGGTCACAGTACTGTGAGACTCAGGCGCATGCCCGAGTCGACCCCATGCTTTGTTTTCTTTCGTCTTTTTACCTAAACGCAGACTCCCGGTCGGAATTTTATCGCTTTTTTACGAGAAAAGTGGCATAAAAATGTATTTTAAACAGCGGTTGACATGCTTCGAAGTACAGTAATGGAATATTTAGAAATCTTTTGTCACGAAATGTGCCATGCTCGTGACCCTTATTTACACTTCGGATAGTGTCTTGAACGCACGAACAAAACGCCGCTATTTGGATATAACTATGGATTATTTTGAACCAAACCAACATTTGTTATTGAAGTAGCAGTCCTGGGAGTGCATTCTGACGAAGAACACCAAAGGTAATGAAACTTTTCTAATAGTAAATCGGAGTTTGGTCGGGGCTAAACTTGGTGGGTGTCTAAATAACTAGCCGTGATGGCTGGGCTATCTACTCAGAATATTGCAAAATGTGCTTTCACCGAAAAGCTATTTTAAAATCGGACACCTCGATTGCACAAAGGAGTTCTGTATCTATAATTCTTAAAATAATTATGTTTTTTGTGAACGTTTATCGTGAGTAATTTAGTAAATTCACCGGAGGTTTGCGGGGGGTATGCTAGTTCTGAACGTCACATGCTAATGTAAAAAGCTGGTTTTTGATATAAATATGAACTTGATTGAACAAAACATGCATGTATTGTATTACATAATGTCCTAGGTGTGTCATCTGATGAAGATCAAAGGTTAGTGCTGCATTTAGCTGTGGTTTTGTTTTTTGTGACATTATATGCTAGCTTGAAAAATGGGTGTCTGATTATTTCTGGCTGGGTACTCTGCTGACATAATCTAATGTTTTGCTTTCGCTGTAAAGCCTTTTTGAAATCGGACAGTGTGGTTAGATAAAGGAGAGTCTTGTCTTTAAAATGCTGTGAAATAGTCACGTTTGAAAAATTTACGTTTTTGTATTTGAGGAATTTGTAATTCGCGCCACGCCTATCATTGGATATTGGAGCAGGTGTTCCGCTAGCGGAACGTCTAGATGTAAGAGGTTAAGAAAGCATTTCACTAAGGTCTGCACCTGATGTATTCAGCGCATGTGACAAATTGATTTGATTCGTCAGGTTGTCCAACCGGCCTCAACCACAGACCACGTGTATACCGTCATATGGGCGAGCGGTTTGCGAATGTCAACATTGTGCCCCAATTCGATCGATAGCAATTGCAATGCACAGGAGACACTGTGACGAGATCTTGAGGCCCATTGTCGTGCCATTCACCCCCTGCCATCACCTCATGGTTCAGCATGATAATGCACAGCCCCATGTTGCAAGAATCTGTACACAATTCCTGGAAGCTGGAAATGACCCAGTTCTTCCAGACATATCACCCATTGAGCATGTTTGGGATGCTCTGGAACGAAATGTAAAGCGTGTTCCAGTTCAAGCCAATATCCAGCAACTTCGCACAGCCATTGAATTGGAACGGGACAACACTCCCCTACCCTATTCAAGGTATCTGTATTACCAGTAGAGGTCGACCGAATAATCGGAAGGGCCGATTTCAAGTTTTCGTAGTCTGTATTTTTGGCCACCGATTTGGAGCTTTTTAAAAAAAAATTTTTTTAACGCCTTCATTTAACTAGGCAAGTCAGATTAAAAACACATTCTTATTTTCAATGACGGCCTAGGAACGGGGGTTAACTGCCTTGTTCAGGGGGGGATTCGTTTTTGCAACCTTCCGGTTACTAGTCCAACGCTCTAACCACCTGCCTTACATTGCACTCCACGAGGAGCCTGCATGGCAGGCTGACTACCTGTTACGCGAGGGCAGCAAGAAGCCAAGGTAAGTTGCTAGCTAGCATTAAACTTATCTTATAAAAAACTATCAATCTTAACATAATCACTAGTTAACTACACATGGTTGACGATATTACTAGTTTATCTAGCGTGTCCTGCGTGGCATATAATCAATGCGGTGCCTGTTAATTTCTCATCGAATCACAGCCTACTTCGACAAACGGGTGATGATTTAACAAGCGCATTTGCAAAAAAAAAAGCGCTGTCGTTGCACCTAACCATAAACATCAATGCCTTTAAAATCAATACACAAGTATCTATTTTTAAACCTGCATATTTAGTTAATATTGCCTGCTAACATGAATTTGTGTAACTTCTCTAGCGTTCCGTGCAAGCAGTCAGGGTATATACAGCAGTTTGGGCCGCCTGGCTCATTGCGGACTGTGTGAAGTCCATTTATTCCTAGCAAAGGCCGTAATTAATTTGCCAGAATTGTACATAATTATGACATAACATTGAAGGTTGTGCAATGTAACAGGAATATTTAGACTTGGGGATGCCACCCGTTAGATAAAAATAGGGAACGGTTCCGTATTTCACTGAAATAATAATAAACGTTTCATTTTCTAAATGATGATTAAGAAACTCCGGATTCGACCATATTAATGACCAAAGGCTCATATTTCTGTTTTATATTATGTTATAATTAAGTCTATGATTTGATATTTGATAGAGCAGTCTGACTGAGCGATGGTAGGCAGCAGCAGGCTCGTAAGCATTCATTCAAACAGCACCTTCGTGTGTTTTGCCAGCGGCTCTTCGCAATTCTTCAAGCATTGCGCTGTTTATGACTTCAAGCCTATCAACTCCCGAGATTAGGCTGGTGTAACCCATGTGAAATGGCTAGCTAGTAAGTGGGTGCGCGCTAATAGCGTTTCAAACGTCACTCACTCTGAGACTTGAAGTAGTTGTTCCCCTTGTTCAACATGGGTGGCTGTTGTTGATGTGTTCCTGGTTCGAGCCCAGGTAGGAGCGAGGAGAGGGACGGAAGCTATACTGTCACACTGGCAATACTAAAGTGCCTATAAAAACATCCAATAGTCAAAGGTATATGAAATACAAATCGTATAGAGAGAGAACTAGTCCTATAATAACGACAACCTAAAACTTCTTACCTGGGAATATTGAAGACTCATGTTAAAAGGAACCACCAGCTTTCATGTGTTCTCATGTTCTGAGCAAGGAACTTAAATGTTAGCTTTTTTACATGGCACATATTGCACTTTTACTTTCTTCTCCAACACTTTGTTTCTGCATTATTTAAACATGTTTCATTATTTATTTGAGGCTAAATTGATAGTAGTTATGTATTATATTAAGTTAAGTGTTCATTCAGTATTGTTGTAATTGTCATTATTACAAATAAATAAATACAATTTAAAAAAAGAAGCTGATTAATCGGTATCGGCTTTTTTTGGTCCTCCAATAACCGGTATCGGCATTGAATAATCATAATCGGTCGACCTCTAATTACCAGTCAATGAAATCCATAGATTAGGACCCAATTTATTTATGTCAATGTACTTATATGAACTAAGTCAGTAAAATCTTTTAAATTGTTCCATGTATTTATGTTCAATACACACACTGACTGTAGTACAAACTGTAGTAATGATAAATAACCGTTGGGTGGTGGGGGCAGGGGAAGAGTATGTTGGAGAATGTCCATAAGGGGCGCAGAAGGGGGGTGATTAGTGAATGAAACAGTAAAAACAATAACTGTCCATTTGGGGGGTGGAATCTCTGAATGGAGCCCTAAACGGTACACTCCTGCTAAAATCACAGCGCGCTGACGTCAGTTTGGGAACCGAGTCCAGTCTCACAGATGCAGTGTGGCTTTGACAGGCAGTGGTTGCTAGCCACTGCGATGCGGAGGGAGACCGCCCTTTCCCACAGCCGAGTGGCCTACGGGCTGTTGAGGTGCACTGAGGACAGGGTGCAGGTCAGCGGGATGCCAGGGGAGGGGGGTGTATAAAGTGTCACGCCAAATATAGACTCCCAGGCATTCTTGCGGCCAGACCCATGTGTCCCGAGCTGTTCCATCTATTCTTAACAATTCACCACAGACTGTAAAATGTCCACAGAATTTTCTGCAAGCCGTAAAACCCCCAAAAATGAGTTACGGTTTTGGGAAGTCATTACATGTCTCCCTGCTTGGGCCCCCCGTTCCCTAAACAGTGGGTTCACACAGGAGTCATGGGAAATGCAGCTTAGAAGTGAGACGTCAGCAAAGCGGTCCAAACTTACGCTGTGTTTCTCCGCCAGATAGTTAAAAAGGGCCTGTCCATCCCTGAAAGAGAGCAAGAGAGTCACAGTTAGTGGACTTGTTTAATTTAAGTAACCAGTTGGCGGACGCAGGCCAAGTGTTAAGCCCCATTCAGGTGTAATTTCTGGACTGTAGCAGTTCTAGAGTTCCAGGCAAATCAAGGGACTTTCATTTTCAAAACAGTTTGAGCTGCTCCTTTGTACTTCAAGAGTCTGACAGGCAGCAAAAGTACTTGTGTGTGTGAACATTCACAGGCTGTTTACAACATTCATCTTCAACACCGACGCCATTAAACTGTCAAGATTCAACATTGGGGGGGGGGGGTTAAATCAATCTCACTTTATAAAACTGGAATTGCAGCCTTTAATTAGTCGCTTGCCAAATATATATATATATATATATATATATATATATATATATATATATATATATATATATATATATATATATATATATATATATATATATATATATATATATATATATATATATATATATATATATATTTTTTTTTTTACATGTCATAAAATGAAACGCCATTCATGTCAACAGAGGCAAAAAAAATACACTACATGACCAAAAGTATGTGGACGCCTGCTCGACGAACATCTCATTCCAAAGTCACGGGCATATATGGAGTTTGTCCCCCCTTTGCTGCTATAACAGCCTCCACTCTTCTGGGAAGGCTTTCCACTAGATGTTGGAACATTGCTGCGGGGACTTGCTTCCATTCAGCCACGAGCATTAGTGAGGTCGGGCACTGATGTTGGGCGAATAGGCCAGGTTCGCAGTTGGCTTTCCAATTCATCCGAAAGGTTTGAGGTCCATGCTCTGTGCGGGCCAGTCAAATTCTTCACACCAATCGACAAACCATTTCTGTATGGACCTCGCTTTGTCATGCTGAAACAGGAAAGGGCCTTGCCCAAAGTTGGAAACACAAAATCGTCTAGAAAGTCATTGTTTACTGTAGTGTTAAGATTTCCCTTCACTGGAACTAAGGGGCCTAGCCTGAACCATGGGAGAAAGAAAAAAGAAAACCCTCCACTTTACAGTTGGGAAGGTAGGGTTCTGCTGGCATCCGTCAAACTGCCTAATGGTGAAGCGTGATTCATCACTCCAGAGAACACATTTCCACTGCTCCAGTCGGATTGCGGCGAGCTTTACCCCACTCTACACTTCGCATTGCTCTTGGTGATCCTAGGCTTGCATGCGGTTGATCGGCCATTGAAACCCCTCATGAAGCTCCCGACAAACAGTTATTGTATTGAATTCCAGAGGAAGTTTGGAACTCGGTAGTGAGTGTTGCAACCGAGGACCAACGATTTTTACACGCTTCAGCACTTGGCAGTCCAGTTCTGTGAGCTTCTGTGGCCTACCACTTTGCAGCTGAGCAGTTGTTGCTCCTAGACGTTCCCACTTCACAATAACAGCACTTACAGGTGACCAGGGCAGGTCCAGCAGGGCAGAAATTTGACAAACTGATTTGTTGGAAAGGTGGCATCCTATGATGGTGCCACGTTGAAAGTCAGAGCTCTTCAGTAAGGCCATTCTACTGTCAGTGTTTGTCTATGGAGATTGCATGGGTGTGTGCTCAATATTATACACCTGTGTGGCTGAACTTACCAAATCCACTAATTTGAAGGGGTGCCCACATAGGTTTAGACATTTTTGCAAATATGTAAACAAGGTATTTGTTTTAATTTGAATACATGTTTAAACCTGTTTTCGCTGCGTCATTATGGGGTATTTTAGAATTATGCCGTAATGAAACAAAATGTGGAAAAAGTCAAGGGGGTCAGAATACTTATGTAAATAAGATATTTTGGTTTTAATTTGAATACAAGTATTCAGAACCTTTACTATGAAACTCCGAATTGAGCTCAGGTGTATCCTGTTTCCATTGATCCTCCTTGAGCTGTTTCTACAACTTGGGAGTCTGTAGTAAAATCAATTGATTGGACATGACTTGAAAAATCACACACCTGTTTATATAAAAAGGTCACAGTTGACAGAGCAAGTCAGAGCAAAAACCATGCCATGAGGTCGAAGGAATGTCCTTAAAGCTCAGAGACAGGATTGTGTCGAGGCACAGATCTGGGGAAGGGTAAAATTAAAAATATATTTAACAAAGTCTGCTACATTGAAGATTCCCAAGAAGAACGGCCTCCATTCATGAAAGGAAGAAAATTGGATCCAACCAAGACTCTTCCTAGAGCTGGCTGCCCAGTCCAACTTACCAATCAGGGTAGAAGGGCCTTGGTCAGGGAGGTGACCAAGATCCCAATGGACACTCTGACAGAGCTCTAGAGTTCCTCTGTGGCGATGGGAGAATCTGCCAGAAGGACAACCATCTCTGCAGCACTCCACCAATCAGGCCTTTGTAGTAGAGTGCCCAGATGGAAGCAACTCCTCAGTAAAAGGAACATGACAGCCCGCTTGCAGTTTGCCAAAAGGCACCTGAAGACTATCAGACCATGAGAAACAAGATTCTCTGGTCTGATGAAACCAAGATTGAACTCTTTGGCCTGAATGCCAAACGTCACATCTGGAGGAAACTTGGCACCATCCCTACAGTGAAGCATCATGCTGTGGGGATGTTTTTCAGCGGCAGGGACTGTGAGACTAGTCAGGATCGAGGCAAAGATTAATAGACTGGAAGGTGAACCTTTGCCCCAACAGGACAACGCAGGAGTGGCTTTGGGATAAGAGAGTCTCTCTCACTCTCTCATCTGCAGAGAAGAATGGGAGAAACCCCCAAATAGTTGTGCCAAGCTTGTAGCATCAGACCTGAGGCTGTAAATCACTGCCATAGGTGATTTAACTAAGTAAAGGGTCTGAATACTTATGTAAATGTGATCTGTTTTTTGATAATTCAAAAAACCTGTTTTTGCTTTGTCATTATGGGGGTAGTGTGGCTTGAGGGTAAAAATACAATTCATTTTAGAATAAGGCTGCAACGTAACAAAATGTGGAATAAGTCAAGTGGTCCAAATACTTTCCGAATGCACTGTATGTTTTACTGAAATTGCTGGTGCTTGCGGTTTAATGGCGTGTAATGCTAAATAACTGCCTCTAATTGGTCAGTCCATTCTGAATTTGTGATAAATCTGTTGTGATTTTGGCAGGGAATATAGCTTGCCTACATAGTCTCATTAAAAACTGTCATTTCAGTAATCAAGAGCTTGTGTGCGCGGCATGCACACGTGTGTAGAGAGCAAGAATGGAAATGAGTGAGACAATATAACGATGGGAGAAGTTGAGAATTCTGTGATTACTGCAGATCTAGTTAATTTCTTGATGTGAGTTACTAAATTAAGATAAACACCTTAACTAGAGTCAATGTGATTGAACGGTGGTCTCCGGGATAACATTTCACTTGCCTTTCTTTCAATTTATCGGGAAACCGTTAAATGTCTCCCTGTACGCTATATATGTAGTTTTGTCAGTTCTCACCATCTCCTGCCTAGAAACTAATAAAAGACAGATTGACTCCGGTAGCTCCTGGGTGACAAGCTTCCCTGTAGAGGGGAATGTATCTCCGCTGAGCACTGTGGGATCACAGTCCTGACCTCAGTGATTAATCCAAGTTCTCAATCTCTCCATGTGGATTACATAGTCTTTAGTAGGGCTGCGGCGGTCACGAAAATTGTCAAGCAAATAACTGCTGGTCTCACAGTAATTGACTGTTAATTAACATACACATTTAGCATCGTCTGGCAGCATACAAGCCACTAATGCAGACCTTTGGAACATCTACATTTTAAAAAGCCTAATAAGCTATATTACATTAAATTACACCTTCACAATAAATACATCATTTCATTTTAAATGAGGTCTAATTCAGGAGAACAGAAAATCATACTCTGAGTAGTCCTTATGTTAGGTACAGATATGGCTATGCCATATGGCTGTGAATTCCACAGCATTATTTTATAGCATGAGGAATACAATTGGAAAATATAGAAAGGATATTTTCTGCAAACGATTTGAGGGAGTGCGCACATGCGGCTAGCCGGTGTTAAGCGGTTAACAAAGAAACAGATAATCCTATATGCTTAGAGTTATTTATGCAACTTTAGATGTGATACACACAGGGATTTGTAATACATTAACGCTGCATGACGGGACTATTAATGATTTGAAAAAAGTTGCATGAACGGTATGATCTCTGCTTAGTTTTATTGTGTAGGCTCTACACTTCAGTCTCATTAACAATTGGACAAGCACTTAACCTGTCTGGGATAGGGGGCAGTATTTTCACGGCCGAATGAAAAACGTACCCAATTTAAACAGGTTACTACTCTGGCCCAGAAACTACAATATGCATATTATTAGTAGATTTGGATAGAAAACACTCTGAAGTTTCTAAAACTGTTTGAATGGTGTCTGTGAGTATAAAAGATCTCATATGGCAGGCAAAAACCTGAGAAAAAGTCAACCAGGAAGTGGAAGATCTGAGAATTGTAGTTCTTTCTAGTCCCTTTCGAAACTACAGTATCTGTGGGGTTACGTTGCACTTCCTAAGGCTTCTATTGACTGTCTAAAGCCTTCAGAAAGTGGGTTTAGCCTTCTCCTGTCACTGGGCAGAGTATAGGAGCTCAGTTACTGAGTGGTCTGCAACAAAGGGATTGGATATGCGGTCACGCGAGCACACTGTTCCTTTTTCTCCTTGAATGAATACGCTATTGTCCGGTTGGAATATTATCGCAATGTTACATTAAAAATACCATAAAGATTGATTTTATACAGCGTTTGACATGCTTCTAAGTACGGTAATGGAACATTTTGACTTTGTCTCTGGTTCCGCGCTCGCGCGTTATGCCTTTGGATAAGTGATCTGTACGCATGAACAAAACGGAGGTATTTGGACATAAATATGGATTATTTGGAACAAAAACAACATTTCTTGTTGAAGTAGCAGTCCTGGGAGTGCATTCTGACGAAGATCAGCAAAGGTAAGAGAATATTTCTAATACTGAGTTTAGGTTGCCCCGAACTTGGAGGGTGTCTGAATAGCTCGCCGTGATGGCTGAGCTATGTACTCAGAATATTGAAAAATGTGCTTTCTCCGTACAGCCATTTTAAAATCTGACACAGCGGTTGCATCAAGGAGTAGTGTATCTATAATTCTTTAAATAATTGTTATATATTTTGTCAACGTTTATGATGAGTATTGTTGTAAATTGATGTGCACATTCACTGGTAGTTTTGGTGGGAATACATTTTCTGAACGTCACACGACAATGTAAAATTCTGGTTTTGGATATAAATATGAACTTTATCGAACAAAACATACATGTATTGTGTAACATAATGTCCTAGGAGTGTCATCTGATGAAGATGGTCAAAGGTTAGTACTTCATTTAGCTGTGTTTTATTGACACATGTCCTTGCTTGGAAAATGGCTGTGTGATTATTTTTGTACTCTGCTAAAAATCTAATGTTTTGCATTCGCTGTAAAGCCTTTTTGAAAAATCGGACAATGTGGTTACATCAAGGAAAAGTGTATCTTTAAAATGGTGTATGTTTGAGAAAGTTGAATTATGACGTTGTTTTTGAATTTGCCACCTGGATATTTAACTTCTTGGGGCTATGTGGGACGCTAGCGTGCCACCCGTGGTGCACCCTATCAACAGCAGGTGCATTTCAAGAGCGGCAAATTTGAAACCAAATAAATGTCAAAATTCAAATTTTTAAAACATACAACCATCTTACACCCTTTGAAAGATAAACATCTCCTTAATCTAACCACGTTGTCCGATTTCAAAAAGGTTTTACGGCGAAAGCATAAAGTTAGATTATGTTAGGAGAGTACATTGACAATAGCTGTGTGTAATGTTTTGTCAATTCAAAGACAGGCGTCACCAAAACCATAAAACCAGCTAAAATGATGCACTAACCTTTTACAATCTCCATCAGATGACACTCCTAGGACATTATGTTAGACAATGCATGCATTTTTAGTTCTATCAAGTTCATATTTATATCCAAAAACAGCGTTTTACTATGGCATTGATGTTGAGGAAATCGTTTCCCTCCAATAACCGGCAGTCAAGTCAGCACCACAAATTAAATAATTAAAATTAGAAAACATTGGTAAAATATTATATTGTCATTTAAAGAATTATAGATTTACATCTCTTGAACGCAATCAACTTGCCAGATTTAAAAATAACCTTACTGGGAAATCACACTTTGCAATAATCTGAGCACTGCGCCCAGAAAAATATGCTTTGCTATACAGACAAACGGCCATGTTGGAGAGATCTAAAATCGAAAATACTATGTAAATAATCCATTACCTTTGATTCTCTTCATCAGATGTCACTTCCAGGAATCCCAGGTCCATAACGAATGTAGTTTTGTTCAAAAAAGCTCATCATTTATATCCAAAAAGCTCCGTGTTGTTAGCACATGATCTAAGCCAGCCGGACTTCTCGTCATGAACGAGGGGAAAAAATATATTTACGTTCGTTCAAACATGTCAAACGTTGTATAGGATAAATCATTAGTGCCTTTTTTAACCAGAACATGAATAATATTCAAGGTGGACGAATGCATTCTCTTTTATAACGTATTGGAACGAGGGTACCCAACATGAACTCGCGCGCCAGAGTCTAATCGGCCATCACCGTTCCATCTTGTTCGGTCAGATCTCACAGTAAAAGACTCAAAACACTTTGTAAAGGCTGGTGACATCTAGTGGAAGCAATAGGAAGTGCCAAAACATTAATCAACCCCTGTGTGTTTCAATGGCATAGGCTTAAAGGTAATTCAACACATCAGGTATCCACTTCCTGTCAGAAAATGTCTCAGGGTTTTGCCTGCCAAATGAGTTCTGTTATACTCAGACACCATTCAAACAGTTTTAGAAACTTTAGGGTGTTTTCTATCCATATATAATAAGTATATGCATATTGTAGTTACTGGGTAGGATTAGTAACCAGATTAAAATCGGGTACGTTTTTTTATCCAGCCGTGAAAATACTGCCCCCTAGCCCCAACAGGTTAACTGGCTGTGTCCCGCTTTAATGTGACAAAATAGCCTAATCATTTATTAGCATTCTAAGCTAAACATTCTGGACGCTAGCGTCCCACGTAGCCCATAGAAGTTAATGCCTCGAATTTCCCAGCGGCATCCCATGTGTGTGGCCGTATTGCCCCCTTAAAAAAAAAGAATGTAATGCATTTAGCGGCCATTGTGCAAGTGCGACTCACGTCTTTCTCACAGGATACAAGTTTAGACCGACACGTCGGGGACGCAACTGCACATGTCCTTATCTAATTCCGAGGGGCATACTGAAGATACTGGAAGGACTGTCCACATTTACTTTGTTAGCCAACAAGAGGAGTAGGCCAAACAAACAGCAAAAGCTCTAACCTATGTCAATCTACTACCCTCCAAGGACAACGTTGCCTATTCTATGCGAAAAATAAATATTCCTAACATAGTCTGGGACAGTTGTGGGATGCGATGGATACCTAATGAATACAACCACTAGCATCCCAAAAACCTTTTTATTTTTATGCAAGGAGGCTGACGCAAAAGATCAGAATGTTTAGCTTAAAATGCTAATAAATGATTAGGCTATTTTGTCATATTAAAGTGGGACTCAGCCAGTGAAATATCAGGGCGGAAAATTCAACAACAAAATGTCATAATTCAACTTTCTCAAACATACACTTCTCGTTAATCTAACCTCATTGTCCGATTTCAAAAAGGCTTTACAGCGAAAGCAAAACATTAGATTATGTTAGGAGAGTACATAGACAAATATAATCACACAGCCATTTTCCAAGCAAGGACATGTGTCAAGCAAACCCAAAACACAGCTAAATGAAGCACTAACCTTTGACGATCTTCATCAGATGACACTCCTAGGACATTATGTTACACAATACATGTATGTTTTGTTCGATAAAGTTCATATTTATATCCAAAACCAGAATTTTACATTGTCGTGTGACGTTCAGAAAATGTATTCCCACCAAAACTACCAGTGAATGTGCACATCAATTTACAACAATACTCATCATAAACGTTGACAAAATATATAACAATTATTTAAAGAATTAAAGATACACTACTCCTTGATGCAACCGCTGTGTCAGATTTTAAAATGGCTGTACGGAGAAAGCACATTTTTCAATATTCTGAGTACATAGCTCAGCCATCACGGCGAGCTATTCAGACACCCTCCAAGTTCGGGGCAACCTAAACTCAGAATTAGTATTAGAAATATTCTCTTACCTTTGCTGATCTTCAACAAGAAATGTTGTTTTTGTTCCAAATAATCCATATTTATGTCCAAATACCTCCAATTTGTTCGTGCGTACAGATCACTTATCCAAAGGCATAACGCGCGAGCGCGGAACCAGAGACGAAAAGTCAAAATGTTCCATTACCGTACTTAGAAGCATGTCAAACGCTGTTTAAAATCAATCTTTATGGTATTTTTAACGTAACATTGCGATAATATTCCAACCCGACAATAGCATATTCATTCAAGAAGAAAAAGGAGGGGCGCGCTCGCGGGACTGAGCATATCCAATCCCTTTGTTGCCAGGCAGACCACTCAGTAACTGAGCTCCTACTATCTGCCCAGTGACAGGAAAATGCTCAAACCACTTTCTGAAAGCTTTAGACAGCCAATGGAAGCCTTAGGAAGTGCAACATCGCCCACAGACACTGTAGTTTCAATAGAGAATTTAAAGAAGAACTACAATTCTCAGACTTTCCACTTCCTGCTTGGAATTTTCTCAGGTTTTTGCCTGCCATGAGTTCTGTTATACTCAGACACCATTCAAACAGTTTTAGAAAGTTCAGTGTTTTCTATCCAAATCTACTAATAATATGCATATTCTAGTTTCTGGCCCAGAGTAGTAACCTGTTTAAATTGGGTACGTTTTTCATCCGGCGGTGAAAATACTGCCCCCTAGCCCAGACAGGTTAAAAAGCGCAGCAATGCGCACACGGCAGTAGGTGATAAGCGCTAATGTCCATTAACATTACCAAGTGACCGTAACTGCGATTACGCATGTAATGCTTTTATTTATTTTTAATGGTGAAAATGATCTTCCCCACCTTGAAACTCACTCGCTGCATATGTATGCCAGTTAGGCTCTACACCTGTTGTAAAACATATTAATATGCTTAATTTTAAGTTATTTGGCCACTTTAGTTAAGATAAAAACCTTATCAAAACATAGGCCTATGGGCTAGGCTACATGAGGTGTGCGACTAGGATTTGAAAAAAGTTCAACAAAAGAAAACATGCATTGTTTCAAGCCTTACCCGGGGAATCATTCACAAGTGATTGGTCAAAATATTAACCTATCATTCTATTATTGATTTAATCGTGTATTTACATATAAATTACTTGCCTAGTTAAATAAAGGTTAAATTAAAAATGAAGGTGTGAAATTTGTTTTGACTTAGGTGCATAAATACTCCATTCTGTCTAGAAACAGGCAGGATAAATAAAGTCACCTATGCCATTAAATAGCGAATGGAGGACGCTTTCCCCGTGGTTCACTTTCATCCCAGCCAGGAAGGCTATACTCCTGTTTTAAAGCAAAAAAAAGGTGCTTAATATTAGGAAAGTTGAGAAATAAATAGTAGGCTTAGCCTACAGAAAGCTGATGGGAATCTTTTTTATTTTAATTGAGCCCATCACGGTTCTCACGCAATTGCATAGCCTAAAGAAATGTTGCACAATATGAGCTCTCATTAAGTGTTTGATTAGATTTGCATTGATGTAAGAGTGATTAGAGGGGCAATAGAATGCTGAGTACCAGGCAATTAGCAAGTTTGGTAGGCTACTAATGACCATCAGCAGAATCCGCACTTGGAGAAGCGTAACTACCGTGACTAAGCAGTCAGGTCGAACTTGACTGCCTTCATGACTCATGACCACCGGTGTGGTGGTAATATGGTCACCACAACAGCCAAGACCTGACCAAGACCTGACTCAGGTTCTCACATCCACAACTGCCTTTCAAGCCACAGTCCCCACAGGAACAACGGCAAGATAATCCACATATCCAAATGTAAAGGTCTACATTGTGCCTTGAATACCCCTTCAAAAAGGTAAACAGCATTGCATTACTACCACCACCTTCTGCACCAAAAAGAGCAAAGAAGCTATGGAAGTTGACAAACTCAAGATCCATAGAATTGTTTAATTTCCTCAACCTATGAACATGGATCAGAAACATTGCAAAAATAATCCAGAAAGTGAACGACAATTTTAAGCATTTATTGGCTAGGCCTAAACTATATTGGATTGGCTTCTTAGAGATATTAAGTTGAGGGCAGGCCTATGAGGTATGACGGCATAAAATGCACCTAAAAAGACAGTCTCTCTCCAACACAAACCATTATCACACAGTATTATCCCAAAAAGACAGGACTTGGGGATTTAAATATTGAACCTCTTTGCCATTTCAGGTCAGGGATGATCCGCTATATAAATCCAAAATTACATCAAAAACACACTACCGCATCCAGAGTAACTTTAGCAGATATTTGCGCAGTACACAAAAATTGTCATGGCTTGCCCTTTTGGTTTTGTGAAGAGTTTTTTGGTGACCCGGGACATGTCTTGTACTGTTCTACAAATCCAACGGTATCAAAACGAATCCCCGCATAACAAGAGAGAAACATGATCCTGCCTATGAAGAGAGATTACTCAAACGGAAATCTGAATAGAAGAAGAAAAAAATATATATATATAAAAAAATAAAAACAGTACAACAGACTGCACTCCAAAAAGTTAATTCACAAGGCTTCAAAACTCCCATTACAATGGCATAACGGTCAGTATAAAATGCCTGCTTTGATAAACATGTTTTAAACCCAAACCTTTAACAAAGACTTCTAGATTGGCAAGTGGATGAGAAGTGTCCTTTGATGAACTGAACTCACTCCTGCCAAGAAGCCAAGTAAAGAATGAGGACTTGAGTTTAACCAAACTATTTTAATCACGGCAAAGTCAGCACAGACCAAATGTCCTTAACATTCACCGCAGCATTGTGCATCGGTCTCCTCGTCTGCGTTTGCCGAGTGAGTTTGCAAGATGTAACCCTAAAGCCACTCTCGGGAAATAATTGTATCCAAAATGTAGGCATACCAATTTTTTTTTATTACCATCCTCTCAATTATATGCCACTTGAACTTCCGTAAGCCTGCAAAGTAATTTACATTCCGTAAGCCTGCAAAGTAAGAGAATCTTACAACAGCCAGAAAAAAAAACTACTGTGGGACCTCAAGAATTGCAAAAAAAAAAAAAAATGCGTTGTTAATGATGGACCATCTATACAATGCAAATGACAACTCCTAAACCATCCAGCTGTCAAGTGGTGAGGCAGGAGGTTCTAACTAACCTGGTTGACTGCATCTGTTTGGTGGTCTCTGGGTCCTCAAACATCTTCACAATGGGTTCTGTCTCACCCTGCAGCTGCTTCAGCTGACCCACCACAGTGATCCTCTTCTCCCTTAAGGCTTCACATGGACATAGAGAAACCATTAGAGGCTTTGACCAAGGCATTACTCAGGAAAATACCATTAAATGAAACATTAAAGATTACTGTTTATTCTAGTTTTTGGGACAGTGAGGATTGTATTAGTCATGACTGTAAAATGTGAGGGGGATGGTGTGCAATCAGTTCTGCCACCATCTTGTGATTGTTCCATCAATAAGTGTAAACAATACTTAACCATGCATAACCCATATCACTGTACCGGTTTCTTTAACAAACATTTTAGGAGGTAGACCAAGCAGTGTGCAGTATACTTACTGGCGGGGATCTCTTTCTCAGGGAAGAGGTTTTTGTGAACATCCATGGCGAAGTCCACCATGTTGGTCTCGCTAAGGAGATCCAATTTTCCATGAAGCAGTTCTTTCTCATTGTAGATCTGAAAGTGGAAATGGTTAAAAAGGTGGGACATTGGGTTCTTTTGGAATATACAGTTTCAAATCCTTAACTTTTACAACCCAGTTTAAAGAGAACTGCTGACAATGACAGATGTAAGGAATTCAGCTTTTAACCTGACTAACGAATTTAGAAAACATGTTTAGCTGTAATGGACGCCTGGTTGTTAACGTCGCCCAGCAGAGGGCAATGCCGCCCTCATTTTGACATAATTCCTGCCCTAAAGCGTAAATGCTTGTTTTGGTTACACCGAAGAGTGATGCAAGCTACGTGTAAATATTCACGAATTGGAGCTGGAAAAGAACACTGTGGTGATTTCCACATGGAGTGGAGAAGAAAATACAGAACTGACAAGTGCTAGAGTAGCTAGCTAGCATGCTAACCTTAGCTAGACATCTTGCTAATCTTATCTAGCTAGCTAACGTTCTGTTGCTCGTTTATTTTTTGTAATATATCTTATTCAAAAGATTAGCCAGCTGGCTAGACTGAAAACCTCGTCACAGATGGAAACCAGTATCTTTGACTTCATCAATTGTTATTCTCCTCGCATCTTCCACAAGACAAGTTTTTTTTACATTATACCGCACATGGTGCGACTTTGGGTAGGTTGGTTGATGTACGGCAAAGCAAAGAAATCACATGGTTCTCACAGGGGAAGTGAAATGATAGGCGACAATGACTTCTGACGCACGTCGCAAATGACATTTAACACCTTGAGCGCATTGGACACAAAACACCAATACAAATGTAACAGCACAACAAAACAGATACACGTTCGTTGAATTTTATTTTGCAGGTGCCTGTTCATTATAGGATAGACACTTGTGGTCTAGCTGCACCAATCAAAGTGGTGAAGCAATACTTTAGTGGTAATAACCATTCATCTTGGGAGCAGGGTTGTAAAATTCAATCATATCACACATTTATAAAATGGTCATACACATTTTGGGGAAATATAGACCAGCATAAATTACCCAACAAGTTTGAACCCCTTATTTTAATTTGCTGGTGTTTCTGATTAATAAAAACAATGCCATGCTGGTGGGTGGTAACATTCAAATAAATACAAGGACCCGAAAAGAAAAAAGGACAGAACATTTTTAGCACGTCATATCATAGGGGAAAGAGATAATCCTAAATCACCCCACTTCGGATTTCCCACTTCAAGCTCAAATACATCATACTTTGACTAAAAACGATAACTTAAGAGCCGTCCACACCAAGGACCATATTTATATAATTTTTTGTTATAATTCAAATTAACAGGAGAGTTCACACAATAACGACAAAAAGTGCGGAGAATGATAAGAGCTATCGTTTGGATCACTTTCAGAGCGATTTTTTCCCTGTCCCTCCAACGATAAAACAATGACAACCAATCAAAAAAAGTGTTCTATTGAAGTGTTCTTGGTTCTAGCTGCGAGAGGCTGCCCAGAGAGGAGATAAGGCAAAGCCCACAGTGAGCTTTCCTGAATAACTGAGCATGTGTGAGCATATTTGTGGCCACATTAATTGTAGTAAAATGTGGGAGGACAATGAGCCACGACAAACAGAAGGCCATATTTTCCAATGGCAATCCCATTTTAACACCAATACATCCTGACAAAATACACATGACTGTCCTGCTAGTATGCCTTTCTGGACCTTGTAAACTCAAGACCCCCCCCCCAAGAATTTCACTGTACCCTGCAATGACATGTGCAACCCTGTGCATGTGACTAATAAACTCATCTAATAGTAGGTGATGAGTTGCATTCGTTTCTAACTTAAGCTACACATCTCGTCAGTCTTCACGGTCCTCTTTGCACAACTACGCACCTGGCCTCTCAGCTACAGCTAATCCCTTAGCTCTTGGAGTCCCAGGAAAAGCTAGACAACAAGCTATTGTGGTATACTTAACTTGAGCATTTCATTTACTACTAGCCTATCTAGGAGTGATTCCAGCATGCGCTTGCTTGCTGAATGTAGAATAGCAGAGTTTGTAAGGAGAGCGAGAGTGTGAGAGTGATGGCCTGCTGATGTACCTATCGGGACCTTTAAGTTCCAACTATGGGATTTTGCCTGGTGAAAACCATTGTTGTCTCTGTGTCCAGTATGAAGGAACCATGCTAGCAGATACCCATAGACTTCAAGGCATTGCACTAACGCTAGTTTGCAATTGCGCTGGCAACTTCAATCTAAAAATGATATCCACGAGTTCATCTGACTCTGGGGAAGTAGGTAAAGGACATCATTGACAAAATCCCGAAGTATTCCTTTAAACTGCAGAGAACAAACCCATACCTGATCCAAATGGTTGCATAATCAGGCATAGGCTGTACAGTTATTTTGTCATGAAGTATTCAAAACAGTATGTTTGAGCAGTTATTCAAATTAGTCTACATCGTCGCAGTTTACAGCCCTAGACAATTGTGAATTCACTTGATAATAATACATTCCACTGTGTTGTTGTAGCCTAGGTAAAATTATTGTATTTTCTAAAAAAGTAGGCCTAATCAATAGTGGAGCTTTGAGTGTCCGGGACTGCAGAGCGCAGCCTGGTTGAATGCACAGATCTGCCATTTCCTAGTCGGCTAACTTTTCCCCCTTGCACTTTGACAGGTAAATATTTATAAACCTATTTACTTAGCTAATGAATGGCCTAATATCTAGCTTCTTACTTCAGCTACACATCTCTAGCCTCTCTCCCAGCTGTTTCCGTGCGCAGTAGGCTATTCAAGCCTCTCCTCCATTCCCCTTCACATGAAAAGCTACAGGATATTTTTTTATTTATACTAGGCCTAATAGCCTTTTCCTTGAGTGAAGGAGGATTGCTCTTGCTAAATGTAAAACAGTCCTAGGCCAAATGAACTGTCGCACAGGTCAGACATGAGCACAGCGAAAAATATCCATTTTTCTAATGATTTGCAATTTGTTTGGAATTCAATTGCAAACCACAAGTGGCTAAACAGCATATGTTTTTGAATAACTAAATTTAAAATATATAAAATAGTTTCTATATTACATGTACATTGAAGTATTATGTACAGTTGTCACTATGGACAATGAATACACCCTGAAGCACTGGATGGTCTTGTGTTAACACCTTATTAAAAGGCCTACAGCGTGTAGTAGGATGTGTTGAATGAGTGGCAGGTGTCCTGATAAAGAATATGCTGGTAGGCTGGATGAAATTTTTAACAATGGTTTTTTAAAATAAAAACTAGTTCATTGCATCGCTGTGGAGCCCCGTTTCATAATATTACAAAAATGTCATAGCTGCTTCCCATAGTTTTGAAGTAATCACGAGAAGAAAAAAAAGCTGGCCTTATTTTAGGGCATTTTTCACCCTGCCAGCTCCTATTAGTTCTATTGAGCACCAACTCGCCTTTCGAACGTTCTATTCCCAGCCTATTGTTCTACGTCACAATGCCTGCTTTGCTATTGTTGGTAATGAAACCTGCCCACGTCTCTGTAGTTTAAATGTAAACAACAAAAAATTATTCAGGTCATCCCATTGTTTCCTGAAGGGAAATATCAGTATGTCTGTTTATTTAACCAAATATTTCACAACATGTATATTTAGATGTTTACAAATTGTACACCATTTTAAACACGGGAATCTCTCCATTCTAATTATGTAAGGCTGGGCACCGTACTCTGTCTTCATCAATCGCTAGAACAGAAATAGCCATTTCTTTCTTACTTCCGTATGTGTTGTGATTGTTGTCTCTCCTTTCTTGCCCTTTGTGCTGTTGTCTGTGCCCAATAATGTTTGTACCATATTTTGTGTTGCTACCATGTTGTGTTGTCATGTGTTGCTGCCTTGCTATGTTGTCATCTCAGGTCTCTCTATGGTGGTGTTGTCTCTTGTTGTGATGTTTTTAGTCCTATAATTATATATTTTGAATCCCTGACCCCACAGGAGGCCTTTTGCTGGCCATCATCGTAAATAAGAGTGTTCTTAACAGACTTGCCTAACTAAATAAAATGTTAAATAAAATAAATAAAAAATGCTGACATAAGCACACTTGGCAGCATCGAGGTGCTGATGTTTACTTTCTACACACGTTCTTTTTCAGTTTAGTCCTAAGAACAGACTGTAGTGGTAAAATAAAAAGGGATACATTTTTGGGGTGACATTTAGACATAGGCAAAATGGAATTCTAAGCGTCACTCGAGTCAAAAACGTTCAGCTGGTGTTCCAGCTTAGCCAACGTTCTTTTGCCATTTTTCAGCCATGGGGGAATTGTGACTCGTTCTATTTTCCAGCCTACCGCTGGTGTGGATGCTCGCCAAGGTTTCGAGTTATGTATAATTTTTAGTTATGGTCCTTGGTGTGGATGGTCCTTTATTAACTTCAATCGTTGTGCAACGTCACGGGTAAGCTCTGGGCATCGTGAATATATGTTATTGCCTTGTGGTAACGTTACTTTAAATGCATATCTAGTGTTTATAGTTAACCTTTCTAGCCAGCTAACTAACAACAATAACAGTTAACGCGATACCCAGTTGACAAGGACACACTACTATAGTTAAATACATCATCGAGACGAGGATCTCGCTAGCATCTAGGAGTCATGTTACCAAGATCTGCAGATAGCAATGTTGAACAATAAAAGCTCAATGCACGTAGCAAATGTTCGTTCACTAGGCTAGCCAGATAAGTAACGTTAGCATAATTAAATTAGCAGCAGCCGCCAGTGCCGGTTAACGTTAGTTAGCTAACTACAGTTAGCCTAGGTTTAAACAAATACAGTTAGCTAACGTTAGCAAGTGTGCTGAAGTTAAGGTTATACAATACGTTAATATATATCAAACTGACACCAACATAGCGTTTACTAAATAACCAATATAGCTAGCTAACAGACGAAGCATGTGCTAGCCAGCAAGCTAGTTCAGCTGTCTGTGCTGTTGGCCCTGAAACAGCGCGAGGCCCCAATTCATGGGCGACTCTTTCACGCACGTGGCGTTTACATTATTTACATGGGTAATTTACACACTTCTACCGAAAACTTAGATTGTAGGTACAACTTAACATAACACACGCATTTACCTCTTTGACAGAAAGGAATTCCAGCAAAGGAAAGACGAGATGTCGGTCCAAAAAATGGGCAATTTTGGTGGTGAGGTCGTACTCCGCCATTTTCACCGCGAGAGAGGAGGAAGTAGACGCGAGAACGTATTACGTAAATGACCAATCAGCGTCACGATCAGCATCAGTACCTGCACGGATTGGCCATATTGATTATTAACTATTATTAACTACTATTTCAATGAGCATAACGACGATAATGACCATGTCTAATTATACTGTACATTATTTTAACTGGCTGTTCCAACAAAGCGAATTGGAGGCACGTTGTAGCATTGAAGATGAATTGTAGCGTTCAAGATTCATATTCAATATGTTATTTTTTTCTTAGACAGTTTTGTACACAAGATAAAACAAATGAGTGGATTGAGTAGCCTTCAACTAATAAACCAAATGTATAACACTGATAAAGTACCTTGTGGGTAAGTGAAAATACTGTCTTACAATTTTACAGTCCTAATTTAGTTTATTTCTTTTTAATTGTTGCTGATAATGGCATGTGCATGAAGAAATTTTCTTCAAATTAGACTTTGCAATTAGAGTATTATTAAGTTATCCCATTGGCAACCAATTAGTTAATATTGTTGAACTTGTGTTGTGAGTGTACAACTCTTGTGAATTGCAGGGCTGTCTCATGAAGATATTTTATAATGTGGTGTGCTCATATGGAAATGTGTATTCAGCTTTTCTCCTGCATAGGCCCACTCAAAAGGAAGCATGACTATGTAGTAAACCTTTCAAGACTACCATCATTTCACTGTAGTGTTGATACAATGAAACATGTCATTTATGAAGAGGGAGTTCTTTGCCAAGTGAACTTGTTGAAATTGAAAACATTGGGCCTCCCCAGAACCCACCAATATTTCTCCAACAGAGAAGTGTCTAATAGAGTTCACCAAGCTCAAAGACTGACTCTTCACAATGAAATAAAGCACATGGGAAAACACAGATTTAAATAAACATAGACACGATTAAATAACAATAATAAGGCTGATTAAATAATAATAATAATAAGGCTAATTAAACATTTTGGTTTTCTGCCTGCCTACACAGTTATTAGGGTCTTGACTACCCAGCAAAAGCAAACCCTTTTTTCCTCACTTCAGCAGATGCCTCATAAAAATGCCCATGTGTTGGCCATACCCAGCAGTGAAGAGCAAATATCAGATACTAAATGGTCCATCTCTAATAGGTTCCACTACTACCTTGTTTGCTTGACAACCACATGGCACTGTCCTATAGCCCCAAACAATTGCCCCCTTGTTACTAGGAAGCTCTCTCTCTCTCTCTCTCTCTCTCTCTCTCTCTCTCTCTCTCTCTCTCTCTCTCTCTCTCTCTCTCTGCCCTCCGACTGCAGCTAGAAATTAGTCATAAACAGACACCACTCACCATCGCCGATGCTGTTTTACTGGGTGCTTCAGACACAGCCAGCCCTGACTTAAAGTCAGTGATCTTTAAAACTTGAAGAAGAAGAAAAAAAAGTTCAGTAAAACACCAGCACTGCTCCTTTGTGTCCTCTGCCCAAGAGTTTTGAGTAAGGTTTTTTTGAGTAAAATATATTTCAGATCTTTTAATTGTATTGTTCATTTGATTGTTTTTGCACAAATTTAACAAATGTCCCTGTAATTTGATCTCTAGATGCTCGCTAGTTTGTTATTTTGTTCAGGGAGCAATTTAAACCTTTAATTTCCTTCAACATTGTATGTTGAGTTCTCACAATAATCAATAACTGACACACTGATAATTTTGCATTATTTTGGCCAATGGTAAACTATATTTACCCAGCCAGTTCTGAGGTGGATAAAATATTTGCCAAAGAACAGACCCATCTTTCAAAAAGACAAACATGCCTCCATTTGGCAGCCACACTTCCATTTGGCTCACATACTTATAGGCCTAGCACTGACTTCACTCTAAAAATAGCTTTTTTTGTTTTATGATATAGCCTAATCTTTTTTTTATCATTTGGATCACCACTGACTGAACAGCATTCCTTTTGTGAAAATGGCGCCAAATTTGCTTAGTGCTTTGACAAATTCTGCATATTCACTTATTTGACAGTTTTATTACTTGGGAGTCTGTCCATGAAAATGCCTGTGAAACAATTATTCATGCTTTATTATGAAGAAATTACCAGCTATTACTAAGTGGTTTGGTTTTACTCAGAAGAAGTGCACTGTTTAGTCTTTTATATTTTTTATGTAAAGATTTGTCTTCCTCAGTTGTTTTAATCGTAAGACATAGGGATATATTTTTGCGAAGTGAAAGTGTAAATATTATGACAACCAACCCTGATACGATTGGTACTTCTCTTCCAACTTTGATTGCAGATTTTGTATTTTACCTATTTTATTTAAAATACCCAACAAAACACACCATGGTACAGAAATGTTCTAATTAATCTCGAGAAGGCAAAACCTAACATTTGCAAACAACAGCCAATAAATATGTTTCAACCATAGGTTAAATAGCACAAGCTAAATTATAATTGACAAAGAATCTTGTGTTTGAAAGAGTGATTCAAACACTAAATTGTTTTGTTTTCTCTTATTTCAACCAGCCAGTGTTTTTAATGAAGGTGCCCTGGGGAGTAAGTTGGGAAAATTCAAGCAAGGGAATACTCTCTCTTAAGATGGAATCAGTTTTCTGTTGAAGGGAACATTTTTTATTTCAGAAGCTATTCACATTTCCCCCTAGTAGGACACTAAGGGGATACTGTGCTGGATTTGAATTATGTGGCATGCAAATTTCATTTGATAAAAGTCATCACACAAACTACACAATTTACCCCAAATAAACATCTATCAGGTTTCAGAGTCACGCAAAAAGCTGTGATTACCTTCCCTTGCTGGATCCTTTCAGCGGGTTATTTCCTTACTCTGAAAAGCAGAATTAGGCCTATGTGTTTTACAGTGAATCATACCCAATTGTGGCTTGGTGGAAGTTTTAGGAAACTGTGAGAGCTAAGGTGATTAACACATCGAGGTTCCAACTAGAGGGAAACACTTACACAGCAAAAGGGGACCTGCCCGCGTTAGTCATTTGAGGTTACTGAACCTGAGCCTTTCTTGGACCTGAACACTGCTCTGAAGTCTATAGACTTCAGGGCAGACCACATTTTGAATGTTATTCTTTTATAGGGCTACTGTACTTTACTGATGCGCTGAGTGAGCTCATAGCTCACAGCCCATGCTCATGTGTGCACAGTTGACATCCAAATATATATGCCCTCAATGTGAGCTCAATGTACACTCAGTGTATTGCCTCACTGTGTATGGAAATGGGTGGTAACGTGACTGCGGAAGGCAGAACTATTCTCAATAGTAGCCCTAGTAGTACCGGATGTTGCTACTTTTTTTACTACTTCTGTGTGGAAACTTTGTGATGCAGACTCCTCAGAATGTACTTGTGAATGCAGAATACACGCCTACGCACTCTGCCCCTTTTTGACACTGAGAGGTGTTAGCATACATTATTTTTATTTAAAAAAATTATTCTCACCTTTATTTAACCAGGTAGGCCAGTTGAGAACAAGTTCACATTTACAACTGCGACCTGGCCAAGATAAAGCAAAGCAGTGCGACAAAAACAACAACACAGAGTTACACATAAACAAACGTAGTCAATAACACAAAATACAAGAAAAATAGACAAATCTATGTACAGTGTGTGCAAATGTAGAAGAGTAGAGAGGTAGGCAATAAATAGGCCCTAGAGGTGAAAATAATTACAATTTAGCATTAATACTGGAGTGATAGATGTGTAGATGATGATGTGCAAGTAGAGATACTGGGGTGCAAAAGAGCAAGTGGGTAAGTAATAATATGGGGATGAGGTAGTCGGGTGTGCTATTTACAGATTGGCTGTGTACAGGTACAGTGATCAGTAAGCTGCTCAGACAGCTGATGCTTAAAGTTAGAGAGGGAGATATAAGACTCCAGCTTCAGAGATTTTTGCAATTCGTTCCAGTCATTGGAAACAGAGAACTGGAAGAAAAGGCGGCCAAAGGAAGTGTTGGCTTTGGGGATGACCAGTGCAATATACCTGCTGGAGTGCGTGCTACGGGTGGATGTTACTATAGTGACCAGTGAGCTGAGATAAGGCAGTGCTTTACCTAGCATAGACTTATAGATGACCTGGAGCCAGTGGGTTTGGCGACGGATATGTAGTGAGGGCCAGCCAACTATTGCATACAGGTCGCAGTGGTGGTTAGTATATTCGGCTTTGGTGATAAAACGGATGGCACTGTAATAGACTACATCCAGTTTGCTGAGTAGAGTACTGGGGGCTATTTTGTAAATGACATCGCCGAAGTCAAACATCGGTAGGATAGTCAGTTTTACAAGGGTAAATTTGGCGGCATGAGTGAAGGAGGCTTTGTTGCGAAATAGGAAGCCGATTCTAGATTTAATTTTGGATTGGAGATGCTTAATGTGAGTCTGGAAGGAGGGTTTACAGTCTAACTAGACACCTAGGTATTTGTAATTCTCCACATATTCTAGGTCAGAACCGTCCAGAGTAGTGATGCTAGTCGGGCGGGAGGGTGTGGGCAGCAATCGGTTAAAGAACATGCACTTAGTTTTACTAGCATTTAAAATAAACGTGCACACACAATTATTTACCCCTCATTTATTTTGTTCTCTCATTAGATGTGCTTCAGTCTGGACCGTCCAGAACTGGAGGGCCTAGTCCAAGATCTTGACAGACTAGGATAGAAACTGGAACCTTGGAGCCAGACTCTGGAGACAACACCAGGACGTTGGGGTCAACCCAAAGCAGACCTTTCCAGCTGGAGGGCCTGAGACCACACTCTCTCTCGGTGTATTGCAAGACCCGCTGCATGCGCCTCAGTTCAGCCTGTAGCTGTGGGGAGTTATTGTTTAAGCACAAAGTTGAACCTCCCCGTTGTTCTGCGTCACAGTCAATCTCTGTGTGGGAGGCAGGGTGGTCTCCAAATTAGCTATATAGGCTGGGCTATATTTCTGACTGTATCTTAGTCTAGTCGACCACTGCCAAGGTGCTTCTCGGTCAACCGAACCATGTAGGAAAGGCAAAAACACACAACTAATGAGGAGATCCCAGCAAGACACAGAAATATCACACAGCCATGCTAATGAAGAAAGTGATCCAGAGTGGAGCCTTGTAAAACACTACACCGATAACTACCGTAAATACACAGATCCACATGCTCATTTCTGTTTCCTTGAAATAAAATAAAAATGTTGTGAACGCTATAGGCGGAGGCCTTTGGAGACTGTGTGGGTTTGTGGCCACACATGATCCATCTGTCAGTATATCCCAGTCCAATAAATGCCAATAGATGCTGTCAGAAACAACAACATATTTCAGCAGGCAGAAAAATTATCCAGCTCTTGATGTGTGTGTCTTTCAGAGGATAAATACTTTTCAGCTTTTCCTAACTGGATCAACTTAAAGGGCCAATAGTGATAAGCCAGGGATTCCATGAAAAACCTCAGCTCTGTAGTTCTCTGAAAACCTCCTCAGTCAACGATTCCAAGAGAGGGATGAAGGCAGGCAGTGCCAAAGACACCCACCACCAGCCTCTCTTCTCTCTATTATCTGTCAAAAAATAAATCAAAACTATCTGAAGACAAATGTCTCTGTGCTGGATGTTGCAAAGCCAAGCATCTCCTCTCAATCTGAATGCCAGTATCTCATGAATTTCAATTATTCTTTTAGATATGCATCACCTCGCGCGCAGTCTGTGTCAGGTTATAAATCAGCAGCCCACACTCCTGATCCAGAGCCCAATGCTGACATCAGCAGCGTCCGATTCGATGGCAGTGGGATCGGGGTTATCGACCGAGCCAGGGGGCTAGAAAACAATACAAATTCACAGGCAAGGCACCCAGTTGCACCAAGCATGGCAGAGCATCTGCACAGCACATGTCAACTTTTTACACCAAGAGTAACATGTAAATACTTTTCTAACCCCGGAGAATCCTCACATGGCCACGTGTCATATTATGTCTTAGGAAAGATAGAGGAGAAGTTGTGGGTGTATATGTGTGTTTGTGTGTGTGTTGTAAGGATGTATGTTCATGTGATGCTGGAATCCTGTAGCTAGTACACTTCAGTAATATTATCCACTCAGAAGAAGAGAGAGAATATTTGACCTGCTCGGCCCCAACCCTACAGTACCTCACCAAACTCTGTTCCCATGCTCACTCCTCATGATATGCATTGCTTGATTTCCCCTCTGCAATTTTCTCTGAAAACATGACATTACAGGGAATGCCGTGTTATCTCCAAATGTGTGGTCATGGACATTCTTACTGGAAAAGAAATGTGAAATCCAATAACTCCATGAGCATGCAATTTAGCAATGGCTTCTGCCGAAGAAGGGATGGGATTCATTTATACTTCTTCATCTGGATTCTGAATTTCTGGAATGATTTCAGTTGCATATATTTATGTAACTTAGTTGAAGGCTCAGAAGAAAACCAGTCTCAAAACAATTGGAGGAAAGTAATTATGAAAGTGAAAAGGGCCATAACTTCTCTAAATGGTAAACCTCAACTCTGACCCCCGGGAGGATGTAGAAGTGTTCCATGTTTCAAGCTGTAGCAATAGCTTTGGGCTAAAGGTCAGACCACTACTGCTCAGGATACCGTTACTGAGAAGGGCCACCATCTGTGAGGGTAGCTCTTAAAGGATACTCAAATTTAGGCTCTACTCAGAGTAAACTTATTTTCCTTAATCAGTGCCAGTATAAAGTTATATGAGGAAATCAACATCCAAACATTAAAGAGGCTCTCTACAGTAGATGACAGATTGGTCACTGTGTGGCATATCATATGTGCGTGAGAAGTCAAAATTCAAAGACTGAATCTGTATCCTTTCATTAAGATTACAGTAATTGATATAGAATAAATAATGTTCCATGTTGCAGCATTATATCAAGCACCTTTTTATTAATATCAAATAAAGGTTGGCATTGAAAGATAAAACATTTCTTTCATACTATTGTTGAATAGACTGCTTAACTACTAGGATAAAGTCAACGAAATCTGAATTCAGCTTCAAGCCTCATACTTAATTAGTGATTTAGTTGATTTTGTACCTCTAAAATAAACCCATATCTTGATGGGACATTTCACACATGCCTAAATTGCCGTGGGTTACTTGTGGGTGAACACATCTGAACACACATGGAGAATGAGTCTTTTAAGAGTCTTCTCTTGCCTGGTGATGTTAAACTTGTTTAAAATGAATTTAATGAGAAAGAACGGTGGACATTAATCCAATCCAGCAACACATCATGTACTGCATGTGGTAATACACTACTCCACTATGAGCAATCACGCTACTACACTAGGTGTCAGGGGAGCCATACATCCTGAGCTTCTAACTGTGTGAGTAATGTCAATTACTTGTGCGGGGGCTGACATTGAGCTGAATATTGTTCTTGGCATTGAAACCTAGGGAGAGTGAGTGAGAGAGTGAGGTAGCTAAATTGTGATGGGCCACAGTTTTCCCGCTCTGGGCCTCTCACGCAGGCTAAGGGTAGGGTGAAAGGGTGCTACGGAGAGGAGATCATCAGAGTGTGCTGAAGTCATCTGTAGAGAGTGATTCGCGGTGAGCTGAAAGCAACTTGGTCAGACAGGGGTTGTAGTCAGCTTTCAAAGCAGACACAGCACAGCTGGCTCCAGAGGGTTCAGCCCAAACATTGTTGCTAATTGCATCTGTCTTCATTTTCCGCAACCGTATGACACCGGTGAAAAATAAAGAAAAGGCTGGAAACTAACAGGAACTGTTTCAAAACCGCAAAGCACCTAAACTCCACATCAATTTTCAGGCCGTAACTGTTCATTTTAGTGATTGCCAACTCTGATTGCTTCTGTCAGAAATCAAAATATAATCCCTGTGCAGTGTTTCTACTGTAAGCTTGTCTTTTTGAAGACAAGGAAAGGAGACTGAAAGGAAAGAATATATTCAGTGGACAAAACATTATGAACAACTGCTCTTTCCATGACATAGACTGACCAGGTGAATCCAGGTGAAAGCTATGATCCCTTATTAATGTCACTTGTTCCATCCACTTCAATCAGTGTAAACTAAGGGGAGGAGACAGGTTAAAGAAGGATTTTTAAGCCTTGAGACAATTGAGACATGGATTGTGTGTGTGCCATTCAGGGGGTGAATGGGCAAGACAAAATATTTAAGTGCCTTTGAACGGGGCATGGTAGTAGGTGCCAGGCACACCGGTTTGAGTCGGAGAACTGCAACGCTGCTGGGTTTTTCACACTCAACAGTTTCCCATGTTTATTAGTCACATGCGCCGAATACAACAGGTGATGGTTGTATTATGGTAAAAATCTTACTTACAAGTCCCAACCAACAATGCAGTTTAAAAAAAATACAGTTAAGAATAAGAAATAAAAGTAACAAGTGTTTAAAGACCAGCAGTAAAATAACAATAGCGAGACTATATACAGGGCGGTACAGAACTGCTACGCTGCTGGGTTTTTCACGCTCAATAGTTTCCTGTGTGTATCAAGAATGGTCCACCACCCAAAGGACATCCAGCCAACTTGATACAACTGTGGTAAGCATTGGAGTCAACATGGGCCAGCATCCCCGTGGAACACTTTGAACACAGCGTAGAGTCCATGCTCCGACGAATTGAGGCTGTTCTGATGGCAAAAGGGGGTGCAACTCAATATTAGGAAGGTGATCTTATGTTTTGTACACTCATTGTATTGCCTGTCTCATGTGCCATATGTGGGACTCTCGCAGCATGAAAACCTAAGTAAGCAGCAGTCAAGGAGTACAATTTGGGTTTTCAGGACGGTTGCTATTGATCTCTCCTCATCGTGACATTCTAGCTGAGTGACCCTCTCCAAGGTAAACAGCAGCCGTATGTTGAGTTTTTTTTTTTTTTCACTACCTCCAGATACAGCTGCATCTCATGCTGACAACGTTAAAGACAGCTTGTTAAACCTGTACATGGTACAGAGGGCCTTTACCATCATGGCCTTTTCCTCTGAGTCAGGCCCCACTGTCTTTTCTGGTCGTTGGTGCGGGTCGGGAAGAGAACAGGGCCCTGGCCTTTAACAGCACCCTGGCAGAGAAGGGAAAGCCCTTTACCCTGAAGGACAGTGTTTGCTTGTTTTAATGTGGTCGCCTCAGTATTTTGGTTTCCAGCAAAAACCCGACCACATATCAACTGACTGCCATGTGCAGACTTTAAAATTACAAGTCCACGGATCGTTTGAGCTGAACGTAAGTTCAACCGCACATAATGTTATTTTTTGTATCCCTGACAGAGATGATGACATTTTATAGTCCTCTTGTACACTTGTACTTGCCCAATAATGACCATGCTCTGCCTTTTTACAATGGCAGTGTCCTGTAAAAAAAACATAGTCCTGTTGACCTCAGACAATAGAACATTAACAAAGTATCTACAGTGCAGTGAGCGGTACTAGGGATGACATCCAGGATTCTGAAATGTTTCTGTAAGTGAGTTTGTGCTGAGTCCACCTCAACAAGTGCGTGATGTGGTAGTGGAGTGTGGCGTGTAACTTACAAAGTCAGAGACATGGGACAGTCAGAGGCCCCTTGAGAGGGAAATCAAGAAAAGAAAGGGACAACACAGCATCTCAAATGTGCTTTCAACACACAAGTCTTCTTCTGCTGACATTCTGCTTAACCTACCTCAGAAGAAAATGAATTACAAAACTAAGCATGAGACTATACAGCATCTCTGACCCCTTTCCAGCCCTCCCTGGTAACAACCACAAATCTAACCAGGCCTCATGAAAGCTAGGTGTAAGATTAATATACATTTATTGTGAGCAGGATTGCAGAGCTCGGAGACCTAAACCTCTGGAGAGGTTTAAGCCCTGTTTTGTGGTCGGTTGAAACAGGGTAATTTTAGGCCCACTTACATGAATAATAATTGGAGGCAGTGTGTAAATCAGCGTTGTCAGATTTAATACCTGGGTATGATGGGGGAAAGGGTCAGAGCAAGTGCATGCATTGCTTTTGTTTAGATCTAGTCCAACATCCAGCGCTGTCATAACTCTTATGCTAACTAGTCTGTTATGATCCTCTCCGCAGGGATTAAAGTGAGATTTTGCAGGTGTTGAAACTGTGGACTGCTCTGAGTGTCAATTGTTAAATTAAGTAGACAGGGACCTGATGCAATCTATGCATCAGATAGTAGGATTCAATTACCCCAATGATTGAACAGCTGCCTCAAAGTGAACATCCATGATAGCTTTGCCTGCTCAATTAAAACACAGCCTTTTAGCAAGCCATGCTTAAAGTAGCATTTTGTCCTTACCTCTCTTACCATTCCCGTTAATCATAAATTATTTGACTTCCGTGAATCTTCTCATGTCAATACAAACGGACAGTTTACGCCCCACCACTCAATCATAATAAATCAAATTTTATTAGTCACATGCACCGATACAACAGGTGTAGATCTTACAGTGAAATTGTTACTTACGAGTCCCAACCAACAATGCAGTAAAAAAAATTACAGATAACAATAAGAAATAAAAGTAACAAGTAATTAAAGACCAGCAGTAAAATAACAATTCCGAGACTATATACAGGGGGGTACAGAGTCAATGTGCGGGTGCACCGGTTAGTTGAGATAATATGTACATGTAGGTAGAGTTATCAAAGTGACTATGCATAGATGATATCAACAGAGAGTAGCAGTAAAAGAAGGAGGGGGCAATGAAAATAGTCTGGACAGCCATTTGATTAGGTGTTCAGGAGTCTTATGGCTTGGGGTAGAAGCTGTTATGAAGCCTCTTGGACCTAGACTTGATGCTCCAGCATCGCTGGAGTCTTTGACAATTTTTATTACACTCATATTAATAGCAGGAAAAAAACTATGGAAGCAGCAGAAATATATAAGTCCATAGAAATGAACAAAATACATTGAACATGTTCCCAAAATATGTTTGACTATTCTCGAGCTTGTAGACTGATGGTCACTTTGTGGTTACACGACTCAGAGATCAAAGTGTCAGCAGAAACAAGCCACTCCCAGTTCAATGACGTTCAACCTATGCTGCCAAGAACGATGGCGTCGATATCAGAAATGTACGATGTAACCTGGGAAGGTAAACACAAGCCGATTAAACGTTTTAATGTATTGTATGACTGAAGGTGTGTTGCTAAATCATTGTATAATTCGACGTGGTGCATTTTTATCTATTGTTCGGCGAATGTAGCTGCGTATGTCCATCTCATCACGCCAGCTGCTGACTTGTTCGCTAGCTAATTCAGCTTGCTAACACGAGATAGCCACTTAGCTAGCACATTATTTCTGCCGACATTTCTTATTTCTAAGTTATCTAGCTAACGTTAAGAATTGATTGAACTGTTATTGTGTATCCCGTTGTCGTAGCTAACAGTTCACAACATGTGTGAGTTTGCAAGGACACACAGCAGGCTAAACTAGCTAGCCAGCGTAAATACCTAACGCCTGTCATCTGATTATAACTACGTTAGCTAGCTGCCTCCTGTCATTGTTCTGCCTCTTTAGTTGGCTTGCTAAAATACACGGTCTTGCAATGGATACTACCATTAGGCAGGGGAAACCCGTTTTGGCGATTTTGGTGATTTCTTGTTTATCATCAAAATAAATCACAGCACGTTTTTGGACTCTCAACAGTTAACTGATTAGTTTTGTACAATACCATTGGACATTAATGTTGTAAATGTAATTGAATTCCTAAAACTGACATTTAAAATGAGGTTGCTGTTTCCTGTTGACAAGACATATTGATAAATAGCACAATGCCAAAATACCGTTTTAAAGTGTCCAAATAGGAAAGTATTCAGACCCCTTGACAATTTCCACATTTTGTTACATTACAGCTTTATTCTGAAATTGATTAAATAAAACAAATTCCTCAGCAATTTACACTCAATACCCCATAATGACAAAGTGAAAACACGTTTAGAAATGTTAGTAAATTTAAAAATAACAGAAATACCTTATTTACATAAGTATTCAGACCCTTCGCTATGAGACTTGAAATTGAGCTCAGGTGCATCCTCTTTCCATTGATCATCCTTGATGTTTCTACAACTTGATTGGAGTCCACCTGTGGTAAATTCAATTGATTGAACATGATTTGGAAAGGCACACACCTGTCAATTAAAGGTTCACAGTTGACAGTGCATGTCAGAGCAAAAACCATGCCAATTGTCCATAGTGCTCTGAGACATGATTGTGTTGAGGTACAGATCTGGGAAGGGTACCAAAAAATGCCAGGGAGGTGATCCAGAACCCAATGGACACTCTGACAGAGCTCTAGAGTTCCTCTGTGGAGATGGGAGAATCTTCCAGAAGGACAACCATCTCTGCAGCACTCCACCAATCAGGCCTTTATGGTAGAGTGCCCAGATAGATGGACGCCACTCCTCAGTAAAAGGCGCATGACAGCCCTCTTGGAGTTTGCCAAAAGGCACCTAAAGACTCTCAGACCATGAGAAACAAGATTCTCTGGTCTGATGAAACCAATATTGAACTCTTTGGCCTGAATGCCAAGCGTCATGTCTGGAGGAAAGCTGGCACCATCTCTATGGTGAAGTATGGTGGTGGCAGCATCATGCTTTGGGGATGTTTTTCAGCGGCAGGAACTGGGAGACTAGTCAGGATCTAGGCAAAGATGAACGTAGCAAAGTACAGAGATATCCTTGATGAAAACCTGCTCCAGAGCGCTCAGGACCTCAGACTGGGGCGACGGTTCACCTTCCAACAGGACAACGACCCTAAGCACACAGCCATGCAACACTTTTTTTGTTGATCATATCCATCGATATCACTCTCAAATAAATAGAATAGGGGCAAACGTTTGGGGTAACAGCATTCTAAGTCCTGCGACCCCCCCCCCCCCCCGCCCCCCCCCCCCAGTGCATATGACAAAATCAATAGTACAAACCCAAAGATTTTGATCTGTTTTAAACAATTGATTTTGTGTCACTGTGTTGACTATAGACATTCTGAGGTAAAAATTATGTGAGCTGCTCTGACAGCTGGTGCTTAAAAGCTTTGCATAGGTGCTTTGTTGCGTTTTTTTATGGGACTGTAAAATAACGTTAACTGGTTACCATTCTTTTAAAATACCGGTTCTGTTCCAGAACAGTATAGATCACTTTCGTTTCCGGTTCTGATTCTGTTCCTTGAAACATTTTATTTTGCGGTTTTCGGTTCTTTTCCCTGAACCGGTTCCAACCCCTGGTAGTAATACATACTGTCCACATCATGGAAACTCAAAGATTTTTTTAATAATCATGTATTTCTCACAAGTTTAACCATTTAGATGTAAAAAATGCTCCTTAGCACAATTTAACCTGGCACTCTAGACTATAGTGTCCATAGGGTCTGTGCAGCAGGCTGAATGTTTGACGTCTTACTACTAATGGATAGCTACTACTATTACTACCTACCTAAAATTAGCAAAAGAGAGATGTTTTTCAAAGCATGCGTGTTGACACTGAAGGAGAGTGCATTGTTATGCAAGTTTTCCAGAGTTTACTTTAGCTTGCTTTCTAGGTAGGTTTTTAGATAACTAGCTAATGAGCTTTGTTTTAACCGTATATACAGTGCCTTCAGAAAGTATTCACACCCCTTGACTTTTTTCACATTTTGATGTATTACAGCCTGAATTTAGAATTCACTGGCATGCATACAATGCCCCATAGTGTTAAAGTGGAATTATGTTTTTCGTTATTATTATTATTTTAACAAATCAATAAAATTAACTGAAATGTCTTGAGTCAGTAAGTGTTCAACCCCTTTGTTATGGCTAGCCTAAATAAGTTCAGGAGTAAAAATGTGCTTAACAAGTCACATAATAAGTTACATGGACTCACTCTGTGTGCAATAATAGTGTTTAACATGATTTTTGAATGACTACCTCATCTCTGTACCCCACATATACAATTATCTTACAGATTCAACCAAAGTCCAGGGAGGTTTCCCAATGCCTCGCAAAGAACGGCACCTATTGATTGATGGGTAAAAAGAGAAAAAAGCAGACATTGAATATCCTTTGAGCATGGTGAAGTTATTAATTACACTTCTGAATCATGTATCAATACACCAAGTCACTACAAAGACACAGGCATCCTTCCTAACTCAGTTCATGGAGAGAAAGGAAACCGCTCATCATGAGGCAAGTGGTGACTTTTTAAAACAGAGTTTAATGGCTGTGATATGAGTACACTGAGGATGGATCAACAACATTGTAATTACTCCACAATACTAAGCTAATTGACAGAGTGAAAAGAAGGAAGCCTGTACAGAATAAAATTATTCCAAAACATGCATCCTGTTTTCAACAAAAAATGTGGCAAAACAATTCACTTCTTGTCCTGAATACAAAGTGTTATGTTTGAGGCAAATCCAATACAACAGATTACTGATTATCACTCCCCATACTTTCAAGCATAGTGGTGGCTGCATCATGTTATGGGTGTAATCGTTAAGGATAAAAAAGAAACGGAATGGAGCTAAAGCACAAGCAAAATCTAAGGCCAAATATGTGACCGACCGCCTCGACTCGGTCTTATGTGGCAAAATTTGAAAATGTGTTTTTTTACATTGACGAAAAGTAGAGACTCAGAGCTAGAAAATGGTATATCATACACTGCAGTTGAGGAACAATGGGAAAGTAATTCTGCTTTGAAAGTTGATACACTTGTAACCCCACTTTTGAGGAAATGGTCCTTGAATGTTTTGGTACACCTTCTGGCGAGCTCTTCTTTGTCTACACCCATTCAGCATCGTTCACACCCTCTTAAGCCTGAGCCTTAGATTCACATGTGAGGCCATGTAGCTCAGCGGCCTTCCCTGTAGCTCAGTTGGTAGAGCATGGTGTTTGCAACGCCAGGGTTGTGGGTTCGATTCCCACGGGGGGCCAGCACAGAAAAAATGAAATGTATGCATTCACTACTGTAAGTCGCTCTGGATAAGAGCGTCTGCTAAATGACTAAAATGTAAATGTAATGTGGTAAACACACGCAATATCACATAAAATCAGAGTTTATTTGTCACATGCACAGGATACAGAAGGTGTAAATGGTACAGTGAAGTGGTTACTTGCATAGTAGTAATATCAAAAACAGAATGTTTCCAGATAAAAACACTTTATGAATATGTTATCATTATTAGGTTATGCTTACCTGACACACTTGTCTAAATTGATGGGTCATGTGAAGGAAATGCTAAAACCACCCCCCCCAGCCACATCTAGCTAAGTGGAGGGGTCACTATTGTCTAGACATGTACACATGTTCATGAAATACAATAGATGGCCGTAATCATCCCCAGACACACCTGGCTAACTTGATGAGTCATGTAATAATCCGGCTGAAGTGGAGTCTTTTGTTTAGACATGTAGGTAGGTAGCTGGGTAGCTAGCTACCATATTGCCAACTCATACTACTACTACCAATACAAACATTGTCATAGCTGTAGTATGAATCTGCAGTTAGCTAAAGCTAACAAAGTAGGTTCAATGTTAGCTAGCTAACATTAGGCTATAACTAGCGATGCAAATGGATTTCTGATTTTAATAATATTACTACACAGATCATAAACGTAACGTTAGCTATCGAGCCAGTAAGCTAACGTTTGCTAGCTGCTGTAACTAACAGTACGCTTTAACTTGCAATAAAAACGACTTTCTTACAAAATTTGAAACTTATCTGAAAATGTAGCTAGACTCTTAACTGTATACATGGATGAACGCTTCACGGTAGACTGGAACCATTTAACTCAGTTTTGTTTGTAGCTACATCTTGGGTGTGTTCGTAAATTCATTATGGAGTGCCAGAGTGCGCTCTGTGCGTTTTTGTAAATTCAGAGCGTTTTCAGATTGTCCGTTCGTAAATTGAGGGTTTCGCTCTTGGAGGGTTCAGTAGGGTTGGTCCGAGCATTCTGTCCTCACAACGGCAGTCAAGCACCCAAGCTAACATTGGCTACTTCCGGACACAAATGAGAGAGAATCTCACTCTGACCATTTTACTCGCCCTAGCAGACCTGGTTAGGGTGTTTTCATGTTATCCAGAGCGTCGGTGACTGTAACTGTGCTGCTGGCAACAATTCAATTGTTGTTTTTTTTAGGAAGGTTTACTTACTCCGGCAATATTCAACAGGTGTTGAGCGTTTGTAAATTCAGCAGTTATTCTGTCGAAGTACATAGCCAGAGTGACTTTACAAGCACACCCCTTGTCTGGCCAGCGTTGTCAAGTCACTCCGGTTCACACTGACCGTGGCGTGTGCAGAAAGTAGCCCATCACTTTTTCTAACTGATCTGTCGATGCGCCTGCTAAATTGGGGTCATCAATGATGTTGAGAAAAGCAGCAAAACTTTTGTAGTTCTCGATGGCTGTTATATCTTTAAAAAACGGCGCGGTAGAAAGAACTGTCATCACATACTGAACAGCTCACGTTATAGACAGACGCATGCTACATGGCAGACCAATCCAAACTCCTCTCCTGGCATGTCCAGCCCATCCATTATCTCAGACAAAGTAATTGTACAATCCAGGTGTGCAAAGCTTTAGAGACTTACCCAGAAAGACTCACAGCTGTAATTGCTGCCAAATGTAATTCTAACATGTATTGACTCAGGGGGTTGAATACTTATGTAATCAAGATATATTAGTTTTTATTTTTCATCATTATTTTACAAATGATTTTTACATTTTTTGTGTAGATCATTGACAAAAAATGACAAATCCATTTTAATTCCACACAAGAAAATGTGGAAAAAGGGGTGTGAATACTTTCTGAAGGCACTGTATGTCAGGAACAAGTAGGTAGCCCAGATTTTAGAGAGGTGGACCAGGAACCAGAAAAAGCGTGCACTGAACTGCCTACTCGAGTAGAGGGCTGCTGGTTCAGGATCATTACCATCCACTACCGTTGTGCTATTTAACAAGTTAACCCAATTGCTCCAGGGGCTGATAGTGTGCTTCTCTCTCGCTCTCTCGCTCTCTCGCTCTCTCTTTCTCTCACTCGCTCTGTGTGTGTGTGTGTGGGTGTGTGTTCTACTTCAATTCAATATGATGTTATATGAAAGCATGTCATTTTTATATTGCCTGAATCCTGAGAAATGTTTTGATAATTGTGTTCACAGAAATGAGAGACAAGCTGCGGAAGTGGAGGGAGGATAACCACAGAAACAGTGAGCAAATCGTGGATGTTGGCGAAGAATTGATAAATGAGCATGCGTCCAAACTTGGAGATGACAGTAAGTACATATATATTAAATCAAGATTCACATCAGACCAATTTCTAGTGCTGCTGTAGTAGGCAGAATCTGTTTGTACACAATGATCCACAACACTAGCCACCCATCACAAGATGTTTGGGAGACAAGGACTTGATTTGTCAATTTGGTTTCGTTCTTGATTTATTTGATTAGTTGTAGAAAAAGTAGCATTACAATATGAAGGATGTGAACTTTGATGTAGCCTAGACATATAGGTGATGGAGGTGTATAGTGTTTTCAGGAATCAAAGATACACACAAAGCCAATATTTACAGTTGGGCAGCATGTTCAATTTTGACTACATTTAGTGGCAGAAGGGGAAATTAATTAATATACTGTATTCTCAGTCTGGCAGAAAACATGCAAATACTACAATCTAGATTTAATATTGACTGCTATGGTTTGTAGTTTCTCTGCAACATGATTGCTAGAACAGGTTGTACAGTAGGCCTATGACTGATTTGGTCTTGTCACAGTTCTCTGTTCATGAAAGCAAGGATCAATCTCTTAGAAAATGACTGGTTCTCCAATTATGAATTAATTCAGTGTGGAATCAAGGAGTACTGACTTCCTTTGTACAGGCATAGAATAACAGGGAACCAACCTGCGCTCATAAGGATACTGCTGGAGATATGATTAGTCCTGTGTTATGCTGCAAAGACATTGTATACATGTAGTCCTGTTACTTAGAAAGAGAGCGACCACACATTTGTTAACACCTTCTTGCTCAGTTTACACCTTTTTCACTCGTAGTCCAATGGGAGACTGTCCACTCAAGCGGTCATATAATGTATGTGTAGTTTTTTTATTGGTCAAAAAAGAGTCACAACATTTAACAAGGCACGCCTGTTATTTCAAATGCATTCCAGGTGAAGCTGGTTGACAGAATGCCAAGAGTATGCAAAGCTGTCATCAAGGCAAAGGGTGGCTAATCTAAACTATATAATATATTTTGATTTGTTTAATACTTTTTTGGTTACTACATGATTTTGGTTACTACATGATTCCATTTCATAGTTTTGATGTCTTCACTATTATTCTACAATGTCGAAAATACGAAAAATAAAGAAAAACCTTGAATGAGTAGGTGTGTCCAAACTATTGACTGGTACTATATACATACATACATACATACATACATACATACATACATACATACATACATACATACATACATAGTGCCTTTGGAAAGTATTCAGAACCCTTGACAATTTCCATTTTGTTTTACCTTATCAATCTGCATGCAATACCACATAATGACAAAGGAAAAAGTTTTTTCAAATGATTTGCTTATTTATTAAAAATAAAAAACTGAAATACCAAATTTACATAAGTATTCAGACCCTTCACTCATTACTTTGTTGAAGCACCTTACAGCATTAAGTCTTCTTGGTTATGACGCTACAAGCTTGCCACACCTGTATTTTTTGAGTTTCTCCCATTCTTCTCTGCAGATCCTCTCAAGCTCTGTCAGGTCTCTCCAGAAATGCTCTGGCTGGGCCACTCAAGGACATTCAGAGACTTGTCCCGAAGCCACTCGTGCATTGTCTTGGCTGTGTTCTTAGGATCGTTGTCCTGTTGGAAGGTGAACCTTCGCCCCAGTCTGAGGTCCTGAGTGCTCTGGAGCAGGTTTTCATCAAGGATCTCTCTGTACTTAGCTCCGTTCATCTTTCCCTCAATCCTGACTAGTCCCTGCCAGGTTTCCTCCAGACGTGATGCTTGGCATTCAGGCCAAAGACTTCAATCTTGGTTTCATCAGACCAGAGAATCTTGTTTCTTATGGTCTGAGAGTCTTTAAGTGCCTTTTGGCAAACTCCAAGCGAGCTGTCGTGCCTTTTACTGAGGACTGGCTTCTGTCTGGCCACAACCATAAAGGTCTGATTGGTGGAATGCTGCAGAGATGGTTGACCTTTTGCAAATTTCTCCCATCTCCACAGAGGTACTCTGGCGCTCTGTCAGAGAGACCGGCCATGGGTGGGCCTTGGAGGGCATAGGCCCACCCACTTGGCAGCCAGGCCCACCCACTGGGGAGCCAGGCCCAGCCAATCAGCATGACATTTTCCCCACAAAAGGGCTTCATTACAGACAGAAATACTCCTCAGCAACCCCACCCCCCTTCAGACGATCCTGCAGGTAAATACGTGGGATGTTGAGGTCATGGACTGGCGTGGTTACACGCCAAATTTTCTAAAACAACTTTGGAGGCAGTTTATGGTAGAGAATTGAACATTCAATACTGTGGCAACAGCTCATATGGAAATTCTTGCAGTCAGCATGCCAATTTCAAGCTCCCTCAAAATGTGAGTCATCTGTAGTTGTCACAAAACTGCACATTTTACAGTGACCTTTTATTTTCCCCAAGCACAAGGTGCACCTGTGTAATGATCTTGCTGTTGAATCAGCTTCTTGATATGCCACACCTGTCAGGGGGGTGGATTATCTTGGCAATGGAGAAATGTTTACTAACAGGGATATAAACAAATTTGAAGAAATAAGCTTTTGTGTGTATGGAACATTTCTGGGATCTTTTATTTCAGCTCATGAAACAACTTTACATGTTTTGTGTATATTTTTGTTCAGTATATTTATCAGTCTAATGGCTTAGGGGTAGAAGCTGTTCAGGGTCCTGTTGGTTCCAGACTTGGTGCATCAGTTCTTCTTGCTGTGCAGTAACATAGAATCTCTGGAATCTTGGACAATTTTTGGGCCTTCCAATAACACCACCTGGTATAGATGTCCTGGATGGCAGTGAGCTCGGTTCCAGTGATGTACTGGGTCATAACCACTACCCTCTGTACTGCCTTGCGATCGGATGACAAGCAGTTGCCATACCAAGCTGTGATGCAGCCAGTCAAGATGCTCTCAATGGTGCAGCTTTAGAACTTTATGAATATCTTTTCAGCCTCCTGAGGGGGAAGAGACGTAGTCCTGCCCTCTTCACGACTGTGTTGGTTTGTGTGGACCGTGATAGATCCTTAGTGATGTGGACACAGAGGAACTTAAAGCTCTCGACCCGCTCCACTACCATCGATGTGAATGGTGGTGTGCTCAGCCCTCCATTTCCTGTAGTCCATGATCAGCTCCTTTGTCTTGTGGACATTAAGGGAGAGGTTTTTGTCCTGGCACCACACTGCCAGGTTTCTGACCTCCTCCTTATAGGCTGTCTCGTCGTCGGTGATCAGGCCTGCCACTGTTTTCATCAGCAAACTTAACGACGGTGTTGGAGTCGTGCACATCTTCTTGTATCTCTTTTTGGAGCAGTGGTAACGTGTCTGGCTCTGGCACTTTGGGTGCCTAGTCCTCGCCTCAGAAACCTTACACTGCCCCCCCCCAAAAAAAAACCCACCACAATATTGATACATTTCTCATGTAATTTGATCGATTTGTTTGTCAAAAATCTATTTGTGGGCCAGAAAAGGGGCAGTTAGGGCCTCAATACAGTGCCTTCAGAAAGTATTCATACCCCTTGACTTCTTCCACATTGTTTTATAGTCTGAATTTAAAATAGATTAAATTGAGATTTTTGGTCACTGGCCTACACACAATAACCCATAATGTCAAAATGGAATTATGTTTTTCAAAATGTTTACAAATAAAAATGTGAAGGTTGAAATGTCTTGAGTCTATAAGTATTCAACCCCTTTGCTATGGCAAGCCTAAATAAGTTCAGGAATACAAGTTTCCAAGATGGCGTGGCAGTTCAGACGTCTTTGTCTTGTCATGTCCCGTGTATATATCTTTTTTTCCCCTTCGTATATATTTCATATATATTTTTCATATTTTTAACCTCAGTTTCAACATACTCTCCTGCAACCCGCCTCGCCCAATGTGGTATGGATCTGCTATTTTCTATACTTTAGAACCGGAACCCCCAACAGAAGCTAGCCAGCTACAAGCTAGTAGTCAGTTAGCCATTGCTAGCGGTCATCAGCTAACCTTAGCCCGGTCAACTCCTGCCAGTCTGCACAGCGGGATTCAACCCAGAGTATACCGGACTGCTTTTTCTCCACATCTCCGGTTTCCTACCGCAAGCTCTGAACCTTTTCACCTGGATCATCGCAGCTAGCTAGCTGCTATCCGAGTGGCTACTCCCTGGCTAACGTCTTTGTCCTGAAGCAAGCACCAGTGAGCCTGGAACTAGCCTCATGCTAGGCCCATCTCCCGGCTAGCTGAAGAGGTACATCAGCCACTCCTTGGGCTACAATACATATTTTGCCAATTGGCCTGGACCCCTTTTACTGCTGACACGGAGCCCCGCCGATTCCATCACGACTGGTCTACCGACGTAATCCGGCCGAGGGGTTTCAACAGGCTCCTCCGTCGCGACATCCCCTGAAGGCCTATCCGCTAGCCTGCTATCCGCGGCCCGCTAGTTGTCTAGAGCATATCGGACTGTTAGCTGAAGCAATTTTCTTGGGCTACAATACCTATTTTGGCAATTAGCCTGGATCCTTTTACTGCCTGCAGCCCTGCCGATCCAACATGTCTGGTCTGCTGACGTAACCGTCCGAGGGGGCTACAACAGACTTCTTCCGTCGCGACGTCCCCCTAAGGCCCTTCTGCTAGCCCCGGCCTGCTAGCTGTCTGAATCGCCGTGTCTCCAGCTCGCCTAGCTTCCCACTGGTCTCTATGATCACTCGGCTACGCATGCCTCTCCCTAATGTCAATATGTCTTGTCCATTGCTGTTTTGGTTAGTGATTATTGTCTTTTTTCACTGTAGAGCCTCCAGCCCTGCTCAATATGCCTTAGCTAGCCCTTTTTGTTTCACCTCTCACATGTGGTGACCTCACCTGGTGTAAATGATGTCTCTAGAGACAAAACCTCTCTCATCGTCACTCAATGCCTAGTTTTACCTCCACTGTATTCACATCCTACTATACCCTTGTTTGTACATTATGCCTTGAATCTATTCTTCCGTGCCCAGAAACCTGCTCCTTTTACTCTCTGTTCCGAACGCACGAGACAACCAGTTCTTTTAGCCTTTAGCCGTACCCTTATTCTACTTCTCCTCTGTTCCTCTGGTGATGTAGAGTTTAACCCAGGCCCTGTGTCCCCAGGCGCTCTCATTTGTTGACTTTTGTAACTGTAAAATCCTTGGTTTTATGCATGTTAACATTAGAAACCTCCTCCCAAAGTTTGTTTTACTCACTGCTTTAGCACACTTTGCCAACCCGGATGTCCTAGCCGTGTCTGAATCCTGGTTTAGGAAGGCCACCAAAAATCCAGAAATGTCCATCCCTAACTATAACATTTTCCGAAAAGATAGAACTGCCAAAGGGGGCGGAGTTGCAATCTACTGCAGATAGAGCCTGCAGAGTTCTGTCATACTATCCAGGTCTGTGCCCAAACAATTCGAGCTTCTACTTCTAAAAATCCACCTTTCCAGAAATGAGTCTCTCACCGTTGCCACTTGTTATAGACTACCTTCTGCGCCCAGCTCTGCACTGGACACCATATTGCCCCCCCATCCATCTTCAGAGCTCGTACTATTAGGTGACCTAAACTGGGACATGCTTAACACCCCGGCCGTTCTACTATCTAAGCTAGATGCCCTCAATCTCACACAAATTATCAATGAACCTTCCAGGTACAACCCCAAATCTCTAAACATGGGCACCCTCATAGATCTCATCCTGACCAACCTGCCCTCTAAATACACCTCTGCTGTCTTCAAGCAGGATCTCAGCGATCACTGCCTCATTGCCTGTGTCTGTAATGGGTCTGTGGTCAAACGACCACCCCTCATTACTGTCAAACGCTCCCTAAAACACTTCAGCGAGCAGGCCTTTCTAATCGACCTGGCCTGGGTATCCTGGAATGATATTGACCTCATTCCGTCAGTAGAGGATGCCTGGTTATTCTTTAAAAGTGCTTTCCTCACCATCATAAATAAACATGCCCCTTTCAAAAAATGTAGAACTAGGAACAGATATAGCCCTTGGTTCACTCCAGACATGACTGCCCTTGACCAGCACAAAACATCCTGTGGCGTACTGCATTAGCATTGAATAGCCCCCGCGATATGCAACTTTTCAGGGAAGTTAGGAACCAATATACACAGACAGGAAAGCAAAGGCTAGCTTTTTCAAACAGAAATTTGCATCCTGTAGCACAAACTCTAAAAAGTTCTGGGACACTGTAATGTCCATGGTGAATAAGAGAACCTCGTCCCAGCTGCCCACTGCACTGAGGCTAGGAAACACTGTCACCACCGATAAATCCATGATAATTGAGAATTTAAATGAGCAGTTTTCCACAGCTGGCCATGCTTTCCACCTGGCTACCCCTACCCCAGTCAACAGCCCGGCACCCCCCACAGCAACCTCCCCCATTTCTCCTTCACCCAAATCCAGATAACTGATGTTCTGAAAGAGTTGCAAAATCTGGACCCCTACAAATCAGCTGGGCTAGACATTCTGGACCCTCTCTTCCTAAAATGATCCTCTGCAATTGTTGCAACCCTTATTACTAGCCTGTTCAACCTCTTTCGTATCGTCTGAGATCCCCAAAGATTGGAAAGCTGCCGTCGTCATCCCCCTCTTCAAAAGGGGAGACACTCTAGACCCAAACTGTTAGACCTATATCTATCCTATCCTGCCTTTCTAAGGTCTTCGAAAGCCAAGTTAACAAACAGATCACCGACCATTTCGAATCCCACCGTACCTTCTCCGCTATGCAATCTGGTTTTCGAGCTGGTCATGGGTGCACCTCAGCCACGCTCAAGGTCCTAAATGATATCGTAACCCCCATCGATAAAAGACAATACTGTGCAGCCGTATTCATCGACCTGGCCAAGGCTTTCGACTCTGTCAATCACCACATTCTTATCGGCAGACTCAACAGCCTTGGTTTCTCAAATGACTGTCTCGCCTGGTTCATCAACTACTTCTCAGACAGAGTTCAGTGTGTCAAATCGGAGGGCCTGTTTCCCGGACATCTGGCAGTCTCTATGGGGGTGCCACAGAGTTCAAATCTCGGTCCGACTCTTTTCTCTGTATACTCTTTTCTCTTGATGCTGGTGATTCTCTGATCCACCTCTACGCAGACGACACCATTCTGTATATACTTCGAGCCCTTCTTTGGACACTGTGTTAACTAACCTCCAGACGAGCTTCAATGCCATACAACTCTCCTTCCGTGGCCTCCAACTGCTCTTAAATGCAAGTAAAACTAAATGCATGCTCTTCAACCGATCGCTGCCCGCCCGTCCAGCATCACTACTCTGGATGGTTCTGACTTAGAATATGTGGACAATTACAAATACCTAGGTGTCTGGTTAGACTGTAAACTCTCCTTCCAGACTCACATTAAGCATCTCCAATCCAAAATTATATCTAGAATCGGCTTCCTATTTCACAACAAAGCATCCTTCACTCATGCTGCCGAACATACCCTCGTAAAACTGACCATCCTACCGATCCTTGACTTCGGCGATATCATTTACAAAATAGCCTCCAACACTCTACTCAGCAAATTGGATGCAGTTTATCACAGTGCCATCTGTTTTATCACCAAAGCCCCATATACTACCCACCACTGCGACCTGTACGCTCTCGTTGGCTGGCCCTCGCTTCATACTCGTTGCCAAACCCACTGGCTTCAGGTCATCTACAAGTCTCTGCTTGGTAAAGCCCCGCCTTATCTCAGCTCACTGGTCACCATAGCAGCACCCACTCGTAGCACTTGCTCCAGCAGGTATATTTCACTGGTTACCACCAAAGCCTATTCATCCTTTGGCTGCCTTTCCTTCCAGTTCTCTGCTGCCAATGACTGGAACGAATTGCAAAAATCACTGAAGCTGGAGACTCATATCTCCCTCACTAACTTTAAGCATCAGCTGTCAGAGCAGCTTACAGATCATTGCACTTGTACATAGCCCATCTGTAAGTAGCCCATCCAACTACCTCATCGCCATATTATTTTTTTCTCCTTTGGCACCCCAGTATCTCTACTTGCACATTCATCTTCTGCACATCTATCACTCCAGTGTTTAATTGCTAAGTTGTAATTGCTTTGCCACTACGGCCTATTTATTGCCGTGCCTCCGTAATCTTACCTCATTTGCACGCACTGTATATAGATTTTTTTCTATTGTGTTATTGACTGTACGTTTCTTTATTTGATGTGTAACTCTGTGTTGTTTGTGTCGCACTGCTTTGCTTTATCTTGGCCAGGTCGCAGTTGTAAATTACGACTTGTTCTCAACTGGCCTACCTGGTTAAATAATGGTTAAATATATATTTTTTAAAGTCACATACAGAAAAGTATGTGAACCCTTTGGAATTACCTGGATTTCTGCATTCGATCAAATTTTATGACCAATTTATCTTCATTTAAGTCACAACAATAGACAACACAGTCTACTTAAACTAATAACACACAAACAATTATACATTTTCATGTCTTTATTGAACACACCGTGTAAACATTCACAGTATAGGGTGAAAAAAGTATCTGAACCCTTAGATTTAATAACAGGCATGACCCTCCTTTGTCAGCAATAACCTTAACCAAACATTTTCTGTAGTTGCGGATCAGTCTTGCACAACGGTCTGGAGGAATTTTGGACCATTCCTCTTTACAAAACTGTTTCAGTTCAGCAATATTCTTGGGATGCCTGGTAGAGGTCGACCGATTATGATTTTTCAACGCCGATACCAATTTATTGGAGGACCCTAAAAAAAATCCGCTGCGGATTTTATTTTTTTTATTTTTATTTTTTGTAATAATGATAATTACAACAATACTGAATGAACACTTATTTTAACTTAATATAATACATCAATAAAATCAATTTGGCCTCAAATAAATAATGAAACATGTTCAATTTGGTTTAAATAATGCAAAAACAGTGTTGGAGAAGAAAGTAAAAGAGCAATATGTGCCATGTAAGAAAGCTAACGTTTAAGTGCCTTGCTCAGAACATGGGAACATATGAAAGCTGGTGGTTCCTTTTAACATGAGTCTTCAATATTCCCAGGTAAGAAGTTTTAGGTTGTAGTTATTATAGGAATTATAGGACTAGTTCTCTCTCTATACGATTTGTATTTCATATACCTTTAACTATTGGATGTTCTTATAGAGACTTAAGTATTGCCAGTGTAACAGTATAGCTTCCGTCCCTCTCCTCGCTCCTACCTGGGCTCGAACCAGGAACACATCGACAACAGCCACCCTCGAAGCAGCGTTACGCATGCAGAGCAAGGGGAACAACCACTCCCAAGTCTCAGAGCGAGTGACGTTTGAAACTCTATTAGCGCGCACCCGCTAACTAGCTAGCCATTTCACATCGGTTACACCAGCCTAATCTTGGGAGTTGACAGGCTTGAAGTCATAAAGAGCGCAATGCATTGCGAAGAGATGCTGGCAAAACGCACGAAAGTGCTGTATGAATGAAGGCTTACGAGCCTGCTGGTGCCTACCACCGCTCAGTCAGACTGCTCTATTAAATCATAGACTTTATTATATAATAAACACACAGAAATACGAGCCTTAGGTCATTAATATGGTCGAATCCGGAAACTATCATCTCGAAAACAAAACGTTTTTTTGTTTCGGTGAAATACGGAACCAGTCCGTATTTTATCTAACTGGTGGCATCCCTAAGCCTAAATATTCCTGTTACATTGCACAACCTTGTCATAATTACGTAAAATTCTGGCAAATTAGTTCGCAACGAGCCAGGCAATGAACGCAAGAGCAGTGATGCAATTTCATGTTAGCAGGCAATATTAACTAAATATGCAGGTTTAAAAAATATATACTTGTGTATTGATTTTAAAGGCATTGATTTTTATGGTTAGGTACATTGGTGCAACGGCAGTGCTTTTTTCGCAAATGCGCTTGTTAAATCATCACCCGTTTGTCGAAGTAGGCTATGATTCGATGAGAAATTAACAGGCACCGCAGGACATGTTAGATAAACTAGTAATATCATCAACCATGTGTAGTTAACTAGTGATTATGTTAAGATTGATAGTTTTTTTATAAGATAAGTTTAGTGCTAGCTAGCAACTTACCTTGGCTTCTTGCTGCCCTCGCGTGACAGGTAGTCAGCCTGCCATGCAGGCTCCTCGTGGAGTGCAATGTAAGGCAGGTGGTTAGAGCGTTGGACTAGTAACCAGAAGGTTGCAAAAACAAATCCCAGAATCCCCCCTGAACAAGGCAGTTAACCCCCGTTCCTAGGCCGTCATTGAAAATAAGAATGTGTTCTTAAAACCTGTTAAATAATATGGGAGGCAGTATTTTCACGGCCGGATGAAAAATGTACCCAAATTAAACGGCCTACTACTCGGGCCCAGAAACTAGAATATGCATATTATTAGTAGATTTGGATAGAAAACACTCTGAAGTTTCTAAAACTGTTTGAATGATGTCTGTGAGTATAACAGAACTCATGGCAGGCAAAAACCTGAGAAAAATCCAACCAGGAAGTGGGAAATCTGAGAATTGTAGTTCTTCTTTTGAATCCCTATCGAAACTACAGTGTCTGTGGGTTCACGTTGCACTTCCTAAGGCTTCCATTGGCTGTAAACAGCCTTCAGAAAGTTTTTTTCATCCTTCTCCTGTTACTGGACAGAAAATAGGAGCTTAGTCAATGAGTTGACTGCCAGAGGACAAAGGGCTTGGTGATGCGCGAGCCCGCGAGCGCGCCGTTCCTTCTTTTTCTCCTGGAATGAATACGCTATTTTTACATTAAAAATACCCTAAAGATTGATTGTCAACAACGTTTGACATGTTTCTACGAACGATAATGGAACTATTTGACTGTTCGTCTCTGGTGCTGCGCTCGCGCGTTATGCCTTTGGATAGTGATCTGAACGCATGAACAAAACGGAGGTATTTGGACATCATATGGATTATTTTGAACAAAAATAACATTTCTTGTGGAAGTAGCAGTCCTGGGAGTGCATTCTGACGAAGATCAGCAAAGGTAAGAGAATATTTATAATACTAATTCTGAGTTTGATTGACCCCAGAACTTGGTGGGTGTTTGTATAGCTTGCTTTGATGGCGAGCTATGTACTCAGAATATTGAAAAATGTGCTTTCTCTGTAAAGCTATTTTAAAATCTGACACAGCGGTTGCATCAAGGAGTAGTGTATCTATAATTCTTTAAATAATTATGTATTTTGTCAACGTTTATGATGAGTATTTTTGTAAATTGATGTGCTCATTCACCGGACGTTTTGGTGGGAATACATTTTCTGAACATCAAGCGCCAATGTAAAATGCTGTTTTTGGATATAAATATGAACTTTATCGAACAAAACATACATGTATTGTGTAACATGATGTCTTAGGAGTGTCATCTGATGAAGATCGTCAAAGGTTAGTGCTTCATTTAGCTGTATTTTGGGTTTTTATGACACATCTCCTTGCTTGGAAAATGGCTGTGTGGTTATTTTTGTCTATGTACTCTCCTAACATAATCTGTTTTGCTTTCGCTGTAAAGCCTTTTTGAAATCGGACAATGTGCTTACATTAAGGAGAAGTGTATCTTTAAAATGGTGTAAAATAGTCGTATGTTTGAGAATTTGAAATTATTCTATTTTTATGTTTTGTATTTCGCGCCCTGCTGTTCCATTGGATGTTGGCTCCGCTAGCGGAACGCCTGTCCTCAATAGGTTTTCTTAATCTGACTTGCCTAGTTAAATTAAGGTGTGTTAAAAAAAAAAATAATAATAATAATAATAATAGGCAAATCGGTGGCCAAAAATACCGATTGTTATGAAAACTTGAAATCGGCCCATCGGCCACCGATTAATCGGTCGACCTCTAATGCCTGGTGTGAACCACTCTCTTGAGGTCATGCCACAGCATCTCAAACGGGTTGAGGTCAGGACTCTGACTGGGCCACTCAAGAAGGCATATTTTCTTATTTTGAAGCCATTCTGTTGTTTTACTTCTGTTTTGTCGTTGTACTGTTGCATCACCCAACTTATGTTGAGCGTTAATTGGCGGACAGATAGCCTTTCATTCTCCTGCAAAATGTCTTGATAAACTTCGGAATTATTTTTTGGGTCGATGATTGCTAGCTGTCCAGGCCCTGAGGCAGCAAATCAGCCCCAAACCATGATGCTCCCTTCACCATACGTTACAGTTGGGATGAGGTTTTGATGTTGGTGTGCTATGCCTTTTTTTTTCTCCATACATAGTGTTGTGTTCCTTCCAAACAATTCTACTTTAGTTTCATCTGTCCACAGAATATTTTGCCAGTAGCGCTGTGGAACATCCAGGTGCTCTTTTGCGAACTTCAGATGTGCAGCAATGTTTTTGTTTTGGACAGCAGTGGCTTCTTCTGTGGTGTCCTCCCTTGAACATCATTCTTGTTTAGTGTTTTACGTATCGTAGACTTGTCAACAGAGATGTTAGCATGTTCCAGAGAATTCTGTAAGTCTTTTGCTGACACTAGGATTCTTCTTAACCTCATTGAGCATTCTGCGTTGTGCTCTTGCAGTCATCTTTGCAGGATGGTCACTTCTAGGGAGAGTAACAACAGTGCGGAACATTATCCATTTATAGACAATTTGTCTTACCATGGACTGATGAACATCAAGGCTTTTTGAGATACTTTTGTAACCCTTTCCAGCTTTATGCAAGTCAAAATTCTTAATCTTAGGTCTTCTGAGATCTCTTTTGTTCGAGGCATGGTTCACTTCAGGTAATGCTTCTTGTGAATAGCAAACTCAAATTGTGAGTTTTTATAGGGCAGGGCAGCTCTACCAATATCTCCAATCTCGTCTCATTGATTGGACTCCAGGTTAGCTGACTCGTGACTCCAATTAGCTTTTGGAGAAGTCATTAGCCTAGGGGTTCACATTATTTTCCCAACCTACACTGTGAATGTTTAAATTATGTGTTCAATATAAACAAGAAAAATACAATCATTTGTGTGTTATTAGTTTAAGCACACTGTGTTTGTTAATTGTTTTGACTTAGATAACGATCGGATCAAATACTATGACCAATTTATGCATAAATCCGGGTAATTACAAAGGTTTCACATAATTTTTCTTGGCACTGTATGGATGCATGGACTCATTCTGTGTGCAATAATAGTGTTTAACATGATATTTAAAATAAAGTTAAGAAAAGGGAGGGATAGAAATGTAATGTTTGGAAAAGATTTGGTGAAGTGGTAAGAGAATGATAGCAGTGCCAGCTATGTTGTGTTATGATTGTAAGAGTCACAAGACGGGACTTTAAATAGGCCTATGGCATGTCAAGAACTGCCTAGTGTTTAGATGTGTTGAATGGAAACTGAAATCTGGACACTGACTGTAGTATAACCTTTCACATATCCTTATTAATAACTCCTGCAGAATTAATCATTTCTTGCAGTAAAATGATACACCAAATGTAGGAAAAATTAGAACTTGGGAACAGGAGTGAGAAATATGATTTCTTTCTTTCTACATCTTGAGAGAATGCAATGCTCAGTTAGCACCTCTACAGATGATATGTCTTTATCATAAAAGCTGATAGTATTTCAACCACATAAAATATGCATCCAAGCTGAACTGAAATCTTATCAGAAACACCTTAGGTCATTTTCACAGCTTTATTTTTCCTTACAACCGGTCAAACTGATGTCATTTGGACATTTTGCGTTATTGTATTTTTTTTGCGTTATTGTATTTTCTCCCCAGTCCCTAAACGTCTTTGCTCCGCGAATGACAGAGAGAACGTTGAATGCTTCAATCTAGTTGACATCAGTATTCTATCATCTATTACATTATTCTGTTGAGCAAAGGTTTATTTAGTCTTCTAGGGCAACATATAATGACAAAAGAGAAGCTACATGTATATTATTATAGACAAGTTCACTAACAAATAGCCTACCAAAATTTCGGTAATTATAAGCAGAAACATATTGTCACGTAGAGTAGGCCAGAAGGCTAAACTGGAAAACCTAACCTCTATAAAAAAAATAAAAAGATGGCAGAGCCGCAAAAGTTCTTCTGTGCAAAGGTGTTTATTTACATAGTGATTCCGGAACAAAAACAACAGTACTGCCATCAAACGAATACCTTATGGGACAGCTTAAAAACAATGCTGCCCCGCCCACAGCTCAATCCAAAATGCCTCTCCATGAACTGAAAGAGAGGCTCCTTTTGTAGGGGTAGCCCCTCCCCTCAGAACAATTAACACTAATTAATTAAGCAATTACCTATTCAACCTACAGTTTCCATTTATCTAAACATACCAAAATATATACATTGCAACACGTTTATGAAACAACATCACAATATAACATTTACAAAATTACATCACTACTGACAGTGTCTTTCAATATGCCCATTTACATTAATGAGCCATTCCGGACAGGCACTACAAAGTAAGCCCAATTCCCTTAGCTCGGGTCCTTATCCAGCATACCCGGAAGCTACAGAGATGGAGAGAAAGAGGAACAGAACAAACAACGCGCTCATCCATAACATCTAAGTATAATAAATATTGCTTATATTAAATATGAACACTTGTCTGTTTATTTCTTTATACCATAACCGGTTACTGAAGTAAGTGTGAAATGTAGGTACTAAGATAGAGAAGCTAACTTGTGTGTCGACCCACATTGTTAACTTATCTGATAACGGAGCAGGGAGGAGTGATGAATGTGTGCGTGCGTTAAAGTACCAAATGCTGCCCGCGGCCAGTGACGGACTTCTACGTCACACATATCTAAATCAGGCAAACAAAATTCTGCACCCCCTGTCAAAAATTTGTTCTGCTGTCTTTGACTGTAGCCTACAGTGCATATGTCTATATTTGTGGGTTAGGGTTGGGTATGGACCTCAGATTTTAACTTTATCACATATAGTCGGGCGGTTGCGGATGGGTTATTGAACAAACAGCTGACCCGCGCACCACTACCCCACACACAGTTATCTGTAAGGTCCCTCAGTCAAGCAGTGTATTTCAAACAGAGATTCAATCACAAAGACCAGGGAGGTTTTCCACTGCCTCCCAAAGAAGGGCACCTATTAATAGAAGGGTAAAACATTTTTAAGTAGACATTGATTATCCTTTTGAGCATGTTGAAGTTATTAATTAAACTTTGGATGGTGTATCAATACACCCAGTCACTACGAAAATACAGGCGTCCTTCTTAACTCAGTTGCCGGAGAGGAATTAAACCGCTCTGGGATTTTCACCATGAGGCCAATGGTGACTTTAAAACAGTTACAGAGTTTAATGGCTGTGATAGAAAACTGAGGATGGATCCACAACAGTGTAGTTACTCCACAATACTAACCTAATTGACAAAGTGAAAAAAAGGAAGCTTGTACAGAATAACAAATATTCCAAAACATGTATCCTGTTTGCAACAAGGCACTAAAGTAATACTGCAAAAAATCTGGCAAAGAAATAAACTTTATATCCTGAATACAAAGTGTTATGTTGGGGGCAAATACAATACAACACATTACTGAGTAACACTCTCCATATTTTCAAGCATAGTGGTGGCTGCATCACGTTATGGGAATGCTTGTAATCGTTAAGGCCTGGGGAGTTTTTCAGGAGAAAAAATAAACTGAATGGAGATAAGCACAGGCAAATTCCTAGATCAAAACCTGGCACAGTCTGCTTTCCACCAAACACTGGGAGATGAATTCACCTTTCAGCAGGATAATAACCTAAAACACTTGGCCAACTCTACACTGGAGTTGCTTACCAAGAGACAGTGAATGTTCCTGAGTGGCCGAGTTACAGTTTTGACTTAAACCTACTTGGAAATCTATGGCAAGATCTGAAAATGGTTGTCGAGCGATGATCAACAACCAATTTGACAGAGCTTGAAGATTTTTGAAAAGAATAATTAGCAAATTTTGAGAAATCCAGACATACTCTTAGCTGTAATCTCTGCCAAAGGTGCTTCTACAAAGTATTGCCACAGGGGTGTGAATACTTATGTAAATGAGAGAGTTCTGTATTTATTTTCAATAAATTTGCAAGAATTTCTAAACATATTTTCACTTTATCGTTATGGGGTATTGTGTGTAGATGGGTGAGAAAAAAAATCTATTTAATCCATTTTGAATTCAAGCAGTAACACAACAAAATGTGGAATAATTCAAGGGTTATGATTCATTTGTGAAGGCACTAGTGTAGCCTGAAGACGTTCTTTTTAATCCCAAATAATAAATTCCCACCTCAAAAGGCAAACCGTGTAGGCTAGTATCTTTTAAAGCTGGAATCCGTTTGGTGAAACTGCAAATAGTCACTTCAGACAATGTTGGAACAGAGGGGTATACTACAAAGCAGGATCAATAAATTAGCCAGCTATCTTTGATAGGCAACCAGAAATACCTAATTTCTCGATCATTAAAAAATATAATATTTAATATCGTTAGCTGGCTAACTTCTTGATCCTACTTTGTAGTATACCCCTCAGCAGAATATGTACTGCGATGTATTTATTTATTTGCAACGATGCGGGACGTTCCTCTCCTCCGTTTCATCAACAAAAACAATAACAAAGACGCTGGGTCGAACAGTGGTGTTTCACCTTGTGCGAATTCCAGCTTTAATGTGTCACAAGTTCTCAGAAGCTTAGGCCTATTCAGTATTTTTAGTAGGCTTACCAATGTGACTCAACTTTTGAATTGAATGATGCAGAAGCTTGGTAAGCCTTTTCTTGCTGAAAAAATGAACCGGTATGTGATTGTTGGTAGCGGTACACTCAGTTTTGCCTTTAGGTTATATAATAGTCTTCTCCTTTCTCACTAGGTAGTCTTGCTGAACGACTCTGTGGAAGTCTCTTTTCCTCGTAGTCATTATGATTCATAGTCTTTAAAGAGCAGGGTAAACACTTAACACGCCCCGGTTTTATTGAAACCAGTTCTTAAATTGGCTGTGAAACAAGATGGCAATTATCAAAACAAGAGTTGGAATCATAAAAAGGCAAGGAAAACTCCAGGCGTTTGTTTGTTTTGGCATATCAGTTTTCTTGTTGAGTTGGGTTTTATTGTTCTTTCTCAATTAACAGTTAGACAGCGTTTGGCAGAGGACGTCTGGCGTGCTTGTCAAAACAGACTTCTCTGACATTTAGCATTAAGACCATGAATTGGATCCATTGGCCAAGCCTATTATTAATCACTGTCTTTTACTGTTACAGTTGAATGATTGAATAAACACTTCAATAAACATTTCATCTTTATTTCTAAACCACTGGATGAAATGTATCTGGCTGTGTTGATAAGCCTTGTGAATATGCGTCACACCGTAACTGGTTAGAGTATCACAGCGAAATGAGGGGAAATGACATAATATTCTGTTGCCCTGGATAACAGCTGTGTAAGCTTTCTTTCTTTGTGCTTTTGGAAAGGGCTGCGTAGCGTTGTCTTTTGTATGGAGTTGTCCAATATCTCATGAAGCTTAGAACATTTTCTATGAAGAACAAACTCTTGGAATACCAGCAGAATTTGGTCTATATAGCCTTAACTTGGTCAATGGTCATTCACCATGATTGATCCTCTAAATGAAGTAGGTCTAATAGAGCCTTTTGTTGTTGTATTGAACTGTCCATCCAGTCCTTTAAATACATGGTTTTATTTCTATGCAGCATATATTGATGATTATTAATAATGAAAGTGTGAGGATTGAGGAGAGAAATTATACTTGAAAGCAGGATTCCCCAAGATTCAAGGGCTAATGGAGCAGACATTATTTTAGGACTGAATGGTGTTACGAGTTTCTGGGTTGATAGGAAACCAATGCCACGATAGCAGGCAGACATTATTTTCCCTGTTCAAGATATTGTGATATGCAGGTGAAAAGTTTGAAGTGAATGCCCACAGTTGAAAAGAAGCATGCTAGGAGAGCAGATGGGGCCTAATCCCGATTCCTGTTGAGGCATCACTTAGGGCCATCTCCTGTCCTTCCTATGATCCAGTAGAACAAGAAGAAGGCACCTTGTGTTACAGTCAGAACTAATACTGTAATACCAGTCTATATGTCAATTGATCATGTTTTGATGTTCCACTTGACACTGTACTGGAATATTAAAACAGTGCTTTTTCTCTTTCTCTCCTGTGCCCAGTATGGATTATTTATGAGCAGGTGATGATAGCTGCGCTGGACTGCAGTCGGGATGATTTGGCTTGGGTAAGTGAACTACTGACAGCTGCCACACACACCCAACGACCTCAAAATCCATCTCTCACAGTCATTGCTACTTTGTCACCCCCGCTGCCAAATGTGAAAATATTTTTATTTGGCCAAAAATATTACCCCATCTGTCTGTACTTTGGGAAAACCATTTGCTGAGCAGTGTTGGAATAAGGGAGTGTAGAAAACTCACTATAGATGAACACAGTGTTAGTGTTAGCTGAAAACCTTTATGGAGTTTAACTCTCCCTTTCCTAGTTGATTCATCTGCCGTCCCAGAGTTAACTAATAGATATGTTACAGATTGGGTTACTTAAAGTGCCTTCAGAAAGTAGTCACACCCCTTGACTTTTTACACATTTTGTTGTTACAAGGTGGGATTAAAATGTATTTAATTGTCATGTTTTGTCGACGATCTACACAAAGTAATCTGTAAAGTCAACGGAAGAAATTTTTTACAATTTGTAAAAGAATTAGGAAAATAGAACATTAACATATCTTGATTATATCCACCTAAGTTAACCTGTTAGGGCTAGGGGGCAGCATTTGCACGTCTGGATAAAAAAAATGTACCCGATTTAATCTGGTTACTAATCCTACCCAGTAACTAGAATATGCATATACTTATTATATATGGATAGAAAACACTCTAAAGTTTCTAAAACTGTTTGAATGGTGTCTGTGAGTATAACAGAACTCATTTGCCAGGCAAAACCCTGAGACATTTTCTGACAGGAAGTGGATACCTGATGTGTTGTATTGACTTTAAACCTATCCCATTGAAAAACACAGGGGCTGAGGAATATTTTGGCACTTCCTATTGCTTCCACTAGATGTCACCAGCCTTTACAAAGTGTTTTGAGTCTTCTGGAGGGAGATCTGACCGAACAAGAGCCATGGAACGATGATGTCCCATTAGACACCTGGCGCGCGAGTTCATGTTGGGTACCCTCGTTCCAATACGTTATAAAAGAGAATGCATTCGTCCACCTTGAATATTATTCATGTTCTGGTTAAAAAAGGCCCTAATGATTTATGCTATACAACGTTTGACATGTTTGAACGAACGGAAATATATTTTTTCCCCTCGTTCATGACGAGAAGTCCGGCTGGCTTAGATCATGTGCTAACAAGACAGAGATTTTTGGACATAAATGATGAGCTTTTTTGAACAAAACTACATTCGTTATGGACCTGTGATACCTGGAAGTGACATCTGATGAAGAGAATCAAAGGTAATGGATTATTTACATAGTATTTTCGATTTTAGATCTCCCCAACATGACGTCTAGTCTGTATCGCAACGCGTATTTTTCTGGGCGCAGTGCTCAGATTATTGCAAAGTGTGATTTCCCAGTAAGGTTATTTTTAAATCTGGCAAGTTGATTGCGTTCAAGAGATGTAAATCTATAATTCTTTAAATGACAATATAATATTTTACCAATGTTTTCTAATTTTAATTATTTAATTTGTGACGCTGACTTGACTGCCGGTTATTGGAGGGAAACGATTTCCTCAACATCAATGCCATAGTAAAACGCTGTTTTTGGATATAAATATGAACTTGATAGAACTAAAAATGCATGCATTGTCTAACATTATGTCCTAGGAGTGTCATCTGATGGAGATTGTAAAAGGTTAGTGCATCATTTTAGCTGGTTTTATGGTTTTGGTGACCCTGTCTTTGACTTGACAAAACATTACACACAACTCTTGTAAATGTACTGTCCTAACATACTCTAAATTTATGCTTTCGCCGTAAAACCTTTTTGAAATCGTAAAACGTGGTTAGATTAAGGAGATGTTTATCTTTCAAATGGTGTAAAATAGTTGTATTTTTGAAAAATTTGAATTTTGACATTTATTTGGATTCAAATTTGCCGCTCTTGAAATGCACCTGCTGTTGATGGAGTGCACCACGGGTGGCACGCTAGCGTCCCACCTAGCCCATAGAGGTTAATACATGTTAGAATCACCTTTGGCAGTGATTAAAGCTGTCTTTTTTCTTTAACCTTTATTTAACTAGGCAAGTCAGTTAAGAACACATTCTTATTTACAATGACGACCTAGGAGCAGTGGGTTAACCGCGTTGTTCAGGGGCAGAACGACAGATTTTTACCTTGTCAGCTCGGGGATTCGATCTAGCAACCTTTCGGTTACTGGCCCAACACTCTAACCACTAGGCTACCTGCCGCCCGTCTTTCTGGGCAAGTCTCTAAGAGTTTTGCACAGCTGGATTGTACAATATTTGCACATTATTATAAAAACACAAAAATAAATGAATCTCTGTCAAGTTGGTTGTTGATCATTGCTAGACTAGGCCACTCAGGAACATTCAGCGTCATCTTGGTAAGCAACTCCAGTGTAGATTTGGCCTTGTCTTTGTCCTGCTGAAAGGTGAATTCGTCTCCCGGTGTCTGTTGGAAAGCAGAATGAACCAGGGTTTCCTCTAGGATAAGGCCTGTGCTTAGCTCTATTCTGTTTATTTTTATCCCCCCAAAAATTCCCTAGTCCTTGCCTAGGACAAGCTTACCCATAACATGACTCCTGAATTTATTTAGGCTTGCCATAACAAAGGGATTGAATACTTGACTCAAGACATTTTAGTATTTCATTTTTTATGAATTTGTAAAAATTTCCTGGAACATTATTCCATTTTGACATTATGGAGTATTGTGTGTAGGCCAGTGACAAAAATCTAAATTTAATCAATTTTAAATTCAGGATGTATTACAACAAGATGGGGGGGGAAATCAAGGGGTGTGAATACTTTCTGAAGGCACTATGATTTTTCCTCCCACGTATTTTTTGATTGAACATCATAAAGCATACAGGGGAGAGATTGATACAAAAGGATGATTTATATATATTTTTTAAAGTCCCTTATATACCAAATAGATGGTTTTATTTCTATGCAGCACATATTGATTATTCTTAATAATACTAGTGTGAGGCTTGAGGAGAGAAATTATACTCTCAGGATTCAAGGGCTTTATGAAAATGTATTACATTTAATATGACGAGAGCAAAAAGGTAAGACCACCACACTTTTCTAATAAAACATTGGGAATTTAAAACCACAGTTATTTCTAATTAGTGTTTTGTCCAGTTTATTTTTAAGGTCTGATTTGATTATTTGCAAATCCAGCACGTGATAGAATGAGATTATTCTGTTTTACTCATTTTAGGACTGAATCGTAATTTAGTGAGTTATGGGTTTCTGGGTTGATGACAGACCATGCCTAGATAGCAAACAGACATTATTTTAGGACCGAATGGTGATTGAGCGGGAAATGAGTTTCTGGGTTGATAAAAAACCATGCCTAGATAGCAGAAATTCATAATTTTCCTGTTCAAGATATTGTGGTATGCAGGTGAAAAGTTTGAAGTGAATGCCCACAGTTGAAAAGAAGCATGCTAGGAGAGCAGATGGGGCCTAATCCCGATTCCTGTTGAGGCATCACTTAGGGCCATCTCCTGTCCTTCCTATGATCCAGTAGAACAAGAAGAAAGCACCTTGTGTTACAGTCAGAACTAATACTGTATTAACAGTCAATGTATTATGTTTTGATGATCCAATAAGTTTTGGATTGGAATTCAATCAAATTCGCATTGTGGATTATAACATTGTTCCTGCTTATTTTGATTTGAATCAAAAGGTGCATTTTCACTGCAAAGAGCAGGAACCAATGGCATTACCCTGTGCGTTTGGATTGGAATTCAATCAAATTCGCATTGTGGAAATATAACATTGTTCTTGCTTAGTTTGATTTAAATCAAAACGTGCATTTTCACTGCAAAGAACAGGAACCTATGGCATTTCCCCACTGTTCTGGACTGATTTGAACTGGCTAAATGTACTATTGAAGCCTAGTTAATGTCCTGTCAGTTTTGCTCATACCTGCTTAAAATTGAGTGATGCATAAAAAAACAAATTATTTTATGGGTGATGGGGAAATAGTATATGAGGATGTTTTGCAAGGATTCCCTATGCATTGCAAAGAATATTGGCGAAGACAAAACGAGATTACGTAAAGTTGTCCAATCACCTGCTGCCAGTGAGAAAGACCACGACTGTAGTTGGATAGGTCAAATGATCCGGGCTGCAGAACAGATTTTCCCTCTCATCCAGGATATCGTTGGACGTGACGATAACCATTCCTCACCTCTCATGAGTGTGTGAAAAAACAAACTCCAGTTCCCTCATAGAGACGGGAGAAAAAAAAACTCACCGTAAACAGCATCCTGCCTCTCCTTTTTATAGTAGCAAGTGGTGAATTGTGGGTAGCCACAAGCCAACATGATCTTAAACCACGTCAACTGCTGATTTTCACATCATTTCTTCAGGACTGTGATCTTTTATCATGGATCCCATAAATGGAAATCAACTATCCCTCTCAATTGTCTGGGCGGACTGGATTACGTCATAAAAAAACACACAAAAAACCCACTGCATATGACATCTCAAAACCATTCATGTTTTACATGGATACAGTATATTTGTTTGTTTAAAGGGGCAGTGCGGTCAAAAAGACGATTTTCTTTTTTTGTATGATATTTCCATACTGAGGTTGAAAAAAAAACACTTAAATTGTGAATTTATGATAATGCCCTTTTAGAGTAAGAGCTTTTTGAAAAAAATCCTGGAATGTCAGCCTTTTCAGGATGGAGTTTTTCCCCACAGCATGACAGAATCTGATCTGATTATTCTGAACAATGACCACCAGTTGCTGGTGTTGAACTTTTGTGACATTGTTTGAACAATGTTGCAGTCCACTAAGCCAAAGAAATTAAGTTTACCGAAGTGGTCAAACCTGGCTCTCACCTGAACATTGATATTGTCCAGTACGTTGTAGTAAATTGTCCCCCTCTCTACTCTGATCAGCTGTTTACTTATTTTGTCCCCCCACACCAAACGCGATCACAACACGCAGGTTAAAATATCAAAACAAACTCTGAACCAATTATATTAATTTGGGGACAGGTCGAAAAGCATTAAAAATGTATGGCAATTTAGCTAGCTAGCTTGCACTTGCTAGCTAATTTTACCTATTTAGCTAGCTTGCTGTTGCTAGCTAATTTGTCCTGGGATATAAACATTGAGTTGTTATTTTACCTGAAAAACACAAGGTCCTCTACTCCACCAATTAATCCACACATAAAACGGTCAACCGAATCGTTTCTAGTTATCTCTCCTCCTTCCAGGCCTTTTCTTTTCTTGACTTTATATTGCGATTGGCAACCTTCATAAATTAGGTGCATTTCTGCCACTGACCTCGTTCGTCTTTCAGTCACCCACGTGGGTATAACCAATGAGGAAATGGCACGTGGGTACCTTCTTCTATAAATCAATGAGGAGATGGGAGAGGCAGGACTTGCAGCGCGATCTGCGTCAGAAATAGAACTGACTTCTATTTTAGCCCTTGGCAATGCAGTCCCTCGTTGGCGCTCGCGCGAGCAGTGTGCGTAGTCAGCCAATAAGACATACTTTGGAGTCTAAGGTCTGGATGTGTCAATGTGTAGTTCATACATGCATAATCTATGAGCGTAATTACAGTTTTACCTCCAATTAGCCATGATATAATAATATATGCCATTTAGCAGATGTTTTTATCCAAAGTCATGCGTGCATACATTTTACGGAGGGGTGGTCATGAAATCCCTAGTTTTGAAGGCGACTGTTTTCTTGAAGCTGTGCTATGCCTTTTTCCCTACATTTCCCCCCATGTGGGCCAGCCCCTTAGCAATTTGAGTTCTTGCCAATGAGCTTCAGCCCCTCTCATTTGAGTGACCGCTATCAAGAGGCCCGCCCAGCGTTATCTGCGGGGCGTACCCAACTGCACAGTGAAAACAGCAGAGAGAGACCGATAGAGAGAGAGCAATGACGTGGTGCACATATGTGACGTAGTACGCAATTTTCAGGGGACCACTTTTGGCTCGTGAGTGCTAGTTTCAGAACTACTGGCAAGAAAGTTGACAAAAGTACCGGAGAATCTCTAAGTTGAGTGCACTAACTGTAAGTCGCTCTGGATAAGAGCGTCTGCTAACTGACTAGAATGTAAATGTAAAATGTTATTTTCATGAAATAAACAGAGTGATCATTTGCAGTGATTTAAAAATACAATTACAAAGACTGCATGGGGGCTATAAGTAGTAGAAAGTGTATGTGTCCTGTATGCTTGTAACATGTTGCAGCCAGCCAACTCTAATTGCACCTCCCGTCTGCCCACTTCCCTTGCAGACTTGTCTACAGGAACTGAAGAGGCAGTTCCCAGGTAGCCAACGAGTGAAGCGATTAGCAGGCATGCGGCTGGAGGCTTTGGAAAAGTAAGCTTCAGAGTCTCTCACTGTAATATGGCCGAAAGACTAAAGGGTAAATCCATTTGAATTCAATCACTTTTTTGACAGCATCCCTTTTGATTTGAACGAAACCTTCCATACATACAGTTGAAGTCGGAAGTTTACATAAACTAGTTTAATAACTCCAACCTAAGTGTTTCAACCACTCAACAAATGTATTGTTAACAAACTATAGCTTTGGCAAGTCGGTTAGGACATCTACTTTGTGCATGACACAAGTAATTTTCCCAACAATTGTTTACAGACTATTTCACTTATAACTCACTGTATCATAATTCCAGTGGGTCAGAAGTTTACATACACAAAGTTGACTATGCCTTTAAACAGCTTGGAAAATTCCAGAAAATAATGTCATGGCTTTAGAAGCTTCTGATAGGCTAATTGACATAATTTGAGTCAATTGGAGGTGTACCTGTGGATGTATTTCAAGGCCTACCTTCAAACTCAGTGCCTCTGCTTGACGTCATGGGAAAATCAAAAGAAATCAACCAAGACCTCAGAAAAAAACATTGTAGACCTCCACAAGTCTGGTTCATCCTTGGGAGCAATTTCTAAACGCCTGAAGGTACCATGTTCATCTGTACAAACAATGGTACGCAAGTATAAACACCATGGGACCACATAGCCGTCATACCGCTCAGGAAGGAGACACGTTCTGTCTCCTAGAGATGAACATACTTTGGTGTGAAAAGTGCAAATCAATCCCAGAACAACAGCAAAGGACCTTGTGAAGATGCTGTAGGAAACAGGTGCAAAAGTATTTATATCCACAGTAAAACCAGTCCTATATCGACATAACCTGAAAGGCCGCTCAGCAAGGAAGAAGCCACTGCTCCAAAACCGCCATAAAAAAAGCCAGGCTACGGTTTGCAAGTGCACATGGGGACAAAGATTGTACATTTTGGAGAAATGTCCTCTGGTCTGATGAAACATAAATAGAACTGTTTGGCCATAATGACCATTATGTTTGGAGGAAAAGGGGGGAGACTTGCAAGCTGAAGAACATCATCCGAACCGTGAAGCACGGGGGTGGCAGCATCATGTTTTGGGGGTGCTTTGCTGCAGGAGGGACTGGTGCACTTCACAAAATCGATGGCATCATGAGGCAGGAAAATTATGTGGATATATTGAAGCAACATCTCAAGACATCAGTCAGGAAGATAAAGCTTGGTCGCAAGTGGGTCTTTCAAATGGACAATGACCCCAAGCATACTTATAAAGTTGTGGCAAAATGGCTTAAGGACAACAAAGTCAAGGTATTGGAGTGGCCATCACAAAGCTCTGACCTCAATCCTATAGAAAATATGTGGGCAGAACTGAAAAAGTGTGCGCGAGCAAGGAGGCCTAGAAACCTGACTCAGTTACACCAGCTCTGTCAGGAGGAATGGGCCAAAATTCACCCAACTTAATGTGGGAAGCTTGTGGAAGGCTACCTGAAAAGTTTGACCCAAGTTAAACAATTTAAAGGCAATGCTACCAAATACTAATTCAGTTTATGTAAACTTCTGAACCACTGGGAATGTGATGATATAAATAAAAGCTAAAATAAATCCTTCTCTTTACCATTATTCTGACATTTCACATTCTTAAAATAAAGTGGTGATCCTAACTGACCTAAGACAGGGAATTTTTACTAGGATTAAATGTCAGGAATTGTGAAAAACTGAGTTTAAATGTATTTGGCTAAGGTGTATGTAAACTTCTGACTTCAACTGTGTTTGTCCATTGCAGAAGTGCTCAGAAAGTGACTTTGGACATGAATGCCAAAACATTCAAGAGATAAAGGTGCTCGGTTGAATGCATTAAGTTGTGCAACTGACTAGGTATCCCCTTTCCCTCTCATTTCCCTTTCAAAGTTGACCCATTGAGACTTCCATGTCTTCATCATTGGAAAAGAAAAGCAGTTGAGATTTACAGAATTTAAAAGCTTACAAACAGGGTTGTCAAACTATTTTATAATGATTTTAAAAAAATTCAAAAGGCACTCGCACATCTGAGCAATCAAATTGCAGGTGCATGGCAACAGTTGAAACAGGATGAAGGAAAAAGGAAACCGCACACTGCTCTTGATAGTATCACTGATATTTAATAAGCTTACGCATCGGCCTCACGGCCTTCGTCAGAGCTTTTGTGAATTTTCTGAAAACAGCACCTCTATGTAGACCTAGCCCCACCCACATCCGTTCCACGCATGGAAAGGGGTTGGAGGCAAAGGAAAAATAAATAAGTGCTACCAAACATAACAATATGCATTTCACAAACACTACAAAAGTGTATAAATAAGACGCATTGAACACGTCCGTAAAACCACAATGAGGACATAGCAAGTTTTCATTAATCATTGGGTACATCATACGAAAAACATCAGAGTAATCTTAAATAGGCACATAATCCATGTTCAAATTCACAACATAACATACATAGGCATTTCATCATTAAGTCCTTTAGGAAATAATGTCTGGAGGGTGAAAATCCAAAAACATTCTCTTTTGCTCAGAGTATTATTAATATCACCTCCCCTGTCTTATATCTTGACTTTCTCTATGCCACAAAATCTAAAGGTAGAAATGTCATGTTTTAGGTCATTAAAATGTACTGCGACTGGATAATCCCTGTCGTTTCGCCTCATTGAACTTTTATGTTCACTAATTCTCTGTTTGAGAGAGCGGGAGGTCTTACTGACATAGCAGAGCCCACATGGACATTTAATAATGTAAATAACATGGGTGGTGGGACACGTAATGATCTCATTTATTTGAAACCGTTTTCCTGTGTGGAACGGATGTGGGTGGGGCTAGGTCTATATAGAGGTGCTGTTTTCAGAAAATTCACAAAAGCTCTGACAAAAGCTCGGCCCGTGAGGCCGATACGTAAGCTTATTAAATATCAGTGATACTATCAAGAGCAGTGTGCGGTTTCCTTTTCCTTCATAATGAGGAAGGCATTGATGCTATGGACTGGCCCGCCCGTTCCCCAGACCTGAATCCAATTGAGCACATCTGGGACATCATGTCTCGCTCCATCCACCAACGCCACGTTGCACCACAGACTGTCCAGGAGTTGGCGGATGCTTTAGTCCAGGTCTGGGAGGAGATCCCTCAGGAGACCATCCGCCACTTCATCAGGAGCATGCCCAGGCATTTGTAGGGAGGTCATACAGGCACGTGGAGGCCACACACACTACTGAGCCTCATTTTGACTTGTTTTAAGGACATTACATCAAAGTTGGATCAGCCTCTAGTGTGGTTTTCCACTTTAATTTTGAGTGTGACTGCAAATCCAGACCTCCATGGGTTGATAAATTTGGATTTCCATTGATTATTTTTGTGTGATTTTGTTGTCAGCACATTCAACTATGTAAAGAAAAAAGTATTTAACAAGATTATTTCATTCATTCAGATCTAGGATGTGTTATTTTAGTGTTCCCTTTATTTTTTTTGAGCAGTGTATTTGTTCTGAACTAACTTGCCTAGTGAAATAAAGGTTAAATAAAAAAAACAAATGTTGTAGCTTAGACCCTATTTTACATAATCTAAGGTAATCTCATAATCTAAATTGAGGCAACATTCTCTTGAACACAGGTTGGTTGTCATGTTTTGGCTGATAAATGTACTAAAATGGGAATAACATTTCAACTTTCAAATGGTACCACAGATGGTTGGAGGTCCACACATCAGAGAATGTTGACTTGAATTGGAATATGTTATTTTAAATTATACTGTCAATCCTCCATAAGAAACCTATTGAAATCATAGAAATGTAGATACTGTAATAGAAAAGGCATGAAATTCACTGGTGGGTGGACCGGTGGTCATATTTGTGGCAGTAATTAGAAATAAAAAATGTCAATTCATTTTACATTTCGATGATGTACTGGCTAAATTGCAGTGGTCTGAAGGAATTTGTCCATTATATGAATTATATTGCTATGCTTGAAATAACACTAGGGCTGTCCCCTACAAACCCCCCCCCCCCCCCAAAAAAAACATTTTATTTATAATAACGTGTATTTTTCCATATAGACACACCCTATGTGTTTTAATAAAATCAATTACATGTACTGTGCTTGTCTGATGCTTTAACCCTTCACACCCGTACCCGGGTTTAAAATGGAAGATTTGGGCACTAATAAGCGCCTAAATTGGAACGTACAGTAACATGCTAGAGCTCTGACTGACAGCCGTTCTGAATTTGAGCAACGCGCAATTGGGCAACTTTTGTAATTGGGCAACTTTTGCAATTTTTTGTTGTTGTGTGAGGGAGAGAAATGCTGTAAATTAAGATGAGACATTGAAGATTTATAAAAAATACCTCATTGATGTCATACAAGCTAGCAAAACACCCGTCAGTCCAAATGTGCACTTCACATTTCCAAATCTTAAAACTCATGTCATATACAATGTCAACATTTGTGATCACTATGTTTGATGTAGGGTTACAAGATGACATGGTATGTTCTGAACAGAATGAGCCTATGTTTGTTGTGAAGAAAATGTTCAACGGCACACGCTAGCGTTGCACGGTATACCGAAACCTCTGTACCTTTTTGATACAATAACATGAAAAACGGTTAGGTACTAGAATTGTTGTTACTTTCGGTACTTCTGGCCTTTGCAGATTCTACCATTACGCTCTGGAAGTTGCCGGTAATAGGCTACACGATAAGTCTTGTTTTAACTTTATTTGAGAAGGCCAAGTGAAAATGAAGAATTATGTTGTTTAACATGCAAACCAGGATTGCGCCAATTCAACAGCGCACCGAAGATTGTTTCAGAACGGCAGAGAGCGACCTCTGTCCAATGCGGGAGAAAGCACTCGTGAAAATTCAGTTCATCACCTTGGAGAGCTCCACTGCAGCGGCCGTTGACAAGCATATACAATCTGTCAACTAGAATCTGCAACTAGAAAAACAAAGTAGGCTAATTTACTGTTTTCAAGTGTTATGTCTTGTTCGTTGTCCAACTATGGTAAGCTGTTTGCAGGTTTTGCCTTCCTCTTTTTTGGCGTCATCCTTAACTACAATGAAATGCTGCCATACTGCAGACGTTTAAAAATATTTTGTCTTAAGTAGGCCTAATTGAGCCCCACAATGGAGGTGTCATGATACCCATAACACCTAGCGGTCAAATGGTTTCCACCATTCATTTTTCCCATAGGAATTTTTTTAAACACTTAAAATAAGGGCTGTGTTTAGTGTAGGCTTTACCCTGGCGTGATGTTTTGATAACCATGTAAATCTCTCTCGGACAAGTTGACTTTTATCAATATATTCGTCTCTATTTCCACAAATAAAATGTATTGAACGCTTGAATTAATGTGTTTTTGATGTTTTTTTTTTGTTTTACATATAGCCTACAGTAACATCAACTAATTACATTTTTATTTTATTTTTTATTCTGTTACCTATTCTGTTACCATTTGTTTTTCAGCAGGACAATGTCCCAACACACCTCCAGGCTGTGTAAGGGCTATTTAACCAAGAAGGAGAGTGATGGAGTGCTGCGTCAAATGACCTGGCCTCCACAATCATCCGACCTCAACCCAATTGAGATGTTTTGGGATGAGTTGGACCGCAGAGTGAAGGAAAAGCAGCCAACAAGTGCTCAGCATATGTGGGAACTCCAAGACTTTTGGAAAATAATTCCAGGGGAAACTGGTTGAGAGAATGCCAAGAGTGTGCAAAGCTGTCATGAAGGCAAAGGGTGGCTACTTTGAAGAATCAAAAATATAAAATATATTTAGATTTGTTTAACACTTTTTTTTTATTGGTTACTACTTGATTCCATAGTTTTGATGACTTCACTATTATTCTACAATGTAGAAAATAGTACAAAAAAAAACTTGAATGAGTAGGTGTGTCCAAACTTTTGACTTGTACTGTATATCTGGGGAAGGGTATAAAACAATTTCTAGAGTGTTGAAAGTTTCCAAGAGCAAAATTATCTCCGTGGGAAATGGAAAAAATATAGAACTATCCAGACTCTGCCTAGAGCTGGCCTTCCGACCAAACTATGCAACCGGGCAAGAAGGACCCTGGTCAGGGAAGTGACCAAGAACCCAGTGACTGCTCTGACAGAACTACAGATTTCTTTGGCTGAGATGAGAGAAACTGTCAATAGGACAACAGTCGCGATAGCACTTCACCAATCTGGGCTTTATGGGAGAGTGGCCAGACGTAAGCCACTCCAGAGGAAAAAGCACAAGACTGCATGCCTGGACTTTGCAAAAAGGCACACGAGAGAGGATAAGGCAGCATCATGCTATGGGGATTCTTTTCAGTGGCAGGGACTGGGAGACTGGTAAGGGTTGAGGGAACAATGAAGGAAGCCAAATACAGGAAAATCCTTGATGAGAACCTGCTTTAGAGTGCAAACGACCTTAGACTGTGGCAAAGATTTATATTCCAACAGGACAATGGCCCTAAGCAGACAGCCAAAGCAACGCTGGAATGGCTTCAGAACAAGAATGTGAAAGTCCTTAAGTGTCCCAGCCAAAGCCCAGACTTGAATCCCATTTGAAAATCTGTGGAAAGACTTGAAGATTGCTGTTCACTGCCGCTCCCCATCTAACTTAACAGAACTTGAGAGAATCTGCAAGAAAGAATGGTAAAAAAAATTCAGATGTGCTTAGCTGATAGACATACTCTCGATGACTTAAAGCTGTAATCGCCGCTCAAAGGTGCTTCTACAAAGTATTGACTGTGATATTTCTGTATTTCATTTTCAGTCAATTTGCAAAAATGTCTAAAAACACGTTTTCACTTTGTCAGTATGTGTTATTGTGTGTAGATGGGTGGGAATTAATCGATTTAATCCATGTTGAATTCAGGCTGTAACACAACAAAATGTGGAATAAGTCAAGGGGTATGAATACTTTCTGAAGGCACTGGATGTCTTAGAGCAATGGTTCCCAACCTTTTTCACTTACTGAACCAACAATTGCATCTTTCTCTGCCGCAGTACCCCTGAAGTACCCCCCCATGTGCATTTTTATCAGTAAGCCTATGGTCTCATGGTTCTTCTCAAGTACCCCCTGTGGATAGGCCAAATACCCCCAGGGGTCCTAGTACCTCTGGTTGGGAACCACTGTCTTAGAGTGATTCACAGTGCCATCCCCTCGGCCTCTGCAATGGATACGTCCGCTGAGACAGGCACAAGTCAGACAGGTGTCTTTTGTGCCATCAAAAAATGTAAACAATTTGCGACCGCTCGACTAAAAATATCTCTGTCGACCAACAGCCTATAGACCAAACAATCGACCTGTCGACTAAATGGGGTCAGCCCTAAATGGCACTCACCCTGTATTCAAGAGCATGTTGTGTCTCAACCGATGGCGGGCACAACACAAAAACCTCAGATGTGAAATAGGGTCTAAGCTACAACATATGCGAATATGGAAGGAAATCTGGAGTTTGTGTTTTTAGATAATTGACGTTAAAGGTTTATTTCTTTTTATTACAAAACATTTTTTTCAATAAATAATTACAAGTTTGACCGCTTTTTGTAAGCTTTTAAACTATCTCAAACTCAACTGTTGATCTTTTCCAGTGATGAAGACATGGTATGGATAATGGTTGCACTTTGAGCACCTTTATCTCCTGAATGTTTTGGCATTCAAGTCCAAAAAGTCACTTTCTGACCACTTTTTCCATGGGCAAACGTATGGAAAGTTTAGTTGAAATCAAAAGGGATGCTGTCAGAAAGTGATTGAATTAAACAGAATTTACCCTATAGGCCCGTGGTAAAGGGGGGTGGGGTGTACTGTAGATCCTAAGTGGTACGATGGTCTGGGTGTGTGTGTGTGGTGGGCTCTCTGTTTGTGTTGGAAACAACCATTCCACTGGCAAAAAGGGGAAGAAAAAAATAAGTGAATGTTTGAGTGCTCGGCCCTTTTAGCCTGAGCGAGGGATTCCCCAGGAAGGAAGTGGTTTGCTCCCACTGCTATTCTGGGGGTCCCTCAATCTTCTGTTTTTTCTATTTTTTTTCATTCTCTTGTTGTGCTTTTCGTCTGCGAGCTGAGAGGCGAGGTCTTGCCTGCCTGTAAATATTGACATGCCAACACAGTTTCAGCTTTGTTTCTTCTAAGCACGGTTTATTTTTAAATCTGCAAATGTGATTCATAAAAACAGAAAGGGAACAAGATAAACACAGTATTTTTGACTGGAACTGGAGTAAGGGTAATTCAATCTGTTTACCACCACTGATCACCATGACTCGTTTATCTGTTATGTCAGAGTTGATGTGATAATTGAGAATGATTGCTCCTGCACTGTCAGATTAAATAAATGGCACACACTGGCCTCTAATTGGCTTCAGGCGGAGGTACACTGGAATGACACAGCTTCAAACAACTAACTATCCCCCCCCCCCACACACACACACACACACACACACACTGTGTCTCGTTGAGGCCCCCCCAGTAAATAAAGGATATCAAAGTGGCTCAGGAGTGGTTGCCTGGTGCCATCTGAAATCTCCCAGAGTGCAGTAGAGTAATAAAGTGGATGTGAGTGAAGGAGTGGCACTGGAAGTGGGGCTGCTCATTACTAATGGGAAACAGAGTTGCTTCTGTTGTAGGTTGTGGTGGGCAGAACAGGTTTTGATCAGGGAGCCCCGGCTTTTTGGCTGCTAAACCGTTAGCATTGCAGTTCGCCTCTAATAAAAAAAACAAGTTCAAAATCATCCCTGCGGACCCATGATTTGACATGACAAGTGAAGTGAACACGCCTCCCCACCTCCCTGTTGCCAGGAAATTTCTGCATGGTTTGATATTTACAGTTCATAACGCACTCATTTTAAACAGAATCGTATGGATTCCCCCTTTTGCCCCGTAACTTTAAAACACACATTGTGTTGAATATAACTCTGATCAGACTTGTGTGTAATGGAAGGTAGGCTATTATTCTACACGGCTCAGAAGAAAGGCCTTTAAAACGAAACTGAACAGATTGATTTGATTCACCTTTAAACAAATCAAAGGCAATAATTGTGCATACACTCTTCAAATCATTTTGCTTCCCTACTCTTATGTATTGGTTTCTTGACTCATTGTTAAGTGGCGTAAGCCTCTCACAACGCAGGCTATTTGAGCAGCAACAGTAATGACTGTTTATTTCCTCTTTTAGATCACTGCTGATTTTGGCAAGGGTTCACAGTGTAACCATAGAGACCGGCTGCATTGTGTACAGAAACTTGATTGCCTTGAACTCTGTTTGATTTCCCCACCACCTAATTTGTCTTGACTGGTGAGTCCTTTTTTTTCTTCTTCTTCCTCTTCTGCCTTTTGAAGGTACGAGGATGCCAGCAAGCAGTATGATTCAATACTGCAAGACGATCCCACCAATACGGTAAGTGAGGAAAAACACACACTTTATTCTTATTTTGTTACAGGTGTTGTCTGAACTTTTTGGACAGCTTTTGAATCTGCTGTAAAGTTTTGGTATTAGTGGTGCGAGTTTGCTTAGTTAAACTCCCCTTGGCCTTTTTGACCTCAACCACATTGCTGATCAGGCTCTCACCCACACAAATGACAAGTGTTTGAGGGAGCGGTAGAGGGGGGGAGTGGTTCATGTTCTTAGGCAGTGTTGGACATGTTGGGTGGAACTAAGGCTAAACTAAATGCCTGCTCTTTGAAGACGGTGATAAATAGGTAGTTCTTAGACCCCTTCTGGGATGAGCAGGACTGTGCTCCTGTATTACGTCCTCCATTACTGTCGTGAAAATGCTTATCAGTCCGAGTACATTTTCATAATTGAGTGGTATTAAATTGGCGCTTGTGTATTTTCGTTAGTCATCGTGTACATTATTTATCACACGCGCACAGCATACATAACTTTGTTTGAGGAGTGGAATAGCCAATCAGCTGTAAAACAAGAGTAGCTCCTCAGAAAGCTGGTACTGGAGTGAAACCAGGGAGATCGTTCAAGTTTGACTTCGAAATTGGACGTCTACCCATGTCCTTGGGGAAACAGTGAGCGCTATTACCATGTTATTTTGATTTTGCAAGGGTGATGGGGATGTGCCTAATCCCATGACTCCGGATCAGAAGGTTCTGTGTTCTATCACTGTGGTGGACACTGTTTTTTTTTCTTCATTTTTTAAATTTTTATTATGGTTTCGCTTTAACCCGTTCCCAAACCTTAACCCTTACCTGTACCATTCGGGAATGAGTGCCTAAACTTAATCCTTCTAAATTTGACATTTGAAGAAATGGAACAATAAAGAACAGCAGGATCAACCCAAGGTGTCAAAAGCACTTTGAAATGTAATGTTTGGAGCAACTTCGAAATGTTATGTTTGGAGAAATGTGGATAAACGTTTAATTCTGCACTGAGACTGCGAGAGCTTGAGTGAAACATGCTTTTGTAAGCCCACGGCTACGATTTTGATGGCTAGGATTAAAAAGAGCTAATATTTTTGTTTCTCAATCTCAACTCGCAATTAAAACGCGCCTCCCTTTCGTCATTTGAGTGCATAGGCTGTAGGCAGGTTATCAGTGCGTCACCCACCATTTTGCAATGTGAGCTTGAGGCAGTATAATTGTTTGAAACCTGAACGGTTTACTTTACTTCAAATAATGAGCCATGTCTTACCTTGCTTCAAAGTAGCCTAGTAGCCTAAATCCATCCATAGAAACGTGTAAGCAATTATTTTGACTTCCTCATGCCATTAACCAGCATTTCTCTCCTGTTCTATTGGTTTTCATAACTTTCTTTTGTTGTTCAGAAGCCAGAGACCATCCTAGTTGTTGCTATTAGAGTCCCCCTCGTTCTATGTTTCTAACTGAGATTTTCATCTGTCACATGTGGAACCACTCTCATTAGGTCGGCTGTTTAGAACGGGGTTTTCCGCAAATTGAATTTTGAAAAGGCCGTTTTATTAGCTGCTTCATTACTGGAGTTCCATGTTCAATAATAGGCTATAGCCTTTTGACTGAAAGACGATAGGCTTGCTATTGTTGCGTGGTTCTCTTAATGAACATTTCTTGTATGCTTGCATAGTATTTTCTGTTAGTCACAATTTTACTGTCTGGATTTGTATTTTTTTATGAATTTTTCTTTTTTTTCTCTTCAGTTTGTTGCAGGTTAATTAGTGTCGGTTAGTCGACAGCAAAATTGATCGAAATGTGCATCCCTTCTTCAGGTGTAAAGCCCACCATTCACTTCTAAACTGTAGACACAGATACAGGAAGCCGTTTGACTTTTACTCAAGTTCTTGTTATATTATATCTTAGGCCAATGCACAATGCACTGTGAGATTTGTAGAGCATCTGGGCTCTGACAATGCTGCTACTTTCCCACTATCTTGACCGCCACTTGCTGTATCAGTTCTATTCATATGTTGTCTTTTGTGTGTCATATGTCTATCTGCCAATTAGTCTGCATTATCATAGTGATGTAACAAAACAGTTTTGCCAACAAATGCAACGCTCTGGTTTACACATCAGTTAACCATTTGAGTCCGTCAGATTATAAATGGGTATAGCCTTAAGTTCCATACAATCTTCTCTCAATTTATATTAAATTTCAGCTGAATGACTTGCAAGACCATGTCTATCCAGTGTTCTGCCAATCCCTGACCACCAACCCAAAACACATTGTACCTGCTGTTAATTGTTTCCATAAGGACATGTGGCCACGCAAGAAAATACATGTTTTAAAGGGTTTTCAAAAGAAACCATGACCTTATTTGTTTTGGCAGTCCTCCTGTAGACGTTCAACAAGCTTCTGCGTTGCCCCGACACATGGACTTGCTTAGATATATTAAACATTTTCTCTTGGCTGGCAAAGTGTGAGAGACGAAGCATAAACATTTGTTCTTTGGACACCATGTGAGGATTCTGCACCTCACCGACTGTCTGTTTCAAACAAACGGAGGCCTTGCTGACAAAATCAATAAACCTGGGTATGCTCTGATGCAGTCACCTCCCCTTCTTTCTGGTGTGGAAGAATTGCCACCTCATCTCTATCGGTTCCCTGGAGTGTAACTGTCTGCTCCCCCTCGTTCAGACCCCTTTACACCTTCTTCACTTTGTCATTTACCGTCATTCTTTATTTTACTCTGTTTCTGTTGGACTAAACCAGTCACACTGTTCGTTCTTCTATTAAAATTAGAGATCTATTTGTTTTACACAGGTTAGATCCACCATGTCCTATTTCAATTATAAGCACATTGAATACTCTGTCATGGAAGACAAGACAGGTGGTGGGAAGGGAAGCGCAAGTTAGTTTGTATAGGCCGTGATGGCTCCAGAGCAACTGCTTTTGGTCGTCAAGTTGCCAGTGTAGGCACTTCCACAACCTCAGCAATAACAACTTAACAAAAATATAAATGCGACATGTAAATTGTTGGTGTCATGAGCTGAAATAAAAGGTCCCAGAAATGTTCCATACGCACAAAAACCTTATTTCTTTCCAATGTGTTGACATCCCTGTTAGTGAGCATTTCTCCTTTGCCTAGATAATACATCCACCTGACAGGTGTGGCATATCAAGAATCTGATTAAACAGCATAATCATTACAATAAAATGTCACTCTACAATGTGCAGTTTTGTCACACCACACAATGCCACATATGTCTCAAGTTTTGAGGGAGCGTGCAATTGGCATGCTGACTGCAGGAATGTCCACCAAAGCTGTTGCCAGATAATTACATTTTAATTTCTCTACCATAAGCCGCCTCCAATGTCATTTTAGAGTATTTTTGCAGTACTTCCAACCGGCTTCACAACCGCAGACCACTTGTAACCACGCCAGCCGCCCAGGACCTCCACATCTGGGTTCTTCACCAGCGGAATCGTCTGAGATCAGTCATCCCGGACAGCTGATGAAGTTGAGGAGTATTTTTGTCTGTAAAAAAGCCCTTTTGTGTTGAAAAACTAATTGTGATTGTCTGGGTCTTGCACCCCAGTGGGTGGGCGTATGCCCTCTCAGTTATGTCAAATCCATAGATTAGGGCCTAATGAATTTCCTTATATGAACTGTAACTCATTAACATCTTTGAAATGGTAAAATGTTGCGTTTGTATTTTTGTTCAATATAGATAATTAACACGAGTGAATAGGGTCTAAAGTATTAGTAATAGTTTTGTTCGCTGGTTTTAAAGAACAAAATGGCATAAAAAATGTATAAAACATTTACATTTACGTCAAAACAATCAAGTCAGGTGTTTGTCAAAGGTGTTCAATCCCAGTGGATTGCCAAGCCTACATATTTCGCTGAACTCCAATACACCAGTGTCTGTGACAGGTGGAAGAGAGATTTCAGTATGTTTCCACCATCTGGTTTCTAGTCACAAAAGTAGTTTCCGTAATGGTAGCTAGATTTAATCGTTCAAGCTAACTTTCGATAACTGGCTCCGGTCTCTCGTTGTCTGCTTGTAAACAAACGCCACGTGACTGGGGACTACCGGTAAGCTCCATAATGAAAAATTATGTTGCAGGTGAAATGAAGAACGCAATCTTTTTTTTTCTCCTAACAAATTACACAAGTTGACTGCAGGTATTTACTTAAAGGGTACCTGCAAATATTCAAATGTATAAAAAAAAAAACGGTATTGAAAAAACATTCCGTGGCCATTTCCAAATACCCTGGTATACCGTCAAAAATGTTTCCCTAAACTGAACTTGGAAAGGCAGAGAGTAAAATCAGCCTTCGCAAAGGACAATGTTTTAGGTAGACTTCGCTGAAAGTCTACCGGGTTCTGAATTATCAAAGGCTTTCTAGAAGCTCTACTTATGACACATAATAGTTTACTTAATGGGTAAACTAGTTCAAATATGCATTGCCCTAATCATTCTTTGGGTAGTGAGATCTTCTCCAATGGGAAATGGGAGGTGCCTTGGGAATAGTAGCCTTGTGGGAATGGTGGGTACTAGTACTCGCTAGCCAATCAGAGCGATGTTCTGGGGATGTGATCGGTTGGTTTCCTGATCTCCAAAGGCTGGGTGGATGTCGCCCGTAACACCAGCGCCCTTTCAGTTAAACCTGAGGGCGGGAATGGAAACTGGTCCTCACTGTCCCCTGGTGTCTTCCAGACCAGCTTTTTCCCACCAACCCTTCCTGGCTGGTGAGGGTGTGGTGTGGACGGGGGCTGACATCATTTAGGTCACCTGTCTTTGAATGAAGGATCTCCACTGCTCCCAGTCCAGCATGTTCTCTAACATGTTCTGTATAATGAAGGAGGGGATGGAGCTCAAAGAAATGGCGGAAAATTGGCGACCACAGCAAGGACTTGTGAGGCATCCCAGCATGCCGAGCTGGAGATTGGAAACTGAGCTGTTGTAATTACAGGCTGTGGAATAGATGTGGTACCCATTAACCAGAATTGTTGAATCAACAGAAATTGCTCAAGGTTTCTCTGCCATGGCGGTGTCCAAAGAATGTGTCGAACTCTTAGCCCTTCCATAGTTTTATTGTGTTCCAATACCTACAGCAATGATCTGGAGAATTTCTCGTCTGCTTGCGTAAATGCATTTTTGTGCTTCTCTCTTCTTTTTCTTTGAGAACTTTGGCTAAAAAGCTAGGGCCTAGCCTAGTGTCTGTCTACCACATTTTCATACAAAAGGTAACTTCATTAATTATTCATTCGGAGTCCAAATGACACTGGATGATTCATCTGTTAAATGGAATTCCGACCCTCATTTCATCGTTTATTAGTGTGTAGAAACACAGCTAGTGTTTATTGAGAAAGTAATTGAGGTCACTGAGAATCCCTTACTGAGGTTGAATGGGAATTGTATGCAATTAGAGTGTAGGACAAGAGTTTTTACAGAGGTCAAGATGCACTCAGATTTCTACTGAGCTGAAACCAGATCCTGTTGAAATTGAAAATATTGGCTCTTTGCAACCATATGATTTAGGCACTATTTAGACAATGCTTCTGTATTTGATTTCTGGATGCCTTAGTATACTTTGATTCCAAGTAATACAAGTAAAACTCCCTAAGCTCTTAGGCATTTGAAGCATCTGTGTAACAGTTATTTATTTTTTTACAGTAAACAAATGTTTTACTCTGAATGTTTTAGTGTTGCTTTTAATGCATTAATACCTTCATCTACTAGCTATTTCACAACAGCGGCACATAGCGTCGTTCATGGTCCCCCGCTTCCTTTTCTCTGTATTCTTCTCTCCATCTCTCCCTCCATGTATGTTATATAACATTATTATAACAGGCTATGTAGGTGTCCAGTGTAGTCCTCACAGTCATAGCCTGGGTTGTGGTGAGTCCTTCTCAGTTAGAGCCAGGGGTGATTTAAACAATCCAGTGCTCTGAGTGCTCCTCGAGAACCCTAATTAAAAAAGAATCATGACAACGGTGGGATTATCCCTGCTGCCAGGTTCTTCTGGATCATTAGTTTGGAGAGGGGGAGAGAGCGAGAGGAGGAGCGGTTTGGAAGAGCTCCGCATTTAATAAAGTTCTGTGTGACTCCTTCGGGGCTACCAACTTCCATATGTTCTGAGTGAGCCCCAAGTGGTTCTTTATCAGGAATGAAGGACTGGGAGAGAAGAGAGGAAGGGGGAAAGGAGGGGTGTGGGGTAGGCCTACAATTGCAAGAATCACACTGAAAGTTGGTGTTCTGGCAGATTTTTGGTATCGGACGGGGAAAAATACACATGTTAGCAATTTGGTTAGAAGTGAGTAAAAATTCCTTAATCTCACATAGCATCACGCCCCAGTAGAATATGGTCCATGTAAAATAGTTTGATATTTTGAGGAGATATGTGTTTTATGGGTAGAGGGGGGAGAGAAGAGGAAGTTGGTGTGATTGCCCCCCCCCCCAACTCACTCCAATTGCTCTATAAATTCATCCTTTTGAATAATATTTTCTTGATGATGCTTGTGTTTAATTGTGTGAGGACCACTCTCAAACAGCAGTTCACATGGTATTTGTTTATTTTAGAACAAATGCAAACAATAATACAGGTCAACAATAATCTAGATATTTATAAAAAAATGTCTGACTTTAGATTAGTGTGTGGGTATGTTGTGTAAGTAAGCACCATAGCCAGGCTGTAGTGCAGGTCCCTGTTTCAGGGTGATGGATAAGTGGATTTATTGTGACGGCGGTGTCAGTGGATTCCCAGATTTATGGCGGCTCAGACGTGACTCACGCACAGCTCTCAATGGCTTTGGTTATGAGTGTGGGAGAAAGGAAGCCCCACTCAATCAAATGCCAGTCCATAAATAAAATGGGCCGTGGCAGGCAGGGCAGCACCGTTCTAATGGCAACAGCAGCCCGCTGTTGGGTACACATACACCCTCCAAAACGCCGCCTGGAAAAGTCAGAGGAGCAGGCGTAATACTTTCTGATTCAGATTGATGAGAATCTAATCCACTTTAAGGTCACTTCAACATCAAAATGAAAGAAAAGGCAATTGGAGGCTGATGTAAGTTAGCATGGCTTCAGAAGCTCATTCTGAATGCGCTGGCCGTTGGGTTTGGGGTAAGGCCCTGTTTTCCCCACTTATACGGGGATGACTCACCACTTTATCTCAGACGCTAAGCTCACACACGCCGACTCTAAAACATTGACTCGTGATTTGTGTTCTTCTTTCCACAGATATAGCCTAGCTAACCATTACCTCTTATAAGATGCTGGCACATCAATTTAAAGTTGCCCCATAACAATATCAATAATAGTAGGGACATCAGCATTTTAAGTAGCGAGGCTTCTCACCGCTGTGGAAGAACTGAAACAGAAAAGTGCTCAGTAAGGCTGGTTCAAGCAGTCAATATCTCTCTCCTAAATTAAGATATCTCTTAAAACCTGTTTAGGATAGGGGGCAGTATTGACACGGCTGGATAAAAAACATACCCGATTTAATCTGGTTACCACTCCTACCCAGTAACTAGAATATGCATATACTTATTACATATGGATAGAAAACACCCTAAATTTTCTAAAACTGTTTGAATGGTGTCTGTGAGTATAACAGAACTCAAATGGCAGGTCAAAACCTGAGAGATTCCTTTACAGGAAGTGGCCTGTCTGACCATTTCTTGAACTTCTTTTCCATCTCTATCATTTACTAAGGATCTCTGCTCTAACGTGACACTTCCCACGTCGTCCATAGGCGCTCAGAGCCCGGGAAAAAACAGAATGTCGTCATTCCAGCCCCAGGCTGAAACACATTATCGCCTTTCTCAAGTGGCCGATCAAGGGACACTGGGCTTATGCTCGTGACCCCGACCGCCCCCGCCTTTGGGATTTTTTCCTCTGTTTGCCGAAAAGGAGATTCCCTGTCGGAATATTATCGCTTTTCTACGAGAAAAATGTCGTAAAAATTGATTTTAAACAGCGGTTGACATGCTTCGAAGTACGGTAATGGAATACTTAGAATTTTATTGTCACGAATTGCGCCATGCGCGTGACACTTCTTTACTATTTCGGATAGTGTCTGGAACGCACGAACAAAACGCCGCTATTCGGATATAACGATGGATTATTTTGGACCAAACCAACATTTGTTATTGAAGTAGCAGTCCTGGGTGTGTATTCTGACGAAGACAACAAAAGGTAATCAAACTTTTATAATAGTAAATATGATTATGGTGAGTGCTAAACTTGCCGGGTGTCTAAATAGCGAGCCCGTGATGCCTGGGCTATGTACTTAGAATATTGCAAAATGTGCTTTCACCAAAAAGCTATTTTAAAATCGGGCATATCGAGTGCATAGAGGAGGTCTGTATCTATAATTCTTAAAATAATTGTTATGCTTTTTGTGAACGTTTATCGTGAGTAATTTAGTAAAATGTTAGCGAATTCCCCGGAAGTTTGCGGGGGGTATGCTAGTTCTGAACGTCACATGCTAATGTAAAAAGCTGGTTTTTGATATAAATATGAACTTGATTGAACAAAACATGCATGTATTGTATAACATAATGTCCTAGGGTTGTCATCTGATGAAGATCATCAAAGGTGAGTGCTGCATTTAGCTGTCTTCTGGGTTTTGGTGACATTATATGCTGGCTTGAAAAATGGGTGTCTGATTATTTCTGGCTTGGTACTCTGCTGACATAATCTAATGTTTTGCTTTCGTTGTAAAGCCTTTTTGAAATCGGACAGTGTGGTTAGATTAACGAGAGTCTTGTCTTTAAATGGCTGTAAAATAGTCATATGTTTGAGAAATTGAAGTAATAGGATTTTTAAGGTTTTGAAAATCGCGCCACAGGCTGGCAGTGGCTGTTACGTAGGTGGGACGAATTCGTCCCGCCTAGCCTAGAGAGGTTAAATTAACTGAAATTATTTGGTACTGAACATCACCACTTCACATCAACGCTGTTGGCTGATGATTCCGTAGAGAAAATGTCAAATCCTGATTCCCACCACTCCAGTCCTCCACTCCCCATAGACTTGGCGTTCTGTGAACTGATGGTACCTATCACCAATGGACTCGGCTAGGAGCAGAGAGGGGGGTAGCTTTGACCAACATCCCGTACCCCTTTTATTTGTGTAAGCTCTGAGGAGACCCCCTCTCCTCGGTCAAACACTTGAGGAGCTAAGACCTCACTAATCCTCTGTTGATGCCGATCTCCACAGGCGGCGAGGAAGAGGAAGATCTCGATTCTGAAGGCCCAGGGGAAGAGTGCCGAGGCCATCCGCGAGCTCAACGAGTATCTGGAGCAGTGAGTAGTGTTTTACAAGGGGATTTGGATGATCTCCTCACACCTCCCCTGGCCTTTTTAATTAAAAGGGGGTTTGCATTCAATTTGATCCGGGCTGGGCCACAACATGTCCATGAGACCCCCTCAACTCTACTCCATCTTGGAAGCTCTGCCTGTCTGCCCTGTCCGTCTATGTTAGCCTAGTCATATAATGCCACGATTTTGATTGATTTGAAACGTGTAGATTTCAGCTATTGTACTATATATTGGAGAGGTTATTGTTGATGATCCTCTTGCTAATAAGGGTTCTAAAAAGCATGGTGTGATGGTGCTGAACTGCATCCTCAACGGGAGACTCCCCTAATTTCTCACTGTTTTACAGGTTCGTCGGGGACCAGGAAGCGTGGCACGAGCTGTCGGAACTCTACATCAACGAGCACGAGTAATCATCGCATTTCTTTAACACATTAGTTTACCTCATTATCTACATCACTTGTGACGTTTTGACTGACTTATTATTCCAGCGGTGAGAAAAACCTGTGACCCTTCCAGGTTTGAGTGTGTGGGTCATTCTCGCTCTAGTGCTTTGCCAGCACTCCCTGGTGTCAAGACCTGGAGGCAGCACCTTATCATATCTGTCAGCTTCTAACAGACTCAGGGGGCGAGACGGACTGGGGAGTGTCTGTAAGCAGTAACTCCTCTCCTCTCTCCCAGTCTCGGTGGCTGAACTGACGGCTTGATCCCAGAGGGGATGTATTAGGATGGGCACAATGGAGAGGGGCGTTGAAATGCCTAACTCAGCCAGGGGTCCGCATTGAGCCCCTGTCTATGTTTGTCACATGGAGAGGAGGGTAATAGGATTTTGACCCGAAGCCCCCGTCTCTTACATATGGGGGTAAGACAACCCCCTACTGATATCTCTGTTGCCAGGGGTAATTGTCAGCCTCCCAAGACAAGAGCATTGTAAGAAATGTTTTTGTTTGGTTTTGTCAGTTTTTATCCCTCCTTAATTGTCTTGGGGGCTTAGGAGTCAGGGAAGCAGACGTCTTTCACTGAGGTGTGTTTGTAAGCGCTCTGGTGTGTGGGTGGGTGTGTGTATGTGTGTGAGCAGCACACACCGGCTCTGCGGTCACCCTGGCAAGAGGGCAGTGTCTGCAGGAATGTTTAGCGTAGTGAGAGGGCTGCTTATTGGATATTTCATGTTTTTGTCCCGAGGGGCTTTATTGCTGTAGTAGAGGAAATCCAGGGGTGAGCGGATTATCTCCCAGCTTAGCCAAACTTTTGTAATATCACCCCATTCACTCCCCGAGCCCCTTATCTACAGGCGTGTCAATTTCTTTTCTCTCTTTTCTTTATTTTGGGTTACAAACTCCCTTTTTTTCCCTCCCCTCTTCCGGACAGCACGGCATTATCGCCTCTCTTTTCCACAGAGCGAGAGGGAGGAAGAGTGGCTGCAGAGAGATTCCCAGGAGAAGTTGGTGGCACTTTGTTTCCAGAGCCAGAAAAAACAGAGGCTGATGGAGAAGAGAGGAAGAGAAATGAACTGCTCCGCCCTCACTGTGTAGCGCCCCGCGAGCTAAAAATATACAAATCACTCGCGGCCTGCCATTGTTACATGTCTACAGGCATCAGTGTTCAAACATTATGACAGTAATTAATAGCCTAACTCAGTGGAAACTTATTAAAAAAATATTTTTTTTAAATCCTCATATCGCTGAGTGATATTCGGACGTTATTGAGATCGCTCCTTTTTGTTATTGTTGCGTTGAACCGTTGAGATGCTTCAACTCATTGGGAATCATCTGAGCTTGTAGTGCTGTTGAATTAGGCTTTATTTAACTGCTGTCTATCGGTTCAGATTGGCCTGGTCATCCGATGGAGCATGATGACTTTCTGTGGTCAGTTTGCACAGTCTAATGGAGGAATCTTGATCCGTTTGCCCAGTCTAGTTGGGAAAAAGCTTTGGGGTGGAACTCAGTCAAACTGTATTACAATTGGTAGCACAAAAACCAACCATTATCTGGTTTGGTGTTCAAAGGAAACAAAGCAAATGTGTGAGTCATACTAACAGTGCTACCACCACGAGGTAGCAGCGTGGTCTCTGAACCCAGGTTTAGGGAGTTGAAGCTGAGTGGTGGTGATGATGGTTGGAGATTGGAGGGTGCGGTACTGCAGTCAGCCAGGCCTCTGCCTGGTGATGGAGGCTGCCTCTCCTCCGCTGCAGGCCCGGGGCCACTGCAGGAGGACATCTGAAAGTCTTTATGGGGAGGAAGTGGTAATTGTAAGCAGCCCCCCAACCTTCCGAATACCCCGATCTCTCTTCTCTCTCCCCCCATTCTCATATGAACTCGCCCCTCGCTCTCCCCCACCACTCTAATGCTGCTGCTCTCTGTCTTTGAAGTCCTTTAAACAGACTCTAAATGGGCCGATCGTCTCTTCATGTCGTGCGAGGCAGCATTTGGTCCTGTCTGTTCCCGTCAAAACACCCAGCTTGCGTCAGAGCGTTTTTTTCTCACCCTTTCTCCCTCTGTGGCAGTGAAATGGCTACAGATTAGCATCCTTATCTTGTCATTTATGATCCCCCAACCACCACAAGCACCATTTTTGGTTTTTCTGCACATTTCCAAGAGCTGATACAGCATATGCTGGAACACGTACAGTCTCTCTACACTAGAATTGAATGCTGGGTTTTGTGTTTTGTCCAATTTAGTTTAATAGCCCTGTTTTAGTGTTCTGAGTTCATGTAGTTTTTCAAGGCGTGGGAATTGAGTGTGTGTGTGTGTGGACTGTGTAATTCTGACTGTGTGTGCAGGAGAGATAAACTTGCCTTCCCTTGGACGGGTCCCCTGAAGGGGAAACTGTGTTAGATGTGGAATGGCTGCAGATTAGCGTGAGGTCAACAGCTCAGCAGTCTGCTGAGAAGTGATCTCATCTGAAGTAGGGCACAGTGTGCCAGTTCCTACTGTAACGCTGACCTCAGGAAGGTATTTAACTACACATTACCAGAGTGAAAAACACATCGCCAGACAGACAGATTGATCCTGTGTGTCTGGAGACCCCCGCTCCTCTCCTTTTCAATGTTCCACTTTCCAAAACTGAAGCGTTTCGCCAATATAGACATAACCACATAGGCCACCAGATCCCCTTAGTCTGCAAATGAACTTAGTTTGTTGGATGCATCTTCCTAGATCCAAACTTGCCAAAATGTACAGTAAACCAATCGGCAATAGAACTTTCTGCAGAACAAATGTACAATCTCGGATTGGAATGGGTAGACTACGTCACAGATGAAATGGAGCAAATTTCCCCCCTTACTATTTTAAAGCTGGAAGATGAAATGTCCATCGCTCTTAGTCATCGTTCTATTCATTGTTCCCTTGTTTCCACAGCTATGGAAAAGCAGCTTTCTGTCTGGAGGAGCTGATGATGATCAACCCTCACAATCACTTGTACTGTGAGCAGTACGCTGAGGTAGGTATGACTCCTGCATGTCCATCATCAAGCGGCCTAACTATGGAATAATGTTTCCCCCCCAGCCCTCTACGTGAATGCTCTCTCTCACATGGAGGAGCCGGCCGCTGCACTTAACGTCAGTGGGAATACACGCTCATGAATGTCGAAATGTTTACACGGCTTGTCATGTCGTGCTTATTCAGATGCCATGTAGGCATTGCGTAAGCCCCCCCCCCCCCCCCCCCCCCGGTCGACACGCCTCATGCCCATATTTTAATGCCTTGTCTCACAGGTGAAGTACACCCAGGGGGGGATGGAAAACCTGGAGCTGTCCAGAAAGTATTTTGCCCAGGCTCTGAAGCTGAACAACAGGAACATGAGGGCCTTGTTCGGTCTGTATATGGTGAGTTCGCACATCTAACCGTCGCATGATGAGAGGAGTGAGGGAGGGGGTGAAAGAGCAACAACTCATCCCTTTTTCTCCTGTGGTTTGTCAAAATGTGCAGGCCTGCTACTGCCTTTGTGTAGCGACCACAGAGCCCAGCTTTCAGATCGGTCAGGTCAATGCTGACTCAGTGGGTAAACCCCCCAGCTTGGAAAAGTCTGCCCCTTCAAGTGCTCTATTTTGGTAATATTACCCCTCTAGGCTTTCGTACGGGACCTTTTTCATGTTGAGGACCAAAATGACTAAAATAAATAAAGAGCAGTGGCAGTACGAAAAGGGGAAAGAGGGGGCCACTGCCTCCCTCCCGCGTTCTGTCAGTCGCAGACAGCCCCCCAGCCCCAGCCCAGGTTAACGTTTTGATTTCGTCTGCACCAAATGCCCCCCTTTCATCTGCATATTTATTTAAACAGGAAGTTGTCCGTTAGCACCAATGCATCATATGTAAGTGAGTCCTGACATAAGAACACAAACGGTGAGTGCAGGAATAAGGGCGGGTGGATGGCCAGAGCAGAGAGGAGCAGCGACACAGGCCTTCCAGTGTTTTCTCTCTATTGCAACAGGGGTTCAAGCAGGTAAAACATCTCATACCCGGAAAGGGGCACAACCACTGGATCCGTTCATGGTCTTTGACGAGATATCTTCACTTTTATAGACTAACCTTTATGTTTCTAAAAGTAGTCCATGGGGTTGAAATTAGCTAATGTTATTTAAACAAATTCAAACCGTCAATGACTCTCTCCTGGCCCGTAGGCTACTTTCAGGGTAAATGGAAAAAGAGGTATGTCTAAGGTCTTCAAGGTGCTAGCTAGCTGCAGAACATGCATAAAAAGCAGCATCAGTTCAAGAATTTCAGATCCCTTAACCTCCAAAGTTATTGTTGTTCACCTACGGGGGGGAATTCCGACCCCGAGTTAAGCGCACGTAAACGGAACGTAATTATTTTTGTATAAACTTTTCTCTCGACACATTGATAAGAGCGATTGATAAGCGTTAGGTAAATGAGTAAGCCATTTGGATAAGCGGATTGTAAATATAAATGACAAATGTTCTAGATCTATTTCACCATGCCACTGTCAGTTATACCCACATACATTTATGACGGTCACTTTAGTGTTCCTCTCCTTACATTTTGCATCATTCCATTACATAGTCAGTTCCTCGGTCACGTTGGTGTGGTTGTTCCTGAGGATCTCTAGCAATAGTGGATCATATCGGGCTAACGTATTACAAGTTGTGCAATCATTTGGGACATGTAGCCTATTGGAACCATTATGAACTGTGGACCATACATACAGTACATGTAGCAGGTTAAACCTGGAGACTGGCACACTTCACGACAACTGGACTGTTCTCATCACAGTTCCATGATTTAGTGTGGATTATTAGGGTGGACTTATTGACTACTGTTCAGGCACTATTGTACACTTTTCTCACCTTCCAATATTTTATGGATGGAACAATTTAAATATGTCAGCTTTCAGGATGACTCGAACCACTGTATTTTTGATTCACCAATATAGTTTGTGCATATAGGCTCTCCAAACCTGTTTTTTATTTATTTGTATTATTCATAAATACTTTCCTAACTGTAAATAATATAGATCAGAATATTTTTTAGATCTAGCAATTGGTGTTCAAAATGAGACAAATAGGCGTGCATTTAGTTCTACAAGGCTTTCTTTCATTGATCCCTAATATTCTGAATAGTTCTTTCCATATATTTTAGTGAGTCTGTCGAAAATTCAGATTAAAGGTACACCAAATTAAAAAGGATGGCTTTAGATAAATGTACTGAAAACCCTATTGAATGAAAACTCCATGAGAAAATCTGTTGGCCAGCAAGTTTGATCGTAAAAAAGTTACTGTCCACGAGGTCCAAAGTTGAAATCCTTGACAAGTGCAAGTTACTTCCTGACATGGGATTGTGCCAAGGCAATGACTTTCTGACCATTTCATCTGATTCTGGGTGACAGTGAAGCTTCATGAACACCACCGTAGGGCAGCTCCTCACCCAAGAGCTATTTGATTGGTTCAGCTTCGTCGTTCAGAGCACCTGGTACAGCTGAGTCGTTGGTAGGCGTGATCACTGTGAGGTTCAATCAATCAAATGTATTTATAAAGCCGTTTTTACATCAGTCGAAGTCACAAAGTACTGTACAGAAACCCAGCATAAAACCCCAAACAGCAAGCAATGTAGGAGCACTAACGTTAGTCAGTGCTGTGTCACCGCACTAGCGGGGATCCTCATGGAGGACGACATAATTCTGGGGTAGAGCTGACATCATAAGCTGGAGGTTATGAAGGAGAAATCCAGAAGCAAAATCGTTTAAAAAATAAATAAATAGGGGGGGCAAAGTTGATTGGGGTGTAGTTAAAGTTTCAGCATGTCCATAGGGATGCCTTTGAAGTGCTGCCTGTTTAAGCCTAGTGGGGTTTGCACTTCGGAGACGATGGCAGTAGCATGGGAAAGACATGGGTTTTGTGGTTCTGAGGGGAGCTGGGGCGGGCAGAGAGCATGATTCACATCGCGCTTCGCTCGCCACAGCACCGCGGGTTCTGAAGACATGCCGGGCCCTGTCATCACCGGCTATCTATGGTGTTGGAGAAATTAGGGCCCATTAAGTGACACTGCACTCAGGGAGCTGGGGCATTAAATAAAGCACTCACTTTTTCCTCTCCCGTAAAAGTTTTCTTCGTGTCGTCGGGCCAATTTTTTTCTCGTCATGCCCACGGTGGAGTTGGTTGCACATTCATCTCATTTATGCTTTTATTGCTGTTTTGATATGACGACACCTTTCTTTCTTTCCTCTCCTCTTTCCTCTCTCCCTTGCTTTCCACTCCCTTCTTCTTCCCCGGTGTAGTCGGCAAGCCACATTGCTGCCTGCCCCAAAGTGAACGCCACGGTGAAAAAGGCAAATGTTAAGTATGCTGCTTGGGCCACCAATCAAATCAACCGAGCCTACCAGGTGAGTCACGCCAGGGGTCTACGTTTAATTATGAAAGCTACTCTATTTACATTTGAGTCATTTAGCAGATGCTCTTATTCAGAGCGATTTATAGTAGAGTGCATACATTTTCCTACTTTCTTTCGTGCTGGTCCCCCATGGTAATCGAACCCACAACCCTGGTGTTGCAAGCACCATGCTATTGCGACTGAGTCACATGGGACCTTTTCCCACTTGCCTTTTCCACTTAACTGTTCCTATACTGTTCCTATACAACAAGGGTAGTCAGCCCTGGTTTAACAACCGGTTGAAACTGAGTGAAAAACATGGTTGTTGTGGATGTTGTTTCAAAGCCAAACACAACGAAATGGACAGCGCTTCTAAGGTGATGATTAATTCAAAGCATTAAGAGGTTGTGTGTAGAACACCATACATATATTACAGCTTATGCATAAACATTTGCCGATGTATGAGCCCAAGCCCGAAAAGAACCCTGAATTAAAATAATGATTGTGCCGTTATACAATACATAGCCTACCAAATATTATGCAAGGCAAAATGAAAAAGCATAGGATTTAATGTCTTTTGTACATAATTTTTCTTGCCGATATTCCCAAATTAAACAAATTCTAGTAATCACCTTTGAGTGTGGACTGTATTATTATGCATACTGGATGGACTGGTTACCTTTTAAAAAAAAATTTTTTTAAGGGGTGCTGCGCTCCAAACGTTCTATCCATGAGTCTGAGAGAGAATGTATAGGCCTAGGTGATGCTGTTGGTTCATTGATTGTACAGGGCGGCTTACAGAGTTGGCCTACAATTATAGTGAATTTGTATTTGATTTTGAATAGCCTAGTAATAGGGATTAAAAAAAAAAAAATCATTATCAATAGGCTGGTACATTACCTTTAGCTACAGAATATCCCACCACTGCATTTCCATTTCCTCCTATCTCCTTCATTCCTTTCTTGAGTGAGCAGAGATGGGAGCTGTCAACAGTTTAATTAAATATGTTTTGTTGTGAAAACATGTTACTATCGATGTTCCCGAACAGATTTCACTTGGTTTCCCAAATGAAACACTTGGTAGTTGCAGGAACAACGGGTTGGAGAGCCCATGGCATACAGGGTTTGGGCGGAGTATTACCAGCGACAGGCTGTGTGCTCCTCAAACAGTGATGCGTGAAGTGAAATATGTTCTTATAAGTCCAGACATTTCTATCTGCAATCCTGTGTGAAAGCAGAGTTTTGATGGTTGTCACTGAAATGAGGAGGATCCCATCTGCTACTATATTTAGGCCTTTTTCTCAGCTGCTCCACTATTAAACTGGAGTAGCCTACCCGGAAGGATTAAACTGCGTGAAAGCGGCCTCCATTCGCCATCCAATTGCATCCCCCCCTTTGCCTCTACCCATTTGATAATTGGCCATTCTAAGTCAAAACCAATTTGACATATTAGTAAAGACAAGATTAAATTGAGAGTAGTAGTGATCGGTGAAATATGATCGCTTGATGAGAGAACAGGGTGTGCAGCCTGAGGCAAGGAACAGAGCGCAAGCTTTGTTAGCACATTTTTCAAATAGTCAATAGCCTAATGTTGCATCATGCAGCCCATACATGTTTTTAATTTCTAAGACATTCTAAGGTTTGAATCATTCACAACTAAATTTGCCAAGTAACTCAAAATCTAGAGTATAGGACCTGTTTTAAAATGATCACTTTTACGCCCAACATAGCCACTTCATATGCGTACTGTCCTTTCAATTATAGTTCAATTATATTATACTTACAATAAAATCAGAACATCATACAGCCAGATAACATACAGTAGGCCGACTCCTATTCGGTTCTTCTGAAATACATTTTCTTCATATCATAATGTTTCTTTAGACCTGGTAACAAATAAATAATGGATACATTGTGTTAGTGTATATTAAATGGATGTTTTTGTAGATGTTCCGAAGGCAATAACCAGCAGCCAAAAATGTCATGACCACCATAGCCCTAGTGGTGCATGACTTTTTGGGTTGAAATCCTGCAGTGGCACTTCAGGACCAGGTTTACCTACCCCTGCAATGCAAGAACCTAATTCCTTACATACTCTTGAGTTCTTACTGTATCCTCCCCCTGGTCTATGCGAACCACCCTACCCTCTGAGGCCACGGCTGTACCGAGAATGGTTTTGACCAGCAGGGGGGGTTCCAGACTGTCCACCTAAAGGTCCTAGTCCCAGGGCTTCAATTGAGTGTCTTACTGTTTGGGTAGATTTCAGCTAATGTGTTGACTTAAGACCACCAGGCCTGCTCTGATTTTTTTTACTGTGCCTTTACGTGTGCTGCTGGGCTATCAATCCCCCCCACAGTTGAATCATGTAAGATTTGAGTGGAACAAAGATGACTTGTGGTGGCACGGGGAGGTATGATGGGTCTACCTTTCTGAGCAAAGGAGCGGGAAAGAGCGAGGGGGATACGTGGGGAAAGAGCGGGAAAAAGTGAAAAGCTGCTCAGATGGCATCACTAAACCGGTTTATGCTGTTGCCATGGCACCTTGAGCATAAATGTGTATTTAATATAACTCTTTGCTGCCATAAGGGGTGATATGCATTGCTTATTTAGGCATTGACAGTTAAACATGCAATAAGCAGTTCCTTGCTCTGCATGTGCGGGCTCTATCGGGAGAGTGGAACCACGCTGAGCCACTAAAGCCCACGTCTTGACACACTCAGCGCTGTCTTTCCCTCCTGGAGTGCTGGGAGGGTTTCCACCACAGAGGCACGGAATGGCTCTGTTAGTAGTAGTAGTAGTAGTAGTAGGGGTGTTGAGTATCTAAGGCTTTGGGTGTTGATTAATCAAGAACACTTAACTGTGTTAGTCAATCAATCAGGCACACTTTACAATGTTAAGCTCAACAACGTGGCTGTGGAAAGTGTATTAACATTTTAAGTATTTCTATTTGGTGTTTGAGTAAATGCACAAGGGAAAATATCATGTGTGTTTTTGGTCTCCACTCTGACAGAGCCAGAGCCACACCCTTATCCAGGGAACAGGAAGAGGCTCCCGGCGGGCCTGGCCAGCAACCTGTTGGGCTGTGTTTGTTTTAAGTTGCCTGGTAATGGCAGGGGCAGCAGAGCAGCGGGACCCCACCCTGCGTGTGAGAGGAAAAATGACAGGGCGCAAGGTTGACTTGACTCTTAACTCTGACTTTTTTTTCTCCTCCTTTTTAAATGGGTGCTGGGCTATTTGAAAGGGAGCCGCTGTGGAACATTGTGGGCCTCCGCAGGGCTGGCCTGGCTGCTGTGTGCTTGTGCTGACTGATTGATGGGGGCTTTAAAGGGCTACTCGTGTCAGTCGTCCCGCTTTTATGACCCGCTGTACCTGGTGATTGTCATACCTCAGTGCGAGAAAAGGCGACAGGTGAGTGGTGTTGTGGGAGCAGACGTCACAATGGGGTCAAAGCGACTGCGGCAAGGCCATTAAAAATGTTATTACTGAAAACTGAAAGCAAGGGCCCGGCTTTGACATGTTAATGACCCAGAGAGAAGTCCTGATAGCGTCATATTGACTCAAAACAAAAACTTTTTAAATTACTCTGTCGTTATTAGAATCTTAATATCGCAAACAGAATTTGTGTTATAAGCAGTTTTAAGAGGACATGTCATTTTTTCCACCCTGCCCATCATTCACCGCCAGTCATTCACTGGCAGTCAGCGTGCACAGCTGATGGCCCATCGAAACTACACCTAAACTATACTGAACAAAAATATAAACGCAATGTAAAATGTTGGTTTCATAAGCTGAAATAAAAGATCCCTGAAAGCTTATTTCTCTCAAATTTTGGGTACAAATTTGTTTACATCCCTGTTAATGAGCATTTCTCCTTTACCAAGATAATCCATCCACCTGACAGATGTTGCATATCAAGAAGCTGATTAAACCGTACAATCATTACACAAGTGCACCTTGTGCTGGGGAGAATAAAAGGCCACTCTAAAATGTGCAGTTTTGTCACACAACACGTTGCCACAAGATGTCATAAGTTTTGAGGGAGTGTGTAGTTGTCAATGCTGACTGCAGGAATGTTCACTAGAGCTGTTGCCAGAGAATTGAATGTTATTTTCTCTACCATAAGTCGTCTCCAACATCGTTTAAGAGAATTAGGCAGTACGTCCAACCGGCCTCACAATTGCAGCCCACTTGTAACCATGCCAGCCCATGACCTCCACATCTGGCTTCTTCACCTGCAGGATTGTCTAAGACCACCCACCCATACAGCTGATGAAAATGAGTATTTCTGTCTGTAATAAAGCCCTTTTAGAGGGGAAAACTTCTGATTGGCTGGGCCTTGCTCCCAAGTGGGTGGGCCTATGCCCTCCCAAGCCCACCCATGGCTGCGCCCCTGCCCAGTCATGTGAAATAGATTAGGGCCTAATGAATTTATTTCAATCGACTGATTTCCTTATATGAACTGTAAAATCATTGAAATTGTTGCATGTTGCATTGTATATTTTTTTCAGTATATAGTTAAACTAATTTCACACACTTAATATTAAATTGACAAAAGTCTGATGTGAGAATAGTATCAATTGTTAAATTGTATATGAAGATTCTGATGAACAGTGCACCTTGGAATTGACACAGAGGCAGGGAAATGAAAATGAGTGCAAGAAAGTGACTTTTGCAAATTCTCCTACAGAAACACAAGCAGGTAAGATGTTTTGATGTCTACAGTTGAAGTCGGATGTTTACATACACTTAGGTTGGAGTCATTAAAATATTGTTTTTCAACCACTCCACAAATTTCTTGTTAACAAACTATAGTTTTGGCAAGTCGGTTAGGACATCTACTTGACACAAGTCATTTTTCCAACAATTGTTTACAGACAGATTTATTTCACTTATAATTCACTGTATCTCAATTCCAGAAGTTTACATAGACTAAATTGACTGTGCCTTTGAACAGCTTGGAATATTCCAGAAAATTATGTCATGGCTTTACAAGCTTCTGATAGGCTTATTGTCGTCAATTGGAGGTGTACTTGTGGACGTATTTCAAGGCCTACCAAATACTAATTGAGTGTATAAACTTCTGACCCACTGGGAATGTGATGAAAGAAATAAAAGCTGAAATGAATCACTCTCTACTATTATTTATATTATTTCACATTCTTAAAATAAAGTGGTGATCCTAACTGACCTAAGACTGACTTTTTATGAGGATTAAATGTCAGGAATTGTGATAAACTGAGTTTAAATGTATTTGTCTAAGGTGTATGTAAACTTCCGACTTCAACTGTAGTATCAAAAATAGCAGATTATGCAGTTTCCAAATCACCTATCCTTGCCAAACAACAAAAAAATTACCCTTGAGCCAACATGAACTTCAATTAACTTTTTAGTGACGGGGCAGTATTCGGAAATTCAGATGAATGACGTGCCCAAATTAAACTGCCTGCTACTCGGGCCCAGAAGGTAGGATATGCATATTATTAGTAGATTTGGATAGAAAACACTGAAGTTTCTAAAACTGTTTGAATGATGTCTGTGAGTATCACAGAACTCATATGGCAGGCAAAAACCTGAGAGAAATCCAACCAGGAAGGGTTTTGTAGTTTTTTCAACTGATTGCCTCTCCAAACTACAGTGTCTGTGGGGTCATTTTGCACTTCCTAAGGCTTCCACTAGATGTCAACAGTCTTTAGAACCTTGTTTCATGCTTCTACTGTTACTGGGCAGAGAATAAGAGCTATCTCAAGCCTGGGACCAGTAAGTTGTTTCCTGCGCACTCACGCAGGCGTGCCGCTCCTTCTTTTTCCTCTGTAATGAATACGCTATTGTCCGGTTGGAATATTATCTTAGATCTATGTTAAAAAGACCCCAAGGATTGATTGTAAACATCGTTTGACATGTTTCTACGAATGGTAATGGAACTATTTGTCTTTTTGTCTCGGGTTTTGCGCTCGCCAATTATGTCTTTGGATTAGTGATCTGAACGTGCAAACAAAACGGAGGTATTTGGACATAAATATGGAGTTTATCGAACAAAACAAACATTTCTTGTGGGAGTCCTGGGAGTGCATTCCGACGACGATGATCAGCAAAGGTAAGTGAAGATTTATAATACTATTTCTGAGTTTAGTTGACTCCAGAACTTGGCGGGTAACTGTATAGCTTGCTTTGATGGCTGAACTCTGTACTCAGAATATTGAACAATGTGCTTTCGCCGTAAAGCTATTTTGAAATCTGACACGCTAGCGTCCCACCCGCGGGACACACTGCCAACAGCCAGTGAAATAGCAGGGCAGCAAATTCAAAACAACAAAAATCTCATTCAAATTTCTTAAACATACAACTATTATTTCCCATTTTAAAGATAATCTTCTCGTTAATCCAACCACATTGTCCGACTTCAAAAAGGCTTTACGGCGAAAGCATAACATTAGATTATGTTAGGACAGCACCTAAACAAGAAAAACCACACAGCCATTTTCCAAGCAAGGAGAGGCATCACAAAAACCAGAAATGCAGCTAAAATTAATCACTAACCTTTGATCATGTATGTTTTGTTCGATAAAGTTCATATTTATATCCATAAACCCCATTTTACATTGGCGCGTGATGTTCAGAAATGTTTTGCCTCCCAAAACTTCTGGTGAATGAGCACATCAATTTACAAAAATACTCATCATAAACATTGATAAAATTTACAACAGTTATTGAAACAATTATAGATACACTTCTCCTTAAGGCAGCCCTGATGGGTTAACCGAAAAGTACGCTAGCGTGTTCCCAGCGTCTGCTGTTACACGTGCTATGCCTAAGAATGTTGCCGGGTGCAAGTCTAGTGTTGAGGAGGATGTCAGCGATCCCACCATGGTCAATCTGTCCAAGACGTTTATGGGTGATCCTGATTTCGGTAAACCTGAGTTGACCTTTGAAAACACCAAAGGTGAGTGAGTTTGTAGGACCGCTTAAGGAAGAGAAGGGTTCCTACAGTTAACACTGATGTCTAGGATACAGCTGATTGCGGAACAGACTAAAGATGTTTCCCTCTCCCCTCTTTTTGCTGAGATACGTCGAGGCGCAGTTTGATGAAGTTAGTGTGGGTTACTTTGACAGAGATGGTATTCTAATGAGGAAATGGCATTCTCGCGCTACTTCTGGACAAGACGACTGGCCAAGTGTATCTGAAATTGCCGTTCCAAATTACGCTTCAACAAGAGATACTGAGGTTGGCTGACGATGGAAGTATGGCAGGCCATTTTGGGGTCAACAAGACGTGTGGCCGTATTTTGGTTAACTTCTTCTGGTCTGGTCTGAAGCAGGATGTTTTGTCTTACTATAAATCCTGTCGCGTTTGCCAGCGGAGGTAAACCTGAACCAAGTTGTACCGGTTTCGTTCTTGCTTTTGACTAACCTTTCAGCAGGGTTCTGGTGGATTTTGTTGGTCCTTTGCAGTCAATATGTTTTGGGTTAAGCCAGTGTGTAGCCCTGCCTCAAAATTGATTTTGACTGCACATTTTGCCGTTTTGGAGACAAGTTTTGGTTGCGCTCGTTCGAAGGGGATGAGAGTTATAGAAGCGTATGTGAGTTTTTCGAAAACTTGTGGGTTTACGGCAACTATAGAAAAAAAATTGAGGTGGCTGTTTTGTCTTGTATTTAATTGTTGACAGCCAGTAGACTCATTTAAGGCGACTCATTTAAGTAGCGATGCATTTAAGTTGGTTATGTTGTGCAATGGAAGTTGTTTTCTGTTGGTGGTGAGCAACTATAGGATATATTTGTTGTCTGAAGGGGGAAAGTGTTACAGGTTTTGGTTTTTCCATTTACGTTATGAGGTTGGACGTATAGCTCGTTCGCGCGCAGGGTGCATCAATTGGTGTCACCTCATTAGTCAATATGTGTTCCACTGTGCTGGTTGCCATCTTGTTAGTTGGAAGGTGTTTCACCTGTACTGGCCCAGATGCTATTTAAGAGTGGCTGGCCTAGTGCTCCAGTTCTCTTGATGGATGCGGACGGTTAGCACCTTTAGCTGGCTCTCCCTATTTTGATTTCTACGCAAACAATCCTTGATCTGATTTTGTTTTGCTCCACCTTTTTGGTTTGCTGCCTGTCTTTAAGTTTGGTGTGGGGTTTTTCTTTTGTTTGCCTCTTAGTGGGCGAATTTAGTGGGTGCTCATGGTGGGTGTCTTTTAGGTCCCAGTTGTTGTTGCTGTGCAACTTAAAGTGGACACCCCATGAGTCTTTTAGACCCCCTCCTAAAACTCCACCTGTTTCGTTTTAGTTGTCAGTGACTCTGTTAGTTCCCCCTTCTGTTTGAGCAACATTTTCGGTCTTCTTGCTGGGGAACATAACAAATAGAGTCCCAGCATATTAACCAAGATATGGTCACTATGCCAGGGTTCTCCCCAAACGAGGGACGCTGCGCCACCTGGTTGGGTTGGCTGCGCCACTATGTAAAGATTTCTGAGAAAATGAAACTGATAGCTACTCTATCATTACTAACTATCTTTGATCGGCAATGATATTAATGTGAATTGCGAAACCGGCCGTTCGTAAATTCTGAGCGTTATCATGTTCCTCAATTAATTCAGCACATTTTAGCAGTAGGCTATCTCGACACAGAGGGCATCCCGAGAATAGCTTTGTTGAATCTTAGCTCTCGTATGAGCAGCAGGTACGAAACAGCGCACATTATTTTATAGCCTATACTGTAGGGGTTTCCTGAAGGGTTTATAAACTGCATTTGGGCCGCGTGTGCAGTCCGGCGGTGTCAATTATGCGTGTGCTTTGAATTTGTGGCATTTTGTGTGAAGTTAATATGCTAGGTTAAAAGCTTCCATGCGAGGACCTGTTTGGATAATGTGCTATTACTTTTTTTGGTAATCTACTGCTGCGCATGTTGTGTATTTTGTAGTGTTAACATTGGGGGAAAATGTAATGTCCCAGGTCTTGTCGTTTAGTTTTTTCGGGAAATGTGAAGTGTTCCGGGGACAGGCCCAGAATCCCGTTTACCCATGTTAATCCCAAGCATGCATTCTCAACACTCTAAGCACAGTAATATATTTAAACTCAAAATATGCAATTCTGTTCTTTTGAAATGCATTTTTTTACATTCATGTTCCTTAAGATCTGTCCTTAACGAATGAATAATGAATGATCTTTGTGGTGGTGTTTATTTAATGGATTTTAACACTTGAATTGTGGTGTTTTAGTGGTTTTTCGTTTGTACATTTACTCTAGTCACATAAACTAATTAAATATAGATAGTGGAGCCATATTTTTTTCGGTCATTGATTCGTTTTTTTTTGTTGTCGGATTGTTCAGTTTTTGGGCTGGAGTTAATACAGTCCCCTCACCTTAGGCAGGCGAGATAATTGGCTGCCTGGCTCTGTGGTTGGGGATAATGGGACATTAGGGAAGCACACAGCGAAACGCGCTGACCATCAACTCCCCCTCAGCCACACCACACCGCCCCCACACCACCGCTTTAATACGTCTGCATGAGTCACGCTCGGAAATTACTTCTTTGCCAAAGGTACATTTTCACCAAATGCCCTCTCTATGACACTCTGAAAGCACAGTTTCCCCCCCATATGGAAACATTATATTGGCTATGCGTGTGTGTGTATACTGTATGTGAACAGGTTCATAAATGGTTGACAGCAAGCCCTGCGTCACTATTCCCGATAATAATGGAATATATTTATATAACGCCTTTCCAGGTTCTTCAAGCGCTTTACATTTGTATGGTGGGAAACTCACCTTGTATAATGTGGAATATACACATTTACTGTAAAGCCTTCTGCTATTTAGCAAGCTGGTAGAAGCCAGATGAAGAGGGTTAGTTTGGGATTGAATGTTGGTCTATAATGAGGAGTCAGAGCATCTCCGGAGAGTGATCACTCATTCCTGAGGACAGGCCGAATATGCTCCTCTCTGTGTCCAGCCAGAAATGGCACATCAGCCATGTGGGAGAAAGGAACACAATCTCTGTTATAGCACAGGGGGTTAATTAAGCAATAAGGCCCGAGGGGGTGTGGTATATGGCCAATATACCACGCCAATATACCATGGCATCACTGAGTGCTAGGGCACTGCCCTTAGCCGTGGTATATTGGCTACATATCACAAACCCCGAGGTGCCTTATTGCTATTATAAACTGGTTACCAACATAATTAGAGCAGTAAAAATAAATGTTTTGTCATACCCATGGCTTACCGTCACCCAGTTTATAGTGTGGTTTTCGTAATGATTTTATTGAGAAAAGGCCAAAGATGTCCTCCGCTGCGTTGCTCTGACTTGTCTGTGTGCTCTCCGCCCAGCAGCAGATGTGGCCTTACACTCTCTCTTTCACACACACACCACACACACACACACCAACCCTGCTTTCAAGTCTTAGGAAGCTTGCCCCGACGCTGCTGTCCCTGTGCCCAAATAGCAGTTATTATAATGAGAGCGGAGGAGTAGTCTACCGCACAACTCACTAATGCCAAGTGCCTGTGGGTGTTGTTGCAGGGGGCACATGTCCTAGCGCCTAGCGTGGCTAAATTAGGTTATCTGTTAGTCTCTGTAGTTTGGGGACAGGGCCGAGAGGAGAGGACCCCCTCCTGTGTTCAGATAATAGCAGGGCTGATTGTGGTTTAATTGGGAGATAGAGAGGTCTGAGGGGCTGTGTGTGTGAGTCACAGAGGAAGTCCAGTCTTGCCCGTGTACACACACATACACAGAGGGAGAGATGGGGGCAGAGAGAGGGAGGCAGAGATTAGGAGCAGTGGTTTATGGTAGTGATGCACCGATATTACATTTTTGGTCGATACCGATATCCAATATTTTCCTTGCCAAAAAAACCTGATACCGATAACCGATATTTAACATTTTAGCGACCTTTTAAGCATTCTAGTAGAGTTAAATAGTTAACACACACATGGACGCAGCGGTCAAAGGCACTGCCATCTCAGTGCAAGAGGCGTAACAACAGTCCCTGGTTCGAATCCAGGCTGTATCACATCTGGCCATGATTGGCCTAGCGTCGTCCGGTCCGTCATTGTAAATAAGAATTTGTTCTTAACTAACTTGCCTAGTTAAATAAAGGTTACATATACACACCACACTGACCAAAAAGTTTGTTGGCATTTACGTATGTCCCCATTACCAGTAAAGCATAATCAAAACCTATTTCTTTCACTTCATTCTCAAACAGGAATTCTATGGAACGCCGTTTGGGTCTTTGCGTGTCAAAAAAAGATACACGTCAAATAACACCATTTGACTTGTCAAATAAGCTTGTTGACCAATCAGGACCTGAATATGACAGCACGTCACATAATAATTTAACTTGTTCATACATTTTTTATGTAGTTATTACACATTGATTACACTCACTCGTATTTCATATGTCACAACGATTCATCGATACGTATGCTATGATGCTGGAAAAGTTGTCTCGTGCATCTACAGTGCTGGTCATAAAAAAAAAGCTAGCTCGCTAGCTAGCTCATGGATGCAAACAATGTTCTTCACCAAAAACATAGCAAAACGACAGTCTGTTTCAGTAGCTATAGTTAGCTAGCTAGGTGTCATCTAAAATAACCCTAATGTCTAAGACAGTTCTTACTTGATTAATGGTCGGCTCCATCTATGTGAAGCTAGCCACAATAAGGATTAGCTACAGTAGTGGACTTTGCGGTTAGCCTTGAAAATAAAAGTATGGCATAATTCTACTATTTGTATTCATTTGCATCACTCTCAATGACATACTTTTATTTTGAAGGCAAACCACAAATTCCACTATTGTGCCTAATCTTTATTGTGGCTAGCTTCATAACACATAACCCGGTCTAGTCGAGCCTCACTATCCAGATGAAGCTAGCATGCTGCTTATAACGTTAGCTTTGGGCAACAGGGTTGAGTAGCTGGCTAGCTATTTATTTTCATGAACTGTTAGGGTTGAACTGGCTATTTGTATGCATAACTTATATAATATACTGGGGAAGCTATGCTAAGTACATAAACTACGAGTAAATCAACTGTTGAAGACAAGAAGAACTACAACCGGCAACAGGAAGTGCGTCACGACGCTGGGACCAGCCTGCACGCCGACGTTAGGAGGAGCAAGTATAAACCACGCTCCTCCTCCCTCTGACAGGCCAGCATTGAGCGAGAACTATCTCTGTCAGTATAAAAGAGAGAACAATAGGATGTGTCGCTCTCTTCTCTGTTTGCCCTGCGAGGTAAAACAGCGAGACCGTATATATACGAACCACACATATACCACACACGTGTTTGCATTAATTAAAGTACAGCTAAATCAGAAGTTACTATGTGCTGACTATTTTGTTCTGTTACCAGAAACGAACTGTCGCAACATTAACAGAACTGAAGTTCAATTTCAGTAGGCGAACAACAAGTGGCAACCTAGCTAATACTTACAAGGATTCCTAAATAATGAAAATGACTGCAGTTTCTACTGGTTATTGTTTTCTGGCTGGTTGTATTGGTGCTAGCTAGGTACCAAGCTAAAGCTAGCTACCCCAGAAGTGGCGGTCAAACAAATGATGCTTTATTACCAACGCGGTATTGTAAACACAGCGTTTGTGGCCGGTGTTTACTTGTTTGCAGACTTTTTTGTACAGCTTTGACAGTGCTGCTGAATCTTTTTTGACACGCAAAGACCCAAACGGCATTCCAAAGTATATATGTCTTGAAGCTAATAGCAGTGACGCTATTACTGTGTAACTCCGGTAGGGCAACATCTGAAAAATAGCGCACTTGGTAGTGTGTACCGGTGCTCGACCAGTTGGCGAAAGCCAACATCACCCACGACAGAGAACGGTTGATTGTCAAGGGTAATGAATTACATTTTTTTGGCGTTAATGGATTTCGCCTTTTGAGTTGTCTTGCTGAAATGTTCTTACTCTTTCAAATGACTGCTCGACTTGTTGACTGCTCGATCCACACAGCAGACTTTGTGTGGGCTAGGTTAGGAATGCTGTGTTGCACGTGTAGCGCCTAATTGTACGTGGTGTCATTACGTCATGTACCTACGTTATATAGGTATGCACGGTAGCTTTGACATCGGTTTTTAACATCGGCGTTAAACTAGACATTGGGTCGATACCGATGTTGGCATTTTTAGCTAATATCGGCCGATTCCGATATGTTCACCGATATATTGTTCATCCCTAGTTTATGGGTTTGTTTGGGGCTGTCCAGGCGAGGGACCTTGAGACAGTGAGTCATCAGGACATCCTGGCCCTCCCACTCTCTTACCTCTCCCCCTCGTCACACACAGACACACAGCTTTTTTTGCAACAGGCCAGGAACATCCCTGACTCCAGGTGGTGCTTCTCTTCTCTTGGCCCCGTTAGTCCACAGCTTGTGGATGTGTGTCATTCAGAGGGTAAATGTGCAAGACAAGATTTAAGTGCCTATGAACGGGGTATGGTAGTAGGTGCCAGGCGCACCGGTCTGTGTCAGGAACTGCTATGCTGCTGGGTTTTTCACGCTCATCAGTTTCCTGTGTGTATCAAGAATGGTCCACCACCCAAAGGACATCCAGCCAATTTGACACAACTGTGGGAAGCATTGGAGTCAACATGGGTCAGCATCCCTGTGGAACGCTTTCAACACCTTGTAGAGTCCATGCCCAGTCGAATTGAGGCTGTTCTGAGGGCAACACAATATAAGTAAGGTGTTCTTAATGTTTGGTTTACTCTGTGTAGTTTAGTCTGTTTGGACTTGATGTGGTGGAGCGTGAGACGGGGCTATGCGGTTATCGTGACATTCTGAGTGTGCGATAGAGTGTTTTGGCTTGGCTGGCTCTCCCTCAGCCAGCCCTGTGCTTTGGCCTCTTTAAAGATGTTATGAGCTGATGTTTTCTCTCTCCTCTCTCTGTCATGCAGCTGGCCGGTCGCGGGACGAAGGAGAACAAATGCTCCGTGAAGGCCGTGGAGGAGATGCTGGAGTCCATGCAGATCACCATGTCCTAGACCCCACCCCCAACTCTTACCCCCCCCTGTTCTACATGGCTCAACAAGGCAGCTCTGTTGGCTCAATGCTGCACCCTCCCCTCTCCCCTCCAGACTTGACCACCACCTCCTCTCCCCCTGTTTTTTGATGATTTAGAGCAGGTCTGCCCTTTATAGTTCTGTACTTTTAACCCAAGCCCTATCTAAGCAAATATAATGCACTATATGAGAGAGAGGGGGACATTTGAGGCCAGGTAGGCCAGGTAGAGGATGCTCTCGCGTTGAGGTCAGGGACTGAGATGTGAGTAGAGAAGAGGCTGTAATAAATACTAATATAAAGAGAGGGCGTAGACAGGTCCGTCTGTATGCAGCTAGGCCCTCCCAACATTTCCTTATGTCTGTAAATGAAATAAAAACGTTTTTATCATAACTATTGTTTTTTTTTCTTCTCTCAGTCCATCCAGATGTCTTAATAAAGGTTTGAATTGTTTGCGGTCTGGAGCAAATTTTCTCATTTCAGTGCGTTGGTGTTCTGGGTTTTTACTGGGTTCTATTAGGTTTTTGTGTATAGGACCAATCTTTTTTATCAGTACATTGACACAACTGTTAATGATAACGGCGGATTCATTACTTTTATGATAATGATGATGAAATCTTCTCTGAATTTATGGTAATCGAGTCCCAGCCACTCTAACCACTCTACCCCACCAGTAGCAACAGCAGAGAAATCAGCAACACTAGAGCAGTCTGCTTAAACCATTTTGCAGTGAGCGGGAGAGAAGCGTCCTCATTAAACGGGCAGCAGCGAGGCTAAAGGCCTTTGCTTCTCACACTGGATCCAGCTGGGAATCCCTCCCTTCAATTACCCAGACACCGTAAGGGCTCTGTAACTGCAACGTGCAGCGGCCGGGAGAACACCTCTGTCATTTCAGTTTAGGGAGACCCAGAGTACACGGACTGGCTGCCAGTAATTAAAACAGACAAAAATCTAATTCATGAAACTGGGAACGTTCAGTAGTGGAAAAAGTACCCAATTTTCATACTTGAGTAAAAGTAAAGATACCTTAAAAGAAAATGACTCCAGTAAAAGTCACCCAGTAAAATACTACTTGAGTAAAAGTCTAAAAGTAATTGGTTTTAAATGTACTTAAGTATAAAAAGTAAAAATATAAATCATTTTAATTGTCTTATTAAGCAAACCAGACGACACAATTTTATTTACATTTTTTTTTATTTACGGATAGCCAGGGTCACAGTCCAACACTCAGACATAATTTACAAACAAAGCATTTGTGTTTAGTGAGTCTGCCAGATCAGCGGCAGTAGGGATGACCAGGGATTGTTCTCTTGATAAGTGTGTGAATTAGACAATTGTCCTGTCCTGCTAAGCATAAAACATGTAATGAGTACTTTTGGGTGTCAGGGGAAATGTAAGTAAAAAGTACATTATTTTCTTTAGGAATGTAGTGGAGTAAATGTAAAAGTTGTCAAATATAAATAGTAAGTACAGATACCCCAAAAAACTACAGAAGTGGTACTTAAAAGTATTTTTACTTAAGTACTTTACACCACTGGGAACATTTATAACGGAGGGGGGAAAAATAGATATTAATGCCGTGAAAAGGAGGTCTGGTTTTCTATACCACACTCATTTGTGATTGTCGGATCCGGACTGGTCCAAATGAATGTCTTGTTTCTCGCTCACCCGTGCAGGGTCAGCTGGTACTTCCATCGCTTTTTGTTTATTAAGTCGCAGCAATTGTCTCATCATTTCACTCGCAGACTGATGGAAAAGTTGAGCGTTGAGTTTATGGCCTTTTTTTTGGACAGCTTTGGGATTTAAAGAGGTCGCGGAGCTCTAAGCCGACGTGGAGAAAGACATTTTTCCCCCCAGTTTTTAATACCCTGGTCAGTGTATGATGTGTCTGCCTTTGATTTTGCACACCAATCTGTCAGAACCAACGAAAGCCAAGGGACTTTTTTCTGAGCATAAACTGTTAGTGGTCACTTTTACAGGATTCGCTGAAGGTAAATGACACTATAAGGGATGTTTAATTTGAGAGAGGATGTAATTTACTTGCCGACCCAGGCAACTAGGCCTGTTCTTCTGATGAGGGTAATTAAATGCCTGTAAATGGTCTATAAAGGCTCGTTGTCAATCATAGTGATGTGTGAATGATCAGTTCAAGGCATTGACATGTAGACACTGTCCAATAGTGACTGATGCAATAGTGCCATCTGTAGTCTGAAGGTAGAATTTAGAGAACTTCTGGGAGTTCAAGGAAGAAGTTTAGAGAATATTAAGTTATGAGTATATGAGAATGCAAGGTTACACTCTTTCATCAGAAGTTCTTTCCTACACGTTATAATACAAGTGATAGCCTATCTTGGTAAAAATCTTATATGTAAGGATCATGATCAATTACAGACCCATGGATATGTAAAGGGTCTAATTAATGATACGTCTGTCAAAAGATAGAAATGACATGACGCGTAAAGAAAATACCTAATCATGTATAAATGCACTCCCATCCGGTCCGTTGCCACGTTCGAGTGCTAGGAAACTGAAATTTCCGACTTGCTAACTGGTTGAACGTGTATAACTACAACCAGGTAGCAAGTCGGAAATGTACGAGTTTCCTAGTTCCTACTAGCATGTGGATGTGGCAAGTATTTTATATGTAACTGTCTTAGGCTGCGTTTCCACTGGTAGCCCAATTCTGATATTTTGCCCAGTTATGGGCAAAAGAGCTGTTCTGATTGGTCATAAGACCAATTACTAGAAAAAGATCGGAATTGGTCTGCCTTTGTAAACTCAGCCTTATATTCCTGTTCTGTTTTTTGCTTTTTTGTACATTTACATTTACGTCATTTAGCAGACGCTCTTATCCAGAGCGGCTTACAAATTGGTGCATTCACCTTATGATATCCTACTCTACATGTAGTCAGCTTCAGTCCACTGCTGTGCACCACACACACACGGCAGTGTGAAGATTCCCAGACAGACCAGCAGCAGGAAGGGAAACCCAGCCTGCCCTAAACTGTTGGCTCGGCTCAGTGGGTTACAAAGTACAGTGGATTAGCCATTAGTGTTGCCTGTAATCCCTTATTCCCAAAGAGATTAGCCTGAAGAGGGCTTGCTAGTGTCTAGAGGCTCTATTGGATCCAGGCTCCACGGTGGTCAGGTCAGCTGAAGTGGATAAGGCTCTGTGATGAGCTTACACTGTGACTTAGCCGTCCTCGGCCAGAACATCAGTCAAGATCGGGATGATATGTGAACTCCGCTAGCCACGGATTGGACGTCTTGATTGGAAGACCTCCAGGAAAAAAAATCCTGAGCCATGCTATGCATATTTTTATTTTTATTTTTAACCAAAGAAATCCATACAGTAAGTTATATTTCTGCCAGGCTTGGAGAGCAGAAAAAAATGAATGTCATCATTAATGTAAACTATGAGTAGGAGTGGATGATCTCGAGTAGCTTTGTGTGAACCATCTGTCATGCGGCGCAGTGAAAGGTATTGACACTAGGGCGAGGGCCGGGCGAGGATGTGGAGGATGAGCAGGCCCGGCCCCATCCATGGTACGGACTGGAGAGAAGTTTCCCAAGGTGAGGGAGTGGAGTGGGTGGACGGGGGAACGGGGAGCCCATCCGTCTCTTTCTGTTTTGGGGGTGGGGGGGTGATGAAAGTGTTTGGTTAGGAACGGAGACCCAACGATTACGGATTGCTCAAACAACACCTGACACAAAGTAGAAAGATGTCAGAGGCTCGTCTGCCAGAAACACACATGCCCACAGATGCAGATGGGGTCGAAATAAGAAGTGTCATTGGTGTTACTCAATTTAAATGTGAGGAAAATGATTAATCATATCACTTTAGTAAATCATTTTTAACCTGTTGGGGCTAGGGGGCAGTATTTGCACGGCCAGATAAAAAACGTACCCGATTTAAACTGGTTACTACTCTTGCCCAGAAACGAGGATATGCATATAATAGAAAACACTATAAAGTTTCTAAAACTGTTTGAATGGTGTCTGTGAGTATAACAGAATTCAAATGGCAGGCCAAAACCTGAGAAGATTCCATACAGGAAGTGCCCTGTCTGACAATTTGTTGTCCTTCTGTTGCATCTCTATCGAAAATACAGCATCTGTGCTGTAACGTGACACTTTCTAAGGCTCCCATTGGCTCTCTAAAGCCACCAGAAAGTGGAATGGGGTGTCTGCTGTCTCTGGGCGAAGAACAGCAGGAGAATATGTGAGTGGTCAGCCTGGGGACAGTGACACTGGAGATGTGCGTTCATGAGAATTCTAATTTTTTTTCTTTCAGCCTTTGAAGGAATACATCGTTGCCCGGTTGGAATATTATCGCTATTTTACGAGAAAAATAGCATAAAAATTGATTTTTTAACAGCGTTTGACATGCTTCTAAGTACGGTAATGGAATATTTCGATTTTTTTTGTCACGAAATGCGCACGCGCGTCACCCTTCGGATAGTGACCTTAACGCACGAACAAAACGGAGCTATTTGAATATAACTATGGATTATTTGGAACCAAAACAGCATTTGTTGTTGAAGTAGAAGTCCTGGGAGTGCATTCTGACGAAGAACAGCAAAGGTAATCCAATAGTAATTCTGAGTTTAGGTTGTTCCAAACTTGGTGGGTGTCAAATTAGCTAGCCTGTGATGGCCGGGCTATGTACTCAGAATATTGCAAAATGTGCTTTCGCCGAAAAGCTATTTTAAAATCTGACACCGCGATTGCGTAAAGGAGTTCTGTATCTCTAATTCTTAAAATAATTGTTATGTATTTTGTGAACGTTTATCATGAGTAATTTAGTAAATTCACTGGAAGTTTGCGGTGGGTATGCTAGTTCTGAACATCACATGCTAATGTAAAAAGCTGGTTTTTGATATAAATATGAACTTGATTGAACAAAACATGCATGTATTGTATAACATAATGTCCTAGGAGTGTCATCTGATGAAGATCATCAAAGGTTAGTGCTGCATTTAGCTGTGGTTTTGGTTTTTGTGACATATATGCTTGCTTTGAAAATGGCTGTATGATTATTTTTGGCAGGGTACTCTCCTGACATAATCTAATGTTTTGCTTTCGCTGTAAAGCCTTTTTGAAATCGGACAATGTGGTTAGATTAACGAGAGTCTTGTCTTTAAAATGGTGTAAAATAGTCATATGTTTGAGAAATTGAAGTTATAGCATTTTTAAGGTATTTGTATTTCGCGCCACGCGATTCCACTGGCTGTTGACTAGCCCATTGAAGTTAAAGGGTTAATGATCTTAGATTTGAGCATCTGTGGCCTATGAAAATCCTCAATTACCTAAAATGTGTCATTGATGTTATCGTCTTTGGTGTTACTACTCCTACTGTTGGCACAATGTTATCATTATGGTACATTTTATGTAAAGTCATTAAGGTATTAGTTTAGAATGAGATGGAAGATGTATCCAAATACATTTAAATAAATACAAAACATGCCCAAATGCCACCGCAATTCAAGAATGAATTTTTCCCTGTAAAGCTATTCAATGATTTATCAGTACGGACCAAGATTTCACAGGCTTGCGTGTCTAAATCAAGCCCATCACGAGGATCAAAAACAGTATTTGATCTTGAGGTCCTGGTCTACTGATGTGGTCAGATTCCTGTTACCTGCACAAAAGGGCTTAAACCCCCCTTGAAAAGACCATAGAAGTTCAGCATGTTGCTCCTGAAAAACTCAACAAAAAGGATTGCTTTCAATCTGTTGTTCTGAGCCATGAATCTATGAATATTAGCTCCACTGCAATAAATTCACCCCCATTTATGCACATCTGTTTACACACAGATACACTTGAAAAGTCACCAGTAACTTATTGTGATTTCAAGTAAATTTGTTTTTCAGGGTGAAATATATTTGACGGAAAATCCATTTTGACAACCAGTGACCCTCCAGTTTCATGCCATGAAAAACACAGAGTTGGGTTTAGAATTGAGTAAATTTCTCATTCAACTAGTTGAGACGGAATCTCTGCCACACCGCAGCGTTTTGACATTAGTAACGAATATGGTTATTTTCGGTATTAAAGATAGGTATCACATAACTTTCCACATCGGAAAAGAAGAGATCGCTATTGCATAAGAAAATGGCAACATTGCAAAAATGAAACTGTGAGGTCAATTGGCAAATTCCAAAATGCTAACCTTTCTCTGTTGCTGCACAATGTCTCCTTTCAGAACCCAGCCAATTCACAGATTCTGAACAAACTGAGTTTACTCTCAAAGGGCAATTATGCTGGGAAATAGTTTTCTCTCAAAGCAAAAGGACAACTTACAGCCAGTGTGTGTCTGTGCGTGCGCGTGTATATCTCTGTGTGCGTGGGTGTGGTCATTTCTGAGATACTGTGAGCTTTGCATTGGGAAATGAGACTGGCTCTGAATGTAGCTCATCTCCCAGGCCACTTGACCATGAGGCTCCAGACTGCTGCCATCTCCTTCCAGCCAGGAGATCTTCTGTGGCCTCTAGAGGCCTGTCTCTGCTCCGCTCTGGTCTGGTTGCTGGGCCCTGCGTCGGGCTCCACATGGCTGTGGTGATGGGTTGGCCATCAACATGCCGTCCCCGAGCAGCATCCTGTCTGCACACTCTGTCACAGCACATGGCATGTGTTGAATTAGAGATAGAGAGAGAGAGAGAGAGAGAGAGAGAGAGAGAGAGAGAGATGGGCAGGCTGTTGGCTTCAGTAGACAGTTGTTCTTTCCAGCCCAGGCTTCGCAGACCACAAATCCCCTCTCAGAGTGTCTTCTCGGCCAGAAGGCATGCGGCTTACCTCACAAAAGGCCAAAGACCTAATTACAAAAAAGAAGGAAAAAGTAGGATCGGCTACTGATTGTGCTTCCTGGGTGGATGTTTCTGGCAACCACAGGGATATTTTGTACCCGGAGCTGGATATAAGAGAAAGACTGGGAGGATGGCAAAGTCAAGAGAGTTGGGGATAGAGAGAGAGGTTTCTGCAACCTACAACACTTTTATGAGTGGCGCCCTCAAGCCGTTACGTTTGCTCGCCAACATGGTGGGTGTTTTGTGTTTCAGACACCTTGTCAGTGTTTAAACTCACAACAGAACATAACACAACATAGCCAGGTAGGTAGGTATGGGTAACATATCTTTAACTGCTTCAACAATGCTTGAGTCAAAGGAGTTCCAAGGCCGTGTGCCAAACCTCATTCGTTACGGCAACAATGGGACATGACAGGTATTTTTCTCCATATTTCCCCAATTTCTCCATTGATGTGAACACTTCCTCCCCAGGGCTTTGATTTCACTGTGACAGATGTAAATCAGGACCCACACCTCACAGGCCTCTCCTGCCTGCATCCATCATGACTCAGTCTTTTCCTGCTTTTCTTTATCATCTTTTGAACCTCTTTTTTTGGCACCAATAGCACACTGAAGTAACCTCCACCTGCCCCCCCCATCCCTGGAAATGTGAGTATTGTTATATCCATTACAATAACATGTTTCTTCTTTTTTTCTAATCTCTAAAACCAACAACGGCGTTATTGATGGCGTCCACATGGGCTCGTGAGGATCTGTGGACACGCATGGTTTGACTTATCAGTAGTCTGGTTAGACCTCGCCTCATGGAAAAGATTCAAACTCCTCCACAGTCTATAGGGGTAATTGGCCACTGCTAATTCCCAACGATGATAATTGGGAAACATGGAAGAGTTTAAGACAAACCCCAAAGATCTCGTCTGAGCAGACGGACTCACTCCTCTTCTGTGTGATTTGTTTATCGGTTGAAATTGAAGATCCAGATTGACGATCCACTATGCTAACTGTACATCTGCAGGACAAACTGTGGAGAGCTTAGGATGACAGAGCGGTTGGTCGCTTCGACTGTGGTGAATTCACCCACTCAGTCAGTGATAGTGTGCAATTGATTCACTCTGTTACTGTTTGGCATGCTGAGGTTGCCAGACATATTCTGTTGGATACATATTTGGCAGGGAATATATATAAAGTAGCAACTAACATTCCTTTCTCGCTCTCTGCTCTCTCTGATATCTGCTTCTGAGAGAGGATGAGCTACTCTGATTGAGGTGACATACATTCATATTTATTTTTGGGCTGACAAGATGAATAGCCGAGCGGCGAGTGTTGAGATGGGAGATTATTTTAAAAGTGTTGTTAGTGCTGTGTGTGTACGCATGGGTGCACATACACATGCTTACACGCACACGCTTACGCACACACACAAAAACACACACACATCCTCCTCCCAGGAAACTTGGCAGGCGGCAAATGCTACCATCTGTTTGTGGGGAGAGTCAAGGTGATAGTGATGGGTTCCACTCAGTCTCTATCTCCGAGACAGTAGCAGGGACTCTTCTCTTCATTCCTTGACCAGAATTATGCACTGGGGCAGGCTGATGCTGCTATTACTAATGAAAGCAAGGGCCCTAATTATTAGGCTGCACATGGAAACTTCACAGCTTGTTGTTGTCTAGTGTTTTATGACTGGAAATAAGATTTATTTAGTTTAAGATGTGCTAGTTGTCACATTGGCTCTTAACTTACGATATGTTGACTGATGGTATATTATTTAAGAAGTTTGTTCTTATCATAAACACACTCATACTACTCTAAAACTTCAATCATACTATTGTTGCCCAGGTGCCCAGATACACGAGCCTACCAGATGGGATAAATTCCTTTTAAACTCACTTCGAGGCAAGCAGCACTGAAGCATGCATGAGAGCACCAGCTGTTCCGGCCGACTGTGTGATCTCGCTCACCGTAGCCAATGTGAGCAAGACCTTTAAACAGGTCAACATTCACAAGGCCGCGGGGCCAGACGGATTACCAGGACATGCACTCAGAGCATGCTTCACTGACATTTTCAACCTCTCCCTGACTGAGTCTGTAAGACCTACAAGTTTCAAGCAGACCACCATAGTCCCTGTGCCCAAGATAGTGAAGGTAACCTGCCTAAATCAGTACCGCCCCGTAGCACTCACGTCGGTAGCCATGAAGTGCTATGAAAGGCTGGTCAGGGCTCACACCTTCCTCCTTAACACCTTCTACCCCTGCATATAGCCTCATTACTGTTATGTATTTTCTTGTGTTACTTTTTGATAAATTTTTTTACTTTCATTTATTTAGTAAATATTTTCTTAACTCTATTTCTTGAACTGCATTGTTGGTTAAGGGCTTGTAAGTAACCATTTCACGGTAGGTGCTGTTGTGTTCTACACATGTGACAAATACAATTTTCTTTGATTTAGTCTCATTGTTATTTTATTGTGTAACTCAATATTTTTTTAACTTTAGTTTATTTAGTAAATATTTTCTTAAATATATTTTCTTAAAACTGCATTGTTGGTTAAGGGCTTGTAAGTAAGCATTTCATGGTAAGGTCTACTACACCTGTTGTATTCGGCGCATGTGAAAAATACAATTCGATTTGATTTGATTTGTTGTCTGTGGGTGTGCCGACTGGGTGTGCAAAATCTTTTATGCATATGTTGTCTTCACAAAATATTTTTCCCTTTTCCCTCCTATTTCCAATTACTTTTTATGAACTGCTGATCGAGAACGTTCTGTCTGGAAAGGATATTTTGGTCATGGGAAATATAAGGGGGGAAAAATAACATATTTATAGAGAGAAAAATTATATAGCCGGTCCAAAGAGAAAGGTTAGCCATATGCTGAGCCAATAATAGAAAGGCATTAGAAAAATTAAATGAAAGAACTTATTTTATGAGTTGGGTCCTCAACCAAATGAACACTTTAAATCATTGGCCAGAAAATGAATATAAAAAGCATTTAAAGTCATTATCAATGGCACCCTTTTATAGACACAATTGTGTTCAACCAGACTCTGTAGACTCACATTACGAATACTAATCATGCACAGACACTACAAAATATCTATCCAGGGATATTCTTAGTGGCACTAATGATACTTGTTAAATGGAGTTGAAATGAACAGAAATCAAATGTACAAAAACAAGTGGATGCTATGCAAGTATGCAGCTGAGTTATTAGAATATAGTTCTTGAGTTGGCCTTCAATACTTGTTTGCGAGAAGTTGAGGTGACTATGTATTTTATAATTTGTTATCATATTACAGGATTTCTCATCAGCTTGAATTAATGTATGTATTATGTATTATTTTCACAAAGGGTATCTATGGGTGAAACATGGAACATTGAAATTAAATTATGAAAATCGAAGCATTGATGTATAATGCCTCTCATTTACTGTGGTGGCAATTCCATCCCTTTAAGCAATCATTAACTATGATTCAAAACATAAGTGGCAATGAGTCATAGAAAATGTTAATTCAATGTCATATTTTTAAGCGATATCATCACGCGGCCTTGAGATAATATTACACGACTGAAACCTCTCTGGTTGGCGAAGCTGTGCATTCAGCACATCCAGTGGAGCTTCAATGTCACCACAATGAATCTGACGAGGAGATTGAGTTCTCCTTAAAGGTATCAAATTCTGCATGGTCCAGTAATTTTCCCTCTTGCCCCAGGCTATTGAGCTCAATTCGGGGGGGGCACATTTTGTTACCGGTTTTTAATGCTAATTTCTAGTGACTTTTGAGAAAAGGATACAGACAAAAATCTGCAAATTTACAAGGCTAAGGGGGACATGGCAGAGGGGAACTTTCTCTGGTACAGTCCAATCAGTCTTAGGGTCATGGCCATTCATACTGTACTGAATACCAGTGTGACTGTTAATGTGTATATTTTCAATTAAACAACCATTTTGTCCTCTTTCTCTGCTACTGATAGTATTTTGTTTAACTTCCGCTATGTCATGTTGTTACTACTGCTGCTGTACATACTGTATGGTTTGAAACGTAACGTAATATTTCCAACTTCTAATACAGTTATTACACATTAAAAAAAAATGCATGAAAGGTCAAACTGAAATTAATCAATCTCCACTACACAATTATCCCAAATAAAATATCTTGGCTGCCTTTCTCCTGCATGAAGTTAACACGTGCAATACACCCTCTAGACATATGCTGCTAACATTTCATCAGAGATCATATAATATGTCAGATCATCAGTCTATGAACTCTATGAGCTTGGAGAGGCACTTCCCATGAGCTTACCTGTTGGTTTGTGGTCTCTCTCTCCCTCGCTGCCTGTCTGTCTGTTCATGGCTGTCACTCTCCTGCCATGATCATGATGGCACCAAACAAAGTCTTAACACATGGAACACACCGTCATGACCCATAATCACTGTGATGAAATTAAAGACATCTAAGCTGAAAGCACAAACATTTGCCATCTAGTCTGCCAGGGGTGGCTTGCTGGCAGTTGCGAAGTACCTTACTTACAGTTCTTTGCACTCCTTTGAAAAAACTATTATGACCTCTTTTTGTTCTCTTCTTGACTGCTGGCACATTCACTATCAGTTTTCACATGGCCAGAACTACCCACCTAGCATTAGCCAGAGATAAAACCTGACATAGCTAAAAATGACTAAACTGTAAATGTAAAGCTAACTAGCTACTAGCCAGGAGAAAGCATAAAGTTGCTCACATACTTTCTAACATATCAAAGTTTATTCACATTCATACACTTTGTACTTAAACTTACTTTGTTGTTGCCAACAACAATTACTTTCCCCAGTGCAGTGAGTATTGATGGTGGTGCTGTACAGTGCATTTTCTCTCACTCACACACTGCCACAATGCTTGTAACAACCGAGAGTCCGATTGAAGCAGTCAGTAGGGGCAGGGAAAAGTACCTCAGCGAATCTGGCAACTCGTTTTTAAAAATAAATGTCAAACAAATTATTATTATTTGGGAGGGACATTTCCCCCTGTCTCCTACGCCCTTGCACAGGAGGAAACACTGTAGTGTCACTCTTAAAGAGAGACTGTGAGATTCTGGAATTGAAAAGGATCGGACCCATTATTTCAATTTCTGCCTAAAATGACATTCACAAATCTAACTGCCTGTAGCTCAGGACTTAAAGCAAGGATATGCATATTCTTGATACGATTTGAAAGGAAACACTTTGAAGTTTGTATAAATGTGAAATTAATGTAGGAGAATATAACACATTAGATCTGGTAAAAGATAATACAAATATTTTTTTGTTCCATCATCTTTTAAATGCAAGAGAAAGGCCATACATTCAGATAGGAGTCTAGGTGTAATTTAGATTTTGGCCACTAGATGGCAAAGTGTAGAATCCAGTTCCTACAATATAAAAATAGATTTTATCAAACAAAACTATGCTACATTTTATCTCTGGGACCCTCAGGATGACAAATCAGAGCAAGGTTACTTAATGTAAGTACATTATTTACCTTCAGAGTTGAATGAATCAAACCAGTTGCCGTGCTAAAAGTGTTTTGTTGTTGTGCACTTTGTTCAAACAATAGCATGGTATTTTTTCACTGTAATAGCAACTGTAAATTGGACACTACAGTTAGTTTAACAAGAATATAAGCTTTCGGCCCATATAAGACATGTCTATGTCCCATAAAGTTGGCTGTTGTTTACAACATCATTCTAGTCACATTAGCGCACGTTAGCAACAACCATCCCAGTTTAGGGACACCGATCCCGTAGAGGTTATGGAATGTCTCTGCGTGTAGTATGAAGGAAGTTAGCGATAGCATTGTTACTCTACCTGTAGACTTCCAGTCATTACGCTTGTAACGGTTCCATAACTACAGACGCTGGGAGACGGGAAGAAAATACAGGGTGAGGATCTAATAATAAATAACGATGTAACGATGGTGACAGGTGTGCGTAATGATGAGCAGCCTAGCGACCTCGAGTGCCAGAGGGGGAGCAGGAGCAGACGTGACAACGCTAATGCTAGGTTGGAATGGCTCGCGAAACTACCGCTAACTTCCTTCATACTGCAAGCAGAAAAAAATGTAATGCCAGAAACTTGCAGTATCCCTTTAACTGTTAAAGTCAAATGGGGAAACGTGGCCGACTTTTCTCACACAAGAGTTTGGCACTTTATTGGAGCTTTATTTATTTGTCAACTTGGTGTGTACATTTTGGATCTTTTTCCTTTGACAAGTGATCCTGAATGCTAATTCAAAATGTTGTGGAGGAGGCTGAGACTCAGGCCAAAAAGCAGGATGGACCCAGTTTCCTCAAACCCCAATTTTGAGCTATTTTTCTGGGGGCGGATGAGGGGCAGAGGAGGGAGATTAAAACCAAAACGATTAAGTACTCTGAGACCATTACTGCTTGCTTTTCCCTTGTGCGTCACCACAGTTGAGGTTCTTTGTATTTCGTTTTGCTCCTCTCATGGAATATTATCAAGTACTTATCATGTTGAACCCAGGAGTGTATATGTTACCTTTACGTATAATCCACATTGTTTTGACCCAAAGAAGGGAAAATGCTTTGACCTCTCACATTCGAATCACAGTTCAAACTCGAGAAAACAGAAAGTTGGAGAACTAGTGTGTTCAAATCTGCATCTCAAGTGAGCTCTATATAGGCCCTTCTTTTTTTATTTCAAGGGAATATGTGGATGCCAAAGTATTTTTGGTGGGGGTTGGTTGGTGAGAGGTGGAGAGGCAGAAATGGAGAGTGGGAGCACAGTAAAGCCTCAACTTCCCCTTCTCTCCTATCCTTTCTCTCATTCCCTTTCTCCCCTTTCTCCTTCTCCCTTCTCATTTCTCCTTCTCCCTTCTCCCCTCTCCCCTGGAAGAGCCCAGCCCTGGTACATGTGTGTTAGGTTTGGGTATAAGAGCGGTGCACAGCCTGATCTCTGACGGCTGACTGCCTGGGAATCAGTCACGGGAGATTAATGAGGCGGCCTCCATAAACCACACCGTCCCGCAGACAGGTCGGCCATTTTTCACACTGACAGATCAAGGCTTGGCATTTTTGGCATATTTCATGTTAACACTTAACTCTCCCCGGTGACGCATCCCCCTCCAGCGTCTAAGAGACCAAGGCTATTCTGTGTAGTCCAGAACAGACATTAACGTCATAGCCACCGCCAACTCCCCTGTCCATGTCAACGACCCTGTGACCTGATCTTGGCGCTACAATGGAAGCCCTGCGTGTTCATGCAGCGGGACACTACAGGGATAGAATTACTGGGCCTCTTCAATTACTGGGCCGTTCTCTCTGTTTTCCCTCTCTCTCTCTCTCTCTCTCTCTCTCTCTCTCTCTCGCTCTCTCTCTCTCTCTCTCTCTCTCTCTCTACAGTGTGAACAACAGAACAAGGTGAGGATGAGGAGAGATAGTGTACTCGATAAGCGGTGGAGGAGAGGAGATGGTGTGATATGTCCCTGCTAGTTTCCAACCTTCACACTATCATTCATGGCATGCTCCCTGCAGCTCTTCCTGACGTCTTTGCCCGCTCTCTCTGCATCCTTGCCTGCTTTGAAGTCCTGGGGGGGGGGGCACTGTCACTCACATGTCAGCCAGTGAAGTGGAGAGCCAAGGCTTTCTGATGGATGCTTGGTGAGTATATATTTAGATATCTGTGGAGCGGGGCCCAGTGGAGCGGCTACTAGAGAAGCTCATCTGTGGAGCCCAGTCAGGTCGAAAACGTGCTAGAGTCACGTCCTGAACCACATCGTGAAATCGTGATTAACACGAGTCCTCTGTCTCCAAATAAGCCCTCTCATGATATTCCAATAAATGTGATGGCTCAATAACGGGAGAGCAGAGGTTCTGGGTTGAGAACGTCCAAAACAGAGCGTGATTGACAGGATTCCACTTTTGGGTTGACTTGTTCACACATTTCGACAATCCCGATCACATGGAAAAGGCTGTTCACGAGAACACTAAACCCATGCTCTTAGAACCATATACTTTTAAACATGATTATGTTTTTTGGTATGTTCTATTTGGCCTTTAGATTCTATGGGGTTTTATCTTGCTTATGGAAAAATGTTGTGACTGTTCCCATGCAGTGGTCAGTTCCCATACTGATCCCAGCAGGTCATAGATCCCACTGTATATCCATCTCAAAGTTAGCACATTTCTGAAATCTCCTTATGACTGTCAATGTTTCTGGGCGTGGGGAAAGGAGGTTTTGAGCAATGGGGATGGCGCCTATTAACTGCCCTCTGGTTGAGGAATCTGTGGGAAAGTGTATATGGTTTCTGTGTCCGATTTGTCTCCTGGAGAGCCCTTGGCTCGACGTGAAAGGTGCCGGGTTACTAAAGAGGCTCATTAGGGCCGAGAGGACCAGCGGACAGGTCTCAGGACAGCAGTGAGCAATGGGTGTCCAGGGGGGGTCGGAAGGGGGTCATAAGGGGTTGGTGGGAGTCTGGGAGAGCGTGAAACTCAGGACATATGGCCGTCCGCACTCTGCACGACAACGTGCAGGAGAAAGAATGGCAAGGCTGGGAAAACATGTACGTGTTCTAGATACATCCCATACTGCACCTGTGTTTCTGTCTCTGTCTTGAATATCTCTGACCTTTTCAACTGAATTTGTCTAGGCTGACTCTTTCTCTCATTCTCTCTCTTTAGGCCTCTCCTCTCTGCACTGTAACAGCTATACAACTGAGACAATGTCTTATGAGAGCAATAAATATATATGTGTGTTTCCAGATGTGTAGGAGAGAAATGGAGAAAGAGAACGTAGGTATGCATTGCACGGTTTTGTCTTTCGACAGGAAGTTAGCAAAGCAAATCGTCCCATCAGTCCATAGGAGCGGGTGAATTTCATATGTGTTTGATCCAGTCACTGGGTCTAATCATGACAGTGGAGGAAACACAGAGGACAACATACAGTACATCTTCAGTCTACCGCACATGGCATTGTTATTACATGCACTTGAACTGTGGACATGATTGGATTTCATTGGAAAAACAACACATACATAGAAAACTTAGTAGGGCTACTGTGGTTGATGTTTGAGTAGTTTGTGACTACCTCAGATAAGTACCGTATAAATAAGTATTGCGGGCGGCACTTTATTGTACAGACAAAAATAAATACCTCTTTAAATGATTTCTCCTGTGAACTCCTGGACTAACAGATTCCAGGCACTCTGCAGGTATTTTTTTCTAACCCAGCGCCATATTGGTCTAATGGATATCACTTCAAACACATACCACATGCTCTTTATATCCAGGACGGTTATGCTTCCAAAAAAGCGAAATGCATGCAAACCTGCTCCGCGTAAATAAGCCAATGGTTAATTTGTTTACTTTCAACAGCTCCACTTCTCTTTCATGTGATCTCTGTTGGGGAGCTACTGGCACCTGCCAGGGGCTTTTGGGAGGCACAGGGTCAGCACCACTCACAGGTCTGGAACTGAACAGAGCTTCAGGTCCAGCAATCACTCCCATGTGGGCGAACCGAGCCCATGAAGGGCTGGACTGCTATGAAATAACACAAAGGGCTGAGTCAGTTGGGTATTGTGATTCTGAATATCCACAGGGATAAGTGCTATCTCTGAAATCCATTCTATTGGGGGCAGTGACTTGTCCACTTCACATATAGATGAATCAACATGTACAGTATACGACCTCTGTTAGCATCGATCCCTGCAAGTCAACAGACATTAATCCTCAAGTAGTACAGTACATGCTTTGTATATGATATGTGTATCTGACTCATGACACACCCAACCATGTACAGGTAAAACACACTCAAATGGATGCATTCTTTCGGCTCCACTTGGCTCTGCAGTCAACACAGTGCATTTTGGGTATGCTGTCTCCTTAGTCGTTCCCCTGTGTGTATTTGACTTACGACACCCTCAACCATATATACTGAACAAAAAATATAAATGCAACATGTAAAGTGTTGGTCCCATGTTTCTGTGCTGAAATAAAAGATCCCAGAAATGTTCCAGATGAACAAAAAGCTTATTTCTCTCAAATTGTGTGCTCAAATTTGTTTACATCCCTGTTAGTGAGCATTTCTCATTTGCCAAGATAATCCATCCATCTGACAGGTGTGGCATATCAAGAAGATGATTAAACAGCATGCTCTTTGCACAGGTGCACCTTGTGCTGGGGACAATAAAAGGCCACTCTAAAATGTGCAGTTTTGTCACGCAACAAAATGCCACAGATGTCTCAAGTTTTGAGGGATTGTGCAATTGTCATGCTGACTGCAGGAATGTCCACCAGAGCTGTTGCCAGCGAATTTAATGTTAATTTCTCTACCATAACCTGCCTCCAACATCGTTTAGAGAATTTGCCAGTTCGTCCAACCGGCCTCACAACAGCAGACCACGTGTAACCACGCCAGCCCAGGACCTCCACATCTGGCTTCTTTACCTGCAGAATAATCTGAGACCAGCCACCCGACAGTTGATGAAACGGTGGGTTTGCACAACCGAAGAATATCTGCACAAACTGTCAGAAACCATCTTAGGGAAGCTCATCTGCGTGCTTGTCATCCTCACCATGGACTTAACCTGATTGCAATTTGGCGGCGTAACTGACGTCAATGGCCACTGGCACGCTGGAGAAGCGTGCTCTTCACGGATGAACCACGGTTTCAACAGTACTGGGCAGATGGCAGACATTGTGTATTGCAATGTGTGAGTGAGCGGTATGCTGATGTCAACGTTGTAACAGAGTGCCTCATGGTGGCGGTGGGGTTATGGTAAGGGCAGTCATAAGCTACAGGCAACTAACCCAGTTGCATTTTATCGATGGCAATTTGAATGCACAGAGATACCATGACGAGATCCTTGTCGTGCCATTCATCAGCCACCATAACCTCATGTTTCAGCATGCAAATGCACGGCCCCATGTCACATGGATCTGTACACAATTACACGAAGCTGAAAATGTCTAAGTTCTTCCATGGCCTGCATACTCACCAGAGATGTCACCCATTGAGCATGTTTAGGATGCTCTTGATCGACGTGTATGACAACGTGTTCCAGTTCCTGCCAATATCCAACAACTTCGCACAGTCATTGAAGAGGAGTGGGACAACATTCCACAGACCACAATCAACAGCCTGATCAACTCTATGTGAAGGAGACGTGTTGCACTGCATGAGGCCAGTTGCGTGTATTCATGGATGCCAAGGAAAACTAGGCCAATAATCTTTAGTCTCAATGTGTTTCATAAATGTCCTTTCATTCGCAAGAGGCTGAATGTATCTCACTGGAGAAAGCATCCTAGCGAACGAAACCATGCCGCTCTGTGTCAGTATGTGTAGTATATCTATCTGAGGCGGTCTGGTCAGAAAGAGTATGGTATTGTTGCTTCCCATAGCATTGAATGGAAGGGAAGCCAGCGAGCATTTGGCCTCCGTTGATAAAAAATATGAAAAATAATAGCCAATCTGTGTAGAGTTAAACTGAGTGAGGTCAGGTGTGAATGGTCCTGGCGCACCAAAATAAAGTGTCAAGGGATGTCACGTCCTGACCATAGTAAGTTGTTATTTTCTATAGTAGAATGGTCAGGGGGTGTTTGGGTGGTTGTTCTATGTTTTCTATTTCTATGTTTAAGTTCTAGTTTTTCTATTTCTATGTTGGGATTGTTTGGGTTGATCTCTAATTGGAGGCAGCTGATCCTCATTGCCTCTGATTAGAGATCATATTTAAGTAGGGGTTTTTCTCTTCCTGTTTTGTGGGTTATTATCTTTTGAGTAGTGTGTTTTCCTCTCTGCGTCATGGTTTGTTGTTTTTGTATATTCAAGTATTTTCGTGTATTGCATTTAGTTTCACTATAATAAAATATGTGGAACTACGAACACGCTGCATTTTGGTCCGATCCTTCAAACAGCCGTGACAGGATAGCCCACCAAAAAAGGACCAAGCAGCGTGGTGGGGATCAGCTGGAGGAATGGACTTAGGAGGACATTTTGGATGGGGAAGGACCTTGGAGTCCTGCTGGGGAGTATCGACGCCTGAAGGAGGAAATCGAAGCAGCAAAAAGAGAGCGACGATACTACGAGGCTCTATATGCACCGAGAGACAAGGCTGAGAGGCAGCCCCAAAAGAAGTTTGGGGGGGGGGGGGGGGGGGTACACGGGGAGTTTGGCAATGTCAGGGGGGAGACCTGATCTAACTTCCCGTGCTTATCGGAGAGAGCCGTGGAGCAGACCGGAGCCTTTTGTGTTTTGTTGTGTGGAGAGGGTTTGTTGTTGGGGGGGGTTGTTGTTTATAATTTTTTTTTTTTTTAGGTACGGTCGGAGTCCGCACCTTTGGGGGGGGGGGGGTACTGTCACGTCCTGACCATAGTAAGTTGTTATTTTCTATAGTAGAGTGGTCAGGGCGTGACAGGGGGTGTTTTGGGTGGTTGTTCTAGTTTTTCTATTTATATGTTGGGATTGTTTGGGTTGATCTCTAATTGGAGGCAGCTGATCCTCGTTGCCTCTAATTAGAGATCATATTTAAGTAGGGGTTTTTCTCTTCCTGTTTTGTGGGATATTATCTTTTGAGAAGTGTGTTTTCCTCTCTGCATCACGGTTTGTTGTTTTTGTATTTTCGTGTATTGCATTTAGTTTCACTATAATAAAATATGTGGAACTACGAACACGGTGCATTTTGGTCCGATCCTTCAAACAGCTGTGACAAGGGAAGCCAGTTTGGATTTGGCTTCAGACCAATCACATCACAAGCCAAATGTTATTAAATAAACTTGAATTGCTGCATCTCGTTGTGTTGTTGTCCTCCGGTGGCTAACAAGCTAGCTCAAATTGTCCTTTTCTTAAATTAGCCATGGATGGACATGAGGATTTGGACTTGTGGTTTTACTTACAGTAATTCTCCATACTGGCCAATGATTATAACGGTGATTCTGATCCAACCAGAAATTCATACATTGTACCCCTGGCTTGATAGTATGTAAGTTCAACATGTAGCTAGATGTAGTATGCTAATGTTAACTAGCTGGCTTGGCACACCATTGCCAGTGAAAGGAAGTTAGTCTAGTGAGCAAGTATTTTAGCCAAGGCTTAACAAATATTAAAGTGTGTACTGTATGACAGTCATAGACCGTTTCGGCAACATGAAAGAGAGGAAGATGGCATTTGCGTTTTCTCACACACACACATACACACAGAAATCAGTACCATGGACAGCCACATTATATTTAACTTACATTGATTAGACTAAATCATTTTTGGTATCTTTTAGTTGTCACTGTACTAGACTAAGCATAGGTGATTAGTTGATGTTGAAAAGTTGAAGTTGAAATGGTGCTGGAATAGTGTCGGCGGCTCATGTTTTCAATTTTTTATTATAATTTTTTTCATACTTCGATTTCTTCCCAATTGGTAGTTACAGTCTTGTCTCATCGTTGCAACTCCCGTATGGACTCGGGAGAGGTGAAGGTCGAGAGCCATGCATCCTTCGAAACACAACCCAACCTGCTTCTTGACACAATGCCCAGAAGCCAGCCGCACCAATGTGTCAGAGGAAACACTGTGCACCTGGCAACCGTGTCAGCATGCACTGCACCTGGCCCGCCACAGGAGTCACTAGTGCTCGATGGGACAAGGATATCCCTGCCGGCCAAACCCTTCCCTAACCCGGACGACGCTGGGCCAATTGTGTGCCGCCCCATGGGTCTCCCGGCTTCGACAGAGCCTGAACTCAAACCTAGAATCTCTAGTGGCACAGCTATTACTGCGAAGCAGTGCCTTAGACCACTGCGCCACTCGGGAGGCCCGGCAGCTCATGTTTTCTTTGTGCCTTGCAGTAACTCTGTGGTTCTAAATCAATAGTTAAATAGTTGTCCAAAAATGTTGGAAACATTACCTTGCTTGTTACATGCAATATGTTTTGTGGTCTTGTTGACAGATGTTGCTTTGCGGTTTTGTAATGAAACAAATGCGTGGTTGAATTTATTCTGCCACTGTGTCATCATATTTTCTTGGCCTTAGGCCTATATATCACAGTGTCAAGGCATATGAACTAGCAGCTTATACAGCAAACAACACAATTATCACAACACATAGGTTTTAATATGGTTTTTTTCTGGATTGGCTTCCCCGGTGGTTTTACCCACGCACCGCTACAGCATGAGGCAAATTGGGGTCACACCAGATACTGACTGGTTTTCTGATCCACGCCCCTACCTTTTTTTAAGGTATCTGTAACCAACAGATGCATATCTGTATTCCCAGTCTATTAGGGTCTAAGGAATGTATTTCAATTGACTGATTTCTTTATATGAACTGTAACTCAGTAAAAAATGTTGCATGTTGCGTTTATATTTTTGTTCAGTATTCATAAAAACACACTCATATACAGATGCATGCACACATACATGAACCATTTATACAAGATGATTCATTGTGGTATTGTATTCAGTGTCTTCCAGCAAACCCAAACAGATCTGAGAGGGCCAGTAGTTCAGAAGAACGTGAAACTGGGACATCCAGGACATCCTGTTTGGTGATTGATCCTCCTCGTCTCCCCATCCCTGGCGAGTGGAACATCTGAACTCGATCAGAGAAGGCGCACGCTTGTGCCTCGCACGGAGGCCGCCTGAACCAGCCGCACAGAGGGGACACCAGATCCTCCGGGTCCAGAGCAGGATGACTCACGCTGGGTTATATATTGTTCCCGGCGGGGCCTCCCATTTTGGTCCACGACTCCTGAGAGGATGGCCTCCAACAACCACTACGGGGCTAGATTCCACATGTGCGTGTTAACTTCTGTTACTTCTACCTAGAGGAAAGGAGGGAGGAAGCGAGATTAGCAGGTGTTACATAAAAAAAGAGGACGGAGAGCCCCCTCACAACATGAGACAGTGACAATGAACTAGGTCAAACCGAATGACCTGTTTTCTCTAAAGGGAATAAAAGGAAAAAGAGTGGAAATGGCTGTATCCATCCAGAATACTGCAGTGAGTCATATTTCATAAATATGACAAAAAAATGATCTCTGAACATCTACTTTGAACTGTAACTTAGACGGTTCATTTAGAGTGTATTGGGTTTTCCATAATATTGTCCTTCATGAGAGACGACTGGTCCAAATCAAATCAAGTGATGCATGGAACGGTGAATCCATTCCAACAGCCAGTATAACGATACTGTGATACTTTATCCATCCTAATACTGCCAGTTAGCCTGGTTAACAGTGTTGATGTAACATCAAATGAGTCATTACCATGCAATGCAACACCAATCAAACAATCATATTCACACCGGCCCAGGCATACTTGTAAACTGACACTGGCTGTCTCCATAGACACATTTGTTCTAAGTGATGATCGCTTAGCACTCATGGTTCCACCATCATCTTAAGATCACATAACATACTGTCAACTGTTCTGGCTGAGAGTGGAGTTCAGCTTCTCTATACGTTCTTCTTTTTCCTTTAGCTTCGGCTTTACTGCCTCGCCTTTAACACTTTAGGATTTATGGAGGGGCCATTCTTACATCCACCAGAGGTTTATGAACCCAGTAAAATGTTATTGTATGCAGTCTTCTAAACGGTCAGACCACAAAACATCCAATCATGGGCTTTTAACAGTCGGTATTGACCTGTTTTTCTGCCTAGGCCTTCTCTCGTGGCCTCAAGTCAAAAAACCAAAGAGAGAGGCCCAAACCTTTGATTTGGACGCACCGAGCAGAGCGAGCCGAAACAATTCTATTCAGTGCTTCTCCAGAAATCTTGGATGTCTACCGTGGTTCTTTAATTGATTCAAGTCTGCTTGGACCGGTGCGGTGATCAAAGCATCAAATCCTCAGTGGCTGGGATGTTTTCACATATCCCGACATGAACCGAAGAACACCCAGGGTCAAATAGTTTTCATGTGGTATTCAGCGAGAAACACAATCATTTCTGATTTCACAGTGTATGATGGAGATGTATTATGAAGGCAACATAAATATTGATACACTGTATAACTAGCAGTATTACATTGATATACTGTATAGCTAGCAATATGATATTGATATACTGTATAGCTAGCAATATGATATTGATAAACAGGTTTGAGTTCTTTCGCCACTGAATTGAATGACTGCTGTAAATCCAACTATCTGTCTGTCTACTGTCTACAGAATAATAGCAGTGTAATAACAATGTAATAATAATAACCACATAGGTATTATCTCAATTATGTTGCTAAGTCAGGATGTCAGTATTAAAACTCAGGTTACATAAGTGTAAGAGGAGACATAAAAAGAGATAGAGAGAAGAAATATGTATTTATTCAGTGTAAAATTCTAACATTAGAAAGTAACTTATTTTTGTGTGCAAATCTCCCATTGATATAAATGCATGATTTATGCTACAGTGCACGTTAACGTGCATGTCTCTGTACTTGCTTTAACTCGACTGGCCTGTTTCCTTTGTTTATGTTCATTGTTGTCAAATAGAATTGTCGGCAAATTCACTTTGAGTGATGATTCAGACCAATGACTCTAACTTTGAGGCTATTCCTCATAAATGACGTAGAACTGATGTGAGACGAGACACAATATTGGTTAGTTACTTGGTTTGATGACATAGAAACATTTAGCCTCTGAACATTGACACATCGTCGGTTCACCATAATCCATCTGTGAAAATCCATGCCTTTCAGTGAAAACAAATGACAACATGAAGTCAACCTTGAATATTGTCTTCTTAGGGGAAATCTCTGGGTTATTTCCATCACTTGGAATGGCATCTTGTGCGTCATCGATACTGGGTGCCCTTCCCCGTTTAGCTGTGTATCCTGTCGGCCATCTATGTTGGTCATCAGGCTGATGGTCATCCTTCCGCCCGTTAAACAATTCCACTCTGAGGGTTCAATGCCCGCTACACACAACTCCTTGCCATCTCCACTGCAGCAGAGCCTCTCTCTCTCTTTCACTCCCATGGAGGTAGGAATGGACTGAACGCACAGAGACTCCATGCTTACTGGAGGGGCCGTCTGAGTTTTCATCTAATCAGAGGGATACTGACCAAGTCACTCATCAGATAAGGCTCTCCAGGCCCAGGATAGAAAATAGAAAAAGTACGTCTGGCTGGGGTGGTTAAGAATAGATTAATAGACTTTCTTCGTTTCTTATAGGGTTTCTTTGTCATACTGGCTGTTGTTAGTGGTGAGGATTTATTATGTGTTGGCTTCGTGTTTAAATCCAAACACTTGGCCTTTTCATTGAGCCGTGCCCTCATATCCATAAAGTCATGTGAAGTTACCAAAGACAGGTTGGGGATGAGCTGATCGCTGAGTGATTATTCTGAGACCCTCACTGATCCTGGGCTTTGTCCTTCTTTAGCCTCAGTCGTTTAACAGGATCAATATTATTTTGGCAAATAGTCATGGAAATGGTTATGTGGGCCTAATTTGGTTCTTATATGATGGGTTTAAAAGACATTAAAGACAGAGAAAGACTACTGTTCAAAATAATGTAAAACTCTCTAATTGACTAATATAAGAGAGACAGGATTTTTTGATAAAGTGAAATATATTGTGTTACTTTTAACATAACCTAGGTTCCAGGTTTACTCACATCTTAGTTCGGTATATTTGGAGAACCAAATTCTCAAAAAAGGGGAGAAAAGTTGACACTTACAACCAATCAAATATTTTGTATTGGTGGCGCTCCAAAGAAGAGTTGGAATTTTGAAACTACTGCTATACACTAAACACTAGGAACACCTGCTCTTTCTATTACCTAGACTGACCAGGTGAATCCAGGTGAAAGATACGATCCCATTTTGATGTCACTTATTACATCCACTTCAATCCATGTAGATTAAGGGGAGGCGACAGGTTAAAGAAGGATTTTTATAGATTGTGCATGTGTGCCATTCAGAGAGTGAATGGGCAAGACAAAAGATTTAAGTGCCTTAGAAGGGGTATGGTAGTAAGTGCCAGGCGCACGGTTTGAAAGTGTCAAGAACTGCAACGCTGCTGGATTTTTCACACTCAACAGTTTCCCGTGTGTATCAAGAAATGTTCATCACCCAAAGTACATCCAGCCAACTTGACACAACTGTGGGAAGCATTGGAGTCAACATGGGCCAGCATCCCTGTGGAACGCTTTCGACACCTTGTAGAGTCCATGCCCCGACAAATTGAGGCTGTTCTAAAGGGAAAAAAAGGTGCAACTCAATATTAGGAAGGTGTTCCTAATGTTTTGTACAATCAGTGTATATTCGTTGATGACAATAAAGTCACAATAAAGTATTTATAAAAACTTTCTAACAATCCAGTTAAATTGCTAGCTAGCTATAGCTACCATATGGTTGGACCTAGTTTCAGTGCTTTCAGAAAGTATTCATACCCCTTGACTTATTTCACATTTTGTTGTGTTACATCCTGAATTTAATATATTTTTTTGTCACTGGCCTACCTACAATACCCCACAGTGAAATCATGTTGTTGTTTTTTTTTTTTACAAATTAATTAGAAATGAAAGGCTGAAATGTCTTGAGTCAATAAATATTCAACCCCTTTGTTATGGCAAGACTAAATAAGTTCAGGAGTAAACCTTTGCATAACAATTGACATAATAATTTGTATGGGCTCACTTTGTGTTCAGAAATAGTGTTTATGTCAAAGATGTCGTAAGAATTGGACCAAGGTGCAGCGGGAACCTGTATGCACATCTTCTTTATTAAATAAAAAGAAGGAAAAAACAAACAAAACACGTATACAAACATAACGAACGACACTAACAGACCTGTCAGGCGAACAGACACTAAACAGGAGACAACTACCCACAAATCCCAATACAAAAACACCCCTATACATAGGACCCTCAATCAGAGGCAACGAGAAACAGTACCCCCCCCAAAGTTGCAGACCCCGGATGCACCTCACACAACAATACAAAAACCCTAATCCAAAACCCCCAAAAAACAAACAAAAAATAAATCCCCAACTAAAGGGAGGGAAAGGAGGGTGGCTACCGTCACCGATGGCTCCCTTGCTACACCCCCCCTCCCTAATCCTCCAATTTTGGAGGTGGCTCAGGCCCCGGCCTTAGTCCCCAACCTAACCTGTCCTCTCCCGCTGAAGACACAAGGCTAAGGCGCGTTGCTGGACACCTCGGGCTGAGGCGCGTCGCTGGACACCTCGGGCCGAGGCGCGTCTCTGGACGACTCGGGCTGATGAGCGTCTCTGGAGACTCAGGGCTGGTGAGCGTCTCTGGAGACTCAGGGCTGGTGAGCGTCTCTGGAGACTCAGGGCTGGTGAGCGTCTCTGGAGACTCAGGGCTGGTGAGCGTCTCTGGAGACTCAGGGCTGGTGAGCGTCTCTGGAGACTCAGGGCTGGTGAGCGTCTCTGGAGACTCAGGGCTGATGAGCGTCTCTGGAGACTCAGGGCTGATGAGCGTCTCTGGAGACTCAGGGCTGATGAGCGTCTCACTCGGTTCCGGACTGTAGGCCGTCTCACTCGGTTCCGGACTGTAGGCCGTCTCACTCGGTTCCGGACTGTAGGCCGTCTCACTCGGTTCCGGACTGTGGGCCGTCTCACTCGGTTTCGGACTGTGGGCCGTCTCTCTAAGTTCTGGACTGTGGGCCCTCTCTAAACAGGGCACTGTCGCCGGACACTCTGGACGGGGCACTGTCGCCGGACACTCTGGACGGGGCACTGTCGCCGGAAGCTCTGGACGGGGCACTGTCGCCGGAAGCTCTGGACGGGGCACTGTCGCCGGAAGCTCTGGACGGGGCACTGTCGCCGGAAGCTCTGGACGGGGCACTGTCGCCGGAAGCTCTGGACGGGGCACTGTCGCCGGAAGCTCTGGACGGGGCACTGTCGCCGGAAGCTCTGGACTTGGCACTGTCGCCGGAAGCTCTGGACTGGGCACTGTCGCCGGAAGCTCTGGACTGGGCACTGTCGCCGGAAGCTCTGGACTGGGCACTGTCGCCGGAAGCTCTGGACGAGGCACTATTGCCGGAAGCTCTGGACGGGGTACTGTCGTCGGAAGCTCTGGACGGGGACTGCGCACTGAAAGCCTGATGCGTAGGGCTGGTACTTGAGGTACCAGACTGAAGACACGTACCTCAAGGCTAGTGCGAGGAGCAGGAACAGGACGAGTTGGACTGGGCTGACGCACTGGAGGCCTGGTGCGTGGGGCTGGTACTGGAGGTACCAGACTGGAGACACGCACCCCAAGGCTAGTGCGAGGAGTGGAAACAGGATGTACTGGACTGGGCTGACGCACTGGAGGACTGCTGTGTGAGACTGGTACGGGAGGTACCACACTAGCAACACTCACCACAGGGCTAGTGCGAGGAGCGGGAACAGGACGTACTGGACTGGGCTGACGCACTGGAGGACTGCTGTGTGAGACTAGTACGGGAGGTACCACACTAGCAACACGCACCACAGGGCTAGTGCGAGGGGCATGAAAAGGACGTACTGGACTGGCCTGACGCACTGGAGGACTGCTGCGTGAGACTGATACTGGAGGTACCTCACTAGCAACACGCACTACTGGACTAGTGCGAGGGACAGGAACAGGACATACTGGACTGGGCGGACGCACTGGAGGCCTGCTGCGTGGTGCTGGTACTGTCTTCGCTAGACGGCTAGCACGCACCTTAAGACAGGTATGGAGAGCTAACTCAGGTGACAATAATTCGAGGACATGCTCCGTAGGGCGAATTTCGTGCCTCAAGCACCAACACAGCAGCTCTCTCATAGTTCTCTCCTCCAATTTCCCCATTAATTCCTTCACTATCTCTGTTTCGCTCCCTTTGCTCACCTCCAACTTCACTCCGACTGGCTCTGGTTCCACCCTTGGCTCCACCGACCTTCCTGTGAGCTCCTTCCCAAAATTTTCTTGAGGCTGCCCCCTGGTCTCCTCTAGCTTCCTTCGTTTGTCCACCCATGTCCATCCTTCACCCCGGTGCTCCAATACCGGTGTTCCTGTATAGCGTTCCCGGATCTCTCCAGTCTTCCTCCATGGTCCTTCTCCCGCTAATATTTGCTCCCAAGTCCAAAACTCCTTGTAATCCACCTGCTGCTCCTTCCTCCGCTGCTTGGTCCGTTGGTGGTGGGTAGTTCTGTCAAAGATGTCGTAAGAATTGGACCAAGGTGCAGCGGGAACGTGTATGCACATCTTCTTTATTAAATAAAAAGAAGGAAAAAACAAACAAAACACCTATACAAACGGAACGAACGACACTAACAGACCTGTCAGGCAAACAGACACTAAACAGGAGACAACTACCCACAAATCCCAATACAAAAACACCCCTATACATAGGACCCTCAATCAGAGGCAACGAGGAACAGCTGCCTCCAATTGAAGGTCCATCAAAACCCTAAACATAGAACTAAAAGGACTAGACTAGAACATAGAAATAACTAACATAGAACATAACCCAACAAACCCCGGAACACATAAACCAAACACCCCTCTACCTAAATATATAGCCCGAACCACATAAACCAAACACCCCCTGCCACGTCCTGACCAAACTACAATAACAAATAACCCCTTTACTGGTCAGGACGTGACAGTTTAACATGATTTTTTCATTACTACCTCGTTTCTCTACCCTACACATCTGTAGGGTCCCTCAGTCGAGCTGTGAATTTCAAACACAGATTCTCACAGAAGGGCACCTATTGGTAGAAAGAAAGCAGACATTTAATATCTCTTTGAGCATGGTGAAGTTATTAATTACACTTTGGATGGTGTATCAATACACCCAGTCACTACAAAGATACAGGCATCCTTCCTAACTAAGTTGCCGGAAAGGAAGGAAACCGCTCAGGGATTTCACCATGAGGCCAATGGTGACTTTAAAAATAAATACTAAATACTATCGGACTGCTTGGTGTTCTGTAGAGTAGACCCCTTCATCAGTAATATGGCTAACTGTCTCACCTCCTATGGTTCTCATCCCAGATACGTGGACACAGACAAACATTGCATGGCTGTTCATGGTCCCTGGAAACAGTGCTGCCAGGGTCACGAAACACTCTGACAAATATATTCCCATGTGCTCCTTCCAAGGCAATGAATCAATCAAGCTTACATGCAATAAAAGCAAAAAGGGGGTATGATTATTATTGCAATAAATACCATGTTGTAACAGAGCCAAGTTTTTTGTTGTTTTTTTCTCTGCTGCTGTTTTTATTGCTGGTTACAGATGAGCGTTTTATGGTCCCATGGGCCCCTAGCGCACGGGACGGAGCAGTAATGGGGCCCCAGCATTCCCGTAAGGCTGCGTTTTGAAACAGGCGGACATTGTAATTACGGCTGTCAGAGTGCGATGACACATCGTTGGCGATGGGTATATCTTCATGTGGCCTGAGAGTTAGAGCCTCTCCAGGAAGCCGGAGGCCTGCCAGACAGATGACCGTAAGAAGGGCGGCGTGGTGTGGATGCCTCTGGAGACAAGCTCACACGACCCTTGCCCAGTGGCCAGAGAAAACCATCCTTCATGGGTTTTTAAATTCTAAAATAACAAAGAGGGAACAATGCAGGCGCCGGCGGCCGCGGCGTAAACTAATCTGGACACACCTAGAACAGTATTTTTCGGACATCTGAGCACCCTGTACTGAAAATGTTGCAACTGTAACTATGTGCTGTTTGTATTGTAAAATAGTGGGGCAGAAAAATTAACAGAACATTGTTTGAGAGTTATGGGGTGAATTTTTGGGCCCTGACCGAGAAGAACCCTTGTGTACCCTGTAAGGTGTGAGGTCATTCAGTCAGTCAGAGGCTGGGAGCTGTAAGGCTGCTCATGGCCGTCTCTCTGTGGGTGGTGCAGGCAGAGTGAAGGGGAGTGCGGGGGCCAAGTTATTAACTGTCATAGTCGTGCCCACATATTGGATTTCGCTGCAATAATATTTTACTTTCCTGGTGACTCCTCCTGCCCAACCCAAGATTCTGTACAGACGGTTCATTGGGCCCAGAAGCCCAGAGAAGCAGCGTGTGAAAATGGAGAATAGGACGCAAACGTCTCAACAGTGTTTAAGAAAGTATGACAATCCCCTTGGGCATTACTCCTGCTTCCCCTCTACGTCTACCATCTCTCATTAGGCTAAGAGGTCTGACGTATAGCACAGCTAACAGAGTGTGCCAGTTGGAATATATCCTCATGTAACCCATACTGTCAGTTCACAAAGACTCGTATTTGGATACAGCCTAGGAAACCTACTTCAGTTGATATTGAGGGAAGTTACTGAAGAATAATCTAAATACGGTGTTTTTAATAATGTCTCCTTTATTCAATTGAATATGGTTTCAAAGAAATAGGGATGTGTAGGCCAACTCTTGGGTACAGTCTCTCAAATAAACTTTGCTGAAGTGAATGTCCTCCTTTTCTGCTTGTCTAAAAGACATTGATGAGGAGAATCCGGTGGAGGTAGGCAGGATGACACCAAAGTGTTATCGATGGATCCACTTATACAGTAGCAAAGTCGGGAACATAGCGGAAGGGGGGTTTACCATAAGCCTCTTATATAGTAGATGTGATCAGCCAGTCTTAGGTATTCACGTCTCGTCCTACAGCTTTTTAACACTGATTGAATTGGACGTGGCATCTGGGGGCGAGCGTGCTCAACCGCCTGTCGATCAGACTCATACAGGAAACTGCACAGCCGATCCCAGACTCACCCTTCCTGTGTCATTTTTCAACAGGTCAGTGTTAAGGGCTTTTCACACTACCGAGCCAGAACCAAGTCAAGCCAAACCAAGCTGTACTGAGCAGTTCTGGTTATTCATCCACCATATTTGCTGGAACTGTGCTTTTAACGACAACGTAAAAAATAAATTATCCAATGCTAATTGGCATGGTATGGTGTGAAAAGGCTATTGTACACTAGCGAAAGGCTCTGCTGCATAAAAAACATTGAAGGAGTGTTTTTCGCACAGATATACAATATATACTGTATGCCAGTCTGGTGTCTGACACAGTGCCAGAGTACAGGAGAAAGAACACAGCAAGCCCCCACCCAGACAGAATAGAAGGGGATTAACCATGACTGACCATGACTATAGCCATAGATAGCAGTCATAGCATAGCGTTAGCGAGACCCCACAGTAATATTTCTGCAGAGGAGCTGTCCATTTAAACTGAGCCCAGAAGCCAAATAAAAACCAAACACTATCAAGGTCAGGGTGCCACAATCCACTTAAGCACATTGCTGTTTGGGAAGTGGGAGATGTTGAAACAGATGTTTTTCATATTGCCGTTTGCGGCCATCAAACTGATGAGCGTTCTGTTACGTTAGCACAGCGAGCTCTGCTGCTGAATGTATTTCTCCCTAATTACACACAACCTATCTCCCAGTGTCCATTTACACGGACGTCTCAGAGGATCCACTCCAGAGCATGGGTGATCAACTCGTCTCCATCCTTTTCAAAGGTAATATTAGTATGTTTCAATGCCCTCGAAAGGTCCATAAAAAAAACGGCATAACATCATTCAGACAATTTGCATTCAAGTGTTAAGTCGAAAGCAGTTTGTGTTTTTCGAGAGTAAACCTTTCCCACGAGAAACAGAAACGTAATCCAAACACAGAAATATAAACAGCATTTTATGATGAACTTTACTGGCCTGAATGAGGTGGGACTATTTTGGAGTTTCAAACCTGCACATCGTCAAAACCCTCAGTGGTTTATTACCAGGTTATTTAATATTATTGTACTGGTACGCCCATACACACCCTACCACCTGGCTCTATAAATAATAATACATAATTTTAGAATTGTTTATGAAGTTATAAGACATGATATTGTAATGAAAACATAATAGTTAAGTACCCAACTTTGATTTCGGCCTATACTGTATATGCAGTCTAGCAGGAGACATGAAACTGACGTTGCTTTACTCTGAAAAATGGCAGCCAAATTTGTCTTCCTCTGTCCTCTCCCCTGCCACTCTCCCCCCCCTCTCCTCCTTGCCCTCCTCCCTCCCTGGGATGGAAATGGACAAGCAGTTAACGATATTAAAGATAGTCCGACGTTGACCGTTTGCATTAGCCCTGGCTGCCTCCATCTCTCTCCATCATATCCTTGTCGTTCGGGAAAGAGGTAGGGTATATGGTTGATAAAGTCTGTCATTACTGTCTCACCAGATGGGCCAGAGGGCAACGTGGAGCAGACTTCTCCTCAAACACAAGGTCAAAATATTACTATCACTCGCCTCAATCAACTTTGAAGGGCAGAGGGTCATAGTGAAAACACACATAAACAGACACGCACGCACGTGTGCGCGCACCCACACACGTGCTGAATTGTAGAAAGAGTGCCTTTATATCATTGTCAATATTTCTGTATTGACAATTCTATTACTGATGCACATGAAACCAATAGAGAAAAAAAACTGACTACCAAGGCTCCCAAATATATTACACTACTGTTAAAATAAACCAGACTATTGCTGCAACCAATCACCCTATCAGCAATCTTGTATTTGATGTTGTTAGACATTGTTTTTGTCATGTACGTTCAAGTCTAAGTGACTCATAATTTTCGTGAAGAGCATCCTTAGCATATGGCAGAACTCCTCTCCCTTCCCTCCCCCTCACCCTTTCACCTCCAGAAAAGGGTTTACATTCCAGCGAAACGCCAACAGCCCCTAAGCCCACAAATGCTTCTTATTTTCACTGCAACCTCTGTATGTCTCTTTTATGAGGCTTTTGCCAGAGCAGGCCGACTCCTCGGGTTTAGGAATAGAAAAGGGCTGGTGGCTGCCAAAAACTATCTGTGGTTGGGAAACAATGGCACGCCCTGTGAGATTCTCACTGCTCCTCAAACCCCAGACGTCCTCCGAGCAGTAATCCTCTGTTCCTTTTGTTTGTCAAATCACAGTTGCCTCCGCAAATTGTTTGTGTCAGCTTTGGCCCAGGAACACCGAGACGACTTGACCAACATGGTTGCCTCTGATGCCAAAGGGACAGAGAAGAAAGGACTGGGGAATGGGAGAAATGCTTTAATTGCTGCAGGAATCTAGACAACCTAGTTTGGGAAAATTTGTTTGAGAAATGGGCGGGTAATAAGACAGAGGCGAGCGGTGCGTTCCAGCGGGCTCGGTCCTTGCTGCACTTCCAACAGCAACTTGTGTGGCAGTCCCGACTGAGCCCCGGCCATGTAGAGACAGCACTGGAGAATTATGACCAATTATATAAGCGTGTGTGTATGTGTTTGTGTCTATCGGGGACTGGTGGAAGTTGTTGTGTAGAGGCAGGGTTAATCCAGGGGTAATTGACGTTGACAGATGTGGAACGTGCATGCTCATCCAAGATGCTAAGAAAAACTATTAAAGAGAGAGTTCCCATAGACATGAACCCAGTGCACTTTTTCCTTAATTAAAATGGGAAGTGTTTTTTGTTCTATAAAGTAAATATAAGGAACGAGTGAGATCACGCTCTGAGATGACATAGTCTGCAAGAAGTGGAGTATTGGGTCAATCTTGAAATATCATTTGACAGAATATCAAGGATTCACTTTTTCAATCTCACCGATTCTGGATGAATTATGTATAAGTTAGATCTAGAGCACCGTGTTGAGTCTAGTCTAGGCTGAGTAGGGCTGTGTTATATAGCTTTGGGGTTACATTGCAAACTGTGAAAGTGATTACTGTCATGGTTTTGTCCATGTTTCAAATGTCTGCTAGAGTTTTATTCACTGCTCAATATTGGCAGTATACATTTGAATAAAACACAAACTTCTGTCATCAAAAAAGACCTTTTTATTCCCTCCTCAGAAATGCATAGCGCAGAGACGTTTATTCCCATTTCATTGAGTTTCTTTGAAGGGATGAGTGAGGAGTGGGAAAAAACGATTAATAGCTCAAGCTTTATCTTGGCAAATCAAATTCCAATAAAGCTTAGAGAGAAATTAAAATCTGGCCGGTGTGAGAACTAAGCTTTGCATTTGATTGATATAAGGAGGGGAGAGGAGTTCCAAAAAGGCTGCAGGTGATTCTTTTACAGCCTGATATCTAATGCGAGCTGGAGTTTTTATGAACATTAGACTGTTGACACAGGACGGCTCATTTCCTAAACGAGAGACTGGCTTACCTGGAGACATCTGACAGAGAGTATGATTTATAATGCTCTGTTCATATAAGGTTTCAGTGTATAAACTACAGGACATTTAACCTGAACACTTCATCCAAGTGTAAAATAGCTGAATATATTAGAAAAATAGATGTGTTCCAACTAACATCGGGGAGGCTGGTTGCTCGGTTGCACTCTGCTGCCACATTTAGTTATTATTAGCTATTTGGTGTCAAACTTGATATAATGTCTATAGCAGAAAGAGGGACATGACATGCTTCCAGAGGTGACTGATGGAGAGTATTGAGGTGGAGCGTGAAATTAGAAACCAAAATGGAGAACAAGTGCTTCTTGGGAAATGGAACACTTAGAACAGTGTCTGTGGTATAAAACAATTGTTTTACCATGACTCAAATAAGGGGGTTCCTAGATGCCCCACCCTACCTAGACAACAGGCAACAGACACCTTTTGATAGACAGATTACAATTTTATTTCACTGTAAGATTTGACCATTCTTTCTTTGGGTAAGATGACCACATTGTTGAAAAGTGCCCTCTCATTGGATAGGACTTCTCAGTAAGTATTAGCACATTTTTATTATGTTCCTGATGGCCAGTACCTGATATTGTGCATAAATAAAAATGGTCTTGTTTTTCATCTCTTTTAGCATAATTGATAACACTACAAGTGAGAGCCCTCGCCAAATACAGATATAGTTTTCACTTCTGTTGCACAAGAGACACGGGGGGGCCAGAGGTCATGGGGGGCCAGGGAGGGCCAGAGGCCAGGGGGGGAGGGGCCTGATGGATGGAAACCATTAAGGGTGCAGGGCCCTTCCGGCCTGGGTTGGAGAAGGCCAGGCTGAGGCCTTACAGAGAACCCCAATAGATAAGTATGTTTAACCTGACAAGAGAGGGTGAGTGTAATCTCCCTCATCCTACCAGACCACGAGCATGTGAACCGAAACCCCCAAGTCAATGGTAATACAAGTCAACCCGCTCACAGACACAGACTCACAATTCGGTATAGGACACAAACTGACACCACATACCTCACACAAGTACAATGTCGACCCCTCCCCCCTGTGTAAGGGTAGGAGACCATAGGGAATGGGGGTGAAGGAGTGGGTTTGGGTATGGTCTGTAGTCGGCAGTGCCAGTCAGGCCATCAGGCAGAAGAAGCCGATCCCTGAGAGGGAAGATATCACCATAGCCTGGTCAGCTGACAGCTCCATGGCTCCTTATTGAAAAATCAATGTCCATTTGTGCGTCCAGCTCACCTGGCCGCCTGCCAGCTCGCTTGAAGTCACCTAATGTAGCCTGATCCTGTTACCTGATTCCTGATTCGCTGAGCCAAAGTGACTTTGCAGCTGAAGTCATTGTTTTTCCTGGGAGTGACAGACACTAGCTGTGGCTAGCCACACTGTGTTGTTGTGCACAGTCCACACTATAGCAACGTCCCTCCTGACATGTAGATCTGGTGATTAGGATTACCTTGTTGTTGTTGTTGTTGTTGTCTCATCCTTCAGTAGAGCCCTCATTCCTACTGTAGCTGTCCTGTGTCGACAAAGTATGTTTTCTTTCCAATACTTTAGGCACACCTGATTTAGCTCACCCGCCGATAGGCAGGACTTGCAGTTTTGGGACTATTCTATTGATTCAATTATGCCAGGAAAGCTACTGAAAATCAAGAACACCTAAAGTATTTAAAAGAAAACCCAGGTTTGAGGTATTGTCATTATTATTCCATGGGGAATTTTGCCTTAGGCAATGGGATAGCAAACTCATCATTCCTCATTGGATTACATTTGATGAAATAGGCTATTATTATCTCATTATAATAATATAATGTGGATGAACGGGTATAAACTATGAGCTACAGGAGCACTGCTTGATGCAAGGTGGATGACACATCCAACAATAAAACCTATATCCAAATTAAAATCCAAATAACTCAGAATGGGTGATGCAATTCCAAGTAGCAATTACAATATCCAGAAATGCAATCCTCTCTGGTTTACAGTACATTGTGTTCCTTTCCACTCAAATAAAATAGATTTTAATGAAGAGTTTGGAAGAACTTTGCTGATTTACCTTTAATGCATGGTGAACTCATCGGGTTAAGTGGTGGGGGGGAGGTGAAGGAGTTGGAGGAGGACGGGTTGTGATTGACTCATTGCGCAATGGCGGCGGGGAGGGGGGAGTAGGGGGTGATTGATGATAGGGTAGCATTATGGGGGACAGAGCTGGGACAGGGTAGGGGGATAGAACTGGTTGGAATGGCACACCTTAGACCAGCTCTAAGCCCCCCTCCCTCCCCTTCTCCTCCCCTTCACTGTACACTGTGCATTGCTAACAATAAGAGCCACGAGCAGCTGCAGGAGGGTGTGTGTGTGTGTGTGTGTGTGTGTGTGTGTGTGTGTGTGTGTGTGTGTGTGTGTGTGTGTGTGTGTGTGTGTGTGTGTGTGTGTGTGTGTGTGTGTGTGTGTGTGTGTGTGTGTACATGCGCTCTGCACTGATCCTCTGGAGTTGACTTAGCATTCATAATCAAGATGACGTAGCTGCTGGTCTGTATGGTATAAGACTGGGAAATGGGAAATGACAGTCACACAATATTTTTTTTTTAAATGGCCCCCTCGGAGAATCCGGTTGGTCCCCTCTGCCTGGCACAGTCAGACTCTCCCCTGCTGCTTTCCTGCCAGGGTGCCTCGCGGCGGGAGGCAGCAGTGGGTGTATAATGCAATTTGATTGATTAAAAGAAAACATTAAAGCACTACCTTATTGAATTTGACGGCACGTACGGCTCCGGATCTCACTGGCCACTCTCTTTTATTGGCTGGGATAAAGGAGATCACGTCATTCTCCCCCCAGACAAACCTTGGCAGGAGGACGTCCTGCAGGACACAGATTTATTTAGACCCCTCCCCCCACCGAATGTCTCCCTCGCGCCACTCTAACCTTGGGCACTGGAGAGAGAGAGAGAGAGAGAGAAAGAGAGAGAGAGATTGAGTGAGAGAAAGAGAGAGAGAGAAAGAGAGCGCGAGAGAGAGAGATCCATTGTTTTAAAAGACTCCAGCGCTAGGTAGGAGAGAAGAGGCGGGAAGATGGAAGGAGGGGACAGAGAGAAGGGGAGTGACTCCCCACTGGGTGAAAACTAGGTGTGCCGCAAAACTAGTTGTGCTGCAGAATTTTAGATCCCATCAAGGTGTACCACGGTTTAAGGCTAAAATGTCCCTATTAATGTATTTACACTGCTCAAAAAAATAAAGGGAACACTAAAATAACACATCCTAGATCTGAATGAATGAAATAATCTTATTAAATACTTTTTCCTTTACATAGTTGAATGTGCTGACAACAAAATCATACAAAAATAATCAATGGAAATCCAATTTATCAACCCATGGAGTTCTGGATTTGGAGTCACACTCAAAATTAAAGTGGAAAACCACACTACAGGCTGATCCAACTTTGATGTAATGTCCTTAAAACAAGTCAGAATGAGGCTCATTAGTGTGTGTGGCCTCCATGTGCCTGTATGACCTCCCTACAACGCCTGGGCATGCTCCTGATGAGGTGGCGGATGGTCTCCTGAGGGATCTCCTCCCAGACCTGGACTAAAGCATCCGCCAACTCCTGGACAGTCTGTGGTGCAATGTGGCGTTGGTGGATGGAGCGAGACATGATGTCCCAGATGTGCTCAATTGGATTCAGGTCTGGGGAACGGGCGGGCCAGTCCATAGCATCAATGCCTTCCTCTTGCAGGAACTGCTGACACACTCCAGCCACATGAGGTCTAGCATTGTCTTGCATTAGGAGGAACCCAGGGCCAACCGCACCAGCATATGGTCTCACAAGGGGTCTGAGGATCTCATCTCGGTACCTAATGGCAGTCAGGCTACCTCTGGCGAGCACATGGAGGGCTGTGCGGCCCCCCAAAGAAATGCCACCCCACACCATGACTGACCCACCACCAAACCGGTCATGCTGGAGGATGTTGCAGGCAGCAGAACGTTCTCCACGGCGTCTCCAGACTCTGTCACGTCTGTCACATGTACTCAGGGTGAACCTGCTTTCATCTGTGAAGAGCACAGGGCGCCAGTGGCGAATTTGCCAATCTTGGTGTTTTCTGGCAAATGCCAAACGTCCTTCACGGTGTTGGGCTGTAAGCACAACCCCCACCTGTGGACGTCGGGCCCTCATACCACCCTCATGGAGTCTGTTTCTGACCGTTTGAGCAGACACATGCACATTTGTGACCTGCTGGAGGTCATTTTGCAGGGCAGTGCTCCTCCTGCTCCTCCTTGCACAAAGGCGGAGGTAGTGGTCCTGCTGCTGGGTTGTTGCCCTCCTACGGCCTCCTCCACGTCTCCTGATGTACTGGCCTGTCTCCTGGTAGCGCCTCCATGCTCTGGACACTACGCTGACAGACACAGCAAACCTTCTTGCCACAGCTCGCATTGATGTGCCATCCTGGATGAGCTGCACTACCTGAGCCACTTGTGTGGGTTGTAGACTCCGTCTCATGCTACCACTAGAGTGAAAGCACCGCCAGCATTCAAAAGTGACCAAAACATCAGCCAGGAAGCATAGGAACTGAGAAGTGGTCTGTGGTTACCACCTGCAGAACCACTCCTTTATTGGGGGTGTCTTGCTAATTGCCTATAATTTCCACCTGTTGTCTATTCCATTTGCACAACAGCATGTGAAATGTATTGTCAATCAGTGTTGCTTCCTAAGTGGACAGTTTGATTTCACAGAAGTGTGATTGACTTGGAGTTACATTGTGTTGTTTAAGTGTTCCCTTTATTTTTTTGAGCAGTATATTTCAACCTTTTTTTATTATTCAATAGGGTTTATTGAAATATTTTCTTTGTTTTTATAGTTCCTTACTCGTGATGGTTAATTTGTGTGTACCCCTTTAAGAGCATCCCACGAATCTAGCCTCTGTTGTAGTCTAAAGATGCAACAAAGAACTTCTTAATCATCATCAATGGACAGATCAATGGTTAAATGAAAAGAGAAACTCTAAACAGAGAGGAAGAGGAAGAGAGGCCCAACTCGGCGGAAAATCCATCTCCCTCCAGCAGGAGGCAATTTTTCATTGTTTTGCCCAACAAGCAAGGAGTTTGTATGGAGGTCAATGTATGGCATATTTGCTATGTGAAGATTATTTGATCGAATAGAATTTTCTAAATGCTTAAGTTCTTACGAGTGTACTGACATAAGCCCCGGCAACTTTGATAAAAAAACACTTTATATCGGAGTCATCTCGAGATGGCTATGCATATTCCTGGCATGAGGCTAGTAGCATAGCATCTCTCTCCATTGAATACATGCAGTTGATGTCAACAACCCTCATCGAATATTACAAAAAATATTACAATAATGAGAGGTATCAACCAATCAAAATAAATGATAGGTGGGAGCTAGACAGCCCGCCGTGCCACTTTGTGGACAACAACTCCCATTGTTAAGGTGGAGAGAGGTGTCTGCCTTGTCAGTGTATCCGTAGTCTTTGCGCTAAAGAAGAAGAGTGTGGTATTATGTATTCACAGTGAACCAGCAAAGATCCACGTTGATCTGAAGTTTCATAAATCAATGTGCTGAGTCAGAATCTTAGTGCTAACTATTGGTTATGAATTTCAACAAGAGAAGATAGTTTGATAGATAATAACTTCAAGTGGAACAAGTTATGTTAAGTACTGGGTTGGATGTAAACGTTTGTTAAACGGTGATGTCATACAGTGACATCATTGTTGAGTTTCGAACATTTATAGTCATTTCATAGGGATCATAGTTGGCTGCTTCCCCAGAATCAGATTAACTCATGGATACCATTTGTATGTCTCTATATCCTGTATGAAGGAAGTTAGAGGTAGTTTTGTGAGCCAATGCTAACTAGCATTAACGCAATGATTGGAGGTCGACAAATCATATCAAATAAAGTTTTATTAGTCACATGCGCAGAATACAACAGGTGTAGACCTTAGAGTGAAATGCTTACTTACGAGCCCCTAACCAACAATGCAGTTAAAAAAAATACAGATAAGAATAAGAAATAAAAGTAACAAGTAATTAAAGAGCAGCAGTAAAATAACAACAGCGAGGCTATATACAGGGGGGTACCCGTACAGAGTCAATGTGTGGGGGCACCGGTTAGTTGAGATAATATGTACATGTAGGTAGAGTTATTAAAGTGACTATGCATAGAAGATAACAACAGAGAGTAGCAGCGGTGTAAAAGAGGGGGAGGGGGATACAAATATTCTGGGTAGCCATTTGATTAGATGTTCAGGAGTCTTATGGCTTGGGGGTAGAAGTTGTTTAGAAGCCTCTTGGACCTAGACTTTGGCACTCCGGTACCGCTTGACGTGCGGTAGCAGAGAGAACAGTCTACGACTAGGGTGGCTGGAGTCTTTGACAATTTTTAGGGCCTTCCTCTGACACCGCCTGGATATAGAGGTCCTGGATGGCAGGAAGCTTGGCCCCGGTGATGTACTGGGCCGTACTCACTACCCTCTCTAGTGCCTTGCGGTTGGAGGCCGAGCAGTTGCCATACCAGTCAGTGATGCAACCCGTCAGGATGCACTCGATGGTGCAACTGTAAAACCTTTTGAGGATCTGAGGACCCATGCCAAATCTTTTCAGTCTCCTGTGGGGGAATAGGTTTTGTCGTGCCCTCTTCATGACTGTCTTGGTGTGCTTGGACCATGTTAGTTGTTGGCGATGTGGACACCAAGGAACTTGAAGCTCTCGACCAGTTCCACTACAGCCCCGTCGATGAGAATGGGGGTGTGCTCGGTCCTCTTTTTCCTGTAGTCCACAATCATCTCCTTTGTCTTGATCACGTTGAGGGAGAGGTTGTTGTCCTGGCACCACACTGCCTGGCACCTCTGACCTCCTCCCTATAGGCTGTCTTGTCATTGTCGGTGATCAGGCCTAACACTGTTGTGTCATCGTCAAACTTAATGATGGTGCCTGGCTGTCAGGAGTGAGCAGGGAGTACCCGAGGGGACTGAGCACACACCCCTGAGGGGCTCCTGTGTTGAGGATCACCTTGGCAGATGTGTTTTTAAATACCCTTACCACCTGGGGGGCGGCCCATCAGGAAGTCCAGGATCCAGTTGCAGAGGGAGGTGTTTAGTCCCAGGGTCCTTAGCTTATTGATGAGATTTGAGGGCACTATGGTGTTGAATGCTGAGCTGCAGTCAATGAATATCATTCTCAGATAGGTGTTCCTTTTGTCCAGGTGGGAAAGGGCAGTGTGTGTTGCAATAGATATTGCATCATCTGTGGATCTGTTGGGGCGGTATGCAAATTGGAGTGGGTCTATGGGTTCTGGGATAATGGTGTTGATGTGAGCCATGACCAGCCTTTCAAAGCATTTCATGGATACAGATGTGAGTGCTACGTTTCGGTAGTCATTTAGGCAGGTTACCTTAGTGTTCTAGGGCACAGGGACTATGGTGGTCTGCTTAAAACATTGTTGGTATTACAGACTCAGACAGGGAGAGGTTGAAAATGTCAGTGAAGACACTTATTTATTTATTTTATTTTTACCTTTAAGGCAAGTCAGTAAAGAACAGATTCTTATTTTCAATGACGGCCTAGGAACAGTGGGTTAACTGCCTAAATGACTATCGACCTGTAGCACTCACATCTGTAGCCATGAAGTGCTTTAACTGCAGAACAACAGATTTTTACCTTGTCAGCTCTGGGATTTGATCTTGTAAACTTTCGGTGACTAGTCCAATGCTCTTACTACTAGGCTACCTGCCGCACTACATGCCAGTTGGTCAGTGCATGCTCGCAGTACACGTCCTGGTAATCCGTCTGGCCCAGTGACCTTGTGAATGTTGACCTGTTTAAAGCTCTTACTCAACATTGGGACGGTGCTAGGTTTTCTACAGACATGGCACTTGGCATTCAGGCCAAAGAGTTCAATCTTGGTTTCATCAGACCAGAGAATGTTGTTTCTCAGGGTGAGAGAGTCCTTTAGGTGCATTTTGGAAAACTCCAAGCGGGCTGTCATGTGCATTTTACTGAGGAGTGGCTTCTGTCTGGCCACTCTACCATAAAGACCTGATTGGTGGAGCGCTACAGAGATGGTTGTCCTTCTGGAAGGTTCTCCCATCTCCACAGAGGAACTCTGAGCTCTGTCAGTGACCATCGGGTTCTTGGTCACCTCTCTGACCAAGGCCCTTCTCCCTCGATTGCTCAGTTTTGCCAGGCGGCCAGCTCTAGGAAAAGTATTGGTGGTTCCAAACTTCTTCCATTTAAGAATGATGAATGCCATTGTGTTCTTGGGGATCTTCAATGTTGCAGAAATGTTTTGGTACCCTTCCCCAGATCTGTACCTCGACACTATCCTGTCTCGGAGCTCTACGGACGATTCCTTCGACCTCATGGCTTGATTTTTGCTCTGACATGCGTTGTCAACTGTGCGACTTTATATAGACAGATGTGTGCCTTTCCAGATCATGTTCAATCATTTGAATTTAGCATAGGTAGACTCCAATCAAGTTGTAGAAACATTTCAAGGATGATCAATGGAAACAGGATGCACCTAAGCTCAATTTCGAGTCTCATAGCAAAGGGTCTGGATAGCTATGTAAATTAGGTATTTCTGTTTTAAATTTGTTATAAATTTGCAAAAATGTAAGCAAAAATGTTTTTGCTTTGTCATTATGGGGCATTGTGTGTAGATTGATGTGGAAGAAAATGTATTTAATACCTTTTAGAATAAGGCTGTAATGTATCAAAATGTGGAAAAAGGGAAGGGGTCTGAATACTTTCCAAATGTACTGTATTAACCCTAGGTGTAAAATTGTAAATAATGGTTACTTCTCAGAAAGTATTAAACTGTCAAGAGGAGTAAAACAAGGTTGTCCACTACCGGCATATCTATTTATTATGGCCATCGAAATTGCAGATATTATTATCAGATCCAACAATAATATCAAGGGGCTAGAAATCCAGGGCTTAAAAACAAAGGTGTCATTGTACGCTGATGATTCATGTTTTCTTTAAATCCACAATTTGGATCCCTCCACAGCCTCATAGAGGATTTAGATACTTGTTCTAACCTCTCTGGATTACAACCAAATTATGATAAGTGTATTATATTACATATTGGATCACAAAAAAATACAACTTTTACAATACCGTGTAGTTTACCAATAAAATGGTCTGACGGTGAAGTGGACATTCTCGATATTCATATCCCGAATGAAAGAAATGATCTCACTACATAACATTTTAATAGAAAGTTACTAATAATAGATAAGATCTTGCTACCATGGAAAGACAAATCATTGTGTATTTGTGTAAAAATCTCCCTGATTAAAATCTTCTCTTTAGTCATATCCCAGTTTACTACACTTAATGACTTGTTTTTTAAATTATATGAGGAAAAAATATTCCATTTTATTTGGAAGGGCAAGTCAGACACAATTTAACGAGACTATTTAAATAATGAATATGCATTTGGGAGGCAGACATTATTACATATTAAAGCATTAGACCTCTCACTAAAGGCTTCAGCCATTCAAAAGCTATACATAAATCCGAACTGGTTGTCTAGCATGTTAGTAAGAATGGCTTACCCCTTGTTCAAGAATGGCCTTTTCCCCGTTGTTCAGATTACCACCTCTCTCTTTAAAATGAAATAATCTCCAAAATGTCGCTATTTTTAAAACAAGCCATAGAAAGTTGGTTGCAATTTCATTTTAATCCACCAGAAAAGACATGACAAGTATTACAACAAATATTATGGTTAAACTCAAAAATACAAATTCATAAAAAGAAAATGGAAGACGCAAGTGGAATGAGGAGAAAGTAAGGAACTTGTCTGTTGGCCCTCCATTGAAGACCTATATTGGTTAAAGAAAATTGTCATAAATAAAAAAGTATACCAGTTTCATGTAAGGACCAAAGAATTTACAGCTGTGACATAGAGATTTTTGATGTACCTATTTTGATGCACCTATTCCATGGCACGTGGTTTATGAACTGATACACAAAACGACGCTGGATTTTTTTTCAATTAAAATTATTATGAAAAATTCTTGCAACCAATAGAATGTTAAAGTTGAAGTCAGAAGTTTACATACACCTTAGCCAAAGTCTACGTAAGCATCAGTAAACTCAGTTTTTCAAAATTCCTAACATTTAATCCTAGTAAGAATTTCGTTTTAGGTCAGTTAGGATCACCACTTTATTTTAAGAATGTAAAATGTCAGAATAATAGTAGAGAGAATGATATATTTCAGGTTTTATTTTTTTCATCACATTCCCAGTGGGTCAGAAGTTTACATACACTCAATTAGTATTTGGTAGCATTGCCTTAAAATTGTTTAACTTGGGTCAAACGTTTCAGGTAGCCTTCCACAAGCTTCCCACAATAAGTTGGGTGAATTTTGGCCCATTCCTCCTGACAGAGCTGGTGTAACTAAGTCAGATTTGTAGGCCTCCTTGCTCGCACACGCTTTTTAAGTTCTGACCACACATTTTCAATAGGAATGATGTCAGGGCTTTGTGATGGCCACTCCAATACCTTGACTTTGTTGTCCTTAAGCCATTTTTCCACAACCTTGTAAGTATGCTTGGGGTCATTGTCCATTTGGAAGACCCATTTGCGAAAAAGCTTTAACTTCCTGATTGATGTCTTGAGATGTTGCTTCAATATATCCACATAATTTTCCTGCCTAATGATGCCATCTATTTTGTGAAGTGCACCAGTCCCTCCTGCAGCAAAGCACCCCCACAACATGATGCCACCCCCGTGCTTCATGGTTTTCCCATGATGTCAAGCAAAGAGGCAGTGAGTTTGAAGGTAGGCCTTGAAATGCATCCACAGGTACACCTCCAATTGACTCACATGATGTAAATTAGCCTATCAGAAGCTTCTAAAGCCATGACATCATTTTCTGGAATTTTCCAAGCTGTTTAAAGGCACTGTCAATTTAGTGTATGCAAACTTCTGACCCACTGGAATTGTGATACAGTGAATTATAAGTGAAATAATCTGTCTGTAAACAATTGTTGGAAAAATGACTTGTGTCATGCACAATGTAGATGTCCTAACCGACTTGCCAATACTATAGTTTGTTAACAAGAAATTTGTGGAGTGGTTAAAAAACGTGTTTTAATAACTCCAACCTAAGTGTATGTAAACTTCCGACTTCAACTGTATATATATGAGGGATACAACCATCCCAGCTCTGCAGCTTTTGCTGCGAAGAGACAGAATCATTAGATCATCAGACAGTGACATTCAATACCGCCTCGCACACTCTTGCCTGCATCTACCTGATATAGGGTATAATCATTAGTCTAACAGTTGCAAACAAGAGTTTCTATTGGACAAATTCAAGTATGTTTATTCCCATTTTGTTCCGCTTGCTTCCGTTTAAGAAACATTTTTCAACCAAATTGGTGGAACGAATACACCCCTGATCACGTGTAAACACAGTTCACTTTCATAGCAGCCTCGTTGTATTCCTTCTCGCATTTCTCCTCCTCTCACCTCTTCAATACGCTTGTGGACTACAATACACAACACATCAGCTGATACACACAGCCTACATCGTTGTCACCATCATGCAATCATGCAGTAACGTTACAGTCAGTAAGCATTTACACCGGCGGGCCCCGGTGACAATATATTAGTAATATCAAAAGCTTAACTTGACTTGGAAGAGTTCCAGTGTTGTGTTGGAAAGTCATAGCCAGCTAGCTAACATAGCATCCATCTGTTACGTTGAGCAGGGTGTTTCAGTAGGCTAAACAAGCTAGCTGCATTTGCTAGCTAAGTAAGTGAAACTGAAAGTGGAAAAACATTTGGAAATCTCTCTCTCTCTCTCTGTATTTCTCTCTTTTTTCTCCTTCATTTTGGAATAAATTAATTTGTTCAAAACTGTTTAACTATTGTCTTTCTCTCTCTTTGAGTCAACTACTCAATACATTTTATACACTGCAGTGCTAGCTAGCTGTAGCTTATGCTTTCAGTACTAGATTTATTCTGATCCTTTGATTGGGTGTACAACAAGTAATTTCATGCAGCAAGAGCTCTGATAGGCTGGAGGACGTCCTCCGGAAGTTGTCATAGTGAGAACCATGAGCCTACTAGGTTTTGTATTGAAGTCAATGTACCCAGAGGAGGATGGAAGCTACCTGTCCTCCGGCTACACCTTGGTGCTTTCCTACAGAGTGCTGTTGAGGCTACTGTTGACCTTCTTTGCAAAATAGTGTGTTTTAATCAATTATTTGGTGATGCAATTATATTTAGTATAGTTTTATCTAAAAAGGATACCTTTTAAAATGTTTTACCATTTACATTTTTCTGAAGTTCACTGAGGAGGATGGTCCTCCCCTTCCTCCTCTGAAGAGCCTCCACTAATCATTTGTTTTGGTACTGTCCATATGTAGCTTGTTTTTGGTTTCAGGTTCAGGAATGTCTGAAGAATTGCAACATTTACCTGGAGGTAACTCTGCAAATAGCACTGCTGGGTGATCTGAAAAGTCATAGTCCAATAGATCCAATAGTATAATAATACTCTTAGCAAAAATGTTTATCTTTAATTTACAATTTGTAGGAACTATGAGAATAGAAAGGTTCAGAATGTTTGTGAAACACAGCACTGTTGTGGGGGATTGGAAATAAATGGGGGATTGGAAATTCTGCAGACAATTACATTGATAGAAGCCACAATCTATTTGCAACATTAAAACTGATCCACCCCCTATTTTTACTAAAAAATAAAATACAAGAAGTTGACAGAACAGGCAAAATATTTACTTCCGCTCTCATCGGTCAGGAAACATATTGCTTCATTCCCAGAACCAATGCGAAACCAAAAATATACATTCCCACAACTTCCAAGCAACCAAACGTGCTAGTTGGGGCCCTCTCTAAAACCTTTCTAATAGCCAGCCCCTTCACTTAACATGAATCTATTTTGGGCAGTATTAACTTTAGAAGCTAGTCACAGTACACACCAACACTCTACTCATGAAACCTTTGCAGGGCAAAGTCTGGAAGAGCAGCTCCAGACTTTTTCCGTCCTAGCTCGCTCATTAACGTCTTAATTGAAATTACGGATTGCCTCTTATCCACTTGTCGTCCCCTTATGCCATAGTTTGTACATCTCAATTGTCAGTAGAAACCACATTTGTTTATGCAAGTCAGTCATATCAACTATGTTTTTTTTTTAAAGGAAGTAAATGAGGCTGAATGAACTGTTTCGCTGCCAGACAAGGCTCCGCTGATAGCTGGGTGTAGCAGTGGTATAGTGCAATTCATGTATTGTTCAATGTTGTGTTGTGTAGTGGCTTTGCTGGCATGCATCCCACCAAGATTTACATGCTAAAATCACCACTGCTTGTACATATCCCTTTCCACTCCTCACGTCATCTCTCTCTCTATCACTCTCTCTCTCCCTCCCCTCCCCCCCCACCCCACTCTCTCTCCTTCCCCCTCTCCCTCCCTCTCTATCTGTGTTATTGTGAAGTGCGGGCCGGAGAGCTGGCTGAAGGTTAGAGTGATGAGTATGCATCACGTCTCTGACTGTGCCACTAGAAACCTGAGATGGTAGCAGATACGATTGGATGCTACTGTTTCCCGCAAAGAGGCTCTTTCCTCCAGTAGACCTCAGAGGAGGGCAGGGTGGAGGTTTTATTACGTTAAAGACATCAGATCACCGGTCTTATCTATATCAGTGCAAAAACACTCCATGCCACAGTAGAAAGATAATAAGAAACTGTTAGAGAGAGACAGAGAGAGAGAGAGAGAGAGAGAGAGAGAGAGAGAGAGAGAGAGAGAGAGAGAGAGAGAGAGAGAGAGAGAGAGAGAGAGAGAGAGAGAGAGAGAGAGAGAGAGAGAGAGAGAACGAGAACGAGAGCGAGAGAGGAAGAGAGAAGAGTGAGAAAGACAGAAAGAAATAAAGAAAGATGAAGAAAGTGAGATCCATGGAAAGGAGGTGCTTTCGTTTCTACGGTCAGCCCAGAATGCTGGTGCTCTGAGGGCCATTGACCAGATCTGGATGAATAATTCAGCTCCTGGTGAGTTGGTCTCTGGAGGGATCCTGGGTCGGCGATGAGAGCTCAGCTCCACTTGATGGTAAATGTGCAGAAGTGGGACAATCAAGAGGTCTTTAAAAAGGCCCTGTGCACTTAACTCACAGGAGCCTCTCCATGTTGACCCCAGCCAAGATCAATACAGAGCCTGGGCCAGATGTTGTCCAATAACACGCTAGGGTCTAGGCGGAAGGCAAGGAGTGGGCTGTTATTTAGGAGGAGGACTCTAGAGAGCGTGGTCTGTGGGATTGCATTTATGCATGTACTCAAGGGTGAGTGGATCCATTGTGGAAGAAATACTGTAGAGCACGTGTCTAACTCATTTGACGTAAGGCCGAGTGTCTGCGGGTTTCCCCTCCTCCCTTGTACTTGATGATGAAGTAAGGTCACTAACTAGTAAAGAACTCCCCTCACCTGGTTGTCTAGGTCTTAAATGAATGGGGAAAAACTAAAACCCGTCGACACTAGGCCCTACATGGAATGAGTATGATACCCCAGTTGTTGTTGCTGTTTGACCCGCTCAGAATCACGTTGGATTAAACCTTTTACTGAAAGTGTGACTCATGAAAGAATACACTCATCCTGAGAGAGAAAGACAGAGAACGAAAAAAGAATTCAAACAATTGCAATTTATTGCTTTCAACTCGAGACGTCTTGTATGTTTGAGCAAGTTCCGAAAGTGTGGTTGTGTTCTTCTTTTTTTTTTAGGTCTAAGGCTGCCATCTTCTGGTTATATTTGGAACAATCACCATGCCAAGATAATGCATGATAGTACTTTACTGTATGTGTGATATAGCTTGATCTGTTGAGTTGAGAAACATGACTAAATGGGAGATTATATGTAAGTAATCTATCTTGGGAAACAAGTCCAGACAAAGGTTTATATCGTGTTTAGAGTGTGAGTGAGTGCCGGACCGTACTGTGCTGGCTCAGATATTTTATTTAGAAATGGTCCTTTCCAGCACCATTCCAACAACTATAGTGGATGTGAAACCAGGCTATCACAGTACAGATCAGCTCTGCACGGCTCAGTAGTTAAAAAGGGTAATAGTGTGTTAGAGTTCGGCCCATTGGTATCTCTCTCTCCACATCACATACTGTTAACTGGCACTTTCCCACCAGACCAGTGTGTATCATCTTTCATCATCAGTCCACGTCTCTCCACAAACACAACACAGGGAGCAAATGAAGTGCAGCGCAAACAATCAGCCCTGGACTGGGCTGGCTGTTTCTCCCAATCTGTCCCTGGCTCTCGGGCCGACCCCTAACTCTATGCAGGCATCCAGGGCTTATTGTCTAACAGCAGCAAGGCGTCTCCCAGTCTTAACAGAGCTGATTTGATCTCTGTCTCCTCTTCGTCAGCGAGCCATATTGTAGAGCCTTGAACAATGCATCAGAGGTGCTGCTAACCGCAAACATGGAGCTCAGTTGGGGCTTTTAGAGAGGGCTTCCAACTATAAACACCAACTAAGTTATACTAATTATCTCCCTCTCTCTCGTGCTCGCTCGCTCGCACACACGCGCACTCGCACAGACACACAGACACAAACACACATACACACACACACACACACACTTCGACATGCCAAATTGCTCAGGATGCTAGTTCATTTGTGTTGTACTGTTCTTCAGATGTTGCTCCAGGCACTGTGAGTTAAGATGAGACACACCGTTCCTCTGGCACGCTGATAGCTTTCTAAAAGCTTTCCACTCCACCAATTAAGTACACCAGACTTGGGAGCAATCATTCTCAGCCGTAATTAAAGGCAAATGTAACAACCTACTGGACACCAGTGGTGGCTGGTGGGAGGATCTATAGGAGAATGTTCTCATTGTCATGGCTGGAACAGTATCAGACACATCAAACATATGGAAAACACATGTTTGACTCCGTTCCTTTAATTCCACTCCAGCCATTACAATGAGCCCGTCTTCCTATAGATCCTACAGACATCAGTTCAAAGTCTAGTTTTGATTTACATTTATTTGAGTTGTCAACTAACGTGAATTCAATGTGAAATCAACAAAAAAATGTCACTGTGTTATTGGATTTATGTTAAAAGATGGGTAAAAAAACAAACATAAGGTACATTGTTATTATGACAAACTCTCTTGCAAGATGACGCCAAAAATCATTTAACAGCAACATATGCAATATGTTTCTGAATATGCCTCTGATGGTGCAGTAAGAACTTTGAAATAAAAATACATTTTTCACTGCGATAGAGTACAAGTTAACATTTTAATACCTAGATTACAATACTAGCAGTATAAAAAAATATGAAATTGCGTTAGGTTGATGATCCAATCAGTTTTCCATGTTGATTCAACGTCATCACATTACATTTTTTGTTGAAATTATGTGGAAACAATGTTGATTCAACCAGTTTTTGCCCAGTGGGAAGTGGTACAACGTAGAGGCTGATACACTGATATGAGAGGCCACAACTCACAATAGCATTAGCAATTTAACACAAACAGAGATTGAAGAGAAAAAAGGAATGAAGTTAATCTCTGATTTGTGCAAATACAGGAGGGCCAGCAAGGTGATTATTTCTGATATGGAGATAAATGCTGTTCATCTCATATGCTACATACAGTGCCTTCGGAAAGTATGCAGACCCCTTGAATTTTTCCACATTTTGTTACGTTACAGCTTTATTCTAAAATTAATGACAAAGCAAAAACAGTTTTTTAGAAATGTTTGTTAATTTATAAAAAATATAAAAAGCTGACATATTATATTTACATACAGTACCAGTCAAACGTTTGGACACACCTACTCATTCAAGGGTTTTTCTTTATTTTCACTATTTTCTACATTGTACAATAATAGTGAAGACATCAGAAGTATGAAATAACACATATGTAATAATTTCGTAACCAAAAAAGTGTTACAAGAAATACAAATATATTTTTTATTCTTCAAGTACCCACCCTTTACCTTGATGACAGCTTTGCACACTCTTGGTATTCTCTCAACCAGCTTCACCTGGAATGTTTTTCCAACAGTCTTGAAGGAGTTCCCACATATGCTGAGCACTTGTTGGCTGCTTTTCCTTCACTCTGCGATCCAACTCATCCCAAACCATCTCAATTTGGTTGAGATCGGGTGATTGTGGAGGCCAGGTCATCTGATGCAGCACTCCATCATTCTCCTTCTTGGTCAAATAGCCCTTACACAGCCTGGAGGTTAATGGGTCATTGTCCTGTTGAAAAACAAATGCTAGTCCCACTAAGCGTAAACCAGATGAGATGACGTATCGCTGCAGAATGCTGTGGTAGCCATGCTGGTTAAGTGCGCCTTGAATTCTAAATAAATCACAGACAGTGTCACCAGCAAAGCACCGCCACACCATCCACCTCCTCCTCCATGTTTCACGGTGGGAACCACATATGCGGAGATCATCCGTTCACCAACTCTGCGTCTCACAAAGACACGTTGGTTGGAAACAAAAATCTCAAATTTGGACTTATGGGCTGCAATTTCTGAGGCTGGTAACTCTAATGAACTTATCATCTGCAGCAGAGGTAACTCTGGGTCTTCCTTTCTTGTGTCTGTCCTCTTGAAAGCCAGTTTCATCATAGCGCTTGATGGTTTTTGCGACTGCACTTGAAGAAACTTTAAAAGTTATTGAACTTTTCCAAATTGACTGACCTCCATGTCTTAAAGTATTGATGGACTGTCATTTCTCTTTGCTTATTTGAGCTGTTCTTGCCATAATATGGATTTGGTCTTTTACCAAATAGGGCTATCTTCTGTATACCACCCCTACCTTGTCAAAACACAACTGATTGTCTCAAACGCAATAAGAAGGAAAGAAATTCCACAAATTAACTTGTTAATTGAAATGCATTCCAGGTGACTACCTCATGAAGCTGGTTAAGAGAATGCCAAGATTGTGCAAAGTTGTCATCAAAGCAAAGGGTGACTACTTTCAAGAATCTCAAATATAACACCGATCTGTAGAGATCCTGTAGAGATCCAAACGTTTGACTGGTACTGTAAGTATTCTGACGATTTACTCAGTACTTTGTTGAAGCACCTTTGGCAGCGATTACAGCATTGATTCTTCTTGGGTATGAAGCTACAAGCTTGGCACATCTGTATTTGGGAAGTTTCAGATCCTCTCAAGCTCTGTCAGGTTGGATGGGGAGCGTTGCTGAACAGATATTTTAAGGTCTCTCCAGAGATGTTCGATCGGGTTGAAGTCCAGGTTTTGGCTGGGCCACTCAAAGAAATTCAGAGACTTGTCTCGAAGCGACTCCTGCATTGTCTTGGTTGTGTGCTTATGGTTGTTGTCCTGTTGGAAGGTGAACCGTCACCCCAGTCTGAAGACCTGAGCACTCTGGAGCAGGTTTTCATCAAGGATATCTCTGTACTTTGCTCCGTTTATCTTTCCCTCGACCCTGACTAGTCTCCCAGTCCCTGCCGCTGAAAAACACCCCCACAGCATGATGCTGTCACCACCATGTTTCACCGTAGGGATGGTGCCAGGTTTCCTCCAGACGTGATGCTTGGCATTCAGGACAAAGAGTTCAATCTTGGTTTCATCAGACCAGAGAATCTTGTTTCTCATGGTCTGAGAGTCCTTTAGGTGCCTTTTTGGCAAACTGAAATTGGGCTGTCATGTACCTTTTACTGAGGAGTGGCTTCCGTCTGGCCACTCTACCATAAAGGCCTGATTGGTGGAGTGCTACAGAGATGGTTGGCCTTCTGGAAGGTTATCCCATCTCCACAGAGGAACTCCAGAGCTCTGTCAGAGTGACCATCTCCCTGACCAAGGGCCTTCTTCCCTGATTGCTCAGTTTAGCTGGGCGGCCAGCTCTAGGAAGAGTCTTGGTGGTTCCAAAGTTCTTCCATTTAAGAATTATGGAGGCCACTGTTCTTGGGGACCTTCAATGCTGCAGACATTTGTTGGTACCCTTCCTCAGATCTGTGTCTCTGAGCTCTACGGACAATTACTACGACCTCATGGCTTGGTTTTTGCTCTGACATGCACTGTCAACTTTGGGATCTTATATAGACAGGTGTGTGCCTTTCCAAATCATCAATTTAATTTACCACAGATGGACTCAGGAAACAGGATTCACCTGAGCTCAATTTCAAATATCATAGCAAAGGGTCTGAATACTTATGTAAATAAGGTATTTCTGTTTTTTATTTTTTATAAATCTGTTTTTGCTTTGTCATTATGGGGTATTATGTGTACAGTAGATTGCAGTTTTAAAAAAAAATCAATTTTAGAATAAGGCTGTAATGTAACAAAACATGGAAAAAATCAAGGGGTCTGAATAGTTTCCGAAGTCACTGTATGTGAAGTGACACAAATGGTACCAATATTGCATTTAGGCCTTTACCAGTAGGCTTTTTATATCTGCATGAATTCCTACGGTACTCTTTAACCACCACACTGGTACGACTATTATGGCCAGTGTCGTAGCAAACAGCCTATATTACACTACTGCTCATCCAATATAATTTGCCCACTTTGCAATTATGCTCTCCTTCAGCATTCGACCATGGCATTTTCTTCTTGTTTACATTGGTTAAGTGGTTAAGATTGACCAAAACAATACCCTCATTTCCTGTTAGACTAGATGCCAAAGCACATAGTAGGCAGAAGGAGACAGGCAGACTAATAGTTTCAGCTGTACAAGAAAGTGATTGCAAGTGCCAGGGACAACACAGGAAATGACTGTGCAGACTTGATTGTGGGGATGAGGGATGATGCAGCTCAAAGAGTTCAGTGCATTTGGCTACGGAGCGAGTGACAGAGTGCCGCTACCCTCGACCACCTCAATGTCAACGATGCAGAACACGGACAACCAGAAGTCGTAGAAGTGTAAATCGTTTTGACATGGAGCTGCACGTGTTGCCTTTTGCTCTTAAGAATGTCTCTCTAAAACGCTGTATAATACATTGCTGAAGCACTGAGTATTCCGAAACAGAAGGGCACAGAGGAGGGGGTATGATTCAAAATGAGGTCTGCTTTAAGAGGTCATGTCAACATAAACCTGGATTTCCAAAGAGCATTAGAACTAATTTCATGCAAACATGAAAAATATGCAAGAGGGCCTACATGGGCTGAACAATGGAAATCGATGCATTCTAAATGAAAAACTCGGCACGGCTTAATAGTGTATTCTGAGCAAGAAGCTTACTGGACTAAATTCACAATACAATAAGATACTCCAACTAATGTAAATAACAGCTTGTAAGCGTTCCAGAAAATGCATTATGCACTCTTGTTAAAAATAATCCCTCTGAGAAAGGCTGGTGTGAGTGGCCAAGAGTGAAGTCACATCCCTGGAGTGTTTGCCTTTAGTGTGTCCCTCATGAGCAATCAATAGAAATGGAAACTTTTCCTGAGTCGCTTACCATACGCCTGAGATGAAGGGATGAGCTCACCTCACAAAAGCCATATAAATCAGTTGTATGGCAGAGGAAAGTAATCTCTGCCTGTCTCACCCTCACACAGATACACACACACACACACACATGCACACCCATATAGTCATGCGCATGAACCCCCATGCATGCGTACACACGCAGACACACGCACACACACACACTGGTCAATTAACATAAAGGACAGCACGTTAGCGTGTAGTACACTTGGGAAATGAATGCAAATGGCAGCTCAGCCCCTCTCTTTTGTCTCTGATCCTGTCTTACCGTGGTAGATCTTCTAACACAGGGATCTACAAAATACCAATCAGTGTACCTTAGCTGTGAAGCGCTCTCTCACAGATAAAGAGCTTATGCATGAAACCTCTGGAAATACACTTGAGCTTGACTTGTAAAATGCCGTCGAACTGAGCAAATCCCTGATCATATCCCTTAGAGACATTTGGATGGCAGAGAGATGGGGGCATGGTGGGAGCTCTACAGCTCAACGTCAACAAGGAGGAAGGGATCTCTCACGTCCTCCACCTCGCCTCCTTTTGAAAGTGTATTGGAGAGTAAAGTCAGATGGGAGGGACCTTAGACCTTCTCTTCCTTTATTGTCGGGAGGAAGGCGAAGGGATAGAATGCGGGGAATCGAGGAGGCGAAGAGAAAGGATGTGAGGAATCGTGCAAATCGAAATTGAGATAGCATTCTCTATTATGTTTCCTTGCATCTTTGTGGCCTCTCCCCTCTTCATCTCCTTGCCTCCAAACATATTATTCTTGGATGTACAGAAATATATATATATATTTTATATATAACTTTCTGGAAAGCTCTCTGATTTGGCATTTTATTCTCCTTTAACTACCAAAACAGCCCGTTTCTCTGGTGCAGATACTTTTTTCCATTACTCCTCTGTGACCAGAGAATAAGGAGTATGTTCCAATAATCTCTCCTTCTTCCTGAAGTGTGCTCACGGTCACTACTCCCCACAAATTTAAAAGCATTGGATTGGTGTAGGCATGGGCTAGAGGAGTGTCTTATGACTGTCATTTCCTGTCAAATCAATTAAGGGAAGTGCACACTTCAAAATAAAGGAAAAATTATTGGGATGCATCCTAGGTGAAGAGGGAAGAGTGAACAAGAAAAGTGATAGTGCTTTTCCACTGGAGGGATTTAGACTGAGACAAACTTGCCATCCCGTGTAGCTCAGTTGGTAGCGCATTGCACTTGCAATGCCAGGGTTCTGGCATGTTCTCGAGACTGTAGGGTCTCATTACAGTGATAGTAACAACAGTCTTACCCATGTTGCTGTAATTCTTGGGGTGTATATTTTATTCCATTACCGTATATGCATGATCGAACAGTGGAGTGGAAAACACATGACGAGTATAATTAATAGCCAACAACATGAATTTGCCCCCACAAAATGACAACGTGAATGAGCTGTTTCTAGTGATAACCAACAAGCATATTTTCCCTGAAGGCAAACACTTGTGATTGTGAATAAAGGCTTTGAAGAATTGAAATCATGGAACCATTCTCAAGGTAACAAGTCTCCTTTGATGCCTCTTGTCTTATAGGGTACTGTAGTAAGCCTACAATACAGAGACGGTCGCAAATGACAGCGGTGATGTGTCTCACTTCACCATTGACAAAATAATTCTCAACCAACAGTTCTATGAACTGAATAGAACATTTCCTGTTTTTGTTGCACCCGTCATTTCTGGTTTGTTAAAAGAAATAGATCCCTCTTCCAGTAACATTTTAAAGGCATATCTGAGACTACTCAAGGGAATACAATATGGTTTAGAGTGTTGTAGGATGTATGTCCATTAGTAGCTTATAATAAAAACATTGGTAGCGTAGGCCTTAGCCTATAAATAAAAGCCTACTTCTCTTAAAGATACCTATTAATTACATTGTTATATTGTGATCCAGTGAGTTCTCATGTTGCGTGATCATTCAAGTATGATAATTGCATATACTGCAGGTACAGTACATTAGAAGTAGGTTATTTGAAGTGTACAGTACAATACAGCGCAGTACAATACAGGGCAGGACAGCTTTATAAACTGGGGCAAGTCTTTCATGTGTGATTATGTGGCCCCCCTCCGTACACACACACACATACACACACAGTGAGAAACCACAGTGAGAATTATGCTCACCTGCATTGAGGAAGTAAAAAAGGTCATTGGATGTTAGCATGTGCACCACTGAGCAGATTTTGTCATATCAGATTTGATATAGTGCACTAGACTAGGCTAATACATCTCACTTTCTAAACTCATGGGACAGACACTTTTCCCTCTAAAATGCGTGTATGCATCATAGTACTGACTGTCTGGCACTTTCACATAAAAAATGTATCACCTTAATAATAAATGAAACCTCTCAGAGATTGATTTATTAAAAATGTGACCCAGCATTTTCCATTTCCAAAAACAAGTAAAAAAAATAAAGTCGATGTTTTTTATTTTTTATTTTTGTTGTCATGCTTTTTCATTCTGTATCATTTTGGCAATTTGCTTACCTGGTTAAATAGGCCATTAAATGATATGGAGATGATACTATAAGACAATGTATACTTCATAATCTTGGATATTAAAACAAATGAATATTTGAACAGTTATGCTAATGTACTGTAGGTAGACCGACTGCTGTGTTCAGGTTGCACGCTTTGTGTCTGGAGAACCTGCATCATGCGTTATTGTGTTGCTCTGGCTTAGTAACACAAGACAAAGTATTTTATCAACTGGATATCATTTTAATTCAAGGTCTCCTCTATCTCTTCCTTCATAGACAGGTGTGCGGACGACCGACTAGGGCTAGACCTCGTTTTTAAAATGATGGAGCCGTATAGTTTCGCTGAGTGCTTGGAATATGCAAAGGCTTTTCTCCTGTACATCTCTCCCTTCCACATAGATATCATTAGCAGAGTGGACAGCACTACCCCGCCCAGCGTCAGTAGACAAAGCCCCGCTATCACGCACCTATCCAGGTGTGCCCCTACCCTGGCACTTTCGATTTCCAGCCTCTCCATCTCCCTCGCGGACACACTCTCCGGGTCCACTTTGACCCCGCGAGGGACTGCATAGGATATAATCACTAACGAGATCCCAGTGACTAGGAAAGTGACCGCGCTTATAAAACCGTAATCTACAGATGCCCCCGAACTTTCTGATGCGAGATCATCATCTGACATTAGGGAGAGCTCATGCAACCCCTCGGGCCGAATGTCGCTCGCACAGTCATTAGGCCTACAGGATTTGTGGATACTTTCCCCACTTTTCCCAGGGCTTGCCAGGCGCAAATTCACATTCTCGTCGACATAGGTGAAAGATGTCTCTGATTCCTCGTCGCAGCACACTCTGACCTTCTCCAACGCAGGATGACCGTGTTTAAAATGCGGACCTCCGTTAAGGGGAACCGTCCTTGGTGCTGAATTACACAGTCCTTTGCAGACCGGAGCTGAGATAGAGAGCGCCCCTCCGGCTAAACTGCTCGCTTTACGAACATGAACCGAATTGGAAGCCCAGTCAAGGACGCAGGGAGGATCGGGTTGTCTGCCTCTTCCTTCATCTATATAAAGAAGCTCTACAGAAGCCATTCGATTCTTTCCGCTGGTTCACTTCAATTATTTCCCCACGGCGTTCTGAGTCCGCAGCATCCCTGATGAGAAATAATTGACAAAGCAGATGTCACATAGGGCCTGATTATTAAAAACGATCAAATTATTTCATTAGGAAAACAGCAGCCACCTGTGCGTAATTTGTGGCGCTTCAAGCGCATTTTGGGCAAGTATGCTCATTATGTTATCAGAAATACTTAGCCTAAAAATGTACAATTGTTTGGGTTTAAGTAATTTGCTCCACGTATACAAAGCGATTAAAGTGACAGATTAGCAGTATCCAATTAGTGTGCAATCCCCTTAAACCCGATTATCTGTAATTATTTTTCAAACATAATGTATATCATATTATGGAAGAACACCCCCTTCACTATACCTAGTCATGAGAAGTGTACATAACTGTATCATAGGGAACATACAACTTCCAATAATAGGCTGTTATGGAGATAAATCATTTCAGTAGGCTGCTTTGTGCGGGAAATGGGATGGGTTTGAAGTAGATAAAAAGCTTTCCACGCCTTGCGTGAAATGTTGAAGATTAATCAAATAACGTGGTCGTTTTGCGATGTGTATTTGGAGCATGCAGTCTTCCCTATAGCCACAGTGCATCTGCTTAGTGCGCTCAGATAATATAAACGACTCTATTTCAGGAAATAAATCATATAAAAGCACTTACTTCTTTAGAATTCATTATGTCGAATTGTCTTCATATGCCAGAATACTTTGTATAGCGGAATCATAAAAGATCGAGGACTAAATGCCTTTAACGAAACTGAAAACGTAGCCTCGAGTCCTCGTCTGCTTGAGAGGAAAGATTTTCGCTGTAGTCCCTCCCTCTCACGCAAGGTTTAAGCTGCCTCGCTATGGTGCTGAAATGAGCTGGCTAGCCCGGGTACCCTTGAACAGATGCAGATTACATCGGTGTGCATTCAAATAAACACACACCAGAGAGGATTTCATTCTTATGGACCTCTGCATTTGAAGTCCATATAGACTTGTATAAAAACAAATATTTTTCCCCTAAACTATCAACCTTATGGAAATTCGATATCGTTTATTTGATCAAATGTCAATGAACGTTACTAGAGCTGTGTTAATAATCTTCTCAAGATTCGTGTAGATGCTTGGTTGCATCAAGTGAAAACATGCATAGGCCTAAACCAATAGCCAGTTTACAGTGAATTGTCAACTGATCCACATGGGAGAAAAGGAAAGGGGGATACCTAGTCAATTGTACAACTGAACACTTTCAACTGAAATGTCTTCCGCAATTAACCTAACCCCTCTGAATCAGAGAGATGCGGGTGGCTGCCTTAATCGACATCCACGTCATCGGCGCCAGGGGAGCAGTAGTTGTTGGGGGTTAACTGCCTTGCTCAGGGGCAGAATGACAGATTTTTACATTGTTGACTTGGTGATTCTCGATCCAGTAACCTTTCGTTGTTGACCCAACAATCTGTGCCCTGGCCCCATGGAAGATTAGTGGTCACTATGTCAAAGGCATCATTTAATCCATGTTTAATCTAGAGAGCTAGCCCTGAAAATATTAGTACATGTCATTCATTCATTCATTCATTCATTCATTCATTCATTCATTCATTCACATATTCTGAGTCCATCTTCATCTTTGTAAAGCTTTAAAGCAATCCAAAAGATACAGTACAATGATTTTTCTGAATGGCAACACTTTGCATTTCAATTGATGCCATTGTCACCTCCACCCGCATATTTGTTAGTATAACCCTATCCCTTTACGCAGCTGTGTCCCATGCACCACAATTCAAAGCTATTGAGGCCATGCAAATATCGAGAGAGCCAACTATACATTCCAGAGCACAAACAGACAACAGCATCAGACAGAATTGCCCAGTCACACGCTGCCAGCAGCAGACCAGAAGCAGTACAGGGTGAAGGACTTTGGCCCATGGCCCAATAAGCTACCGTTTAACAGATGAGGCTGGAGGAGAGAGGAGAGAGAGGAGGGAAAGTGATCAATCTAGACAGTTGTTACAGCAGAGCTTGGGAAGCAATACTGCCCAGTCATGGCTTGATGTATCATGACCCTGCATTATGAGAATGGCCAGGCTGCTGTATATTCCAAGTATAAACAGAGCTGATACAGTATATGACTGTGTACTTATCTAAGACTTACAGACCATCAGTTGTTATCTGCTACAACTAACTAGGCTACACCACTCCGCCAAGGACAAAAGCCCTGCATGCGGTAAAGACAGCAACCCTGAGGCCAGTGCATCTTCATAGAGTGTCTCATGCTGGGTTGTGGTATTTAGTTATCTGTTATGGTACAGAGGTGCGGGCATTGCACTGTACTTAAATAGAACATAAACCCCAAGTCTAAAACCTAAGCACTAAACATTAACCAGCGAATGTAAACAGTAAACAGCCTCCCACTGTACATGCCCATGTCATGTGATGATATATGATTAGATTCATCTATTTGACTTATTTCAATTACATTTATGAGCAATTCCAAGTGTACGGAAGGAAATATGACCGAGCATCAGCCTCTGGGCATCTAATGGCCAATGCTTGCTGGATTAATAATAAGCAGGTGGCTCAGTGGCGTATGCCTTAGAGATTGTTTTGGAGAGTTGGCACGCAAACCCTAGCTGTATTTGAAATGTTTTGACACCGTCTTTCAGGGGAGGACAAGGCAGGGTGGCTAGAGCATTCCGAGAAAATAAAATGACCTCGGGGACTCTATTAGAGAAAGAAAAGGACAGAGCATAATAGAGTGATAGAGAGTAGTAGAGAGAAATGAAAGACAGGACTGAAAGGTTGGGCATCCGAGAGCGGATGTAGAGGTTGATAACAGTTAGACAGGGTCATAAAATATTCAGTAGTTGGCACTGAAGGTTCATTGAATGGTTGTCCTAATTGGACCAAGGTCTTGCCCTGACATGGATTCTATGGGTTATGTTGTAACTTCTCACAATGTAGTGCTGTTTTCTCTCATTTGAATATCAATCAGATTTTTTTTTAGGCCTTTCAGAAGGAATACACCTCAAAAGATGGAAGCAAAAACAAGAAGGCAAGGCTGTGTGTGTGTGTGTGCGTCCCAGATTGGCAGATTAAAGAAGACATTCATCTTTTGATGAAAAGATAATTAGATAAAAAAAACTTTTTTTTGCAACAGTCATTAACTCATGCTGCTCATTCGATTAAACTTCTAGGCAGGGATAATTGATTATTATTTTCTGTCTACCCGCACTCTCTGCATTATAATTAATGTAATGCTATCAACTAAGGCCTCTACCATAGCATGGCTTGCTTTGCATACTAATTTATCAGGTAGATATTTTGCGCAATTCTACGACTTGCCCCTAAATGTCTATGCAACTGAAATATTAGTCCTATCTCTTTGTGACATTTAGACAATTTTACTGTATCTATTTATGACATTATTACACCATACAGTTGAAAATCTGGTTTTAGAGTGAGCAATATTTGCTATTATTGTGATCAAACCACGTCATGGGGATTTAGTGTTAGGTCATACAAACAGCTCTTTGGTGTTTTTGTATGCAGAGCATACTTTTTCAGGAAAGCTGTTTATTATGGAAAACACACAGGTTTGAAGCAGGGATAGGTTTTGTTCATTAGTCAAATGAAATAAGCTTGACTTCAGGCCAAATGTCATTCATTTTTGGAGACGAAACATGCCAAACCTTGAGAAGTAACCACGGCAAATATAAAAAAATAAAACAAACCTTTATTTTTTTGTTGTGAAGTTTAGCTTGAAAGTTAAATTAGAAAAGGGATGTTCTCACAAAAGGCTTTGTAATAAATAATTCATGGCATTAGCATAAAATATAATTACATCACAGTCAAAGCTTTTATGAAATAGATATTCATAAATGAATGGACTCCTACCTGACAACCCTGCCATAACTTAATCAGATACACATTCACATTTCAGTTTAAGATGAATGACAATCGGGCGGCAGGGTAGCCTAGTGGTTAGAGCATTGGGCTAGCAACCGAAAGTTTGCAAGTTCAAATCCCTGACCTGTGAAGGTACAAATCTGTCATTCTTCCCCTGAACAAGGCAGTTAACCCACTGTTCCTAGGCTGTCATTGAAAATAAGATTTTTTTTCATAACTGACTTGCCTGGTAATAAAAAAATAATTCATCACAGCCAGTCAACTATGACCCCCAACATTTTAATTATATTTCAGACTACTCGCTCAGCAAACACACCCAAGAGATTATTTAGCCTAAAGGAATTACCACCCTCCTGAGACTGCAGCAGTTCAAAAATTGAAATGTTTCATGATAATAGAGGAAACTTGTCCACATGGTGAAAAACAAAGGGAACAAAAGCAGTTTTTACCTCTTCTTCTATAATCTAACATTACCATTTTGCAAGAGTGCAGTTGAATTGATACCAAAACAGTTTGGGGATTCAATTGACAGTTTGACTGTTTTTAAAATTACACTGACTGTATAAAGCATTAAAATATTGAGTTGTACCCCCTTTCGCCCTCAAAACAGCCTCAATTCTCCGGGGCATGGACTACAAGGTGTCGAAAGCATTCTACAAGGCTTCTGGCCCATGTTGACTCCAAGTTGACTGGATTCCCTTCGGGTGGTGGACCATCCTTGTTACACGCGGGAAACTGTTGAGAGTGAAAAACCCAGCAGCGTTACAGTTCTTGCTTGACACAATCAAACCGGTGCGCCTGTCACCTACCATACCCCATTCAAAGGCACTTAAATCTTTTGTCTTTCCCATTCAATTCACCCTCTGAATGGCACACATACACAATCCATGTCTCGATTGTCTCAAGGCTTAAAAATCCTTCTTTAACCTGTCGCGTCTTCTTCATTCAGTCCATCCCCTGATGAATTGAGGCTGTTCTGGGTCGGGGGGGGGGGGGGCAGTGGTGAGTGATGAATTTTCATAATTATCCCCCTTGAGTATAATTGGGTCTGTTAAGAGTCCTAATTCCATGTTGTGTTTCATATTCCTTTAGACATTCCTTGACCAAAACAAAAGCACACAATTGTGGTGGATGCATTTCCCCAAGTCCCTCTATTTGCAATTTGTCCAGAAGATGGCAGTGAAAGGCCATTCTAATAATACTTGTGAGTACCTGCAGAATCACGCCGATATGATTATGAGAACACTCCACTGATCAAGTCACATTTGTTTTGTGAGCGGTGTCCATGACTATTATTTAGAAGGTGTGGTATATTCATATATGAACTATAACTATTTTCTTACTGAATCATGTTTAAATGTCCAATCACAGTGAGGTTTTACAATGGGATATTTTTATTGGCCGTTTGCACATTAATTGTTATTTTTTGCTGTAACAGCACCCACGACAGACTGGAAACAACAAGTAGACAGACTGGAAACAAGTACCTTGCTCCAGGTCACAACAGCCGTAACCTGACATATTGATTTTCCAGTAACCCTTTGATTGAGTTAAATAAAGGTTAAATAAATAAGTACAAATGAATTGACGTCAACCCAGAGATTTATCACATCATCAGCCTTGGGAGTCGAGGCCCGAAATCAACCCTTCAATATGTATCGATAACATATTAGACTGAGGTCATTTTGAACCCCTATAGTGAAGGTATTGTGCTTAGGGTGTCCAACTGTAATTACATGTCTCTCTCCATTAGTACTTTGAAAAATGTGTGATCTTAACCTCCTGAACTCTGCCTGTGAGGACGGATACACTATATACATATTCTGCTACATCACTAATATATTTATCCCGCTACTGACATGGTATGGGTCGATAGAGCCATGACAATAAAGTAATGACACACAGGAGCAGATGAGTCACAGCAGACAAGACCGTTTATTAATTGATGCATTATCAGCGTTCACTGTTTCAGCCATTCAACACAGATGCACTCTTGAACTTTATATATAACTTCATTCAGCCAGTAGTTTTGACAGTGGTGCTCACAAGTCAAAATGGGTTTCCCGTTTTTTTTGTGTACTACTTCATCCAATTGTGTACTACCGCATCCATTTTGTGTCATATGTTACGAATTTGTATGATAGGCTATGTTATAAATCCAATTCATGGAATATGTTACACATTTATTGTGCTTAAAACCCCCTAGAGTCGATTGATGAACCGGTGCGTCAATCTCGCTAACATAATACAAAAATCCCCATCAAAATCTATCAATTTAAACTAGCACTGTGGCACATCCGCATCTGTGGTGAAAGGTGGCAGAGCTAGAGCAGTGTTTGTCAGACCATGACACAAAACTTCTGTAGCGTCTGAACGGTTTGACTTATAAACTATTATGACCACTCTGTGGAAAGGGGAGACTCTCACGAACACAAGTACCGGTTTAAAAAAATGAACGGAAGTATCACTGCAGTTTTGTACCTGCCCAAAAAAGGAGTTGAATATGTAAAAGAGTGTGCAAAGCTGTCATCAAGGCAAAGGGTGGCTACTTTGAATAATCTCAAATATAAAATATATTTAGATTTATTTAACACTTTTTTGGTTACTAAATGATTCCATATGTGTTATTTCATAGTTCTGATGTCTTCTCTATTATTCTACAATGTAAAAATAAAGAAAAATGCTGGAATGATTAGGTGTGTCCAAACTTTTGACTGGTACTGTACATTTTAGTCATTTAGACACTGTGATTCAAAATTACACTTTGGTTCGTTCAACCAATTCAATTTGTCTGAAATCAAATACCGAATTTGACAGATCATTGTGATTTTTCAAAATTGAATTGATGCTTCTCAATTGCTTACAACACTTAATGCGCATTCACCTTGCATAGCGATTGGTGCAATGTAGTGGCGGTAGTCTATCATAAGAGTTGGAGGCGTGGCCTAATGGGGCGTGGTTTTCACTTTGTAATTTTGGGCCACCCGTGACAGTGAATGTCATTTCAGGTATTTTTTATTTATTTTTATGATTATATGTTCACTGCCAGCACTGACTGAAATGATATCTGCTTAAGTACTGTGATACTAAAAAGCCTGGAAAGGTTTCTGTTGATGTAATGGCCACCATTTGGTTACAATATTCTAATCAGTTCATGTGAAAGTATTATGTAAAGAAAGTGTTTGGAGTCATTTATTCATGCAATGGAACCAACTTAATATCTTCATTAAGAGGAAATGTATTTCATTGCGTGTAACCCAATTGAAAATGTGGATAGGTTATTCCAAAGTTAAATATCCACTTGGTAAAACATAAAAAAAATGGGTTTTATATATATTAGTTTGTATTGATGTAACTTTTTTAGGTTAAACCAGAAAGCCAAAGTAAGTTCAGTGCTGGCTGGCTTGCCACTGAACCTAAGCAGGGTTGCCCCCAGGGCAGTAATTGGGGACATTGCCCTGTGTAGGGTGCTGTCTTTCGGATGGCACATTAAACGGGTGTCCTGATTCTCACTAAAGATCCCATGGCACTTATTGTAAGACTAGGGGTGTTAACCCCAGTGTCCTGGCTAAATTCACAATCTGGCCGTCATACCATCATGGCCACCTAATCATCCCCAGCTTCCAATTGGCTCTTTCATCTCCCCTGTAACTATTCCCCAGGTCTTTGCTGTGAATGAGAATGTGTTCTCAGTCAACTTACCTGGTAAAATAAGGATTAAAGAAAAAAACATTCTCTGAATGTTCTGTTGAACCCGACTTTAAATAGAACCACAGGAAATCTGCAGGAAAAGTTTATGTTGAAGTACTGAAATTCCCACTGAAGAACATTGTTTCTGAACTATTTGAGAACATTCCCAATGTCAAACCAGTTGGAGAACTTTACTAGAACATTACCAACATTTTAATGAAATGTAACCATGTTTTAACTTTTAATGAAAAGTTCTGTTAAAGTAATGAAAAACCAATATATAATTTTTTGGGTCAAGTTCGATAAACGTGCTGATAATGTGCCTAAACCAAGCAACTATCCTGCACCGTTCCCGGAAAGTGTTGGGAAGGTTTAATGCAAAATGACCATAGGACAACCACGCTCTCACCAAGCTCTATGAAATATATAGTTCTCAGAACGTTATGTGCTAGCTGGGAGGTCAATGCAAGTAAGAGAAAGACACTGAACACGTGTGATGTCATGATGTCCAAACAAGACTTTCAGATAACCAATACATCTGAAATGTCAAATTTGAGTATGATTTTACAAATGTACAACTTGAAATATAGGTTTGGTAATAATCAAATACAACAGTTGGCATTGAATCATATATTTGGTTAATATATTTGGTTTCACACAAACGTAGTTTTCTAAAATTGAGAAACCCTAACTCATTTATTGTTTTAGGCTTTATCCAAATAGTTCATTTTACTGTGTACATGTTTTAAATCCATTGTTAAAATTCACGTCCCTGCTCTATCATGCATGCATACGCTGCTTTTCTGTTGGCTGCAACCACACTACCAGAACAGCTGGTAGAGTGTGGAGCCACAGTCAAAACGCTCTTTGAAGCTCTGTGCGTAATGAGAAGGCTGTCTTCTCAGACTTCAGCAGCGCAAGACGTCACACCTGTTTACTTTACCTCTTTGCTTTTACTGGCAGTTGCCTAACTTCGTGCATAAAGAGGACTAAAACATGGGTAAACAGCATCAACATCCAAACCTGGTCTTCGTATTAATCGAATATATTTTGCTCGACTTTATATGATATATCTCTTTCATAACCTCATGAAATGAGTTAACTTTTATTTTGGATAAGTAATACCAAATACTTTATTGAATAATGACTTGGTTTTGGAACTAATAGATTTTTTTAAGGGAACTCTCTTGAGGCTATTTTAAATGTAAAGTCTATGTCTGAAATGAATTACTCCTCCAAGTGAAGTGTACAGAACTAAACCATGGAAAATGTTACTTTAAATCCAGATAACCAGACGCTTGGTCCATGGACTGATTATAGCATGGAATACAAAGTGGTCAGCATATTTTTTGTGATCCTCATCTGTGGGATAGGAATGGTTGGAAACGTTATGGTGATACTAGTTGTTCTTACAACCAAACACATGCGGACACCCACCAACTGTTACCTGGTGAGTTTGGCGGTGGCCGACCTGATGGTTCTGACTGCGGCGGGACTGCCGAATATTACAGAGAGTTTGTATGGAGGAGGCTGGGTGTACGGATACGTCGGGTGCCTTAGCATAACTTATTTCCAGTACTTGGGCATCAACGCGTCTTCATGCTCCATCACCGCTTTCACCATTGAGCGGTACATAGCCATCTGCCACCCCATAAAAGCGCAGTTTATGTGCACTCTGTCAAGAGCAAAGAAAATCATACTGGTCGTTTGGGCTTTTACCTCGCTCTACTGCGCATTGTGGTTTTATCTGTCTGACACGAAAGAGTTGATTTACGACAATATTACCTTGGTCTCATGCGAATACAAAGTGTCAAGAAATCTTTACCTGCCAATCTACTTCACTGACTTTGCCGTGTTCTATGTGGTGCCTCTCATGCTAGCCACTGTTCTGTATGGATTTATCGCCAGAATTCTTTTCCTCAACCCATTGCCGGCAGACCCCAAGGAAAATACTAAAAAGTGGAAAAAAGAATCATGCCAAGGAAATAGGATGATGAGCACCAACAATTCATCCTGTAGCACAACTGCCCGCTCTCGCAGGCAGGTAAGTTGCCACTATTGTTTTAAAGTTTGTTATCTTATAAAGGTGTATCTACAGTGTAATAACTACAGTGTGTTTGTGTGTGTGTGTGTGTGTGACTCCAGTATAATTAGATTATGAATTCAACAGTTTTATAATTGCACTGGTATGATATGTCGTGAAGTTGGCGTGTTCAACCCAAGAATATACTGTACACTCTTACAAAAATTGCTTCCAAAAGGGTTCTTCGGCTGTCCCCATAGGATAACCCATATTGGTTCAAGGTAGAAGCCTTTTGGGTTCCATGTAGAACACTGAGTGGAAAGGTTTCTACCTCAAACCAAAAAGGGTTCTTCAAAGGGTTATTTTATGGGGACAGCCGAATAACCCTTTTAGGTTATAGATAATTAAGACCTTTTTTTCTATGAGTGTATGATAACATCCTAGAGAAGTGAACATTTGCCCTCTGGGCACAGATGTCAATTCAACGTCTATTCCACATCTATTCCACGTTAGTTCAACGTAATTTCATTGAAACGACGTAGAAACAACGTTGATTCAACCAGTGGGTAGTCATTGTAAGTAGATTGCAGTGTGCAGCACGAGCAAGTCAACATGCAACAAACCGCATTAGTATAGACTCATAAAGCCTCGCCACTATGCTGACAGCACACGTCACTGAATAATGTAGTTTGTAACACATATAGAGCATACACAGCACCTGAGACTGAGCATGCGAATGGGAGGGGTGTGAGTTTATCTGAAGGAGTGGATTATCAAGTATTGCGGTGCCAGCAGCATGTTATGGGAATGCTTGTCACCAGCAGGGACTGGAGACAGAGTACCGCAAAATAAATACTGGGGTACGTCTACACCATACCGGTTAAACATGAGTCAACACAATATTTAAAACGAAGATGCCAAGAAACCTGTAGGATATTACACTATTATTTGTCGTTAACGCATGTCACCCTCATGAAAATTAGTGAATGGACTAGAAAACTTGTAGAATACGCCTCAAAATGTGATGTGGTTCGACGATAACAGTGACATTTTGTTAAGGCAGAGATGAGTGGCCGAGAAGGAGATGCGACTGGACAGTGAACTCAGTTTACAAGTGTAGGCCTAATGAATGACTATCACAGAATGTAATTCCTTACACTTTTTTTGCTGATTTGTAACAGATGTCTCTTTCCATTCATCAAATGGCCACTGCACAGTGCACTGTATGGATGTGGGAATTATTTTAGAGTGGACTAGCATGCTGACCACACCGCTCGCGTCGCGTGCGCGAGCGATGCAAAATCAATGTACACATACATGTTATTCAATCATTACACCCATACTGCTCGTGCGCGACAGTGGATTGGTTCTATTTGTGAAGCTCAACGCTCTGTAAGTCCTGCCTCTCAAATGTCCTCATTGGTTTTTAGAAGCATATACCCACGTACCATCTCCTCATTGGTTTTTAGGAGCATATTCCCACGTGGGTGATTGAAAGATGAACTGACATCCACACTCCAGTCGGTTGTAGGTTTACTGTTTTATCTGTGGATTAATTGTCGGAGTAGAGGACCTTGTGCATTTCAGGTAAAATCGCGCGATGGCACGCGCGCTGGTTTGGTCAGTATGTAACATGCGCAGGTTTCCAGGCTTACAACCCCCCCCCCCCCCTATGTCTTAGACTTTTAGAGGTTAATGTGTCATTAACATAACCAGTCATGATGTTTTCATCTGTTTGTCAAGCCATTGCCAAACTGTTAGGACACTACAGACGTTTCGTGAGAAGACCAATTTTTCGGGATGTTTCATGGTCAGACAAACATCGCTGTATCTCGCCCACCTTCCACCGCAGATGCGGAAGGCATCCACTACTGATGCGTAAGGCTGACATAGGCGGATGCGGTGGACTGAGATGCAGCCCATGCAAAAAAACGGACATCTCTAGATTAAATTGACAGCTTTGTCTGGGATTAAAAAAAAATGATGTTACTTAGATTGAGGTACGGGTGCATCAATAGACTCTTCGTTAAAAGGTAATGCATTAAAAAAGTTAAAAGGACACATTTTTACTATTAGGTCCACAGAGATCCTATTAATTGAATAGGGATTCTATATGTAATTCTACCTGTAGGAAATTAAATCTATAGTACTTTCACCGCTGATAAAAATGAAAGTTGCAAAGCCCAGGTAATAAATTAGAGGAAAACTGCCTCAGTCTTCTATTTTTCAGCGGGACAATTACACACATTTTAATGCCAAAGACACACCAGAATGGCTTTCCAAGAGATGTTAAGTGTTCCTGAGTGGTCCATTCTCAGTCCTGAATGAAATTTGCTTGAAAATCTGAGACCAGGTTTGAATATTGCTTTCCATCAATGACTCCCAACCAAATTTACTGAGTGTAAGCAATTTTGACAAAACCCACAGATATTAGATGCTTCCACCTAGCGTTAACTCTGGGGTGTGAAGACATAAGCACTAAAGACATCTTAGATGTTTTATTTGTAATGAATTAGGTTACCTTGGTTGCACATCCTCAGCCTTGTCCGTACATGGACCAAGCCAGCCTTGGGCTCTTTCTGTCTCAGTGGCATAGACAAAAAAGACAGATGATGGACCTATGCTCACTGCTAGGTCATTTAGCAAAACAAGTCAGGATAAGGCTCTGACATAACACACGCATCTCTAACTGGCCTAGCGATGAATGGAAACCAGTGCAATCCATGCCACATACCAGGGCCTGATGAATTACCTCAAAAGATCAAAATTGAATAAGGATAGTGGTCAGGAATGTTCCTCGAGTAATGATGATAGTCGCTCCCTAGCCCTATCCAATAAGAGACACATCACTGGTGTGAGACCTCACAACATAAATAAGTATGATAGAGTTTAATATAAACATGATCATATCATAATTATATTTGTAATTAAACTGCTCTCTAGGCTCTGTTGGTTTAGTCTTATAGATGCTGTTTTGTCCGTCTCTTCAGTCTGTGGTTGATATTAATTGTCAGAGGGTGCTCTCTGACCCATTTCAACCACTTTTCTTTGCATAGCAGGAACAGACATTTTTTCAGGTTCGTGTCAAAATGTTTTTACAGCGGTCAAGCTGAATTCTATTCTTTCCCATGTCTTTTGATGAAAATGGCTGTTGATTTTCTTCCATGTGTTGTTGTCAGGTGACTAAGATGTTAGCTGTGGTGGTGGTACTCTTCGCCCTCCTTTGGATGCCCTACCGGACGCTGGTGGTGGTAAACTCCTTCCTGGACAAGGCTTACCTGGACCACTGGTTCCTACTCTTCTGCCGCATCTGCATCTACCTGAACAGCGCCGTCAACCCTGTCATCTACAACGCCATGTCTCAGAAGTTTCGCACTTCCTTCAAGAAATTGTGTCACTGCGGTCCGCAGCGATTGGAAAAGCCGGCGTCTTACAGCGTGGCCCTGACCTACAGCGTCATCAAGGACACAACCAATGGAGAGAGCCCTGAACACTTTACTACCGAGATGGATGAGTTGGCCACGCCCACACCCAGTGACCAGTTCCTGCCCAGCACCAAGAGGATGTCATTCGAGGACCCCTCTCTGTCAGGCAGGGTTGCCCTTAGCACTCCCTGACGGAAAAAGTAAATCCATTCAGGCTCTAGTTTGTGAATTCTATTCTATAATTCATTTTTTTGCAGAGGAATTGATTTAATATTTGAGCAGTACAACGGCAAACATTAAATACCAAAAATGTGTTGTTAATAGAGGAAGGAATGCTTAATTTCTTTATCTAGCATGGTGAAAATATATTCTCCCCTCTCTGTAGCCATCTTAGCACAAAGCACCCAATTATAGGCATTGTTTAAATCCGTCCTAACATTGTGTGACACACAGATTTAATTTGCGAGGTAATACTGCTTTCACTGCTTTCACATACTGAGCAACAGTTTCCGTCTCTGTAAAGTGTTTTCCTACGAAGGAAAAATAACAAGGGAAAGATGTTATCCCTCTTTTTTATCTGGAGAAGTCTAGGCCAGGTACTCAGTGTGTGTGTGTGTGTGTGTGTGTGTGTGTGTGTGTGTGTGTGTGTGTGTGTGTGTGTGTGTGTGTGTGTGTGTGTGTGTGTGTGTGTGTGTGTGTGTGTGTGTGTGTGTGTGTGTGTGTGTGTGTGTGTGTGTGTGTGTGTGTGTGTGTGTGTGTGTGTGTGTTTAAAAGATAAGCTCACTCTAAGGGAGGAGTCAAACTGTCTGGCCTAAGTTGTTTGAACCATTCTGCTACTTTGCATGTTTTAAAACAGCATAGAGAGAATGTGATCACTGACCACATTTCAAAGGCAAAATTCAAAGGAGGCAGAGTATTAAAACCATCTCTGCTCTAGGGGTGTAAATATCGCACATTGCTTTGAAACCTGCCTGTCAGGGAAATAGAGATGAGGTGGGATGAAATTTCTTTAAAGGTTACAGATGATGAAAAAGACTGATAGCAAAGCAATGACACTCCAGATCTTTCATCCGTTTGACTGCTCAATGCCATTTGACTTTATAGTAACCTTACTGGTTACTATAAATCAGGCTCACCTGATATGGAACGTTCTGCGGGGGCTAGTGTCAAAAATGTATAGTAACCTTATTGGCCAGAAGGTTCACCCGATATTGAACTTTCCACAGGGGCTAGTGTCAAAAAATGCAGCACATCCTTCTGTACCCATAATGGACTACTGTGGTGTGGATTCAATCAAAAAGAGTTGAAAGGCCCGGAGTCCATAATGAGAAAGATCTTTGATGACTCAGACACCTGGGTGGTTGATGGTTGTCTCTAGGTCAGGGGCCTGACATGACCAGACCAAACATTATGTTGACATCTGCAACAGCAGAGACTGATGGTAGCATTTCCCCTTACTGGATCCCCCCAAGCACATCCCACAGAGCAGCTATTCCCAAACTGGGGTACGCGCAATGCCGTCGGGGGTACGCCAAATAAAAAGGTGATTCACATTAAATTTAATAATGTAAAAATTCTTCACATTTTCAAACAGTCCATTTATATTTTCCAACAGGGCTATACATTTGGGTGAGGTTTTTTCTCACCTGAGAATCCTCGTTTCACTGCCAAAAATAAAATTAAACCAGGTAGTGTTCAGCGAAATAACAACACAATGTCAAATACAGGTAGCCTAGTCAAATAATGAACATCCAATCACATTAACCGTTACTCTCTCGTGGGAATTCCACTAACGGTCCATATGTAGCCAAACGTAGCTGCTGCTCATTCCGTTTGTTCGAAAATGGATAAATAGTTACAAAAAGTAAGGCCCGCGTCCATAGAGACACATACCAGCTCTACTGGTAGTACTGCTACTACCAGCAGTACTACACCTGCACCTGTCGACTACACAAGTTGTTCTGCTTCCATGAGCACATCCAATGCTAGCATCAGTAATTCTACATTTGTTGTTAGCCCAGCTAGCATGGAAACTGACAGTTGTGAATCTGATACAGCCGAAGATCTACTGCCCCCTTACCTGGGAAAGCACCGAACAACAGACAGGGACATGGGACCATCGAAGAGACACAAATATGATGAGAACTACACTTATATTGGGAGTAGTGCCTTTCCTCAGCCACAGTGTGTTATATGTGCAAAAGTACTATCTCACAACTCGATGAAACCTTCACTCTTGCGCAGACATTTAGAAACAAAACATGCCAATTTGAAAAATAAGCCACAGGAGTTTTTTGAGCGAGAATTAAGACGACTTTCGAGTAGTAAGACATGTATAAAAGCAACAGATACCATAAACAACAGATACCGTCTTATATGGTGAACTACCGAGGGGCTAGGACAGGCAAGCCACATACTATTGTGGAGGACTTAATTCTACCTGCTGCTGCGGATCTGTCTGGGACAATGCTGGGGGACAGGCCAAAAAAACGACACCTTCATCAAACAACACTGTTTCACAATGCATCAGTGACATGGCAGGAGATGTTTTGAAACAAGTACTGCTTCACAAACAAGCCAGCAAATTCTGTGCGTTACAGCTGGATGAGACAACAGACGTGGCGGGCCTGGCACAGCTCCTGGAATATGTCCGTTACGTTTATGGAAACCAGGACAACAGGAGAGGATATTTTTAAAGTACTGGACAGCTTTGTGACATCAAATGGACGTGGTCAAGATGTGTTGGTATCTGTACTGATGGCGCAAAAGCCATGACCGGGAGACATAGTGGAGTGGTAATGCGCGTGCAAGCAGTTGCTCCCGACGCCACTTGGGTACACTGCAGCATCCACCGAGAGGCTGTTGCTGCCAAAGGAATGCCTGACAGCTTGAAAGATGTTTTGGACACTACAGTGAAAACGGTTAACTTTGTTAAAGCAATGCCCCTGTACTCTCGTGTATTTTCTGCACTATGCAATGATATGGGTAGCGACCATGTAACGTTTTTACAACATACAGAAGTGCGCTGGTTATCAAGGGGCAAAGTATTGACACGTTTTTTTGAATTGAGAGGCGAGCTTAAAGTTTTCTTTACTTACCGTAATTTTCACTTGTCTGACTGTTTACATGATGACGAGTTTTTCACACGACTGGCCTATCTGGCTGATGTTTTTTTCTCACCTGAATGACCTGAATCTAGGATTACAGGGACTTTACGCAACTATATTCAATGTGCGGGACAAAATTGAGGCTATGATTAAGAAGTTGGAGCTCTTCTCTGTCTGCATTAACAAGGACAACACACAGATCTTTCCATCATTGTAAGATTTTTTGCGTGCAAATGAACTCAAGCTTACGGACAATGTCAAATGTGACATAGCAAAGCACCTGAGTGAGTTGGGTGTGCAATTACGCAGGTACTTTCCCGAAACGGCTGACACAAACAACTGGATTCGTTATCCCTTTCATGCCCTGTCTCCAGTCCACTTACTGATCTCTGAACAAGAGAGCCTTATCGAAATTGCAACAAGCGGTTCTGTGAAAATTGAATTTAATCAGAAGCCCCTGCCAGATTTCTGGATTGGGCTGCGCTCAGAGTATCCTGCCTTGGCAAATCGTGCTGTTAAGACACTGATGCCCTTTGCAACCACGTACCTATGTGAGAGTGGATTCTCGGCCCTCACTAGCATGAAAACTAAACACAGGCACAGTGTGTGTGTGGAAATTATTTAAGACTGAGACTCTAATACAACCCAACATTGCAGAGTTATATGCATCCTTTAAAGCACACCCTTCCCTTCTCATTAACCTGTGGTGAGTTATTCACAATTTTCGATGAACAAATAAAGTTTTATATGTAAGATGGCTAAATAAAGAGCAAAATTATTGATTATTATTATATTATTATTTGTGCCCTGGTCCTGTAAGAGCTCTTTGTCACTTCCCACGAGCCGGGTTGTGACAAAAACTCACATTCATTCTTATGTTTAATAAATGTACGTATGGTGTGTGTGTGGCAGGCTTTAAATGATGGCAAAAAACAACATTTGAGAGTGCGCTGACCCTGGTGCTAGAGGGGGTACGCAGCTGGAGGTTGAATGTTTGAAGGGGTATTGGACTATAAAAGGTTTGGGAACCACTGCCACAGAGCAAAGGCGAGATTAGAGGTTTCATCAATGCCAAAGTGTTCTACTTTGAAGATTTGAGGGAGGCTGGTGTGTCATGGTACAGCCGTAAAGCATGGGCACAGGGTCAAAAAACAGAAAGATAAAGCATAAAAGGAACACGCATTGATTGAATTTAGAATTCAAATCAGGAAAAAATATACAGTTCATTGTTGTTTTTTATATACTGATAAAACGCCCTCTCTGTCCCTTTTAGGATGCTGTAAAAATGCTTGCAATTGATTGTTCGGTGCCATGAGAAATGTTTGTTTTTCAATGTATGTTTCAGACCTGTTTTCAATTCATACCTTTGCACCTTTTAAATTGTCTGCCAGTAGAGCTATATTGTGATAATGTAGTTTCTTTTGTTCCGTTTTATTGTTTGTTCCAATCAATGTACAGTATTTTGCTATGGAGCGATCAATGTGGAGCTACGCTGTTCTTCAGTTTCGAAGAAGGTATGTGCACTTTCATCTACTGTCCTCGCTGCACAGTTTCCACCATAAAAGGGAGTGGTGCAGCATGGACACTGTGGGAGTGGTGCACCATAAAAACGAGTTTGCAGCACGGACACTGTAAAACAAATGATGTTGTGGTGTGATTTCAAAAAAGAAAGACATCTATGTACACTATACAGTTTATCTTCACTCAGCAATGTTGTGTAACTTCGTCTCTCTTGCTGGCAGTTCTCTGCATTGTAAAAACTGCTCTTGTTGTTTGGATGGTTTGTGTTTTGTATTTTGTATTGTTAGTTGTCTATAATAAATAAATTGATCATTGATCATGTAGCCTGTCAAATATTGATAATTACTCTCAGAATCCAGAAATTCATGTGTCATTATTTGTAGTTAGTCTCTGTTTATTTTGACACATCTTCACTGTTTTTTCATCAATTCCATTAGGATGCAATTAAAACATATGGTTACTTTTGCAACTTCGTCAAAACACTAATACGTAGTGATTAATCATGTAGTGATTTTATCCAGATGACTGCACAAATAAATACCATGAATTTGAACATATATGGCAGCTAACAATATGGCAGTTTCCATCTGTCCTTATCACAGCACATTCTTTTGGAGTAAAACATGGGATATTGGTGTGGAAAGCAACATTGAAAGCATCCGTTTATTTTTAAAGGTGCACCCAGGTTTTATGCAGTGCTCAAGTGTATTCTTCACACACACTACATTAAATAATGGAGAGCTGCGATGACAACTACATAGCAAATCATCAAAATGTTCTTCATAAATCGTCAATTGAGATACAGTATACGGAGAAATTAAATGGGATGACGGTATTGACCACATCAATCTTTAAACAGGTCCCCTTATTCAGCACTATTCGGAGGACCTGGAATAATCTGTCCCCTTGTGAGCAATGCACTCCATTTTTGGATAGTTGGATAGTCCCACTAGACCTGTCAATGTTATGGTATTTTAAAGTAAATAACCTAGCTCAAGCAGATATGAGGTTTACCAGACACATATTTCTTATTTTATTACCGTAAAAAGGATTGTTATGGTAGCAAATTTGCATAAACATGTTGGCAAATTCTTTGTCTTCTAACTTAAAACTGCTTTGTTCTTTATAGAAGCTACAAAAGCAGCCTTCTCAGTAGTAACTAGATGAGAAAGACAAGAATGAATGAAGGTTGAGGTGAAAGGAACGCAAACAGAATACAGATAAATATATTAGCCAACCGCTATATCGTTCAATCAGTCTATTTATTTTTTTCTCTCTCACTCTTTATTTTTCTCTCTCTCAAACGCACGCACTCATACACGCACGCACGCATGCACGCACGCACGCACACACACACACACACACACACACTCACACACACCACACACACACACACACACAAAGACTTTTCCAAAGCTGGGGTAGGTTGTTAGGATTAATACAGTCAGACGTGCCTCAAAGTTGTTTGGGAATGAATGTGTGCATAGCCTGTTAACAGGATAAACTGGTCCCAAGGACATTCCCATTGGTAAGGAGTTTGGGTATCCAGATTTTCCCACATTATATTCTTCTCTGACTCCAAGGTTGCTCACCCACACACCTGTCACCCTCTGGTAAAGCGCTCTGTAAATAACCAGCAAAATACCTGAATTACAATTTTCTCAATTCAATTCATATTATTTCTACAGATATGCACAACATGGCCTTTTACAAACAGGTGGCTATTGTAGGATTTATGACGAGAAGGCGTAAGAAAAAAGGAATACAACTTACTAAATAAACAAATTAACACAATCTTCCAAAGTCATACCAAGGATCATGGAGTCAGTCATTTTTGTAACTAATTATTTTCAAAATTGCTTGTTAATCGACAATATAATGTTGCTCATACGTGCAGCAAGCAATAAACAGTACCAGTCATAAGTTTGGACACACCTACTCCTTCAAGGGCATTTCTTTATTTGTACTATTTTCTACATTGTATAATAATAGTAAAGACATCAAAATGATGAAATAACATATGGAATAATGTACATGTGGTAACCAAAAAAGTGTTAAACAAATAAAAAAGATTATTTTAGATATAAAAATGTTAAAAGTAGCCACCTTTTGCCTTGATGACAGCTTTGCACACTCAGCTTTGCTTCACCTGGAAAGCTTTTTCAACAGTCATGAACACTTGTTGGCTGCTTTTCCTTCACTCTGTGGTCCAACTCATCCCAAACCATCTCAATTGGGTTGAGGTTGGGTGATTGTGGAGGTCAGGTCATCTGATGCAGCACTCCATCACTCTCCTTCTTGGTCAAACAGCCCATACACAGCCTGAAGGGGTGTTTAATAAATCACAGACAGTGTCACCAGCAAAGCACCCCCACACCATCACCATCACGTGCGGAGATCATCCATTCACCTACTCTGCATCTCACAAAGACAAAGGCGGTTGGAAGTAAAAATCACAAATTTGGACTCATCAGACCTAAGGACAGATTTCCACCGGTCTAATGTCCATTGCTCATGTTTCTTGGCCCAAGCAAGTCTCTTCTTCTTATTGATGTCCTTTAGTAGTGGTTTCTTTGCAGCAATTCAACCATGAAGGCCTTCCCTGTAGCTCAGTTGGTAGAGCATGGTGTTTGCAACGCCAGGGTTGTGGGTTCGATTCCCACGGGGGGCCAGCAAAAAAAATGTATGAAATTGTATGAAATGTATGCATTCACTACTGTAAGTCGCTCTGGATAAGAGCATCTGCTAAATGACTAAAATGTAAATGATTCACACAGTCTCCTCTGAACAGTTGATGTTGAGATGTGTCTGTTACTTGAACTCTGTGAAGCATTTATTTTGGCTGCAATTTCTGAGGCTGGTAACTCTAATGAACTTATCCTCTGCAGCAGAGGTAACTTTGGGTCTTCCTTTCCTGTGGAATTCGTCATGAGAGACAGTTTCATCATAGCGCTTGATGGTTTTTGCGAGTGCACTTTAAGAAACGTTCAAAGTTCTTAAGATTTTCAGAATTCACTGACCTTCATATTTTAAAGTAATGATAGACTGTCATTTGTCTTTGCTTTTTTGAGCTGTTCTTGCCATAATATATAGACTTGGTATTTTACCAAATAGGGCTATCTTCTGTTTTCCACCCCTACCTTGTCACAACACAACTGATTGGCTCAAACGCATTAAGAAGGAAAGAAATTCCACAAATTAACTTTTAAAAAGGCACACCTGTTAATTGAAATGCATCCCAGGTGACTACCTCATAAAACTGGGCGAGACAATGCCAAGAGTGTGCAAATCTCTCATCAAGGAAAACTGTAGCTACTTTTAAGAATGTCATATTTAAAATGTATTTTGATTTGTTTAACACTTTTTTCGACACACCTACTCATTCCAGGGTTTTTCTTTATTTTTACTATTTTATTCCATATGTGTTATTTCATAGTTTTGATGTATTCACTATTATTCTACAATGTAAAAAATATTAAAAATAAAGAAAAATCCTGGAATGAGTAGGTGTGTCCAAACTTTTGACTGGCACTGTATATATAAAAAAGTCTTGCATATCTTAATTTACTTCCACAATTAACGATTAATATGAGTGGTAATGTATGCACTTCATACAAAGTATTGCTACCAATAAACAGTAGTGACCCGTCATTCAGGGCAGGTGTTTTGAGCCCCACATTTTTAGCAAAATAAAAATGTAATTGGGGGCTTGCCTGTTTTACATGTTATTTTGGCATGAATACATGTCACATATCAGTTTGCAAACAATGTAAAAAGCCACATACAAACATGGTCTCTTTTTTGCTTTCTTGAGTAAGGCAGCTCCATAATGTAGGTGTTTCAGCCTAGCTCAGTGCTTTCTGTGGTGGTGGGGCAAGCCAGCAGAAAATACAGAGCGTTGTGCCGTAATTGGCCCAGTGTTCTGTCACTCATGGGGACACTACGTCATCGCCAAGTCTAAGGGTAGAGCTCGAGAATTCAAGCCCCTTGGGTGCTGCCATAGAGTTACATTAGAAGTGCCCATTCAAGGCTCAAGGTCAGAGGCCACAGATAAAATGATGTCAAATCATGTTATCACGTTAAACGAAATGCATGCTCTTTAACCGATCGCTGCCCGCACCCGACTAGCATCACTACTCTGGACGGTTCTGACTTAGAATATGTGGACAACTATAAATACCTAGGTGTCTGGCTAGACTGTAAACTCTCCTTCCAGACTCATATTAAGCATCTCCAATCCAAAATTAAATCTAGAATCGGCTTCCTATTTCACAACAAAGCCTCCTTTACTCATGCTGCCAAACCCTGTAAAACTGACTATCCTACCGATCCTTGACTTCGGCGATGTCATTTACAAAATAGCCTCCAACACTCTACCCAGCAAATTGGATGCAGTCTATCACAGTGCCATCCGTTTGTTACCAAAGCCCCATATACTACCCACCACTGCGGCCTGTATGCTCTCGTTGGCTGGTCCTTGCTACATATTCGTCGCCAAACCCACTGGCTCCAGGTCATCTATAAGTCTTTGCTAGGTAAAGCTCCGTCTTATCGCAGCTCACTGGTCACCATAGCAACACCCACCCGTAGCACGTGCTCCAGCAGGTATATTTCACTGGTCATCCCCAAAGCCAACACCTGCTTTGGCCGCGTTTCCTTCCAGTTCTCTGCTGCCAATGGCTGGAACGAATTGCAAAAATCACTGAAGTTGGAGACTTATATCTCCCTCACTAACTTTAAGCATCAGCTGTCAGAGCAGCTCACAGATCACTGCACCTGTACACAGCCCGTCTGTAAATAGCCCATCCAACCAACTACCTCATCCCCATATTTGTTTTTGTTTTTCTGCTCTTTTGCACACCAGTATTGCTACTTGCACATCCTCATCTGCACATCTATCACTCCAGTGTTAATTGCTAAATTGTAATTACTTCGCCACTATGGCCTATTTATTGCCTTACATTTGCACACACTGTATACAGATTTTTCTACTGTGTCATTGACTGTGTGTTTGTTAATCTCATGTGTAAATCTGTGTTGTTGTTTTTGTCGCACTGCTTTGTTTTATCTTGGCCAGGTTGCAGTTGTAAATGACAACTTGTTCTCAACTGAGAACAAGTTGTCATTTACAACTGCAACCTGGCCAAGATAAAACAAAGCAGTGCGACAAAAACAACAACACAGATTTACACATGAGATTAACAAACACATATATATATCTACAGTAGCTTTGATTGGACTGATCATGTCAACATCATACTTTCAAAATCATAGCTAGCAGTCATCATCATGAATCAAGTCGACAATCTAGTTGCAAATCCTTTTCAATTATTGTCATATGAAGAGAAATAATGAGGAGAAATTATTGATAAAACGTATCGGTGCTCATCGGCCATTGGACATAAACATTACACAACAAGTTGGAAATCGCAAATTCAACAATGAGTGGTTTGGAAGGAATCAGTGACTAACTGCAAGCATTGCAAAGCAATCATTAGCTTACTATTCAGTGGAGTGGCTATGTGGTCCGAAGTCTAAGATTAAGGGTCTCTTTTCCTAGTTTAAAATGATAAACATTCATCATTAAGCTGTCAATGAAGCATAATTTGTGCTGAGCTCAAAACAACTGTTAACTCGGAACTGAAAAATCTGACTTTAGTGAGTTTAAGACAACTTGGAACTCGGGAAAAACGAGCCACAACTGGGAAAATAAGTTTTGAACTTTCATCCAACTCGGAATTGTAAATCAGGAACTCGGGCCTCTTTCTGGAGCTACGACCTGAAGATCACTGATATCATCAGCACCATAAACCCAGGCTCTGTTATCGTTTCTTCCCAAACCACAATGGGATATATTTCAAGTTTTGTCCTTTAGCAGACACTCTTATCCAGAGTGACTTAAAGGAGGGTTAAGTGCCTTCCTCAAGGGAACAAGGACATATGTTTCACGTAGTTGGCTCAGGGATTCATACCAGCAACCTCTTGTTTACTGGACCAGCACTCCTAACCACTAGGCTCCCTGCCGCTCTGGCATAAATTATTAGAGCTCTAGACAGCTCCATTTGACACCGTTAAATCAAGCCTGAGTGCTGCCACTATATGTACTTTATGAACAGGAGAGATCTTTTATTTATTGGATTTAGTACATTTAGACTGAACCTGCTGTACTGGGCTGTGATGTGCTGTAAAAGAGATATGGGGAGATAAAAGCTACTGTATGCTACTATAAAACATGTTATATTGTTTACAGCAGGGAGCAGCAATAAAAAGGCATTGTGGTACGGGGAAGAAATGATAACGGAGCCATCTCATTAACACTCAGTGTTGTCTCTGCATGATAACAAGCTTGTTGTTCTGGGATCTGCTGGCGGTTAAGTGACATATCAATCTTGTAATTGTCAAAGAAGCCAAGTGGAGAATCTGTCTTGCAAAGCAGCCAAATCAACGCTAAGACTGTGATGGAGTAGACGGAAATAGCCACCTGCTGATAATGTACATGATGCAGACTGTGACTAAAGCTATAGAGAATCAGTGGAGGCTAATGTTACCGTCATCGTGCAAATCAAACGGTGAACAGAAAGAAAGAGAACGTGGCGTGAAAGAGGGCATGTAATCCCAGCTTGTTGCTCTCGGGCCCACATAGCAATATAAAGGGAAGTAGTGTGTAACAATAGATGCCTGCCCAAGGAGAGTGAAAAGCCACAGGAGTAGAAAGCACCCATATCAACATGACTATATTCATCATTGAGGAGCTTACTGTGTAATTGCAGGAAGTAAAGTGCAGCTGCTTCAAAGTGACATGTGCCTGCAGGAAATGCTCTGTGTAAGATCTAACTTGAAGAGAAAGTGTTCTCAATGCACAGAAGCTATCTCTCAGCTGCTTGTTGCGTCATACAAGTTTTGTGTGTATTTTTGCAGCCACTGTTCCAGATTCTGTCCCCGTCATGTGAAAAGTGCTATATGGATGTTTGGGGCTTTGGGGTCATTTAGCCCCCTCCTGTCGGGGCACTCCCAGGTCACATACTTAGACCACAGGAAACTTTAATCACTTCATGTACACACGGCACACCACAACCAAGCCTTAATTCTACTTGGTGTTTAGTGGTAGGTAGCCTTGTTTCACTTTGCTGTTTCCCAACAAAGATAATTAGAGAAAATATACATGTACTGTAAGCTGCCTACTCTCAATTTAAATATTTTACCAAGAACCAAAACAAAGATTAACCTATCACCTTTGAAACAAAACTATATTTTGTTCAGTATGAATGTACAGGCATGCATGACTTAAGATAAGTCAATCTCATTCTCAGCCATTGTCACACCCTGACCTGAGAGATCCTTTTTATGTCTCTATTTAGGTTTGGTCAGGGTGTGATTTGGGTGGGCATTCTATGTCTGTTTTTCTATGTTTGGGATTGCTTTGTTTCGGCCGGGTATGGCTCCCAATCAGGAACAGCTGTACATCGTTGTTGCTGATTGGGAGTCATACTTAGGCAGCCTGTTTTTCCTTTGGGTTTTGTGGGTGAATGTTTTCTGTTTAGTTTTGTAACCTGACAGAACTGTTGCTGGTCGTTTTTGGTTTATTTTGTAAGTGTTCATTCGGTCCATTAAAATCTTTCAAGATGAACACATCCTCCGCTGCACCTTGATCTCATTTTGACGACGGCCGTTACAGTCATACTCATCTTTTTATTTTATTTTAATTTTTCTCATCCTTTATTTAACTAGGCAAGTCAGTGAAGAACAAATTCTTATTTACAATGGCGGCCTACCCCGGCCAAACCCAGACGACGCTGGGCCAATTGTGCACCGCCCTACGGGACTCTCAATCACGGCCAGATGTGATGCAGCCTGGATTCGAACCACTGAGATGCAGTGCCTTAGACCGCTGCACCACTCAGGAGCCCCAAACAGCTGATGCTCTCATGCATGTTTCAGTGTTACTTGCCTCGAAGCAAGCATAGAAGTAATTTAGCTCGTCTAGTAGGCTTGTGTCACTGGGCAGCTCGCGGCTGTGCTTCCCTTTGTAGTCCGTAATAGTTTTCAAGCCCTGCCACATTCGACAAGCGTCGGAGCCGGTGTAGTACAATTCGATCTTAGTCCTGTATTGACGCTTTGCCTGTTTGATGGTTCGTCGGAGGGCATAGCGGGATTTCATATAAGCTTCTGGGTTAGAGTCCTGCTCCTTGAAAGCGGCAGCGCTTTTAGCTCAGTGCGGATGTTGCCTGTAATCTATGGCTTCTGGTTGGGTATGTACGTACAGTCACTGTGGGGATGAGGTCATCGATGTACTTATTGATGAAGCCAGTGACCGATGTGATGTACTCCTCAATGCCATCTAGAAGATTCCCGGAACATATTCCAGTCTGTGCTAGCAAAACAGTCCTGTAGCTTAGCATCAGTTTCATTTGACCAGTTTTGTATTGACCGAGTCACTGGTGCTTCCTGCATTTGTTTGTGCTTGTAAGCAGGAATCGGGAGGATAGAATTATGGTCAGATTTGCCAAATGGAGGGAGAGCTTTGTACGCGTCTCTGTGTGTGGAGTAAAGGTGGTCTAGAGTTTTTTTCATCTGGTTTCATATTTAACATGGTATAGGGGTCCCCCTCTCTGAAGCTCAAGGGCGCCAGGCTGCCCATCATTATGCATACCTTTCACCATCATTACTCCTTCACTTTGTTGTTTGGCCCCTCTATATCTGGCTGTTCATCAGTTTGATCCCCATGTCAGCATTAATGTCATTTTGTTTCCCCTGTCCAGACGCTGTCCGTGTTTTGTTTCATGTCCGTTATTTATTAAAATGTTCACTCTCTGTACTTGCTTCTCGTCTCCCAGCGTCTGTCCTTACAGAATGCTGACACCAATATTGGAAGTATCAGGGAGTTTTGGTTTTTGTTTGGTTGGTGACGTCGGGTCCAGGTGCCACTGCCGAAGGAACCGGGGTTTGCCTTAGCTGGCTTGTCGGCTTCCACGGCTAAGCTGGCTCGAGAGGTTTCCTTGCCTCTGTTGGCTCGGCAGGCTCCCACCCTACGTCATGCCTCAGCCGGTTCATCAGGCTCCCACGCCTCAGCTGGCTCATCGGGCTTCCACACCTCAGTCAGCTCGTCCGGCTCCCATTCCTCGGCCGGCCCATGAGGCTCGCCCATGTGGGATGCCTCATAAAAAAGGTTTCCCCTGTCCAGATGCTATCCGTGTTTTGTTTCATGTCCGTTTCTACTAAATGTTCACTCCCTGTACCTGCTTCTTGTCTACCAGTGTCTGTCCTTACAGGTAGAAATGAGGTAAAACGGATTTAAGTTTCCCTGCATTAAAGTTCCTGGCCACTAGGAGTGCCGCCTCTGGATGAGCGTTTTCCTGTTTGTTAATGGCTGTATACAGCTCATTGAGTGCGGTCTTAGTGCCAGCATCGGTTTGTGGTGGCAAATAGACAGCTACGAAGAATATAGATGAAAACTCTATTTGTAGATAGTGTGGTCTACAGCTTATCACCAGAGTCCGCTATTCTATCCTGCCGATAATGTGTGTAAACTGCCAGCTGTATGCTATTCATGTCATCGTTCAGCCACGACTCAGTGAAACATAAGATATTATAGTTTGAATGTCCCGTTGTTAGGATATACGTGCTTGTAGTTCGTCCACTTTATTTTCCAGCGATTGTATGTTGGCCAATAGTACTGATGGCAAATGCAGATTAGCCATTCGTCAGCAGATCCTTACAAGGCACCCCAATCTCCATCCGCGATATCTCAGTCTTTTTCTCCTGCAAATGACCGGGATGAGGGCCTCGTTGGGTGTCTGGAGTAAATCTCTCTCATCTGACTCATTAAAGAAAAATGATTTGTCTAGCTCAAGGTGGGTAATCGCTGTTCTGATGTCCAGAAGCTCTTTTCGGTCATAAGAGACGGTACAAACAATGCGAAAAAACTAACAAAATAGCACCGTTGGTTAAGAGCACATAAAATGGCAGCCATCCCCTCTGGCGCCATGACCCTCTCATTCCAGAGGGGCTTTACTGTGGAACTAAAAAGTCCCTGTCCATGTCAATTACCCTAACCATGCAGTACATACTATATGACTTATTTAGAAAACAAACTCTAGTTACCTACAGTATCCCATATGCTGCTGATAACGAGTGAAAGTATATTATACAGACGACTTGTTGGTTGAACTCTGAAACAGACACAAAAACACTCTGCTATTGCTAACCATTTCAACTATCATTCTTTGAGAATGATGAATATTGCGAGAAGACTGCATGCAGCCTTCAGATACTCGTCATGGCTGATGGATAGAGAGAGAGCGGCAGCCAGATGGTCAACCTTTTCCATTTACTATGTTGTAATGCCCAGCAATACCGATCTTCTCCTTCACATATCCTCCACAGGAGATAGGACAGGAGTACAGGCCAAAATAGAACAAGGATGTCAGGAAGGCTTCATACATTTCATGTTTCTTTCTCAGCAGGACCTAAACTCCACTATTTGACAAAGGATGTTACAGGTGAATCTTCATTAAACCTTTCCCCTTTCAAAACCTTATTATTTTCCACATCCACCTCATGCTCTTCCCTGACTGAGGTGATATTAGCTTTTTGCCACTGCTGGATACAAACTATGAAACCTCAACAAAGAATAACATCCCAAATAGAAATGAAAGCATGCTCTGAAGTAGAGATGTTGACAATGTAGACATTTAGTTCAGGTAGGCCTCTGCGCTACAGTAAACAAGAAAAGTAGGAGGTCAACAATGACAAGTCCTAAAAAAGAGATGACCAAGAAAAACTTCCAAAATAACTAATTTGAGGCAGACAGGAGTTGTAGCACTCACCAAAAAAGGCAGAGATTAATTTAGTATTTGTTCAGCTTTAATCCATTGTTAGGATGAGAACAGGGGACTGACATTTCAACATCAAGAGGGAGGGATAACTTCCGAAATGCTGATATACTGTATTTAACATTTGTGAGGAGATAACAACTGACATGTTGACAAACAACAAAGTCAACAGACACAAAATCTGACTCCTATCATATGTATAGTAAACCCAAATCAGCCTTAGGAAATGTACGTCTTTCATAAGAAAGCCTTTCCTGCGAACTTCTCAGTAGTTGGTAGTCAGATTTACCTTATTCAGGTGCGTAACTGGCTTTGCAGGCGTGGTTCCCTTGCTCAAGCTATATAAATGTAATTCAAACGCTGAAAACCCTCCCACTTGCTGGCCAACAGATTATCTTATGGAGTTTTCATTCAATAGGCTTTTCAGTTCATTTATATAAAGCCGTCCCCTTTAAATTTGGGGTACCTTTAATTAGAATTTAGTCGACTGTCACGACTTCCGCCGAAGTCGGTCCCTCTCCTTGTTCAGGCGGGGTTCGGCGGTCGACGTCACCGGTCTTCTAGCCATCGCCGATCCACCTTTCATTTTCTACTTGTTTTGTTTTGTCTTTGTTTTCTACACACCTGGTTTCATTCCCCAATTAAATGTTCATGTATTTAACCCTCTGTTTCCCCCATGTTTTTGTGCGTGATTGTTTCTATGTTCATTCGGTACGTTATGGCTGGTTTTCGACGGGTGCTGTTTTCACCTGTGCGTAATTGATTACCGTTTATTGTTGGTCAAGTGTATTGTTACCTTGTGCCTTTATTTTGAGTAAACCGGAGGAGGGGCTGGTCCATGCACAATCTGTGGCCGCAGAGTGCACACTGCTGGTCGGTGCTGGGGAGGTTCTTCTGGGAGTCGAGGCAGCAGGCAGGGCACTCTCGTGTCACCCAGGTGAGTCGGCACCAGGCTCACCCAGAGCCCTCTGTTGCACACATGTTTTTGTATATTCATTTTCCTGAGTTTTCCCCGCATTCCCAGCATAAGTCGCTCATAGATTCAGGCGCAGCTGGGAACTTTATTGACAGATCATTTGCCCATAGTTTAGGGATCCCCCTTGTTCCTGTGGATATGCCCTTCCCAGTTCACGCCCTAGATAGTCGACCATTAGGGTCAGGACTAATTACGGAGGCCACCGCTCCACTGGGCATGGTGACGCAAGAGGGTCACAAGGAGAGAATCAGTCTCTTCCTTATTGTTTCTCATGCATTTCCCGTGGTGCTGGGCCTACCCTGGTTGGCCTGTCATGACCCCACTATTTCGTGGCAACAGAGGGCTCTCACTGCGTGGTCACGAAAGTGCTCGGGGAGGTGTTTAGGGGTTTCCGTTGGTGCAACTACGGTGAAAAGTCCAGACCAGGTCTTCACCGTGTGCATCCCCTCTGAATATGCCAATTTGGCTCTCGCCTTCTTTAAGAAGAGGGCGACTCAATTACCACCCCATCAACAGGGGGATTGTGCGATAAATCTCCTGGTAGACGCAGCACTTCCCAGGAGTCACGTGTATCCCCTGTCACAGGAGGAGATGGCGGCTATGGAAACATATGTCTCCGAATCCCTGGGGCAGGGGTACATTCGGCCCTCCACTTCACCTGCCTCCGTGTATTGACTATCGAGGTATCAACCAGATCACTGTTAGGTACAGTTACCCACTACCTCTCATAGCCAGTGCGATTGAGTCAATACATGGGGCGCGCTTCTTCACCAAATTGGATCTTAGGAGTGCTTACAACCTAGTGCGTATCTGGGAGGGAGACGAGTGGAAGACGGCTTTCAGTACCAACTCAGGGCACTATGAGTACCTTGTCATGCCGTACGGGTTGATGAATGCTCCATCAGTCTTCCAGGCCTTTGTAGACGAGATTTTCACGGACCTGCACGGGCTGGGTGTAGTGGTGTATATTGATGACATCTTGATATACTCCGCTACACACGCCGAGCATGTGTTCCTGGTGCGCAGGGTGCTTGGTCAACTGTTGAAGCATGACCTGTACGTCAAGGCTGAGAAATGTCTGTTCTTCCAACAGTCCGGCTTCTTCCTAGGGTACAGCATTTCCACTTCAGGGGTGGAGATGGAGAGTGACCGCATTTCAGCCGTGCATAATTGGCCGACTCCCACCACGGTAAAGGCAGTGCAGCGGTTTCTAGGGTTTGCCAACTACTACCGGAGGTTTATCTGGGGTTTTGGTCAGGTAGCGGCTCCCATTACCTCACTGCTGAAGGGGGGACTGGTGCGTTTGCAGTGGTCGGCTGAGGCAGACAGGGCTTTTGGTCACCTGAGGGCTCTGTTTAACTCGGCTCCCATACTGGCTCAATCGGATCCCTCTTTGGCGTTCATTGTGGAGGTGGACGCGTCCGAGGCTGGGATAGGAGCCGTGCTCTCTCAGCGCTCGGGTACGCCACCAAACACCCTTTTCTCATCTGGACTGACAACCGCAATCTGGAGTACATCCGTGTGGCGAGGAGACTGAACCCTCGCCAGGCAAGGTGGGCCATGTTTTTTACCCATTTTGTTTTCACCCTATCCTACAGACCAGGTTCCCAGAATGCGAAGGCAGACGCACTGTCCCGAATGTATGACACAGTGGAGCGGCCCATGGACCACACCCCCATACTCCCGGCCTTTTGCCTGGTGGTACTGGTAGTGTGGGAGCTGGACGCAGACATCAAGCGGGCGTTACGTACAGAGCCCACACCCCTCCAATGTTCAGTTGGGCGTCTGTACATTCCGTCTGCTGTCCGCGACCGTTTGATCTATTGGAGCCCACACGTCACTCTCCTCTAGTCATCTGGGCATCGGTCAGACAGTGCGCTGTCTTAGTGGCAAGTACTGGTGGTCCACTTTGGCTAAGGACGTGAGGGTTTATGTTTCCTCCTGCTCGGTGTGCGCCCAGTGCAAGGCCCCTAGGCACTTGCCCAGAGGGAAGTTACAACCCTTACCCGTTCCACAATGGCCGTGGTCGCACCTGTCGGTGGATTTCCTAACAGATCTTCCTCCCTCACAGGGTAACACCACGATCCTGGTCGTTGTGGATCGGTTTTCTAAGTCCCGCCGTCTCCTCCCTTTGCACGGTCTCCCTACAGCCCTACAGACTGTGGAGGCCCTATTTACACACGTCTTCCGGCACTACGGGGTGCCTGAGGACATAGTATCTGATGGAGGTCCCCAGTTCACGTCAAGGGTCTGGAGGGCGTTCATGGAATGTCTGGGGGTCTCAGTCAGCCTTACCTCAGGTTTTCACCCTGAGAGTAACGGGCAGGTGGAGAGAGTGAACCAGGATGTGGGTAGGTTTCTGCGGTCTTATTGCCAGGACCGGCCGGGGGAGTGGGCGGCGTTCGTGCCCTGGGCAGAGATGGCCCAGATCTCGCTCCGCCACTCCTCCACTAACCTCTCCCCCTCCAGTGCGTACTGGGGTACCAGCCGGTTCTGGCGCCTTGGCATCAGAGCCAGATCGAGGCTCCTGCGGTGGACGACTGGTTTAGGCATGCTGAGGAGACATGGAATGCCGCTCATGTGCACCTTCAGCGGGCCGTGAGGCGCCAGAAAACCAGCGCAGATCGCCACCGCAGTGAGGCCCCGGTGTTCGCACCGGGGGACCGGGTCTGGCTCTCGACCTGAAACCTGCCCCTCCGCCTGCCCTGCCGGAAGCTGGGCCCGCGGTTTGTGGGGCCATTCAAAGTTCTGAGGAGAGTGAACGAGGTTTGTTACAGGTTACAGCTTTCCCCCGATTACCGTATTAACCCCTCGTTCCATGTGTCTCTCCTCAAGCCAGTGGTGGCTGGTCCACTCCAGGAGTCTGAGGTGCGGGAGGTTCCTCCGCCCCCTCTGGACATTGAGGGGCTCCCGGCGTATGCAGTTCGATCCATACTGGATTCGAGGCATCGGGCGAGGGTCCTTCAGTACCTAGTGGAGTGGGAGGGGTACGGTCCGGAGGAGAGATGCTGGGTGCCGGTGGAGGACGTGTTAGACCCGTCTATGCTGCGGGAGTTCCACCGTCTCCATCCGGATCGCCCTGCGCCTCGCCCTCTGGGTCGTCCCCAAGGCCGGTGTCGGTGCGCTGCTGGAGCCGCTTGTCAAGGGGTGGTACTGTCACGACTTCCGCAGAAGTCGGTCCCTCTCCTTGTTTGGGTGGCGTTCAGCGGTCGACGTCACCGGTCTTCTAGCCATCGCCGATCCACCTTTCATTTTCCATTTGTTTTGTCTTTGTTTTCTACACACCTGGTTTCATTCCCCAATTACATGTTCATGTATTTAACCCTCATGTTTCCCCCATGTTTTTGTGCGTGATTGTTTCTATGTTCATTCGGTAAGTTATGGCTGGTTTTCGACGGGTGCTGTTTTCACCCGTGCGTAATTGATTACCGTTTATTGTTGGTCAAGTGTATTGTTACCTTGTGCCTTTATTTTGAGTAAAGTACGTTGCTCACTCATTCTGCTCTCCTGCACCTGACTTCATGCGCCAGCTACACCCACCTTCTGAATCGACAGACTCACTAGAACATATTGAGAGAACTGTTCAGAATATTAGGGATCAATTAAAGAAAGCCATGTAAGTACACACGTATTTGTCTATTTACAGCACCAATTGGTCGATTTAAAAGTACTCTGATCTTCTTTATTGTATTTAGGGTTAGGAAAGTATTTATGAATAATAAAAAAAAAAACTAGTTCAGAGAGCCTTTACGCACAAAATATATTGGTCAATTAGAAAATACAGTGGTTCGATTCATCCTGAAAGTTACAATATTCATTTGTTCAATCCATGAATTATTGGTACGTGAGAAAAGTGTACAATTGTATAATAGTCCTCACTAATCAAGGAACTGTGATGACAACGGTCCAGTCGTCGTGAACAGTGTGTCAGGCTCCAGTTTTAAACTGCTCCGTATGGTCTGTGTTCCATAATGATTCAAAGTATTACACAACCAAATGATTCACTATTGCTAGATATCTCAGGAACAACCACACAAACGTGACAGAAAGGTAAACTAATTCAGCGCACGTAAAGGTGTTGTAATTATTAGGGAATTAAGCCAAGGTCAGAATACGGCATATCTGTTGACACACCTCTGCCACACCTCCATTTATGTGGTCCCCACCCTGAAAGAATAGCTGGCTGATACATGCGTTACCTCCGGCCTAAGTTTACGGTCAGAAGACAGGTATAGAAAAAAGGGCATAAAAAGGGAATTAAGTTCCATTTAGATGCGCATAACTCTGGTCTGAATCGTCCCATTAGTACCAAGTTATTTCTTAATGGGAGTTTAAATTTCCCTTCCATCACACTCAGGTCCAAAATTATTGGCACCCTTACATTTACATTTTAGTAATTTAGCAGACGCTCTTATCCAGTGTGTTCATCTTAAGATACCTAGGTGGAACAACTACAGAATCAATCAAAAGTTTGGACACACCAACTCATTCAAGGGTTTTATCTTTATTTTTACTATTTTATACATTTTAGAATAATAGTGACGACATCAAAACTATGAAATAACACATATGGAATCATGTAGTAACCAAAAAAGTGTTAAATAAATCCAAAAATATTTTATGTTTTAGATTCAAAGCCACCCTTTGCCTTGATGATAGCTTTGTACTCTCTTGGCATTCTCTCAACCAGCTTCACGAGGAATGTTTTTCCAACAGTTTTGAAGGAGTTCTCACATATGCTGAGCACTTGTTGGCTGCTTTTCCTCCACTCTGTGGTCCAACTACAAATGTACAATATATAACGTACAATACAACAATAATAAAATATTACAATATTGCAATGTGTGTTAGTGTGTGTGCATATGCTTGTGTATGTGTCTCCTCACAACACGGGTTGTGCCGTGAGGTGTTGTTTTATCACTATTCTTTATCTGATTTTACTGCTCGCTAGAGCTACTTGATGTGGAAGAGAGTTCCAAGTAGACATAGCTCTATATAGTACTGTGCGTTTCCCAGAGTCTATTTTGGACTTGGGACTGTGAAAAGACCCCTGGTGGCATGTCTTGTGAGTTATGTATGGGTGTCTAAGCTGTGTATTAGCTGATTGAACAGACAGTTTGGTGCTTTCAACACATCAATACCTCTCACAAAGAAAAAGCAGTGATGCAGTCAATCTCTCCTCTACTTTGAGCCAAGGAGATGGACATGCACGTTATCGATATTAACCCTCTGTGTACATTTAAGTGCCAGATGTGGTGATCTGTTCTGAGCCAACTGTAATTTGCCTATGTCCTTTTTTGTGGCACTTGATCATATACAGTAAACTGGGCAGTTGTCCAGGTGTGATAAAACCAGGGTCTGTAGGACTTGTTTTGTTGAACACAATTGGATTAAGGTTAGGGTTATTTCTAGGGTTGAGGCCCTAACCCTAACGGTGGTTTCATGTCCACATCCCGGCTCAACCCTAAACCTAGCCTCAACCCTAACCCTAACCCTAGCTTAATCTCTACATTAACCCTAACTCTACCCATAACCCTAACTCTAACTTCTTGTGTGCAAGACTGTGCAAATGTCTGCATACTTGATCTGGGGATACACTTGCGAAGTGCTTGGGCTCTCGTCAAAGAGAGAAGTTTGCCAGGCACGGTAAAGCCTCAAAAATAAATTGTCCGCAACAGTGAAATAGGCAACTTCTATGTGAATTAATGATGAAGCGGAACCCACCTCAATTCAAACTGTTGTTAGAAAAGAAAAGGTGTCTTTGTTTGAGGTCAGGGTGGGTTAACTGGCCTGCTGCGTATCAATCATATTTTGGAACAGTGAGTGCATTCTGATATCACATGCATAAAAAAACTCACGCTGGGGCAATCATTAGAGATATTTAGAATTGACTCGTGAAAAAGTTAACCAGCGTGAGCCCAGTGGGTCATCTTTTCCCATTGGCTGCTATGCACTGACATAAGAGTCAACTCCATGACAGTCATCTTTTGCCATTGAATGCAATGTATTGCCATAAGCATAAATTGGTTGATGCTCCTCTTTTCACATTGACTGCAACATGTTGACTTAACTATCAATTGGTTGACGATAATCTTTTCCCATTGACTGTTATGTATTGATAAAAGCTTCGGTTGGTTGATGTTTACTTTTCCAAATGAATGCTGTGTATTGACGTAAGAGTCATTTGGTTGACTCTCATCTTTTTCTATTGACTGCAATGTTTTGACATAGGCATCATATCTTGTGATCCTAATCTTTTTTCAAAAACGTCACAGGATGACGTTTTCCTATGATATCATGTTGCTTTCAATGACCCCAATGAAATATGTATGATGTAGAAATGAAAGCAAATGTTGGAAGGGGAGATTAGGGGAAATGCAAGCTGACCGATACCTCATTTTACACGCAACCCACGCAACATGGGTTTTTCGAACAACCAGCACTGTGCAGATCTGTAGACTATAAACATTACATGGTGGGAGATGTAGCAGGTGTGTTTATATACAGCACCAAGTCAGGATTAATCATTAACTCAGATCATCCACAGTTTCCTGGTATAGAGACATATAGAGACAAGTCGGGCGCCACCCAGACGTTGCCTCCTGTCTTTGACAAGAGAAACTATGTGTTGCTGAGCAACCAAAGCCAATTGTTCCATTCTATCCAACCTATCTGTCTGGTCTAGAACTGCACATTTTAGGATAATTATTTTCCCGTGTGTGTGAGAAATGGATAGAAAACCTTTTCATTATATTTTTTTGCTCCAAATTGATTATATTGTGAAAGACTGTGATTCTTTATTTGCCCTAATCACTTAGGATAAGACATGGCTCAATTAATGGTTTATGCAAACAAATGGAAATACATTCGTAATGATATAATTCCTTTACTAAATGTCTAATTATGGGCTCTGGATTTCGAGGGCTCATTGATCCATCTTGGACGTAATTTCCCATTTTGTGGTGTTAACACAAGATGATTGATCACCCTCGCCCTTTTTAATGATTCAAGCCAAGCAGTCAGTCTTTTGCCTCCAGGAACCTCACTCACACTCAGGTCTGATTGAGGGTGATGTCATGTCAGACAGATGAACTGAGCCTGACGTGCATACAGCACGAGAACCTGAACACACACACACACACACACACACACACACACACACACACACACACACACACACACACACACACACACACACACACACACACACACACACACACACACACACACACACACACTAAATACTTTCACAGGATGAGGACAGTATTGACAGTGTGCTGTGCAGACTGGATAGAGAGAGGTAGGGATCCTCCTGACAGTCCCTCACAGATAAAGGCACCTGATCCTCCACTTTCGAGTATATCCAGACAAAAAAAACTGTTGGGGAAAAAGTCCAAACACACAAGAACACACACATAAGAACCCTCTCATTCCAGAGGGGCTTTACTGTGAAACTAAGAAGTCCCTATCCATTTCAATTACCCAAACCATGCAGTACATACTGTCTGGCTTATCTTGAAAACAAACTCTAGCTTCCTACAGTACCCCATATGCTGCTGATAACATTGAGTGAAAGTATATTATACAGACCATTTGTTGAAAGAACTCTGAAACAGACACAAAAACACTCTACCATTGCAAACCATTTCAAGTATCATTCTTTGAGAATGATGAATATTGAGAGAAGACTGCAGCCTTCAGATACTCGTCGTAGCTGATGAATAGAGAGAGAGAGAGCGAGGCAGCCAGATGGTCAACCTTTTCCATTTACTATGTTGTCATGCCCAGCAAGACTTATGTTCTCCTTCACATATCCTCCACCGAAGATAGGACAGGAGTACAGGCCAAAATAGACCAAGGATGACAGGAAGCCTTCGTACAGTTCATGTTTTACATTTTTAGTAATTTAGCAGACGCTCTTATCCAGAGCGACTTACAGTAGTGAATGCATACATTTCATACTTTATTTTCTTCTCCGTACTGGTCCCCCATGGGAATCGAACCCATAACCCTGGCGTTGCAAACACCATGCTCTACCAACTGAGCCACACGGGACCATGTTAAAGCCATTGTGACGCTTTTTCATTCTCAGCAGGACCTAAACTCCACTATTTGACAAAGGATGTTACACTTGAATCTTCATTAAACCTTTCCCCTTTCAAAACCTTATTATTTTCCACATCCACCTCATGCTCTTCCCTGACTGAGGTGATATTAGCTTTTTGCCACTGCTGGATACAAACTATGAAACCTCAACAAAGAATAACGTCCCAAATAGAAATGAAAGCATGCTCTGAAGTAGAGATGTTGACAATCTAGACATTTATTGAGAGAGGGAGGGATGTGAGTTTAGGTAGGCCTCTGCACAACACTAAACAAAGAAAAGTAGGAGGGGTGCTCGCCAACAATGACAAGTCCCAGAAAAGAGATTACCAAGAAAAACTTCCAAAAGGACTAATTTGAGGCAGACAGGAGTTGTAGCACTCAACAAAAAAGGCAGAGATTAATTTAGTATTTGTTCAGCTTTAATCCATTGTTAGGATGAGTACAGGGGATTGACATCATATGGATAGTAAACCCAAATCAGCCTTAGGAAATGTACGTCTTTCATAAGCACGCCTTTCCTGCGCACTTCTCAGTGGTTGGTTGTCAGATTTACCTTATTCAGGTGCGTAACTGGCTTTGCAGGCGTGACTCCCTTGCTCACGCTATATAAATGTCATTCAAACGCTGAAAACCCTCCCACTTGTTGGCCAACATATTATCTTGTGTAGTTTTCATTCAAAATTTGGTGTACCTTTAAATTTGGTGTACCTTTAATTAGAATTTAGTCGGCGGACTCAGTAGAATATATGGAGAGAGCGTTTCAGAATATTAGGGATCAATGAAAGAAAGCCATGTAAGTACACACATATTAATCTCCCTTTCAGCACCAATTGGTAGATAAGAAATACTCTGGTCTTGTATATTATTGTATTTAGGGTTAGGAAAGTATTTATGAATAAAAAAAAAACTATTTTGGAGAGCCTTTACGCACAAAATATATTGGTCAATTCGAAAATACAGTGGTTCGATTCATCCTGAAAGTTACCATATTCAATTGTTCAAACCATTAATTATTGGTATGTGAGAAAAGTGTACAATTGTATAATAGTCCTCATTAATCAAGGAACTGTGATGACAACGGTCCAGTCTGTCACGCCCTGACCTAAGAGAGCTGTTTTTTCTCTGTTTACTTGGGTCAGGGTGTGATAGGGGGTGGGCATTCAATGTTTGTGTTTCTATGTTTTGGCCGGGTATGGTTTCCAATCAGAGGCAGCTGTCTATCGTTGTCTCTGATTGGAAGCCATACTTAGGCAGCCTTTTCCCACTTGGTTTTGGTGGGTAGTTGTTTTCTGTTTCGTTTGTGTAACCTGACAGAACTGTTGGCTGTCGTTTTGTTTATTTGTCTAAGTGATCGATTTCATTAAAATACAATATGAGCACTCAACACGCTGCGCCTTGTTCCCCTCTATACGACGCCCATTACACAGTCGTCTTCAACAGTGCGTCAGGCTCCAGTTTTAAACTGCTCCGTATGGTCTGTGTTCCATAATGATTCAAATTATTACACAACCTGTAATACGTTTGTCATGCGGAGCTGAACATGTAAACCCAAAAGCAGACTCAGACGAGGAGATTGGGATGAGGTAACCAAGGCATTTATTGAAACACGCGCGGAAGATTGAGTGCAGGCCAGGGGAAGCTCGGGCGGGTTGCTGGAAACCAGGTGCGGAGGCTGAGGCTTGAGCGAGAGGTGTGGGGACAGGGTAAGCAGGTCCAGAGTAGAATGCATGGAGCATAGAGCGGGGAATCCAGGACAGAGTAGCAGGACTGACGAGGAGTTGAACTGAAGACAGGGACCAGGGTCAGAGCGGGCAGAATGGGCAGAGATTACGATCTGAAAGTGTAGAAGTGGCAGGACTGAGTATTTGAAGAGGTCTTGATTATGGAACAGGTTGCAGCTGGTGGGGATCTGCTCTGACTCCAGCACATCTGTCGCTGCCCACACAGTCACACACACATATACACACACAGAGAGAGAGAGAGAGGGGAGAGAGAGGGAGACAGCACTGGGGAAGTGGCGGCAGGTCAAGGAGACACTGGATGAGCACTAGAGGGCGTGGCAGGAGCAGATGTGACAACGTTAGCCTAATATGATTCACTATTGCTAGAGATCCTCAGGAACAACCACACAAACGTGACAGAAAAGTAAACAAATTAATCGCCCCTAAAGATGTTGTAATTATTAGGAAATTAAGCCAAGATCAGAATACGGCATATCTGTTGACACACCTCTGCCACATCTCCATTTATGTTGTCCCCACCCTGAAAGAATAGCTGGCGGATACATGCGTTACCTCACGCCTAAGTTTAAGGTCAGAAGACGAGTAGAGAGAAAAGTGCATAAAAAGGGAATTAAGTTCCATTTAGATGCGCATAACTCTGGTCTGAATCGTCCCATTAGTACCAAGTTATTTCTTAATGGGAGATTTCTCTTCTTCCATCACACTCAGGTCCAAAATTATTGGTACCCTTACATTTACATTTTAGTCATTTAGCAGACGCTCTTATCCAGAGTGACTTACAGTTAGTGTGTTCATCTTAAGATATCTAGGTGGAACAACTACAGTACCAATCAAAAGTTTGGACACACCTACTCATTCAAGGGTTTTATCTTTATTTTTACAATTTTATATATTTTAGAATAATAGTGAAGACATCAAAATTATGAATAAAACATATGGAATCATGTAGTAACCAAAAAAGTGTTAAATAAATCCCAAAATATTTTATGTTTTAGATTCAAAGCCACCCTTTGCCTTGATGACAGCTTTGTACTCTCTTGGCATTCTCTCAAGCAGCTTCACGAGGAATGCTTTTCCAACAGTTTTGAAGGAGTTCTCATATATGCTGAGCACTTGTTGGCTGCTTTTCCTTCGCTCTGTGGTCCAACTACAAATGTACAATATAAAATGTACAATACTACAATAATACAAAATTACAATGTGTGTGTGTGTATATAGTGTGTGTGTGTGTGTGTGTGTGTGTGTGTGTGTGTGTGTGTGTGTGTGTGTGTGTGTGTGTGTGTGTGTGTACAGTGCGTGAGTTAGTGTGTCTGCATATGCTTGTGTGTGTGTCTCCTCACAACACGGGTTGTGCCGTGAGGTGTTGTTTTATCACTATTCTTTATCTGATTTTACTGCTCGCAAGATCTACTTGATGTGGAAGAGAGTTCCAAGTAGACATAGCTCTATATAGTACTGTGTGTTTCCCAGAGTCTATTCTGGACTTGGGGACTGTGAAAAGACCCCTGGTGGCATGTCTTGTGAGGTATGAATGGGTGTCCGAGCTGTGTATTAGCTGATTGAATCGACAGTTTGGTGCTTTCAACACATCAATACCTCTCACAAAGAAAAAGCAGTGATGCAGTCAAACCAGCGTGAGCCCAGTGGGTCATCTTTTCCCTTTGACTGCTATGTATTGACATAAGGGTCAACACTATGACACATATTTTACCATTGAATGCAATGTAATGACATAAGCATCAATTGGTTGATGCTCCTCTTTTCCCATTGACTGCAATGTATTCACATATGTGTCAATTGGTTGTTACTCATCTTTTCCCATTGACCGAAACATGTTGACTTAACTATCAATTGGTTGACGATAATCTTTTCCCATTGACTGTTATGTATTGACAAAAGCTTCAGTTGGTTGATGTTTACTTTTCCCAATGAATGCTGTGTATTGACGTAAGAGTCATTTGCTTGACACTCGTCTTTTTCTATTGACTGCAATGTTTTGACATAGGCATCATATCTTGTGAACCTTATCTTGTTTCAAAAACGTCACAGGATGACGTTTTCCTATGACATCATGTTGCTTTTAATGGCCCCAATGAAATATTTATTATGTAGAAATGAAAGCAAATGTTGCAAGGTGAGATGAGGGGAAATGCAAGCTGACCGATACCTCATTTTACACGCAACCCACGCAACATGGGTTTTTCGAACAACCAGCACTGTGCAGATCTGTAGACTATAAACATTACATGGTGGGAGATGTAGCAGGTGTGTTTATATACAGCACCAAGTCAGGATTAATCATTAACTCAGATCATCCACAGTTTCCTGGTATAGAGACATATAGAGACGTGTCGGGTGCCACCCAGACGATGCCTCCTATCTCTGACAGGAGAAACTGTGTGTTGCTGAGCAACCAAAGCCAGCTGTTCCATTCTATCCAGCCTAGCTGTCTGGCTTAGAGCTGCACATTTTAGGATAATTATTTTCCCATGTGTGTGTGAGAAATGGATAGAAAACCTTTTCATTATATTTTTTTGCTCCAAATTGATTATATTGTGAAAGACTGTGATTCTTTATTTGCCCTAATCACTTAGGATAAGACATGGCTCAGTTAATGGTTTATGCAAACAAATGGAAGTACATTCGTAATGATATAATTCCTTTACTAAATGTCTAATTATGGGCTCTGGATTTCGAGGGCTCATTGATCCATCTTGGACGTAATTTCCCATTTTGTGGTGTTAACACAAGATGATTGATCACCCTCATCCTCTTTAATGAGGATTCAAGCCAAGCAGTCAGTCTTTTGCCTCCAGGAACCTCACTCACACTCAGGTCGATTGAGGGTGATGTCATGTCAGACAGATGAACTGAGCCTGACGTGCATACAGCACGAGAACCTGAAACACACACACACACACACACACACACACACACACACACACACACACACACACACCACACACACACACACACACACACACACACACACACACACACACACACACACACACACACACACTAAATACTTTCACAGGATGAGGACAGTATTGAAACTACAGTGTGCTGTGCAGACTGGATAGAGAGAGGTAGGGATCCTCCTGACAGTCCCTCACAGATAAAGGCACCTGATCCTCCACTTTCGAGTATGTCCAGACAAAAAAAACTGTTGGGGAAAAAGTCCAAACACATACGAACACACACATAAGAACCCTCTCATTCCAGAGGGGCTTTACTGTGAAACTAAGAAGTCCCTATCCATTTCAATTACCCAAACCATGCAGTACATACTGTATGGCTTATCTTGAAAACAAACTCTAGCTTCCTACAGTACCCCATATGCTGCTGATAACATTGAGTGAAAGTATATTATACAGACCATTTGTTAGTAGATACTCTGAAACAGACACAAAAACACTCTACCATTGCTAACCATTTCAAGTATCATTCTTTGAGAATGATGAATATTGAGAGAAGACTGCAGCCTTCAGATACTCGTCGTAGCTGATGAATAGAGAGATGGAGAGAGAGGCAGCCAGATGGTCAACCTTTTCCATTTACTATGTTGTCATGCCCAGGAAGACTTATATTCTCCTTCACATATCCTCCACCGAAGATAGGACAGGAGTACAGGCCAAAATAGACCAAGGATGACAGGAAGCCTTCGTACATTTCATGTTAAAGCCATTGTGACGCTTTTTCATTCTCAGCAGGACCTAAACTCCACTATTTGACAAAGGATGTTACAGGTGAATCTTCATTAAACCTTTCCCCTTTCAAAACCTTATTATTTTCCACATCCACCTCATGCTCTTCCCTGACTGTGGTGATATTAGCTTTTTGCCACTGCTGGATACAAACTATGAAACCTCAACAAAGAATAACATCCCAAATAGAAATGAAAGCATGCTCTTAAGTAGAGATGTTGACAATCTAGACATTTATTGAGAGAGGGAGGGATGTGAGTTCAGGTAGACCTCTGCACAACACTAAACAAAGAAAAGTAGGAGAGGTTCTTCTTAACAATGACAAGTCCCAGAAACGAGATTACCAAGAAAAACTTCCAAAAGGACTAATTTGAGGCAGACAGGAGTTGTAGCACTCAACAAAAAAGGCAGAGATTAATTTAGTATTTGTTCAGCTTTAATCCATTGCTAGGATGAGTACAGGGGACTGACATCATATGTATAGTAAACCCAAATCAGCCTTAGGAAATGTACGTCTTTCATAAGCACGCCTTTCCTGCGCACTTCTCAGTGGTTGGTTGTCAGATTTACCTTATTCAGGTGCGTAACTGGCTTTGCAGGCGTGGCTCCCTTGCTCACACTCTATAAATGTCATTCAAACGCTGAAAACCCTCCCACTTGTTGGCCAACATATTATCTTGTGGAGTTTCCATTCAATAGGGTGTTCAGTACATTAATATAAAGCCATCCCTTTAAATTTGGTGTACCTTTAATTAGAATTTAGTCTGCGGACTCAGTAGAATATATGGAGAGAGCGTTTCAGAATATTAGGGATCAATGAAACAAAGCCGTGTAAGTACACACATATTCATCTCCCTTTCAGCACCAATTGGTAGATAAGAAATACTCTGGTCTTGTATATTATTGTATTTAGAGTTAGGAAAGTATTTATGAATAATAAAAATCTAGTTTGGAGAGCCTTTACCCGCAAAATATGTTGGTCATTTAAAAAATACAGGGGTTCGATTCTTCCTGAAAGTTACCATATTCATTTGTTAAATCCATGAATTATTGGTACGTGAGAAAAGTGTACAATTGTATAATAGTCCTCACTAATCAGAGAACTGTGATGACAACGGTCCAGTCGTTGTGAACAGTGCGTCAGGCTCCAGGATTAAACAGTTAAATGGTTTGCTTTCCATAATGATTCAAATTATTGCACAACTTGTAATACATTAGCCTAATATGATTCACTATTGCTAGAGATCCTCAGTAACAACCACATGAACGTGACGGATGAAAGAAAGTTAAACTAACTCATCACGAGTAAAGGTTTGTAATTATTAGGAAATTAAGCTAAAGTCAGAACACGGCATATCTGTTGACACACCTCTGCCACACCTCCATTTATGTGATCTCGACCCTGAAATAATAGCTGGCTGAAACATGGGTAACCTCCTGCCTAAATTTAAGGTCAGAATACGAGTAGAGAGAAAAGTGCATAAAAAGTGAATTAAGTTCCATTTACATGCGCATAACTCTGGTCAGAATCGTCCCGTTAGTAGTAAGTTATTTCTTAATTGGGAGTTTAGATTTCCCTTCCATCATATACACTCATTACAAAATTATTGTCACCCTTACAATTTAGTCATTTAGCACACACTCTTATGCAGAGGGACTCATAGTTAGTGCATTCATCTTAAGATAGCTAGGTGGGAAAACTACATATCACAGTCATAGTAAGTACATTTACCCCCAATGAAATAGCTATCAACAAAGTCAGAGCTAGTAAAGGGGAAAAGAGTCAAGTGAAGAAGTAGGGTTTCAGATGTTTTCGGAAGATGGGCAGGGACTAGCTTCAGGGGAAGCTGGTTCCACCATTGGGGTGCCAGGACAGAGAAGAGCTTGGACTGGACTGTGTGGGAGCTGCCTTCCCGTAGGGGTGAGAGGGCCAAGAGACCAGAGGTGGCAGAACAGAGTACTCTGGTTGGGGTGTAGGGTTTGAGCAGAGCCTGAAGGTAGGAAGGGGCAATTCCTCTTGCTGCTCCGTAGGCAAGTACTATGGTCTTGTACTGGATGCGAACTTTGACTGGAAGCCAGTGGAGTATGCGGTGGAGCGGGGTGACATGGGAGAATTTGGGAAGGTTGAACACCTGGCAGACTGCAGTGTTCTGGATAAGTTGCAGGTGTGTGATGGCACAAGTGGGGAGCCCAGCCAACAGTGAGTTGCAGGAGTCCAGACGAGAGATGACAAGTGCCTGTATTTGGACCTGTGCTGCTTCCTGTGTGAGATAGGGTCGTACTCTATGGATGTTGTTGAGCACGAACCTGCAGGAGGGAATCACTACTTTGATGTTTGCAGAGAACAACAGGGTGTTGTCCAGGGTCAAGCCAAGGCTCTTTGCACTCTGGGAGGGGGGCACTGTGGAATTGTCAACAATGATGGAGAGGTCTTGGAGCAGGCAGGCCTTCCCCAGGAGGAAGAGTAGCTCCGTCTTGTCGAGGTTGAAATTGAGGTGGTGGGCCGACATCCAAACTGAGATATCTACCAGGCATGCAGAGATACGTGTCAGAAGGGGGGAAGGAGAAGATCACCCTCAAGTAGTTCAGTGTCATCCACATAGCAATGATAGGAGAGACAATGTGAGGATATGAGGGAGCTGACACAGAGAAGAGCAGTCTTGGTTGAGGGACCCATCTTGAGAGGGGAGAAAGAGGTCAAGGCGTAGGATGGTTCTGTGTGAGTGGGACCAGTGGACTCAATAGGCTGAGTGAATGAGGAGCGGATGTCGTCAACCTTCATTTCAAAGTGGTTGACAAAGTTGTCTGCATAGAGGGAGGAGGGAGGGGTAGGGGTGGAGGATTAAGGAGGGAGGAGAAGGTGGAAAATAGTTTCCTAGGGTTAGAGGCAGAAGCTTGAAATATAGAGTGATAGAAAGTGGCTTTAGCAGTGGATACAGAGGAAGAGAAGGTAGAGAGGAGGGAGTGAAAGGATGATAGGTCCTCCAGAAGTTCCTCCATTTTCGCTCACCTGCCCACAGCCCTGTTCTGTAAGAGGATATTAGGGTCGAAAAGGCAGAATCAGAAGACAGGAGGGAGAAGGCTTTAGCAGAAGGGAGAGATTATAGGATAGAAGAGGATAGAGTAGTGCGAGAGAGAGAGCGAAAATTGCAAGGGCGTATGATATTGGTGTGCTGGTCAGCTGTTTGTTCACCCGCCTACAAGTGAAAATCTGAGGCCTCCACCCAACCCTAACCCGCAAATATAGAAAATGCACTATAGGCTACAGTCAAAGACGGCAGAACGATTTGTTGACAGGGGGTGTAGGATTTTTTGTTGTTGCCTGATTTGGATTTTTTGTTGTTGCCTGATTTAGATATGTTTCTGCTTATAATTTCCAACATTTTGGTAGGCTATTTGTTAGTCAACCTTGGGTATAATTAGATACATGTAGCTTCTCTTTTGTCATTATATTTTGCCCTCGAAGACTAAATAAACCCTTGCTGAACAGAATAATGTAATAGATTTATAGAAGTAATGCTTTAAATTTAGTTGACATTGGTAAAGTTTTCTATGTCATCTTTTAGCGGCGCAAAGATGTTTAGGGACTGGGGGAAAATACAATAACGCAAAAAAAGGGAAAGATTTTCTGCGCAAAATGTCCAAATGACATAACTTTGACCAGTTGTAAGGAAAAGTAAGCTGTGAAAGTGACCCAACGTGTTTCTGATAAGATTTCAGTTCGGCTTCGATGCATATTTTATGTGGTTCAAATACTATCTGCTTCTATGATGCTTTTATGAGGAAGACAGCACCTCTACAGATAGTATCTAACTGAGCATTGCAAAGAAATCATAATCCTCTACTCCTGTTCCCAAGTCCAAATTTTGCCTACATTTGGTGCATAATTTTACTGCAAGAAAATGCTTAATTCTGCATGACTTATTATTAAGGCTATGCAAGAGGTTATGCACCCATCAAGAAACGGACTGTTAGAACTGCCAAATCCCCATGGATGGATGATGAATTGAAAAACTGTATGGCTGAGAGGGATAACGGAAAAAGGAATAGCAAATAAGTCTGAAAACACAGCAGACTGGCAAACAGAGTAAATTGAGAAATCATGTAATTATACTAAACAAAAAGAAGAAAAAACTATCCTATGGAAGAAACATAAATTGTATAAAGAATGATAGTAAAAATCTCTGAATTAAAACATCAATAAATTAAATTCTAGGCAAAAAAGCAAACTCATCTGCATCCATTGAGGCAGATGGCTTGTTCATAACAAAACTCTTTGAAATTGCCAATAACTTTTTTGTTGACAATATTAGCAAACCTAGGTATGACATGGAAACAACAAATGTGGAGCCTTCATATTCATGCATAATGGACCAAATAAAGTGGGTGTGGAAGAGGTGATTTTTGCTATCTATAAATAAGGACAAACCACTTGGTACCGGCAACCTGGATGGTAAATTGCTGAGGTTGGTAGCAGAATTCATTGTGACTGCTGTATGACACATTTTCAATTTATACCTAGAAGACAGTATGTGCCCTCAGACATGGAGGGAGGCAAAGGTAATTCCCACAAATAGCAGAGCACCCTTTAACTTGTTATGGATAGGGGGCAGTATTTTCACAGCTGGATAAAAAACATACCCGATTTAATCTGGTTATTACTTCTGCCCAGAAACTAGAATATGCATATAATTAGTAGCTTTGGATAGAAAACACTCCAACGTTTCTAAAACTGTTTGAATGGTGTCTGTGAGTATAACAGAACTCAAATGGCAGGCCAAAACCTGAGAAGATTCTGTACAGGAAGTACCCTGTCTGACCATTTCTTGGCCTTCTTTGTCATCTCTATCCAAAACAAAGGATCTCTGCTGTAACGTGACACTTTCTAAGGCTTCCATAGGCTCTCAGAAGGCGCCAGAACGTTGAATGATGACTTTGCAGCCCATGGCTGAAATACAGTAGCGCATTTGGTAAGTGGTCGATCTGAGAACAATGAGACGGGTGCGTGTGTGCACGTGAAGAGTCCATTTTAGATTTTGAGTCTTTGAACGGAAAGGACGTCTCCCGGTCGGAATATTATCGCTTTTTTACGAGAAAAATCACATAAAAATGTATTTTAAACAGCGTTTGACATGCTTCGAAGTACGGTAATGGAATATTTTAAAATTTTTGGTCACGATACGCGTCCGCGCGTCACCCTTCGTTACCCTTCGGATAGTGTCTTGAATGCACGAACAAAACACCGCTATTTGGATTTAATGGTTCAAATAGCTGACCAATCAGTGCTTAGCAAACTTTTCTGAAAATATTGTTTTTGATCAAAGAGTTATTTTACAGAAAACAAATTAACAACAGACTTTCAGCCTCCTTTTAGGGAAGGTCACTCAACATGCTCAGCACTGACACACATGACTGATGATTGGATGAAAGAAATTGATAGTAAGAAGATTGTGGGAGCTATTTTGTTAGACTTCAGTGCAGCTTTTGATGTCATTGATCATAACCTATTGCTGGAAAAAACGTAGGTGTTATGGATTTGCGTCCTCTGTCTTATTATGGATTGAGAGTTACCTATCTAAAAGAACACAGCGGGTTTTCGTTAATGGAAGCCTCTCTCATGCAAATACATTTGAGTGTGGTGTACTGCAGGGCAGCTGCCTAGGGCCATTATTGTTTTCGGTTTTTCCAAACCACCTTCCACTGACTGTTAACCTGTTTGGGATAGGGGGCAGTATTTTCACGGCTGTATAAAAAACGTACCCGATTTAATCTATAATTAGTAGATTTGGATAGAAAACACTAAAGTTTCTAAAACTGTTTGAATGGTGTCTGTAAGTATAACAGAACTCATATGGCAGGCCAAAACCTGAGAAGATTCCATACAGGAAGTGCCCTGTCTGACAATTTATTGTCCTTCTGTAGCCTCTCTATCGAAAATACAGCATCTGTGCTGTAACGTGACATTTTCTAAGGCTTCCATTGGCTCTCAGAAGGCACCAGAAAGTGGAATGAGAGGTCTGCAGTCTCTGGGCTAAGTACAGCAGCTCTGTTTGTTACTGGCCTGCCTGGGGACAGTGACACTGGAGATGCGCGTCCACGAGACTACTCCATTTTGTTCTTTCAGTCTTTGAATGAATACAACGTCGCCCGGTTGGAATATTATTGCTATTTTACGAGAAAAATAGCATAAAAATTGGTGTATGTAAACTACCGACTTCAACTGTATTTAAGTCCTTGACTAATACTGTTCAGTACTATGGATTACGTCATATTTCATGTGGACCCCAGGAAGAATAGCTTCCCCTGCTTTTGATCAGCTCCTTTTGTTGGTAGTGTTCAAATCAGTCGAGGACCCTTGGTCTTGTCGCTCCGAATTCCAAGTCTGTGTACTCGGTGGAAAGCCACCTTGTTTACAGTCTCCAGAGGAAGTTTCAAGGCGGATTGCATGAATTCTCTGATCGCACCCTCTGTATTATTGGATGCGTCCTCAGGAATCCCAGAAAATATTAGATTTTCACTTTGTATGTCTATCAGCGACTCCCTCATCACCCTGTTTTCCGTGAGTAGACAATTCTTGTTGGAATCGTGGATTTTTTCCTTGCCTTGTTCTCTACTTGGAGCGTGAGAATTTCACTCTTGCTAAACTCCAAACTCCCCCTCAGCCCTGCTACCTCCTCACACAACTTACCCAGTGTTGCATGGATTCCAGCCAGAGCACTAGCCTCTACTTTAACGGTAAGTAAATCGTCCGTGTCTATAGATGAATCTGTCTTTCTTTTTTTGTCGGGTTCTTTTGTGAGGTAGCCGGATCTTTCCATGATGGAGTATATTGTTCCTCCATAGTGTAAAGCTGTTGATACTCATCGATTTCCCTCAGGATTTCCAGGCTGGCTCTTTACTGCAACCAGTTGTTTACAAAACGTTTTTTCTAGGCAGAGTTGCCTAGGAAAAAAAAGCAATTTCTCAGTCTGGCCAATACAAATTAAAGATTAAGATGGGCAAAAGAACACAGACACTGGACAGAGGAACTCTGCCTTGAAGGCCAACATCCCGGAGTAGCCTCTTTACTGTTGACATTGAGACTGGTGTTTTGCAGGTACTATTTAATGAAGCTCCCAGTTGAGGACTTGTGAGGCATCTGTTTCTCAAACTAGACACTCTAATGTACTTGTCCTCTTGCTTAGTTGTGCACCAGGGCCTCCCACTCCTCTTTCTATTCTGGTTAGAGACAGTTTGCGCTGTTCTGTGAAGGGAGTAGTACAGAGCATTGTACGAGATCTTCAGTTTCTTGGAAATTCCTCGCATGGAATAGCCTTCATTTCTCAGAACAAGAATAGACTGACGAGTTTCAGAAGAAAGTCCTTTGTTTCCGGTCATTTTGAGCCTGTAATCGAACCCACAATTGCTGATGCTCTAGAAACTGAACTAGTCTAAAGAAGGCCAGTTTTATTGCTTCTTTAATCAGCACAACAGTTTTCAGCTGTGCTAACATAATTGCAAAAGGGTTTTCTAATGATCAATTAGCCTTTTAAAATTATAATACTTGGATTAACTAACACAACGTGCCATTGGAACACAGGAGTGATGGTTGCTGATAATGGGCCTCTGTACGCGTATGTAGATATTCCATAAAAAAATCGGATGTTTCCAGCTATAATAGTCATTTACAACATTAATAATGTCTACACTGCATTTCTGATCAATGATGTTACTTTAATGGACAAAAAATGTGCTTTTCTTTCAAAATGTAGGACATTTCTAAGTGACCCCAAACTTTTGAATGGTAGTGTATACAGCATATATTGAAAAAAAATCATGCTTATCTTAATTTCCGTAATTAAGTACTAATATTTGTATTTATGTAGGTAGTTTATGCAAAGGATTGTTACCTCTTACCAGTATTGCCATTACAAAAATTAAATTTTGGCAAGCAATTATTATTTTAGCAAACAATTATTGTGATTCATCATATATTGTCCCTAACATCTTTACAGTTGTGGGATACATACACACACAAACACTCATACACACTCAACCCCTTTACCCCTCAAACAACCATAAACTCAGATGCTCAAAAGTTGTTCCATTCCAGAGCCCAACTCAAGAAAGGCCTTGATTTACAAATGCATGAACAGTTGCAGCTGTATGAGAAGCAGTGGTGTAAAGAACTTGAGTAAAAATACTTTAAAGTACTACTTAAGTTGATTTTTGGGGTATCTGTACTTTAATTAACTTTTTAGATTTTTGGCAAATTTTACTTTACTACATTCCTAAAGAAAATAATTTACTTTTTACTCCATACATTTTCCCTGACACCCAAAAGTACTTGTTACATTTTGACACAAAAATGGTCCAATTCACACACTTATCAAGAGAACATCCCTGGCCATCCCTACTGCCTCTGATCTGGCGGACTCACTAAATACAAATGCTTCATTTGTAAATTATGTCTGAGTGTTGGAGTGTGCCCCTGGTTATCCGTCAATAAAAAAAACAAGAAAATTGTGCTGTCTGGTTTGCTTAATATAAGGAATTTTAAATGGTTTATGCTTTAACTTTAACTTTTGATAGTTAAGTACATTTGAGCAATTCCATTTACTTTTGATACTTAATTATATTTAAAAACAAATACTTTTAAACTTTTACTCGGGTAGTATTTTACTGGGTGACTTTCACTTTTACTTGAGTCATTTTCTATTAAGATATCTTTACTTTTACTCAAGTATGACAATTGAGTACTTTTTCCACCACTGATGAGAAGGCATGCAAAATTGAGCAAAAATTTTCAGAAATGGGGAGATTTGATTAACCATTGTCACGTCATAGGTGATGGAGATCAGATACACCCCCTTCCCCTGAAACACCCACACGCGGTCCCCCGTAGTGACCATATTCCCAAACATCTCTGTGCAGTCAGACATTTTATGATTTTGTGCCACCAGGGCCACAATAATATGCTCCCTCTCTGAATGTCCGAGTGTTTCCCCCTCCCAATGGGTTACTGCAGCTAGTGTTGCCAGCACTGCCACTGCCTGGGTGGGGGCACCCCACCGGAATACCCACCGGCTAGGTACAAGGTCATCAAGGTTCTCATTAGCAGCATTGAGAATTTCCTTGTATATTATGCTCTCCCATCAGTAGGCTTTGTAGGACCAACCCTGCCAGGCAGGCTCAGAATCTTGATAGGGCGATGCTGCTTTAGTAGGTCTCTGACCACATTCATCTTTCTGATTTGGCTGTGTATAGGCTACTTACAGTAGGCCCATAAAACAGAGTACTTCTTCTTAGTGTATGCGTCTCTCAGGTGGGTGTCTAGGGAATAGGGTTGGGGACCATTCCATCATGATAGGACAGGAAATGAATAAATATTAATAATTTATTTTAAAATGTATATCCCATATCTGCACAAAATTGAAAGCTCTCTCTCATAACCCCTGCTCACAAACACACATGGGCTCTGGGATTTGCAACTGCTATCCTTTTTCACTCACTTAACTCCACACTTTTCCAAACACAAAAACACACACCCTAACTTCCATCACAATACATGCGCACGTACCCACGTACTGTGCCTTCTATGTCCTCTGTGTTTTATCTCTTCCATGTTGATTGAGTACTTTTGAGTTCCAGTTCCTTTTATTTGATGCCGTCTTATCAATTTGTGAAATAGTGTAAAACAAATTATTTTTCCAACATTCCCTATCTAGAATAGTATAGTGTAGTTGTAGTTTATTTCTTTAAGAATTTTTGTATTTATGGCTTTTCTATATATTTTTTTTATTACAATCCCTACCATGTCTAGTATTGTGTGTTCCATTATTCGATTCCTCTTCGGGAAATTTGTAATATTTAGAATAGCCATGGAGTGGTCTTTGTGTCTCTAAACATTTGGTTATCAATATGCAGTTTATCGACTACGAGAGCTATGCATTATTACGAGAGCTATGAATATTACGTTTTTATCTTGAGGTGATCTACACTGCTGAATTCAGTCCCCCATCTTTTGTGTCTGTTGAAGCACCTTTGGCAGCGATTACAACCTCAATTCTTCTTGGGTCTTTTTCAATCACATCTTGATAGAAGAATTTACATGAGGTGAAAGTTGAGAAATAATTATTCAAAAAATACACTTGGGGCTTCATTAACAGCAGAGTAGTGTAACCTTTAGCAGAACAGGTAATTGTATAGCAGTACACTTTCAACTATTATAATAAGCGTGAGGTTATATAATTGATCTTGACATTAAAATGATAATGAGGTCTCTGTGATAAGTACCTTGCCCATTCAGAGCAGTGCATAGAATCATGTAGACTATTTCACATAAATGAACATGACAATGTTTCATTCTGTTTTAATGACCTCACATCAATTATGGAGAGATGATCATATGATTGGAGCAAAGAAAGGTCACCAACACATGAAAGAAAACACAGCTTCAATTTTTTCTCAACAGAATGGGCCTTTGCTAAGAGTGTCTATGTACAAATTTGACAAAAGCATTAATAACCATGCCATTTTGTGTACTTTCATCATTACTTCGATGCAGACCTATGGAAGATGAGGCTTGTCTAATGATCCTGATTCCCAAGGCAACGCTAGTGGGCCTGGATGACTCATCTGCCTCTACCTGCAAATACAGGATGATGAAAATAAGAGACTGGGCATACAGATATGAATCTGTTGGTCACAGATAGCTTGGAAAAAAGGTAGGGACTTGGATCAGAAAACCAGTCAGTATCTGGTGTGACCACCATTTGCTTCATGCAGCGCAACACATCTCCTTCACATAAAGTTGATCAGGCTGTTGATTGTGGCCTGTGGAATGTTATCCCACTCCTCTTCAATGGCTGTGCGAGGGTGCTGGATATTGATGGGAACTGGAACACACTGTCGTATATGTCAATCCAGAGCATCCTAAACATGTCTGGTGAGTATGCAGGTCATGGTAGAACTGTGACATTTTCAGCTTGCGACATGGTGCCATGCATTATCATGCTGAAACGTGGTGATGGCGGCGGATGAATGGCACGACAACAGGCATCAGGATTTTGTTACGGTATCTCACGGTATTTCCATCAATAAAAGGCAATTGTGTTCGTTGTCTGTAGCCCATACCATAACCCCAATGCCACAATGGGGCACTCTGTTCAGAATGTTGACATCAGCAAACTTCTCACCCCCTCAAGACGCCATACACACTGTCTGCCATATGCCCGGTATAGTTGAAACCTGGATTTATCAGTGATGAGTACACTTCTGGTGACCATTGAAGGTGAGCATTTGCCCAATGAAGTCGTTTATGACGCCAAACTGCGGTCAGGTCAAGACCCTGGTGAGGACGACGAGCACACAGATGAGCTTCCCTTAGATGGTTTCTGACAGTTTGTGCAGAAATTCTTTGCTTGTGCAAACCCACAGTTTTATCAGCTGTCTGGTGGCTGGTCTCAGACGATCCAGCTGGTGAAAAAGCCGAATGTGGAGGTCCTGGGCTGGCGTGGTTAAACGTGGTCTGCGGTTGTGAGGCCGGTTGGACGTACTGCCAAATTCTCAAAAATGATGTTGGAGGCGGCTTATGGTAGAGAAATTAACATTACACATTAAATTCTCACATTAAATTCTCTGGCAACAGCACTGGTGGACATGAAGAACGGCGCCGAAGGAGATGGCTGCCGTTTCCCGTAACCAATTGTGCTATTTTTGCGTTATTTGTAACTTATTTTGTACATAATGTTTCTGCCACCATGTCTTATGACCGAAAAGAGCTTCTAGATATCAGGACAGCGATTACCCACCCGGTACTGGAGGAATACTTTTTCTTCAACGAGTCAGATGGGAAAGATATACTTCAGACGCCCGACAAGGCCCTCTTCCACATCATTCGCAGGAGAAAGAGATGGAGGTATTGAGGACAAAGGTCTGGGTGCCTTGTAAGAATCAGTCGCTGAGAGGGTAATCTATCTTTACCATCTTTATCAATCGATAATAAAATAGACGAACTACGATCTCATCTATCCTACCAGCGGGACATTAAAAACTGTAATATCTTATGTTTCACCGAGTCGTGGCTAAACGATGACATGAATAATATACAGCTGGCGGGTTATAAGCTTTTTCGGCAGGATAGAACAGCGGCCTCTGGTAAGATAAGGGGGGATGGTCTATGTACATTTATAAAAACAGCTTGTGCACAAAATCTAAGGAAGTCTCAAGGTTTTGCTCCTTTGAGGTAGAGTATCTCATAAGCTGTAGACCACACTATTTACCAAGAGAGTGTATCTGTATTTTTCGTAGAAGTCTATATACCACCACAAACTGATGCTGGCACTAAGACCGCACTCAATGAGCTGTATATGGCCATAAGCAAACAGGAAAACTCTCATCCAGAGGTGGCACTCCTAGTGGCCGGGGACTTTAATGCGGGGAAACTCAAAACCGTTTTACCTAATTTCTACCAGCATGTTAACCTGTTTGGGATAGGGGGCAGTAAAAAAACTTACCCGATTTAATCTGGTTACTACTCCTGCCCAGAAACTAGAATATGCATATAATTAGTAGATTTGGATAGAAAACACTCTAACGTTCCTAAAACTGTTTGAATGCTGTCTGTGAGTATAACAGAACTCATATGGCAGGCCAAAACCTGAGAAGATTCCATACAGGAAGTGCCCTGTCTGACAATTTATTGTCCTTCTGTAGCCTCTCTATCGAAAATACAGCATCTGTGCTGTAACGTGACATTTTCTAAGGCTTCCATTGGCTCTCAGAAGGCGCCAGAAAGTGGAATGAGAGGTCTGCAGTCTCTGGGCTAAGTACAGGGTGTCTGATTATTTCTGGCTGGGTACTCTGCTGACATAATCTAATGTTTTGCTTTCGCTGTAAAGCGTTTTTGAAATCGGACAGTGTGGTTAGATAAAGGAGAGTCTTGTCTTTAAAATGGTGTAAAATAGTCATATGTTTGAAAAATTGAAGTTTTCGGATTTTCGAGGAGTTTGTATTTCGCGCCACGCCTATCATTGGATATTGGAGCAGGTGTTCCGCTAGCGGAACGTCTAGATGTAAGAGGATAACATAATGTCCTAGGAGTGTCATCTGATGAAGATCATCAAAGGTTAGTGCTGCATTTAGCTGTGGTTTTGGTTTTTGTGACATTATATGCTAGCTTGAAAAATGGGTATCTGATTATTTCTGGCTGGGTACTCTGCTGACATAATCTAATGTTTTGCTTTCGTTGTAAAGCCTTTTTGAAATCGGACAGTGTGGTTAGATTAACGAGAGTCTTGTCTTTAAAATGGTGTAAAATAGTCATATGTTTGAGAAATTGAAGTAATATCATTTCTAAGGTATTTGAATATCGCGCCACGGGATTCCACTGGCTGTTGAGTAGGTGGGACGATTTCGTCCCACATACCCTAGAGAGGTTAAAATTGGACATAGCGATTGCATAAAGGAGTTCTGCATCTATAATTCTTAAAATAATTGTTATGTATTTTGTGAACGTTTATCATGAGTAATTTAGTAAATTCACCGGAAGTTTTCGGTGGGTATGCAAGTTCTGAACATCACATGCTAATGTAAAAAGCTGTTTTTTTATATAAATATGAACTTGATTGAACAAAACATACATGTATTGTATAACATAATGTCCTAGGAGTGTCATCTGATGAAGATCATCAAAGGTTAGTGCTGAAAAGATTTAGCATGGGTCCTCAGATCCTCAAAAGGTTCTACAGCTGCACCATCAAGAGCATCCTGACTGGTTGCATCACTGATGAACTGCTCGGAACTGCTCGGCCTCCGACCGCAAGGCACTACAGAGGGTAGTGTGTGCGGCCCAGTACATCACTGCGGCCAAGCTTCCTGCCATCCAGGACCTCTATACCAGGCGGTGTAAGAGGAAGGCCCTAAAAATTGTCAAAGACTACAGCCACCCTAGTCATGGACTGTTCTCTCTGCTACCGCACGGCAAGTAGTACCGGACTGCCAAATCTAGGTCCAAAAGGCTTCTTAACAGCTTCTAAAAAATGCAAATCAATTTATAACATGCGTTTTTCTGGATTTCTTTGTTGTTATTCTGTCTCACACTGTTCAAATAAACCTACCATTAAAATTATAGACTGATCATTTCTTTGTCAGTGGGCAAACGTACAAAATGTTCCCTCACTGTAGGGAATTGAAACCAGGTGAGTGTGACAACCAGACAAAACAAATGGAACATGAAAAATGGATCGGCGATGGCTAGAAGACCGGTGACTTCGACCGCCGAACACCGCCCGAACAAGGAGAGGAACCGACTTCGGCAGAAGTCGTGACAGAAATGCTTACTAACAGGGATATAAACAAATTTGTGCACAACATTTTTGAGAAATAAGCTCTTTGTGATTATGGAACATTTCTGGGATATTTTACTTCAGCTCATGAAACATTGGAGAAACACTTTCCAAGTACATTATATTTTTGTTCAGTATATTTGTGAAATCCTCACTTTTAAGAGTGCAGAGTTTCTCTTTTTCAAAGACCTTTGAGATAAACAGCACCTATTTATCTTCCAGAAACTACCTGACTAGACGCTGTTGGCATTCTGGTTGCAACATCTGCCATGCTTGAAGCTTAAACCAATTGATTTCACTGATACGTTGTGGTTGTTGTTTTGTCTCAATGCAATTACCTGTGGCAGTTATTCAATTTGAACAGGACATCATTTTTGAAAAATGAAACCGTGTAACATGGTGACATTTAATTATGGGGCACTTAATCATAGTGACATATAAAGCCGTATTGTTCAGCTTTCTAATCACTGTAAACATATTGAATCGGAATGATGGAAAATTGACTGATTTGTCAGGGGAGGAAATACATTTCCCATATGCCTACTTCTGTCCGTCTTCTACACCAGTCACTTAAAGATGACACATTTGTCCTCTGGAACAAAGTTAAGCATATGCAAACTCCTAACGTAAAACTTATCACAATCAGCGTGTTGTTTAAGAAACATAATTGATTTGATGTTGAGTGTCTCTGCCACCCTGTCCTCCCTCCTTCCCCTCTCTCTCCCTCCCTCGACATCGCTGCAATCCACCATCTCTGTCCTCATTAATCAGGCTTTAAGCATTGTAAAGAGCAAGTGCATTTTAATGCTCAGTGTTAATGTCCTGCACAGCACCACTAGACTGCCTGTGTGACAGCTCACAGGTGGGCACACATCACTGGGGCTCAATGGACCTAAAAGGACAACGCTTTGGACACCATGTTTAGCCATCAATTTACCTGGTGCAGGCCCTTGAAAATAAAAATAGCAGCCTACACCATGCCCTACCTAGCCAGTGGTAAGCGGTGCCCATACTGCTCTGCATGATGAGATCCCAGGGGCTGACCGGAGAGACGTTAACCTTGAAGTTGTTTGCTTGTAATCAACACTCTCTGCCAGGCTCAATAGAGTAAAATGTCACAAATGATATCCCTGGATTTTAACATTCAATCCCTCAAACTCACCCTACCCTATATACTCTCTCCTTGACATTGGAATCTCCATTGACAGGTGAGGTGAGGTTGAGTTGTCTAGGGTGAGGTGAGGTTGAGTTGGTGGAGTACTCTGGTGGAGGGTAGCCTAGTTTAAATTGAATTCCCTTAGGTTTGGAGAGACCCTATAAACTGATTAGGGCTATGTTATTGAACAACAGCCGTGAAGTCACAAGTGTCACAACACATTTCAAAGTTGCCCAGCCCTCTGTTTTTCTCATACAGGATAGGGAGAGGAGTGGACTCCTGTAATTGTACTTGCCTAATTGTCATAATGGTGGGTGTAGCTGGTGTATGCAGTCAGGCGCAGGAGAGCAGAGAATTGAGAGCAACGTAATTTAGGGAGACAGGGCAAAGGGAGGAGACGGCAGGACTTAGAAAACCGATCTACAACGACGAGGATCGTGGTGTTACCCTGTGAGGGAGGAAGATCCGCTAGGAAGTCCACCGCCAGGTGCGACCACGGCCGTTGTGGAACAGGTAAGGGTTGTAACTTACCTCTGGGCAGGTGCCTAGGAGCCTTACACTGGGTGCACACCGAACAGGAGGAAACATAAACCCTCACATCCTTAGCCAAGGTGGGCTACCAGTACTTCCCACTAAGACAGCGCACTGTCCGACCGATGCCCAGATGACCAGAGGAGGGTGACGTGTGGGCCCAATAGATCAATCGGTCGCGGACAGCAGATGGAGCGTACAGACGCCCAGCTGGACACTGGAGGGGAGTGGGCTCTGCACGTAACGCCCGCTCGATGTCCGCGTCCAGCGCCGTCTCCTCTTGCGACAGGGGATACACGTGACTCCTGGGAAGTGCTGCATCTACCAGGAGATTTATCACACAATCCCCGCGTCGATGAGGTGGTAATTGAGTCGCCTTCTTTTTACAGAAGACGAGAGCCAAATCGGCATATTCAGAGGGGATGCGCACGGCGGAGACCAGGTCTGGACTTTCCACCGTGGTAGCACCGACGGAAACCCCTAAACACCTCCCCGAGCACTTTCGTGACCACCCTGTAAGAGCCCTCTGTTGCCACGAAATAGTGGGGTCATGACAGGCCAACCAGGGTAAGCCCAGCGCCACGGGAAATGCAGGTGAATCAATAAGGAAGAGACTGATTCTCTCCTTGTGCCCCTCCCACGTAACCATGACCAGTGGAGCGGTGGCCTCCCTAATTAGCCCTGACCCTAATGGTCGACTATCTAGGGCATGTACAGGGAAGGGCATGTCCACAGGAACAATGGGGATCCCTAAACTATGGGCAAATGATCTGTCAATAAAATTCCCAGCTGCGCCTGAGTCTACGAGCACCTTACGCTGGGAATGCGGGGAAAAATCTGGAAAATTAATCACCTGGGGTGATACGAGCGTGCCCTGCCTGCTGCCTCGACTCCCAGAGGAACCTCCCCAGCACCGACCGGCAGTGTGCCCTCTGTGGCCACAGATGGTGCAGCACCTCCCAGCTCCATGGGCGTTGCAGCGGTGGTGCTGAGGGATGGAACCAACAGACCCCGATCTGGACGTCCGCGGGTAGCCAGAAGGTTATCCAACATGTCCACCAGCTGGTCAAAGGTGAGTGTGGTGTCCCTGCAGGCCAACTCCCTACGGACATCCTCACGCAAACTACAACGGTAGTGATCGATCAGGGCCCTGTCGTTCCATCCCGCACTGGCAGCCAGGGTCCGAAAGTCCAACGCAAACTCCTGTGTGCTCCTCGTCTCCTGCCTAAGGTTAAAAAGCTGTTCACCCGCCGCTCTACCCTCAGGTGGGTGGTCAAAAACTGACCAATTCAACTCCTTCAATTGGTCCAACACCGCTTCTCCTTCCCCCCATATGGCGTTGGCCCACTCCAGGGCTTTCCCTGAAAGGCAGGAGACAAGGGCGGACACACTCTCACGGCCCAAGGGAGCCGGGTGAATGGTTGCCAGGTAAAGCTCCAGCTGGAGTAGGAACCCCTGACATCCCGAAGCCGTCTCATCATACTCCCTCGGAAGAGCGAGCCGAATCCCACTGGGACCAGGTGAAGGAGGGGTGGGTAGTGGTGCCATTGGTGGTGAAGGCGGAGGCGCTGGAGGCACTCCTCTTCTCTCCCAGCGATCCATCGTCTGCAGGAAGCGATCCATGGCAGTGCCGAGATGTTGCAGCATGGCCGCATGCTGCTGGACGCGCTCCTCGACCCCTAATTCGGGGTTGTCTGCTCCTGCTGACTCCATATCCTCATGGGTGCGGGATTCTGTCATAATGGTGGGTGTAGCTGGTGTATGTAGTCAGGCGCAGGAGAGCAGAGAATTGGGAGCAACGTAACTTTACTCAGAATAATGAATAGTGCAAGGTAAAACACTACACTTGCCCAAACACAAACACACAAACATCAACTTTTACGCACGGGCAAAAAACAGCACTCGTCGAAATAACCAGTCACCAACATTACCGAACATGACATAAAACAATCCCGCACAACACCATGGGGGAAACAGGTGTGTAGAAACAAAGACAAAACAAATGGAAAATGAAAAGTGGATCGGCGATGCTAGTAGACCGGCGACGCTGACCGCCGAGCGCCGCCCGAACAAGGCTTCGGCTGAAGTCGGGACACTAATAACTAGTATCAAATAAAGATCAAATAGCCCACAAGTATTGTCCAGATGACGAGAGGTTATTTTGTTTTCATTGGACTATTTATTTTAATTTGAGCCAATATAGTCCATTATGTGGAAAATTGGGGTGTTAAAGTCAGCTGTAAATTATAAATAATAGTTGTCCTACAACCCTCTCAGTCAAGTTTACATAAGGTGAGTGCCACCTCTAGCCTTTCAGGAGCCCTAAGAGAGATTTGGTTGCCACCCAATGGGGCAGAGCGTTTCAATTCTGGATGGCCAGAGAGCTAGCAACAATGACAAGAATCTGCCATGCGGGATTCATAGGTAGCTCATTTCAGCTAGTTCTCTCTTGTTCTTGGGGTGTTTTAACTAATGTCAAGTCTATGCTAATATGGCAAAAATTCACTAGCTAACCAAGTGCAAATCCATTTTTTCAGTAAACATTGGAGATTAAATAGTTTACATGCTGCCAACAATCCAAGCTAACCCAGTCAGTTTTTCCCTATAGTTATATATGCATTGGTTTTGTTGCTAAACAACAAACCCATCTGTGGGCTGTAGAGAAAATGGTGCAGTTTTAAAGCAAATCTTCTGTAATTCTTCACTTGGGGGTCAGGTGCCCCAGCGTAGTCTTCGTATAAGCAGAGGCTGCAGTGTGTGAAGTAGAGTAAGTTTAACATGGGGGGGATCTAACACATACATGAGTGAACATTCTCAGGACTAAACTAAAACAGGTTCTTTGCATGGAAATGACCAGCCAAATATCAGATACAAAATACACTTATTTTCAAGAGCTTTCAGGTAGGTTGCACAATCACTGCTGACCAAACACAACATGATTACATTTGTTTCATCAACACAAATCAATATATATTTTAATTCTGATCATGCCAACACAAGAAGTACATACCAATATCAAGGAAGTCATGCTAATGAGTACAACTACCAGTGGCAAGATACACTACACCATTCACCAAGCTGAACAATCATAAAGGGATCTCCTGAATGTGAGAAACAGTCAAACTTTTATACCTGGGCATGGCAGACACGCCCTTAATTAGAAATGACAGACACCTGGCATTGACAGACGCTGTGTTCAACACTGCAAGAGTTTCATCCTGTTACATAAGCTAATAAAAATAAATGTTGTATTGTCACATAGGTACAGTGAAATGTGTTGTTTTACAGGGTCAGCCATAGTAGTACGGCATCCTTGGGGTCTTGGGCTACCTTGAGTGCAACTCCCATGGGTATGGAGAGAAAGACCCCAGAAACGAAGTATGTCGTCTCTGGACTGCACAAGAGCTGTCGCAGTGTCTCCATGCTTGGTATGCCAGACAAAATGGCCCAGCCCTACGTTTTTCTCTGCTAAGGGACAGAGATGAGTCTTTGTAATTGTTATTAACATTTTCACATGTGAGTTCCAAATATTTCTAACGCTCGCCCCAGTGTGAGTTGTTTTAAGCAAGTGATGTCAGAATGCACTCACTGTTCCAAAATGGGATTATTACGTAACAGGACAGTTAACACGCACTGCCTGTGTCATGCCCTGACCTGAGAGAGACTTTTTTATGTCTCTATTTAGGTTTGGTCAGGGTGTGTTTTGGGTGGGCATTCTATGTCCTTTTTTCTATGCTTTGTATTTCTTTGTTTTGGCCTGGTATGGCTCTCAATCAGGGACAGCTGTACATCGTTGTCGCTGATCAGGAGTCATACTTAGGCAGCCTGTTTTCCTTTGGGGTTTGTGGGTAGTTATTTTCTGTTTTGTACATTTGTGACCTGACAGAACTGTTGGCTGTCGTTCATTTTCTTGTTTTGTTTGAAGTGTTTCTTATTACTAAATCATTAATATGAACACTCACCACGCTGCGCTTTGGTTCCCTTCTTCTACAGACGACAAGCGTGACAGCCTGTTAATTATCTATAGGCTATGTTTCAACTTGTCAATTTCAAATGATTTTTTAACAAGTTGTATTTTCTAACAACAGTTTGAATTGAGGTGTGTTCCGCCTCCTCATTAATTCACATAGAAGTAGCCCATTTCAGTAAGTTTCTTATTTTCTGTACATCGTGTTGACGTTTCTACTGTAGGCGAACACAGTATGTACTGTATGTATGCTTGTATGTTTGGAGCATCATGTATTTACAGTTTTATTCACATGTTTTCAAGTACTGGTTACAAATAATGCATTCCCGATTATTGCATATATCGTAATGGACACCTATGATGTGTGTAAAACACTTTGAAGGTTGTACTGATTATAATGAGCTAAGCATTTTGCCAACTATGACTGGCGCCATGTTTAATTGACATTATACAATGCATTCTGGGTGTCACGTAATCTGTCAGACCAAAGATGTTATAATGAGGTGAAGGAATGTTTCACTCATCTTTCGGGTAAACTTCCGGAAGTAAATGAAGGGAAGTGGATGATCGTAGACAACACACCCCCTTGTCACGGGTATCGTCGGTGAAGGAGGACCAAAATGCAGCAGGACTGTGTTTGTTCATTTTGAACATTTATTAAATCAAAACGAACACAAAAACAACAAACAAGAGAACGAACGATCCACTGACAGTCTGGCAAGGCACAAGGCTAAACACAGAACAATTTCCCACAAACACACCCAACTAATATAGGACTTCCAATCAAAGGCAACACCACACAGCTGCCTTCAATTGGAAGTCCACCCCAATTAACTCCACATAGAAACACACTTACTAGACTACACATAGAAATACATAAACATAGACCATAAACCAAAAACCCGGAAATACTAAATCAAACACCCATTTACCAAAACTCCACCACGGACCACATAAAACAAATACCCTCTGCCACGTCCTGACCAAACTACAATAACAATTAACCCTTATACTGGCCAGGACGTGACACCCCTTCAACATGCATACTATAAACAGACCAAACTCCTCTTGTCTCCTCTTATTATCTTTGGTTGATGAAACAAAAAACATTCCGGGTGGCAAAAACTACCCCTCATCGGATTACTCTCGATTTCTAGAAAGTGTTTTACTCAGTTATTACGATCAATGGTGAGCTCACCCCTGATGTGATTAATTATAAATAGTAATTTACTATTAGCTAATTCATATTGTAGTTTCTGTCAGCTGAGAGTTATAAAGATATGACCGCCTCTGTTAGGTCAATCTTTCATCAAGTTAGGACAAATGTAGCCTACATTTTCCGGTTTGGATGATTGTGTTATGCTGTAGCTACTTCTGTGAATGTCTGAACATTGCATCCAACAATAAACTTGTCACATTCTGGACGTAACTTTGTAAGGACTGTGTTTGTGCAAAATGTTTCTGAGAAGAAAACGTGTGGCCAGCTCAAATGTTGATTGTTGTGCCAATCGAAAATGGACGTTCTAAATAAGCGCTCTAATCAAGCGTTCAAATCACACCAAACCGTACACAACAGGGACCACTATAGAATGATCACACTCGTTTGTTGGTACATGTGAAAAGGTTAAATGCTATACAGGTATCTAGTATTAAATGGAGATAAAATGGCCTGTTAGTATTGTACAGAATATAAACAAGAAAAACATAAAGTAAAATCAGTCAAGATGCAATAACTATTATTGAGTCCATTATATACTGACGTGGTCTTCCTGTCTGGGTTGGCGCCCCCCCTTGGGTTGTGCCATGGCGGAGATCGTTGTGGGCTATACTCGGCCTTGTCTTAGGACGGTAAGTTGGTGGTTGGAGACATCCCTCTAGTGGTGTGGGGGCTGTGCTTTGGCAAAGTGGGTGGGGTTATATCCTGCCTGTTTGGCCCTGTCTATCATCGGATGGGGCCACAGTGTCTTCTGATCCCTCCTGTCTCAGCCTCCAGTATTTATGCTGCAGTAGTTTATGTGTCGGGGGGCTAGGGTCAGTCTGTTACATCTGGAGTATTTCTCTTGTCTTATCTGGTGTCCTGTGTGAATTTAAATATGCTCTCTCTAATTCTCTCTTTCTCTCTTTCTGTCTTTCTCTCGGAGGACCTGAGCCCTAGGACCATGCCTCAGGACTACCTGGTATGATGACTCCTTGCAGTCCCCAGTCCACCTGGCCGTGCTGCTGCTCCAGTTTCAACTGTTCTGCCTGTGGCTATGGAACCCTGACCTGTTCACCGGACGTGCTTGTTGCACCCTCGACAACTACTATGATTATTATTATTTGACCATGCTGGTCATTTATGAACATTTTAACATCTTGACCATGTTCTGTTATAATATCCACCCTGCACAGCCAGAAGAGGACTGGCCACCCCTCATAGCCTGGTTCCTCTCTAGGTTTTTTCTTAGGTTTTTGGCCTTTCTAGTGAGTTTTTCCTAGGGAGTTTTTCCTAGCCACCGTGCTCCTTTCACATGCATTGCTTGCTGTTTGGGGTTTTAGGCTGGGTTTCTGTACAGCACTTTGAGATATCAGCTGATGTACGAAGGGCTATATAAATACATTTGATTTGATTTGATTTTATATAATGACTCTATGAGTCCATTATAAAGTTGAAGAAATATAGTCAGCTGTGCTTCAAAATGTCATACATGAGTAGCCCTCTCAAGACAGTTTACATGTGTTTACATGCGCAACACCACACTCTGACCTTTCTGATGCAAGCAGCAGTGCTGTGTTCTGGTGGTCCTCTCAAGAGGGAATCAGTGAGGGGCTTCTCAACAAGGAGCAGGGAAATTATGAGGAAAAATGATTTCCCAAAATGCTACAAGAGCTATATTTAACCGAGTGGATTTCAAATAAAGGTCAGCAAAAGTTTTGCAGCCATAGTATTGGTGGCCTGTCTCCCTTCTGATCACAAAGTGACAAGAGAAGCAGAGGAGTTAAGTGGTAAGTGGGTGTCGTTCATCCTAAAGAGTCCCCAAGCGCAAGGGCCTCACCTCTCCTCATAAACCTCTGGGACCTTGAACATACACCAACCAATGTGGTTACTTTGAAATAGTCATAGAGAAAGGGCTTGTTGTGTCTATTCATTTCAACCCGGAACTGCTCTTTTCTAACACGGTGGGAGGCTGATGCAGGCATGAGACCTTCAACGTGGGCTGATTTCATCCTCAGCCACAGATAGTCTCATTACAGGAGGTAATCTGTCACGAGCTTGTATTTCACTTAGGGCTTGTCTATGTTACTGTGATGGGGGAAAGATCAAACCATAGCCAATAGCTAAGTGAAGGATATCCATGCAGCTCTCGCTGTGCGTCACACGTGCAAACACAAATAGACCTTCCAAGTTTTGCTCTTAAGATTTAAGCAATATCTGTGAGAACGTAGACGCAACTGTATTAGGCTGTTGCAGCCTCTCAGGTAAGATATCACATGCAGCTTATAAAGAAGCACGATGAATCAACGTTCTTGTTTCATCCTTTCACTGAAAGCTAAAAGGGGCATGTGTTGTACTAATGCATGATGAGTGTGTGCTTGAGTATGTTGTTGAGAGTGGACATGAAAAGAACAGTCATTCTCTCGGCTCACACATTATATGAAACTACAAAAGCCTCATTAGGCATCCATGGATAAAAACAGACAGTAAAAAGTAATATTTGGACTGTGCATACTGTTTCTCCAATGTTCCCTCTGTACCTGGAATCAGGATGCATGTATTTCTGTAGGGACTTTTGTGCTTAAATGAAAACCCCCTCCAGAAAAGGAAAACGGTAAAAATGACTGTACAATGGCAGTACAGCATGGAGTGGGGCTCATCCATAAACACTGGCTCTGAAAATGAGATGAGATAGAGTAAGTGGTACATGTATACATGTATAAAGAAGACAAACACCACTGCTCAGGACATGATTGAGCACGGCGATCAGCAGGAAAAGCTTCTGGCACTGGGAGCAGCACTCATTCATTCCCCATAAAGATGCAGAGAGGCGCAATGTCAAGCCTGCCCACGAGGACGGAGGGCTGGAGGCTGAGGGGTGTGCCAAAGTCATGACAGCTAAAATGTCAGGCCAATATGAACCCCTGCAAGCTGCCTGTCCTTTAATAAACTGGTAGTAACGTGGATGCCTACCAGTTGCTATGAGGGCAACAAGTTCACTGTCAATAGCCCACCCAAGGGGAATCATCATCTCATACCTACTGTAGCTACCTTCAAGCTCTGAGAGAAAATGATGAAATAGAGACATTGGGGGGGGAAAAAAAACGCCCGTTGCGCACAATGGAAAACGGTACTATGCTTGCACATGGAAGTGTGCTTCTACATTGGCTATTCATTCACGTAACGTGAGCTGTCACTCAAGCATCAAATGCCCACATTTGTCAGAGGAAGTCTTAAAAGAAAAGAACATGTCATTGCATTTCATATTATAGTCAGAGAGGAATTGTATTAGAGCTCTCTCCTATATATGTGTATTCCGTTATGCGTCCCCTTCAATAACACATTCATATCAGAGAGCATTTGCTATTTTCTACCAGATGAGTATATGGCCTCCTTCATCCCTGCCTGAAGTAGAGGTGGGCTTATCATAGGAGCGGATGAAATAATTACATGTTAATGGTTTATAGAACAAGCAGAGGTGGGGAGCTGGCGTCATGATCAGCCTCGCAATGAGCCACCCATCAGCTGCGGCTCTCAAGCTTGAGTTAGATTTTATTAGGATCTCTTTGAGTCCTCATGTGGACTAATCTTCCAAGAGTCCTTAAACATTAAAATACAATTTATAATATGATCACATTTTCACATATAACACACTGTTGCAAACAGACATATTACACTAACATATTGACCAGATAAATACTCAGTCTACAAAAATAGATTGATTCTTCATCTACCATAGTCCAGCATGTCACGTTGGTTGAAAGGTGAAGACCAAGGTGCAGCGTGGTGAGCGTACATATTCTTTATTTAGAAAGACGCCGAACAAAACAATAACACTGCCGAACAAAACAATAACACTGCCCAACAAAACAATAACACTGCCCAACAAACCGTGAAGCTAAAGGCAATGTGCCCTAATCAATGTCAACTTCCCACAACCCAAGGAGGGAAAAAGGGCTACCTAAGTATGGTTCCCAATCAGAGACAACGATAGACAGCTGTCCCTGATTGAGAACCATACCCGGCCAAAACAAAGAAATACACAAAACATAGAAAAGGGCACATAGAATGCCCACCCTAGTTACACCCTGGCCTAACCAAAATAGAGAACAAAACCCTCTCTATGGCCAGGGCGTGACACAGCACAACTTTCCTATGTATTATATTTGAATGGTTTTAAAGTATTGTTTGAATTTATATATTGAAAGGTTTCTGGTTTGCTCAGATAAATTATTCAATTTCTTTATTGCTCTAAATCGAAATTTTATTTTGCCTATTTCTCTTTTCTGTCTGGATAACACATAGATGGTGAACAATCTATTCCTAGTATTTACTGAATATCTGTCTCTTACCAACTGAATACTGTTGTGAATAGAGTTTGGCCGTTTTAAATGGTGTAAATTATGAAATAAAATAAGAATGTTTTTTCAATTATCTTGTTGACTGATGACCAACCAAGTTGGCAGGGACGATAGCGCAGTCGATCAAAACATAGCCTTATCACTCCCCACTTCCTGCTTTCTACTGAATATGAGGAGTATAATTAACGCTAAAACTTTGTTTACACTGCTTGGTAAACAGAGTTGAGAGGTTTTTTTTTTCTCTCTCTCTCTCTCTCTCTCTCTCTCTCTCTCTCTCTCTCTCTCTCTCTCTCTCCCTCTCTCATCACAGTGAAGAGTTCCAGAGGCGAGAATAAAGATTTGGTTGAATGAGTCACCATGGTAGTGCGAGGGGCTGGGTTGGGAATTTTTGTGACAGTTGCCATTGGATCTTTAATAATCATTGAGTCAGAGCCAGAGGATGAGGAAGTGTTCCCAATCACTATCCTGGTTTCCTTTATATCTGAGGAAGAGTGTTCCCTATACTGGCCCTCCAACCCTACACCCAGCAGCATCTGGTCTTCTGTCCAGCTATAGAGCAGGCCAACTGTTCATAGCTTCAGAGGGTAAATGGGGTGGAATGGGTGGGTATGGATGTTTTAATGATAATATGTTCATATTAATGCCATGTTTGTTTGTGTGTGTGTGTGTGTGTGTGTGTGTGTGTGTGTGTGTGTGTGTGTGTGTGTGTGTGTGTGTGTGTGTGTGTGTGTGTGTGTGTGTGTGTGTGTGTGTGTGTGTGTGTGTGTGTGTGTGTGTGTGTGTGTGTGTGTGTGTGTGTGTGTGCGCTGTGGGCTGTGTGTGTGCATGCATACGTGTGTGTGTAGCGTATGTAATTGCATTTTGCTGTAGATGCTTTAAAATGTAATTCCGGCAAGGTATATTGCACTTTGCATTTTGAATGTGTAGGAAATGATCTCCAGTGATGCACCTAGTGGAGAGCAGGCCAGGCAGTGCAGAGCTACAGAGACATGTGTAAGGGGTCTCTCTCAGAGCTCCTGAAGGCTTTTCCCACACCAATGGGGTCCTTAAGACCTTCTAAGTGCCCTATAACACAGTCTGATCCAGAGGGTGGATGGAGGGAATGGGTGGATATGGATGTTTCAATGTTCATTTGTTCATATTAATGTCGTGTGTGTGTGTGTGTGTGTGTGTGTGTGCGTGCGTGTGTGCGTGTGTGCGTGCGTGCGTGTGTGTGTGCGTGCGTGCGGAGGACAGATGAGAAGAGAAAGAGTGGACGGACAGCACTGCAACTGGGTTGAGGGATAGTAGAGAGAGGTTGGCGTGAGATGCCTGCATCTGTCCGAGTTAACAACCCTGCTCTATACCCACCTGCCTGTCACAAATGTGCAAATGTACAAGTAGCACCAAATCCCACAAAAGGCAACTTTTAAAGAAACATCAGTTTGTGTAAAATGGTGTCAACTAAAGTCAGTCCATGTTTTGTCCATGTTTTTGAGTTAACGGCCTGGGAGTAGGCATGTTAGCTCTCTTTGTTGAGTGCTGTGGTGCACCATGGAGGGCCAGTGTTTCCAGGAAGCCTGCGCCATCCCACCAGGGTGTTAAAGCACTCTTCATGAAGCAGAGGCTCCCAGGTCAGCTCAGAGTTTTAGACTCCAGATGGGAGAAGATGGTAGCCTATGAGAGAAGGATCAGAGTCCTCACACAGACTTTCAAAGGAACCTGTTTTGACCTGACAATGACATCTCTTTGCAGAGTTCATTTTCCCAAGGTAATGTACAGAACGGAGGCATTGATCCCTCTTCTAGCATAGTTGCCAAATAAATCAGTACTAAAGGATACATTTACCAGTAGAAACAAAAATATATATATATTTGATATTTTCATGTTTGTAAGAGAATTCATACTTTCTCATCTTTTGGTCGCTAGAGACATGATCCAGTTGTTCTTTCGATTAGTTAGATATTTATGGACGGCGACCCAGTTGTTTATTCTATATGTTCCGCTGCCATGCTCGCTGGCAATGTTCTTGTCCCATGCTTGCTAGCTAGCCAACTAGCTACGACTAACACAGTCACGACCTTTGCAGCCAGAATAATAGCAAAGTAGCTGCATTTGCGTTTGTTTAAGCTATTGAGATTCATTTGGATACATCCACAACAATGAGCTGATGATGCCCCGATTTTGCCTGGCATAGCTAGAAAAGTTTGTCGTCTCGTCAGGACATTCAACACTGTTCATTAGGGGGAGATTGCATTGCATATCAAACACTAGCTAAATCCTGTGTTGCTAGCAAACCTGCCAGTATGGCAACAGAATTAAAAAAAGACCAGTTGCTGACAACAGTTGGTCAAACATGAAACATGTGGGAGGATTTGACAGCATAGTGCCACTTGCGTCATGACTGCAACATAGGTTTCGGAGAGATTCATGTTCATCACTCACCATGTTAGGCCATCAGATGCTTAAAAAAAAGAAGTGTCTTTTGGACCTGCATTTACAATGTATCCAATTTCAGTTTGTGTGGTTGTTGGTTTATCCTTCTGTAACTTTGTAGCAAGTACGGTCTGCATGTGTAGGCGATATTGCGTTATTATTGCAAGGTGTCCCGATATAATTTCCAACTGTCCCGTCATCTGCTTTTAATGTCCATTCTAGAATGCCCTTCTAGGCAATGAGACATGAGTATTCAACAATGCTGTTGTACAAGGTACTGTATAAATAGTCATGTATAATGCGGAAACATGATGAAATCACAACAAAATATGATGGGCAGAGATTGATTGAATTGAATGGATAATTAAAAGAGTAGGCTGCTCCAGCCGGAGACAAGACTACATAGAGGAAGTGGAGTGATTGAATCTACCATGACCAGGCCACATATACACCTTCTGTCTAACTCTATTGCATTGCCCCTATGGGTCGTTAATTCCTCTGCTGCTGATCACTGATGTATGGAGGCCAACTCTAGCATTACCTCATATAGAAGCTTAGCACAGGGCTGGTGTTCAACCACAGCTAAGTCTGATGACTATCTACTCCTCTACCCATTCAACTTTCCATTTCACTGATCTCATCAAAGAACAAACAACCATCTACCTTCTCTCAGAGGAGGAGGAGTGAGAAAATGAAAAGTGGAGAATTAGAGAGAGAGAGAGAGAGAGAGAGAGAGAGAGAGAGAGCGAGAGAGAGAAAAGGATACACACGAACGGGACAAAGAAAGGAAGGAAGGAGAGAGGTGGTCTGAAATAAAGAGTAGAAAGCCTGTCTGGAACGTCACACGAGAAAATGTTAAAATGTCTTCTTGTGATCTTTTTAGCTTTGAGCTATTACACTTAATCTCAAATCAAATCAAAGTGTATTTGTCACGTGTGCCGAATACAACAGGTGTAGACCTTACAGTGAAATGCTTACTTACAGGCTCTAACCAATAGTGAGAAAAAGGTATGTGTGTGTGTGTGTGTGTGTGTGTGTGTGTGTGTGTGTGTGTGTGTGTGTGTGTGTGTGTGTGTGTGTGTGTGTGTGTGTGTGTGTGTGTGTGTGTGTGTGTGTGTGTAGGTAAGTAAAGAAATAAAACAACAGTAAAAAGACATTTGAAAATAAGAGTAGCAAGGCTATATACAGACACCGGTCCAATCTCATTTCAATGTTTCAAGATTTACACAATTGCAATGAAAAAATAGCATCATTACAATGGCTCATGGTACATTCTCTTTTTACATACTCCCTTTTTGCTACAAACGTACCACTGCTAACCACAATTTTACACAAGCTCTGAGAAAACAGGACGAAACAACATAACAACAATTATACACAGTACTTGTTCAGGTGTTTGCGCTAAAGCAAATGGATAATACCAATTCTTAAGAGGGGGGAGATGGGGTTTAAGTTAACATATATAATTGTTTTAGGATGGCCATACCATGAATAATTTGGCTACTTGATAAAATATTGAATGAGGCCTTTACTACTATAGCCCATAGAAACACATTGAATAACCCATTTGTAAAAGGCAAAAAGACAGTAAAAGAAGTAGGTTTTGAAGTGTCTGTCCTATATCTAGGAGATATAAAGCTCAGGAAATATTTACCAATTTTTATTTTACCCCTTATTTTTGTTGCCACAAAACTACCACCATACTTCCATTTGTTTGTATGGGATACCTTTAGACAAGTCCCATGAGAGTCTTCCCTTTCCATAGTGGGGTCATTATGAGTTTGTAGCTCAAACGGTTTGGACGCTATGGACAGAAGTTGGCACATCGGCGTTACTGACTTCAGATGAGTCCCGTGACACTTGTGGGGGTCATAGAGCAAAACGGAGAACACCATCGTGAGAGTGAGAGTGCCCCCTTTCTAGAGTGGTCATAATAGTTTGTATGCCAAACCGCTCGGACGCTACAGACGTTTTTGTGAGGAGACCGATTTTCGGGATGTTACATGGTCTGACAAAACTCGCTGTAGCTCGGCCCCCTTCCACAGCAGATGCGGAAGGCCGCCATAGGCAGATGTAGTGGATTGAGATGCAGCCGATGCAACAACAAAAAAAGAAATTGATATCTCTATCTTAAACTGACGGAGTTTGATGGTGTTTTTTTTATTATGTCACTTAGATTGACGCACGGGTGAGTCAATAGACTCTTAAGGATGAATGGTTTATTACATGATTAATTAATCATGATTAATTAAGCATGATTAAATGAACACAATTCTGTCTGGTTCCCTCGGGGATCAAATTAGTTCTGACATTATGTCATTATGGTCACTGACTAACCGAAGACTGGGACATTGTGGAATTATGTTTTCAACCCTCAGGTATGGTGGTCCCACAGGTTCAGCCTCCCTCATAAACCAGCTCAACGCAATTGTTTTGACAGTATTCTAATGAATTTAGCCTGAGCGAGATTTATTTAATTAAAGAGGTCTTATAGCCAATCCTGGGTGCAGCGCAGCCCATCAGACCCCCTCATGAGAGAGAGAGAGCCTTAGAGGGAGCCATTTCTCATAATGGGGGTATGAAATGATCCTGCTCAATGCACATACTCAAGCACACAAGCATGCATGCACAGTATACAATATCAGAAGGCCATCTGCTAGAGAAGATTTCATTTCAGCTTCCTTGATTGTGGCTTACTTCCCCTCCCCACACACAGAAGTGTGTGTTTTAAGCAGTGTGCTCAGTGGTTGGCTCAGTGATCCTTCAATACAGATGGTGTCTTCTCAGTTCAGTCGTTCTCTTTGAGAATCACCTGCGTTCAGTAGCCCTCCAAATCAGTTGAAAGCCTATTCCAACCCATCCAAAACCCATTACCTCATCTGTCCTTAGACACACAGAAGGGCAGGAGACAGATGGCAACAGAGAGCATCTAGAGATGTGAGGTGGGTGACATGAGGCACTAGAGTGCTATAAGAGCTACTTGATGTGTGAACACACATATGTGCACGGATGAACAGTCACACAAAAGTAAACAGACAGACAGATGGACAGACACACAGAAAGGGAGAGACAGAAAAAGGGAGTGACAGAAAAGGAGAAAGAGAGAAAGATAGAGGGAAAGACCATTTGAGGTATATTAAGCAAACTACTCAAAAAAATGTGCATACGCTCATTGTACTCATGAATCTTGTCCCAGTCATTTGAGGTTAATCAGAACTGTGCTGACAGAAGAACATACTGTTCCCTTCCAAAAAACACCCTCCCCTCTTCTAGGAGTCTCTGCTGCTAAAAGTCGATGGGAAATAATTCATATATTCTTGTTTCTGCTGCTCCGTCGTTCTCTTTCATTCTCTCACTCTACCTCACTCTACCTCACCCTGTCACTCTACCTCACCCTGTCAGTCTACCTCACCCTGTCACTCTACCTCACCCCACCCTTTTTGCGTCACCACTTTCTCACTCGCGCACATGCACAAATGCACACAAATGTAGGCAAGCGCACACAGACACACACAGTAACTTCTCTCCCTTCCTCGAATTTAGCACAAGGTCTACAGCCACAACCTTCCATCCTCCTCAGGCTCCCCGCTAAAGGAAGTTACAGGATGTTCATGGTTGATCATGTGGTGGTTACTATGTATCACTGATCAAACGTTCTCGTAAAAAGGTAGCAAACAAGTTTGTTACTAGGATAGACTTCAATGTTACATGCAAATATGATTGGATACAGTGTTTGATTATTGAAATAAGGGTCTTAAATTAACTTCAGAGTTGCTGAGGACTAATTGGGGACATTTTCAGGGACAGCTCTAGTCGGGGACAGGCCAACAAACCGGGGACTGTCCCTGAAAATCGAGGATGTCTGGTCACCCTACCATAAGCATGCATAAAAAAGTATTTACATGCAACAGAAATGACTAACCCAAAAAATTTATTCAAAAACAATGATTTTTGTTGTTAAATGTGACTCTGTAAACTGATACTGTCAGCAGCTCGCTAACACAGCACCGTTTGAAAAATAGAGCAGGCTCCTATTTTCTCGGCTGAGCGGCATTCACGAGCACCGCCAACTGTTCTGCCTGGATAGAAATTCGCCCCTGTTTAGGCTTAATTGAAAATAAATGGCAGAGACATTAGCCTTTATCATGGAAATATTTGCATAACTTTAAATTGGTAGAAGAAAAAGACAGATGTTACCCCTCGAATCTTGAGTGACACAACTGATAACTAACCCTTTTTGTCGATGCTACTAGATGGTTAGTGGCTGGCTAGTGCTACTGGCTGTAACGCACCATCCTCTCTGCCACCATTCGACATCCAGTCTATGTCATGGAAAGAGCAGGTATTCGTAATGTTTTGTACACTCAGTGTATGCATTTATGTGTAAATAATTCAACAAAAGACTGTATTTTAAGTATTGTAAATTGAGATAGTAAAACCCCCCTAGCCACAATCCCAATAACGATATCCCAATTGGAAAACAACGTAAGGCACCTATCCCCTAGGGTCATTACAATACATTGTGTCTTCAATAACAGACTCTCTGTCTTTGGTAGGAACGGTGATTGTTAGAACGGGGTTCACTTTGAAATGTACAGTATGTATATACTTCGTCTCGAGACTAACAACATCCGTGCCAATATATCCAACAAACACCGGCTTCTTGGTTATTATCACTTAAGTAGAGTGTCATTTGAGTCTGGAAATAATAATAATAATAGATTTATTTCACGTAGCACTTTTCATACAGAATCTCAAAGTCCCAGAGCTCTTTATCAGGCACCTCTGTCTCTGAAGTTCACAGCTACTCCTTCTCTGTAGCTAGGCTAGAACAGATCCAACACCGAAAAGTGTAGCACCCACTTGGGCGACGCTTCGGCAGTTATAAGTAATCAGCAACAGTCTCCCACGAGGCGAGCCTCTGTCATCCCCTATCTCTGCTCCCACTTCCTCTCTTTCCTCATCTCTCACACATTGGTGTACTCTCCATTTCTTTTGCATCTTCATAAGTCATCTGCTGTAACATTCCAACTGTCTCCAAAACCTTCATACCATAACTTCACAGGAAGCAGCAAACACCTGAACTGTAGCCAGTTATATTCAGTGACATTTTGTCTTGATGTGTGAGTAGCAGTGAAGCCAATTATGCATGGAAGAACTTGTAACCCTCACCTCTCTTTCGTACTGTATTGAAGGCTTATTTGCATATTCAAAATGTATCTTGTCATGGTAGACATTGAAGAGAATCACAAATATTGGATTTTCTTATTTTTACCGCAAATCATTATGTTCTGTTTAATATAAACTCCAATTTGAAATTATAATGTTTAAATAGGTCATTCTGTAAATGGTCATAATGAAGAAAAAAGGAAAACTATTGTGTGGAAATTGCATAAGTGCATTAGCGTTAAAGTATTAACTAATAATATGCATTATCTCTCCAAACCCATTCAGAGAATAGGAAGTCTGTGGCATGGAAGGGTATTGAGACCCATTTTATCTACTGAGGTTCTATTCAAACCATCAGCATCACTTCAGCGGTCACTATAGCAACCTAACAATTTGAGCGTTGTAGTTTCATAGTTCTAAAGTGACTCAAGCTTTTAAGGATTGTGAAGGAAATAGGCTTACTGTATGGAATATGAAAGGAAGTATGTCTACTACTGTGTGTTGTGTGTACTACTCTGTGAATGTGTGTATGTGTGTAGGATTGTGTGTGTGTGTGTGTGGGGGGGGGGGGGGGGGCAGCAGGAGTGCTAACAATGATTTCATAATAAGGCATAGATGATAAGAGGCTAAGATGGGTTTTATGTGGGGAATTAAATGTGTTTTTAACATTGTATAAAAATGGGATCCATCTCTGTCTGACGTTAGTAGCGCACTCAAGAAGGAAAACATCTAGACATAGATAATAACCATCATCTCCTCATGGGCCAAACGGACAGCAAACAAAAACAGAACATTATGAGCAACTAAACTAATACTTTATCATGAAACATGTCACACTTACCGAAGAGGCTCAGAAATGGCCTGGTGCAGTTATGTTCACAGTAGAGTTGAAATCAGTGTTGCCATTTGATGGGTCAGGATCCACTAGAGAGTTGTGATGGATGCTTTTTAGATCACAACATTAGACTGGATCCTGGCCAAGAACATTGCTTTGGTTTATAGGGTGGGTCACACAAATCCTCCACAAGTTGTAGGTATGTCACAGCAGTGAATGATGAGTACTTGCGTGGCATACCAATGTTAAATCTAATTTATGCAGAAAGTGTCCTCACAGTCATCCAAAGAAGCCAATCAGAGATGCCTTGGATACGTTCAATTACAAACAACGTTAAACATATTTATTCCATTTAAAAAACAAGATGAGCCTTGATCTCACCGCCCTGAAAACTTGAATGGTCATTTATTTCAATGTCACTACTGGGTTAGAGTTGCTTGGTTGTGGCCTAACCATGGACTGACCCAATATGACCCTCAAAAGTTTCACTCAAATGAACAATCATTAAGGCATTTGAATGGTAGATATAACGCACTTGAGTAAATAGAAAGCAGTGTGCGTAGCCATTCAGAATACCTTGTGCAGTAACACTAACTCACGTTCAATTGGCAATAACTGAGAGAGATCCTGTTTTGGAACGCAGAGGAACCTCTATGATAGCTGGGCTGATTAGGAACACAGATTCATGGGGATTCCAGGCGAAATGCGAAGGAAATCAGATTAGTCTATGGACACAGTGAGAAGACACCGCATGTTAAACTGCTATTTACACCATACAGCATGGGGAAATATGTCTATTCTCATTGCTCAGTCTCCTCTGATTATAGTCATTCATCAATGTCCTGTGTGTTGGGAGCCAATGTCGAGGGAGTCAATGGGATCTCACCACTGACTCCCTAGTGTTCCCTCCTTATACTGGTGTCTCATGTAACACGCCTTAGTCCATAGACGTTTACGTTCTAGTCGCTTAGCAGACACTCTTATACAAAGTGATTTATAGTTAGTGAGATACATCAACAATCACATTAGAAATGATTGGCACCCTTTATAAAGATGAGAAAAAAATACTGAGCTATATCGTATGCTCAATTTGTTTGGGAAATTATATTATTTTGTACTAATACCATTGATCAGAGAATTTATTTTGGTTTGACAAATAATTTAAAAAATCTAGAAATAGGTTTGTGCACCCTACCCTTGAGAGGATAACGGCACTTAGCCTTTTTCTGTAATGTTTTATGAGATTGAAGAACACATTGGAAGGGATCTTCGACCATTCCTCCATACTGTCTGCGCTTATCGACTGCCCTCTTCAATTCAAAGCACAGGTTTTCAATGGGGTTCAAGTTTGGAGACTGAGATGGCCATGCAAGATGTTGATTTTGTGGTCAATTAACAATTTCTTTGTGGATTTTGATATGTTCTTGGCCATCAATATCAAGGCACAAGGCGAGACCCAAATGCAGACACAGGAGGCAGATGGTTGGAGTCTTACAATGTTTTTTCATCCGAAGGGGTAGGCAAGAGAATGGTCGTGGACAGGCGGAAGGGTCAGGCAGGCGGGTACAAAGTCCAGAAACAGGCAAGGGTAAAAACCAGGAGGTTAGAAAAAGGAGAAGGCAAACAGCAGGAGAACAGGAAAACCACTGGTAGACTTGGAAACATACAAGACAAACTGGCACAGAGAGACAGGAAACACAGGGATAAATACACTGGGGAAAATAAGCGACACATTACATTTACATTTCAGTCATTTAGCAGACGCTCTTATCCAGAGCAACTTACAGTAGTGAATGCATACATTTCTTTTTTTTTTTGTGCTGGCCCCCCGTGGGAATCGAACCCACAACCCTGGCGTTGCACACACCATGCTCTACCAACTGAGCTACAGGGAAGGCGACACCTGGAGGGGGTGGAGACAATCACAATGACAGGTGAAACAGATCAGGGCGTGACAATCAAGGGTGCCAATAATTTTGGATGTGACTGTTTACAGTATACATGTTTATAGTAGTAGTCTTCAGTTTAATCCCCAGCGTGAATAAGATGAGGTTTTTACGAAACATTCAAATGTAAATTATTTTGTTGTTATTTAGTCATTGAAAAGTTACGTTTCATAAGTTGTATCGTTATGTTTCCTGATAGTGAATGTGTCTTGAATCAAGCCCATACTATTTAGTTCGTTGCCAATTGATTGAGAAATAAGAGTGCACATCAATATGCCGATGCAAATGATAAGTATTTTTTATGTTGTGCTGGCATAACTGCTAGTGAATTATGGGATGCCGAAGCTCATCTCTGTGGTGATGAATGTGTAGCTGTGACAGTACCTCTAGCTAGTGTCTAATGCCAAAGTCCAGCTCCCTCAGCACTGACAGCATGAGCTGGCTGGCTCGCTGTAAACATCTGCTACACATAGTAAAAAACTCTTACTCAGCATTCGGGGTCACATTTCTGTGTGTGTGTCTGTCTGCGTGCATTTGTGTTTGTGTGCATGTGTGTGTGTGTCCTCAGTATGATACTGCTAACACAGTGACAAATGCGTCTCGCCGAGTGGGCCGTTTATCAGCGAAGGCTCCCTTCCAGCTAATGAAGTCTCGCAGCAAAGGAGCAACTGCTCCCTGCCTGCATACAACCAAGCATGGATACCCAGCTAGCATATAACGTTGTGAGAACCTGTTTCTTAGAGCTTGGTGAGAGCGTGGTAGTGCTATGGTTATTTTGCAGACAACCTTTCCATAATGTTTCCTACAGATTTCCTCATGGTTCTATTTAAAGTCATGTTCTCAGAAAGTTCAGAGAACATTAAGAAACAACGTTCTTCTGTAGGAATTGCAGTACTTCAGCATAACGTTTTCTGCAGGTGTCATGTCCTGACCAGTGAAAAGGGTCATTTGCCATAGTAGTATGGTCAGGGCGTGGCAGGTTTTGTGTGTTTTGGGTTTTTTTGGTTCTAGGGGATTTTGGTTCTAGTTTTCTATTTCTATGTTTCTTTTTCCATGTTTATGGTTTCCAATCAGTGGCAGGTGTTTTTCATTGTCTCTGATTGGAAGCCATACTTAGGCAGCCTGTTTTCCTTTGGGTTTTGTGGGTGGTTGTTTTCCGTATAGTCTGTGAACCTTATGGAACTGTTTGCTGTCGATTGTTTTTTCTTTGTTTAAGTGTGCACTTAAAATAAGTAAGTAAGAATGAGCACTCTACACGCTGTGCCTGGGTTCACTTTATACTACCCATGTGACAGCAGGTTTCCTAATTCTACCATAAGCAAGTGAATTTCATGTGTCCCATCTGTGCTTGGAGTTCAAAACAGTTAACCTAAGCTAGCAGTGTTATTAAACGTTATATAATTACCTTCAAATAACATGTAATTTCCATTTTAAAAGTCAGGAAACTTATGGCTTCCTTCCCAGAACCAATGGAAAACCAAAAACTTACGTTCCCAAAACTTCCAAGGAACCAAAATGTGCTAGCTGGGTAGACAGCAAGGCAAGAGGAATCACACTGCTCTGTCTCCTTCATCGCTCTCTGCTTGGCTCACGCAACAATCACCTCCTTTAAATCCTGTATTTCTTAGAAAGTCTCTGGATGCCATGCTGTACAAATAAATACCAAGGAGCAAATGTAGCAAAGCTGCTAACTCTATTCCATTCATCAAAGTATTAAAGAGTCAGGTTCAGAAGCCATTCGGGGCCCTACTGCCTGTTTGTTATAGTGGTATAGGAGCTGACACACACAGATAATGTCCCTGGCATTGTAGTCTCAGGGAGCTTGGCATGTGGGCATTATCCAGCTTGAGTAATGATGTTTGCAGGAACCACTGGCTTGCTGCTGTTTGCATTAGTGAAGACCCTGTGGCAGAAATAGATTAGGTTAAAAATGAAACAGAGAGTAAGTGGAGAGGGGAATGAGAAAGAGAGAGAGTGAGAGAGGGGGAATGGAAGAGGGAAAGAGGTAAAGAAGGAGAGAGTATGGTACGATTCAGCCATTGTATAGAGTACTCAGTCTCAACACGTCTCCCTTTCAATTGACATACATAGACTCTACTGTATGTCTATGTATAGCACCCACACATTGATAATGTTGGCATTTGTCTTTAGTGTAGTAACATTGTTTATGTCTGAGATTAAAAACCAGTGAGAGAACAGCATCACTATATAGACATTCAGATTGCAGTTATCTTGATTTATTACATAAGAGTGTTAGACTGTTCTTTTTTAAACCCACTAACCAAAGGGATGGGAGCTGTGGTTAAACATGGCATTTGGAATTCATACAAAAGTATCAAGAGCAATGTAACTGCAAAAAGGTGAAAATACAAATGATCAAAATACAATACGGCCAGATGTATGACTCACAGAAATATATTTTGAAATAAGCATTCTGGATAATAAATACTCTTACAGACAACTAAACATTCCTATTATTTGTGGTACTCTATGTATTGAGGAAGTTCAGTATGGTAGAGCTCAACAATACAACTCTTATTTTCAATAGAGCCCCGAGTCAATACTCCCTATCCTATGGTCATTCTGAATACAGTTTGTCAGGTAGATTTACTCTGTGATATGTTATCTACCCTTGACCCACAATGTTATTCATCATTATAGATTCATCACAACTTAATTTCACCCAAGATGTCACATTATCCCACGACCCTTCAGCTAACAGACACTGTTTTTGTATTCCTATGCTTTTACTGGGCTAGCAGTGTTTTTTTTATCCATCTGTGGAGGAGGGGGTAGAGACGTACATAGATGGAGCCTGTTCTGGGAAAGCCATTTATAGGATGCTGAGGGATGGTGTTGGGAGGTCAGGTGCTGAAGGAGAGATGGATTTATTGGTGTCACTAAGGGACCAGGCAAGAGGAGGCTAATATGAAAAGCATCTGAAATGTCTTAGTGTGAGTGTGTGTGCGCGTGTGTGTGTGTGTGTGTGTGTGTGTGTGTGTGTGTGTGTGTGTATAATGCATGCATTTTTGATAGAGAGAGAGAGGGAGGGAGAGAGAGAGCGAGGGGAAGAGAGAGGGAGTGTGGTGAGAGAGAAATACAGGGGTGTGGTGAGAGAGAGAGAGAGAGAGAGAGAGAGAGAGAGAGAGAGAGAGAGAGGTTTGCAAAGGAATCATTTTCAGGTTTTAGAGCATTGTACATAATTGGGTCTGCAGCTGCTGCCCTGCTTGGTCTGCAAGTTAAGTTTTTAGAAGATCTGTGCTAAATGATCACCACAGAAAAAAAATATCTTTAGGCATGGTTTTCATCCTGTCAAAAATACCATAATTATACTCCAAACATCCATACTGGTTTTCCAAGTTTATTGTGAAGCAAATTTTGCACACCATAAATGAGAAACCTTGTTTCAATTTACTCAACCTGATGAACAAAAACAAATGACCTACCACATGACATTTAGGCTACTATCTGCTTTGCTAACCACTAAAATGTGATTAAGTAGATTTCTCACCAACGAAATTACTCTACAGCCGAATGAGGGACTCTATTATATATAAAAGTCATAGCTACACTCCAGTATCTCCAACTCCTGCTCCCCACCTCCACAACATATTCTATTGCATGCAAATTTTATTTTCAAATGATTGTATATCATAGGAATGTAATTACTACCCAAAGGTTATATATTCTGATTGAGAAATATTTTCTAACCGGTAACAATAGTTATTTTCTACGTGCAACAATAGTTCAGACTAGTTGTGCTCGTAAATGATGAATGATTCATTAGATGATGAGGCAGAGGGTAATCAGAAGACAGAATAATAGTGTACTGTTGCAGTTGGCTTCAAGCCCTCCATTTCCTTTTGCATATGTACAGTGCATTCGGAAAGTATTCAGACCCCTTGACTTGTTCCACATTTTGTTAAGTTACAGTCTTATTCTAAAATTAATGAAATAGTTTTTCCCCCCTCATCAATCTACACACAATTCCCCATAATGACAAAACAAAAACCTCAGAGGACGTTAAACCTGTTTGTAAGACTGGCCACTGTTTATTTTGTGTTGTTTTGTGTTGTCCTCTTGTCCTGTCACTCCTGTCATCTATTTTGTGCTTCCTGTGCGCAAAGTTACAGTAGCTGAGGTCTGGGGAGGACGAGGTTGGTTGGGGCAGTGGTGCAGCTTTAACTAGGGCAGTATTTTGTTTGTGTTTATGTGTATATATTTTAGTTTTTTGGTTGATGTGGTGTTCCGGGGTCCTTGGTGGTCCTTGATGGTTTTTCAACAGAACAATGCCCCAACACACCTCCAGGCTGTGTAAGGGCTATTTGACCAAGAAGGAGAGTGATGGAGTGCTGCATCAGATGACCTGGCCTCCACAATTCCCCAAACCTCAATCCAATTGAGATGGTTTAGGATGAGTTGGACCGAAGAGTGAAGGAAAAGCAGCCAACAAGTGCCGAGCATACGTGGGAACTCCTTCAAGACTGTTGGAAAAGCATTCCAGGTGAAGCTGGTTGAGAGAATGCCAAAAGTGTACAAAGATGTCATCAAGGCAAAGGGTGGCTACTTTGAAGAGTCTCAAATATAAAATGGTTAACCCATGATTCCATATGTGTTATTTCATAGTTTTGATGTCTTCACTATTATTCTACAATGTAGAAAACAGTCAAAATAAAGAAAAAGCCTTGAATGAGTAGGTGTGTCCAAACTTTTGACTGGTACTGTACATCGAAGAGACTCTCTCCACGCAGACACACTGTTGTTTTTTTGTTGTGGCATTTTGGGTCTCTTTGTGTTTGGTTATTTTGGCACCGCTTAACATCCCTCATTATCACCATCTATACACGCATCCGCTCACTTACGCTACTGGCTACTGACTACACAGCATTGTTACTTGTATATAGTTTACTTTATTTAATAAATATATTTTTGTTATTCCTTTATTTCCTCATTGTCTCCCTCAGCCTAGAGTCTTCTTGGGTTTGACGCTGCAAGCCTGGCACACCTGTATTTGGGGAGTTTCTCCCATTCTTCTCTGCAGATCCTCTCAAGCTTTGTCAGGTTGGATGGGAAGCGTCGCTGCACAGTTATTTTAAGGTTTCTCCAGAGATGGTCGATTGGGTTCAAGTCCGGGCTCTGGCTGGGCCACTCAACGACATTCAAAGACTTGTCCCGAAGCCCCTCCTGCGTTGTCTTGGCTGTGTGCCTAGGGTCGTGGTCCTGTTGGAAGGTGAACCTTCAAACCCAGTCTGAGTTCCTGAGTGCTCTGGAGCAGGTTTTCATCAAGGATCTCTCTGTACTTTGCTCCGTTCATTTTTTCCTCGATCCTGACCAGTCTCCCAGTCCCTGCCGCTGAAAAACATCCCCACAGCATGATGCTGCCACCATCATGCTTCACTGTAGAGAAGGTGCCAGGTTTCCTCCAGACATGACACTTGGCATTCAGGCCAAAGAGTTCAGTCTTGTATTTCATTTACCACAGGTGGACTCCAAGTTGTAGAAACGTCTCAAGGATGATCAATGGAAGCAGGATGCACCTGAGATCTCATAGCAAAGGGTATGAATACTTATGTAAATAAGGTATTTATTTTTTATTATTTTTAATACATTTGAAAACCTGTTTTCACTTTGTTATTATGGGGTATTGTGTGTAGTTGATGAGGAAAATGTTTTATTTAAGCAATTTTAGAATAAGGCTGTAACGTAACAAAATGTGGAAAAAGTTAAGGGTTCTGAATACTTTCTGAATGCACTGTATATGTGTTGCATTGACAATAACACAAAATCCTATGGCTTTGGTTCAAATGATTCCACATGCATGAATAGTATTGCTAATATTTAGCTGCAACTGTCCTCTGTTATAAATCAGTGTCTGCCGCATTTTGGGAGGAACACATAAAGCTACTAATGTTTCTGTTTTGAGGGTTTCTCTTGGGCTAGCATCCGCTGAGAGAACTTCTGCATATCCCCTTGAACCCTGTAAGTGCCTTGATGAATATTGCATTCACTTTCTCACTGCTTTCTTTCCCACTATATATTCTTCTCACCTAAACTCTGTGGCTTCCGCTGCAGAGATAACACTGGGGTAATGGTGGAAGGATGAGGAGCAGGGAACGTAGATAAGGAGTGCCTCAAAGGGCCAGGGAGGAAGATTATCCTGTCACTTCACTGCATTGAGTCTCTCACTTAGCCTGTAGCATCCCATTCATTGAGCATGCTCACTGATCTCCGCTGTGTCACAGCGCACAGCAGCAGGCACCTCAAAGACCAAGTGCAGCTGAGCCGAAGAAGTAATGGCCTTTGCCAGTGTAAACATTGGCATTTCAAAACCACTCATGATAAAGAATGAGTGTTAATTACAGTTTTAATTATATTAAGCATGTTATATTAATCAAACAGCCCCTTGTCAAAACACACAAATGAACAATGATTTGCAATTACTACAGGTGATTCATTCAAGATGAACAAGTGCTCTGCTTCGGTACTATAGAGCTGCTGACATGGGAGGTCATTAGTTCATCCAGACCAGGTAACCCATCAATCATTCTTTCAAGCTTTGTAGTAGCATTTCTGTCAGGTGTGCCTTCAGTGGGAATCTCTTTGCTGCTTGTCAATTTAGTCAGAGGTCTGCTGGAGTTTGGGTACTTTAAAGTCAATAAAACAGAGGCAATTAAAGTTCTTCATGGATTCCAGAAGTCATGAAAGTGGTTCATTAAACTGTAGTTGAGCAGAACAGGCGTAGTAGACTGTCATGGCATTTTTGATATCACACATAATAAGGGGCTGCAGGGCTTCCTTTACTTTAAATAGAGATGTGTTTACCAAAAGCCCAGACTTAATGAATTATGCAGTCAGGTAGTCAGTGTTGTGATATTCCAGTGACCACTAGACTCTGAAAGATGGCATGTGTTTACCTCAACCCAGGAAGAAACCTTCAACTGAACAGTTCTTGAATTTCAGTTTGAGGTTTATTTATCCCCTGATAACTTCTTCTCATTTGAATACTTCGGTAGTGTCATGTTCAAACATATTTTAGCAGACATTGCATGTTTTTCAAGCTGCAATTTACACAAAACTCTTCTTAAACCATTCATGGCTTATGAGGTAAACTCTCGTTACCTTAAATGTCTTCTTTCTCTAAACGCCACACAAAGCATATAAAATATAGTATCTGCAGTATCTGCAGTTTTTTCTCATTTTCTTTCTCTACATCTTAAGTTAACAGCTAAATCCACTTTTAATCCCTGTTCTTTTTCCATGTATTAGACTGTGATGTAAGGGGTTATGCACAGATAATTAATCAAAATACTTCTGAGAAAATAAACATTTTCAGTAAACCCAGGTGGCTAATGGTTGGCAGGAGTTCACCATTAAGGAATTAGGAGACGGTGCCAAGTGTCTTAGAAAATCCACTATCTTGTTTGATCCTCCTTTAAACCAACCCTAGGATACCATTTCAAAACTGCAGCATATTCAGCCTGGTTAACTTTGTTTTCTAGTCACATCCTCTATTACTTCAACTTGTCTGCAAAGCAATGTTATCCTATCCTTCTCCCCTTTGACTCATTTGAAAAAGAGTTTCAAACACACGGGCTGCATTTACACAGGCAGCCCAATTCTGATATTTTACTGGTCTTTTGACCATTAACATCATATGTTTTGACCATAATTGGGCATAAGATCAGAATTGGACTGCCTGTGTAAACATGTTGTCATAATTAGCAAATTCAAGGGGTAGCTCCGATCGGGGCTTGAACACTGGCCCAGTGACTGTCAAATCAATACCTTAACCATTATGCCATAAGGTCAGAACTTCTTGACAAGGTCACTAGTTTAATATTGTTACAATATTTGATTTCTTGAGCTAATTGTTTTGATGTCATAATCTTTGTATTTTCAATTTTGTCATTTAGCAGTATCCAAACTGACGATCAGTGCATTCAACTACGGAGTTTCATGATTTCATAAAATAATCTTAACCCAGACTCAGTGTTATTCTTCTTACCGAATATTTTTAGGATTGAGCAACCATCTAATACTTGCCAAAAACAGCACTTCATGGTCACATGTACAATAAGAGGCATTGTAAGAACATATAAATCCACTGATCTCATCTATGTAACGTTATCACCCTGCAACAGTTGAGTCTATGTTATAATCTGAGTTGTTGATAAACGCTACCACCTAGTGGCACAACGATAGTACTTCATTAAAAGTTAGGAACCTTTTCTGGTATCAACGGTTTCCTGGAAGTTCTTATTAATTGTGGGACACAACAATTAGCTGTGGCTAACTAGCTCGCCAGTTATAATTTTATTGGCACTGTGTGCAACAGCATGCACATTTCATCGAAAGTTTTGGGTAAGTGTGAGATTTTTACGTCCTGGATAGCTATGTAGCGTATTATCAGATAGTGAACTAGCTTGTTTGCCTGGCTAATGTCAGAAATACGTTAGCTTGTCAACAGTTAGCATATAGCTAGAAAGTAAAGCCTAGCAAGATTTATGCTGCTCGTAGTTTGTTCTAAAGAGGAGTGATTTAATGTTAGTTACAGCCCAAATCTAACATTTTTCATGATAGACAGCTGTCCACCTTGTTTGTGGACTGTTACAGTAGCTAGCTAACGTTAACTATTAAACTGATCCCTGCCTCAGCAGTTGACTAATGAAAGCTAGCTAGCTAACACCAATAACATAAACTCATTCTGAATCTCGCTTTTGCAGCTAAAAGAATATGAGCAAAGATTCCAAGATGAGAGCAACAATTAATCAGAAATTAACTGAGATGGGTGAACGAGAGCGGTAAGAACATTTCACAAATGTCTATTTAATCATTATTGGAAGACCCATCAACTCTATGGTCACTGTTCTTGCTTGTTTTGGTTGATCCACAGATTGAAGGAGTTGCTCAGAGCTAAACTCACTGAATGCGGATGGAGGGATCAGCTGAAAGCTCTTTGCAAAGGTAAGAGTTTTGCAAAGGAGAATTTGGCATTTTTTCAAACACCTGAAACACCATTTTCCAGCAATCTAGAGCCATAATCATTATGCTTAATTCTATGTAAAAATGATATTGATATTTTTCTGCACATCAAATCTCTTGATCTCTCTGTATTGTCCTGACTGCTATTTTTTATTTTATTTTAATAAACTGAATATGCTTCTCTGCTAAATTCTGGGTCAAAGATAGACAGGAATGTGAGTCTCATTCAGTACATTTTGTAATTGCCCGCTTTTCTAAAGTCTACCAACCTTGACAGCAGGCATGCCGTCTAAAATAGTTAGACACACTAGCTACTCTAACTTGATTGATAGCCTGAAATGGCTTCCAGCTAGTTATGAGATTGAGAATATATCTGGGCTAGCTAAAGCCAACTTCATAAATTGCTAGGTGGCTAGTAGTATTACAGAGAACAACAACATTTTTAAACAAAATAATTGTTTTATTATTTTTAAACAGGACAAATCTGAGGGGGCATGTGCCTCCTTTGAGTATGACGCCACTGACACAGTAAAAAAAACGGTATACCCATCATGCCACTCATCAAGTAACTGTTTTGCAGATGTCATCAAAGAAAAGGGCTTGGAGCATGTGACTGTCGAGGACCTTGTGGTAGAAATCACTCCTAAAGGAAGAGGTATTTAGGCCTTTTTGTTGTTGTTGTTGTATACAGTACCTTTTTTCTCATCCCTCTGTTCAATAACTTTCATAAAGTTGATCATGAAACTGCTATCAAAACCCGAACCGAATACTGTATGTTAATTTCCTCATCAGTTCTGGTGCCTGATAGTGTGAAGAAGGAGCTGTTGCAGAGGATAAGAGCCTTCCTGGCACAGCATGCCACATAATGGAACCTGCGTAATCTTCTTTTAAGCCCTTTTGCTATCAGAGTTGTTCGAGCTTGTTTTCTTTTTGCAATCATGCTGTTATTATTAGCTATGTGATGCAATCTTCCATCATGATTTAGACTTATTCAATTACTTTGTTCACTGTCCGATTTTAAGAATAAAGATGTTTGTTTTTCACCGTCGGCAGTTCTTTACATGATGCAACGATTCAACATGTGTCAATAACTGTACATTGTATTAGAATACATAACTTACTATGCTGTTTTTAAAACAATTACTTTTAATCTGTGGATTGTCTTCTCATTTTGAGTTGGTGTGTCATTAGAGAAATGCTTTTGAGAGGAGTTGGTAAATAAAGCTGGTTCTGGGTTTTGTAAGAAGTTCAAAGTGATGTTTTGTTTTTGAAAGAAGGCTTGCGATGACCCTCAAGCTTTTAGACTGTGTTACAGTCGGTCTGTGTAGATTAACTTTGTAGATTTAACTAATTTAATACTTAGATACTCAATTGAGTATCTGCCCAATAGTTAATCTCATACTAGAAGTACTGTAAAATAATATGCACAATAATAAAATAATGTACTTAAACTCAAGATATGGAGCTGTATGGGCAATTTACCTTGGTAATCTGAAACACACTACAGTGGTGCATTGAAACTTAAGTTGTCCTTTGACTAAATTACATCCCCTGTGCTTATAAACAAGCATACATGGTCCCATAATGACAACCCTGCTGCTGCTTTACTTCCTAGAGTAACAGAGTCGTCCTGACGGGGGAGCTATTGGGATGGAGAGGGGGAGATTATGAAAAGATAAACACGAGTGTTCACAGGGAGAGATATAACTCATGTGGATGCACCAAGGGACAAATTGCTTTTTTCAGATAGGGTTTTCAGATTATTCCAAGATCCTGTGAGTGTCGTGTGTGAAATGAGCAAGTGTTCATATGGGAGTCTCCTTGGGTTGACAAGTTCAGAAAGAAAAGTTATACCATGGTGTGATGGATAAAGCAAATCTGTAAAAGCTTGGTCACGGCCCCTCTCCACAATGTCCCGGCTGTTACTTTAAATACAATAGACAATCCATTTAAGCCTTTCTCATTCGGGACACAACTGTATAAACTTCATATCACACCTGTAAAATACATTTTCACAGATTAGCCTGTAAGGCTCTGATCTGTTTTGTAGTTTTATAGTTTTGTCAATTCCACAAGATGACTCAGATCACTTTGTTTTGTTTAAACCACTCTTGTTACAGACCAGGAATAGCAAATAGGCTATAGATTACATTCTGAATGTCTGTGAACCCGTGCAGGGCACCGCTCGGCATGAGTAGCACATTACAAGGTAGTGAGTGAGCCTTTGCACTGGTCACCTACTGAAGACAGACTGAGTGTTTTCTTAGCCGAAGGACCTGCCGTGACATCAGCCCAGGTGACAACATGCTGATATACAGTGCTGCTGGCCCAGGGAGGGAGGCTGCCTGCCTGTAACCCCCCACAGGCCCGAGCCCAGAACACTAGCTGGCTCTTTTAATGGCCAACATCAATCCCCATGTTATCGTCAGGGCAATCTCGCTGGGCCCCCAATATATAAAGGGTTCAACACGCTAGCTGGCCCTGCGCTGCCTATAGAATTACTGGTGAATGACACATTTACTATCATACAGATTCTATTTACTTTCTCACTCCATTCTCGACTCTGGACCCACACAGTGCTGTTGAAGAGGCCAAGATACTGAACAGTAACCAGATGAAAAGATCTGAATGGCTTCTCAAATGAAAGAAGGCCATAGGCTAGATCATAAAGCTTGAACTGTAAAGACAAAGGTAAACAACACCAGATGGAGCCTATTCGTCCACTCAGAGGTCCTGCATACTAATTGGTGGAATCCTGTGTGGCATGTCTGCGGCCTCTAAGAGACCAATCATAAAGCAAAGAGCACCACAAGGCTTGGATGACATCATCTGCACTGATGGAGATATCAAGCAGTGGCTGTGCAGAGAAAGGAAAAAAGAGAAAGGAAAATAGTCTGCGCGCGTGTGTGTGTGTGTGTGTGTGTGGTGTGTGTAGATATGTTCAGTAATTGGAATCATATCATTTCAGCATTAAAGCAGCTGAGTCAATAGTTAACTGAGCCAAAAGTGTGGTCCTGTATATTGAGTCCCTTATGGGCAATGTAGTCTTTTGTCTAACTTGGGAACAAGTAAGTGCCATAAACACATTTCTTACAGTACAAACAAAACTGAGGTACAGTAACATTATTTTAAAAATCCACACATGACAGCAAGGCAAAGCACATAAGAGAACTGTGAAATGAAATAATAATTTTAACATGGATGACGGAATAGAAAGGTATGCTGGTCAATCCAAAATATGTATTACAATCATTTTTAACACGCATGTACTTCATTGTATTAGCATTTATGTGATCTGATTTAACAACTGTAATGTCAATACTCCATCATAGAAGTTACATAGATTTAGAATGTATAACTTTCCATGATGGAGTTTTGTAATTACATTTGTAGAATCAGATTACATAAATGGTAAAACAATTAAGTGTATGTGTGTTAAAATGATTATAATATAGATTTAGAATGTATTATCTACTGTGAGTACACCAAACATTAGGAACACCTTCCTAATATTGAATATGGGGATGCTGGCCTATGTTGACTCCAATGCTTCCCGCAGTTGTGTCAAGTTGGCTGGATGTCCTTTGGGTGGTGAACATGTTCTTTTTTTTCAATGGAAGGTAGGCTTACTGGTATTGCATAAGCATCGTAAGCACAGAAAATAAATAGTCTAATGTAGACATCCCCCCCCCCCCCCTAATCAAAAGTTCACGAACAGTCGCAAACTCCCATGATCCTATACGGTGTTGACTTTCTATAGTATCAGCATGTGTGAATGCTATGCTCAATGAAATTCTCTTTGAATTCCTTCTCTTAAATTTATGAGACCTGCAACATGGGTTACAACTCTTTTGGAGCCTGACGCTCGTGCTCAATGCCATTTTCATTCTGGCTCTAAGGAAAGAGGGAGAACTTGGCATAGGGTTAACTGCAGTCTGAAGGGCTTTTTAACCGTATTTACACCCTGTTGTGTCTTCTGGGAACCGTTTTCCACACACTAATGAGGCTAAGGAGCGAGGTCCGCTCTGTTATTCCTGGCATGGCCAAGTCCAGTCACAGGCATACCTCCTCTCGCTTTCTCTTCCCACTCAGTAGCCCAGTGCAAATACTAAATAAGAGGAAATACATCATCCCTTTCAATGGTAAAAGCCAAACCCAGGTCTGCCAAAGTTAACACAAAGCAATCTTAGGTAATGATCAGCAAATGTGTATTAAGTTTCATAGAGCATGACCACATAATTCTTGTTTAGCTCATGTTGGCTTCGTCTTAGCTCTTTCAGTAGGTGTCCTCATGCGCTTGTACACATGTAGGCACACGCATGCACGCGTACTCTCACACATGCGCACACAAACACACGCACGCCTGTCCGGGTGCGCACTCATAAACATAAACACTGACACACACAAATAAATGAGTAGGCAGTGTACGCATCACTTCCCTGTTTTATAAGCGATTCTAATGGATTGGTCATTCATTGTTAAAACCTGTGTGAGGTTGCTTTACTTGCTACACCTAATGAATTGGGAGAACTTGTATTGCAGCTTATAACTAACTGTACATTACAGAGACACTGTCCTCAAATGATTACTTTCAAGAGTCAGATTTTCCATTGCTTTAGCACAATACACATGGGTGGCAAATTGCAATGTTTAGCTGCAGTACATCCCATTACAACTCAATTGATGCAATTATCAATGATTTGCTCAGTCTAAAACATTTCATTCACCCATTTTAGTACACTACCTACAGCATAGCAGTGTGCAGGCGGGAAAAGCTGGGGGGTCTCCATGCAACAAAACAGAGCTAGGGAGAGAAACATAAACCAGACATTGTTTACCCTGTTTCTGATGTAAAGGGCACTTACTGTCATGTCCAATGCTCCAGCTTAATTTGCTGCTGCTCTGGCCTTTGAAGTGTGTGCGTTTTCTATTTCCTGACACTACCTCTCTGACTCGCTGATATTGCAACTGGATACCTCATGTTTCCATGTTGGGGCTCTCGCTCTCTCTCTGTGCTGATAAAAACCACCAGAGAGAGGCTGCAGCCGGTCGGCCCGGTCTCAGGGATCCTTGGAGGCCCCCATGCATCCCAGACAACGCCACGGGGGATTACAGCATGCCCTGGCAGCAGAATGGTTTCACTTAAGAATTTCAGTAATCACTTTTAGGAGTGTAATATATTGCTGACCTTTGGCAGCGACACACGACCCCCCGCTCCCCACAGCGACGTGATCAAAGGAAGTGGCAGTGGCTATGCAAACAGCCGCTATCAGTGCAACCCTATTTCTCTGTCTTTCTCTCTCTCACTTTTTCTGTCTCCCCCCGGATCATGACTTAAGGAGGGGAAAGTGAATGGAGGAGGGGTGGGAGCCGTAGTTTAGGCCCTGATCCACTGCCTCCACTGCCCGCAACAGTCTAGTTATCATCATGGGAAAACCCCAGTGGGTCATCTCCTCTCAGCTGGAGCAGGCAAACACCATGGCCTGCCATGTGCTCCCAGACAACAGCAGCAGCCAAAGCATGTGAGTGTGAGTGCAGCGGAGTAATCTGGGTCATAACAGTAGCCAGGAGGCTTTATGTGGTTCCTTAAATCACAGGAGGGTCTGACAGAGTAGACGGAGCGAGAGAGAGGGACAGAGAGACAGGGAAAGAGAGAGGGTGGGGGGGGGGGGGGGATATGGGTATCTATAGCAACAATTAAAGTGATTACTGTTATGGAACCAGAAGAGGTGCAGCACCATATACATCATAGTCAATGTTAATCCCATAGAATACAGTATATCAATTCAATGATTCATGGAGTGGTATTTACTTTCCAACTCAGTAATACAGTGTAGGATTTCCATATTTCTGACTGTATTGTTCTCATGCACGAAGTCGCATTGTTGATGTCCATGTTTTAACAGCTCATATTACCCTGCTGAAACTATGCCATTTTTATGGACTATTTTATTGCCATATCCTCAAGAAAGCAACATAACATTTAAATCAATTATGAATGGGACATTTCTGTAAACAATGCTTAATGAAAAACAGACGTTATAATTATCAGAGAACAATGTCAACATGTTGACCTTTTCAGGGAAATGTTTTTCAGCCACATTATTAAGATTTGTGAGACATCTGTTTATGCTAATTTGAGCTCTACTCTGGAACTCACACTGCTTTTAAGCCCGTTTGGTATTTTGCTGTAATTGGCATACAGCTATTTGTTTGATTCCAAGAAACACACGTTAATGTCTACGTACATTATGTCTCAACACCAATTTTAAGCCATTGAAAAAACAAATGCTTAGAACTGACACCAAAGCAGCAACTACCCGTCTCAACCAGATGATGGCGATGCATAACAGATAACCCACAGAGACTCTCTTGGTCAAACACACAGCTACGAACTAGCTTTTCCTTTCTGCCGCTCATTGAGAATACATAGAATGAATCTGAGTGCCCCTAAATCGGATATAAAAGTTCTAAGAATAAACCAAATGCTTTACTGTACGACTGCTATGGTTAACTGTCTACTTTAGCTGTCTTCTTGCAATTTTTAAATAGCATGACTAGTGTCAAATATCTCTTTTATCCAATATATGTCGCATATTGGTTTTGCTGCGAATGTGTGTGTGTGTGTGTGTGTGTGTCCTTCAACCCGGAGCAGCATCCCTCTACATACTACAATCATTCATCAGATCCAAAACAATGTGATTCTTAGGTAGACACAGTTTATTGGATGGCATGACTAGGAGTGTTTATTTGACTCATTTGATTACAATGTGTGCCGTGTCATTAAACGACCGCAGGATGTCCTGTGCTTTTATGAGGTTCTTAGACCAAGCTTGGGAAAAAAGAAATGCTTCCTGGTTCCTACTACCACATGTTATGTCTGTCCTAGAAACAACAGGGAAAGATCCAAACAAAAACACTCGGCTGGACTGCGGTTATGGCCTTGTTTACTCTCGCTTTCAAATCCCAGGTCAACATAGGTCGACATGGTTTGAAGGATTTCTAACAATTCTGTGATATTTGATTAACTTAGCATCTTTACTGGAATTCACATCAACACTGTGGTTATGTCATTCCTGTCTTTAATCATTAGCAAATATTCCTGAGCACCTCTAATCAGCTGATAAGATTTCAGTGTTTAGTGAGTAAACTGGAGGAAAAGCACCTGCAATAAAAGTCTCTGGCCTCTAGGAGGTGTGTGTGTTTTACGGCCCTGCTGTGACGCCATTGACGAGCATGGTGCAATAAGCCAGATATCTCAACACGTGCCATAGCATTACCGTAACACAGCCTGGAGGCGGCTGATGTTGTTGACAGTGACGGTGTTGAGTCGGAGATACGGTAACAAATACTCATCATCTCTTCGAGAGAGAGAGAGAAGAGTGGTGATAATGGTTATGCACAACAGGCCTTACCCATGATTAGGTATACTGTTTTACACTATCTATTATCATTATCATCTCTAGAATCATTATCATCAGTCAGCGTCGTTTCAGGTAGTGGATGAGTTGAATTTGCACTGTCTAAAAACCCTCTGATCACCTTGAAGATCCCTACTGGCCACAGACGTCAATTAAACGTCTTTTCCACGTTGGTTCAATGTAATTTCATTGAATTGAAGTGGAAACAATGTTTATATGATGCCCTCCATTATCATCATGTTTGTTGTTGTGATGGTCCTCCTCCAAGCCCCTCTACCTGTCACATCCCAGGAGGCCTGGGTGAGCGTTTGTCCCCGTGTGTGTGTGGAGTTGAGTGGCTGGCTGAATCAGCTGAGCCTCATGTGGCTGGCCTGGCCGTGCTCCCCATGACCCAGCAGGGCTAAGCCACTAGATGCCTAGCACCTACCGCACATTCCTGATGCTTTATTCCCATGCCCAGACAGATTGCATCTCAGCAATACAAATTTGCATTTGCATACCCAGTTATAGTAGACCGAAGAAGTCTTCACATCCATAATAAATCCTCAAAACTCACTCACACATGCAGGTTGACGTTTATTTACTCCTGGAGGCAGAACTAAGTGATTTCTGCTAGATGGGCCAGCTGCAAAGTCAAAATTGGCCATGTTGTAAAAATGCATGAAAACAAAAGTTTGTTTTTTGGTCTTCATTTAAGGTTAGGGTTAGGCATCCAGGTTAGGGTTAGGGGCAGCAGGTAGCCTAGTGGTTAGAGTGTTGGACTAGTAACCGCAAGGTTGTGAAATTGAATCCCTGAACTGACAAGGTAAAAATCTGTTGTTCTGCCCCTGAACAAGGCAGTTAACCCACTGTTCCTAGTCTGTCATTGAAACTAAGAATTTGAACTTAACTGACTTGCCTAGTTAAATAAAGGTATAAATTAAAATCAAAATGTATTTGTCACATGTGCTGAATACAACAGCTGTAGACCTTACTGTGAAATGCTTACTAACAAGCCCTTAAACAACAATGCAGTTCAATAAATAGAGTTAAGAAAATATTTACTAAAGAAACACATTTAATAAAAAGTTACACAATAAAATAACAATAATGCGGCTATATTGTAATTTGTACACGTAGGTAGGAGTAAAGTGACTATGCATAGATAATAAACAGCAAGTAGCAGCAGTGTAAAAACAAAGGGGGGGGTGTCCGTGTAAATAGTCTGGGTGGCCATTTAAGGTTAGCAGTGTGGTTAAGATTAGGGTTTGGTTTAAAATCAGATTTTATGACTTTGTGGCTGTGCCAGCTAGTGACCCAGTCAGGTCACCCGTGATACAAGTCAGTATTCAACATCCATCCATGTCTGAGGACGTTGGGATAGGACTTGGAAACTGGCCACTAGGGGCAACAGTGAGTGTTGTTACCTTCAAGTAGGTTTTGGTTTTGCTAGGGTGCTGTGGACGGTGATGGCAGATTGGCGTGAGCATCCGCCTCTGATTCCAAAGGTTGCAAGTTTGAATCCAGCAATAGAAAGTTTTTAAATGTTTTATTCAAGCCTATCCTAAACCTTAACCCTTACCTTAACCATTCAGACTTAATGCCTAACCTTAAAAATTCAGAGTTGACACTTTGAAATTTGACATTTGGAACAACTCGGTAGTGACCACTCTTCAGCGCTGCCTCCAGAACAAGATTAATGAGGAAAAAACGCTAACCTGCCTCACACACACTCACTCTGGCAGACATACACACCCTTCCCTCCAGACTGCCGTCACAGCGATCCAAGCACAGCTGTCAAAACGCTGGTACTTCCAACACAACAGAGAGAGAGACAGAGACAGAGAAAGAGTGAGAGAGAGACACAATTAGAGAGAGAGAGAGAGAAGAGAGAGAGAGAGAAACAGAGGGAGACAGACAAGCACAGAGCGAAAGAGAGAGAGAGAGAGACACACAAACACAGAGCGAAAGATAGAGAGAAAGAGAAAGAAAGGAAAGAGAGGGAAATAGAGGGGGAAATAGCCCAGCCTCACATCAGCAGAGTGGAGGTTTCTATGTGACGTGAACTGACAACTCAAGAGCTCTCAGACACTCTGGAGTAGAATAGGCCTCACTGGGATGGGGCGCTCCACTCTTCCTACTCTCCTCTCTGCTCTCTCTCTCTTTATTGAGTCACGATCGCCCAGCGTTCTCACAACAGCTCCGGGAGTAGACCTCCTCCCACACATACATTATGTGAATCTAGCCTACAGTATGCCACAGACATGCCACAGACATAATAAGTGATTTCTCAGAATCAGGTCACGTCAAATTAGGGAGGTATTTTAGGGCGCCCACCCTGTTCCATCCTTCAGAGATTGTAGGAGAGTCAGTCTGCAAAAAAATGATATCCTTGGATTAAATAAAAACATGATCAAACGCTAGGTATAATAGGTTACAGTGTAACACAAAAACAATAAGCTTGTAATGAATGCCAATGTAAATTGATATATTGTGCTGATTTTTGTGTGCTATTGTTAAAATGGCATCGTAGAATCTACAATAGGGGTAAAGAGATCAGTTTTATCTTAAAGTTCATCTGGGTCTGAGGTATGGGAGATAAATCTGACACTGATAAGGTTTGGACCTTGCCTGGACTTACAGTTTATCAGTGGGCAACCATACAAGCATTCCATGGGCGTTCATCGTGAGACTAAATTATTTATTGACATGAGGTGGCTACACTACTACGTACTGTACATGCTAGGGTTGGGGTCAATTCATTTTCAATTCAGGAAGTAAACAGAATTTTCCTCATTGGAAAGCAAGGAGGAAATTTGGAATGGGATTTTCAGTTTACTTTCTGAGTTGACTGATTTGGAATGAAATTGACCCCAACCCTGATAAATAAATAGGGTTGCATAGCTTGCGGTAATTTACCAAAGTTACCAGAATCTTCAGTAATTTGGGTAATTAACAGAAAATCTATGGCAATCTATCATAACTTTTATACTTGAATAACTTTAAAAAAATGTACCCATATATAGTATAAAAAATGTTGATCAGTGTCCATATTGTCCATGAGTTTCTAGTAGATAGATCATATGGTTCAAGAGAAACTAGCCTAATTAATGAAAAAAGTATCTAATCAACAATGGCATTATTTTCAAGCAAATATATAAAGGATATTTCATGCTGAACCCCTCATACTAAACACCAATTGTATTCACTAAGTTGATGGTTTATATTAAGCATAATGTTTTACAGCTTTGTCATTACATTTTTTATTTAAAAAAAAATGTATTTAATTATTTCATATATTTTACATGTCATACGGCCAGAGAGAGAGCCAGAGATAATTACAGACACCTGTGATAATCGGTAGTACCCAAAAGGGCCACTAGATGTTTCGTGATAGACTGCATAAAATCCTTGAAAGATACCAACATTCAGGTAGTTTACCGGTAAATTTAGAATGTTTACAGTAATATACCCTCTGTTTGCAACCTTATACATAAATACAGTAGGTCCTACGTCCTTAATGGTCCTATGTCCTCAGTAAAAGGTCAGAGATTGAATATAGGCCGCACCAATCAGGGAGGCAATCCGGAAGCTGTTGAGGGGGTAATTGAGTGGAAAGGGGTCCTGAGGGAGCTTCTCTCTATTGTTGTTGTTGTGTAACAACTTGTCTGAAAATGCCCAGTAATCCCAGTCTACACAGGGGTTATTATAACGAGGCGCGAGGAGGAATGCACTCAGGGCTGGGTTTCTACTAAACTGAAATGTGGAATTGTTTTTAAATGATCATACAAAGGATTATTTATCTTATTTTATTTTGCATTTTAGGACCCCTGTAGGTAGGTAAAAATTGAGCCTTATTACTATTAGTCCATAAAAAGAATTGACTACCAGATTCATACATGGAAAAACAGTCCAAAAATAAATGAAAAGGAACGAGTGCCTGTCCTATATCTGAGAGATATAAGAAAGCTCAGAAAATCTGTATACCTTTGACATGGAAATGCCACATTCTCTTCCATTCATTTTTCGGCCTGCCACTGGGTTACCTTCGGACCCTACAGATGTTTTCTTGAGAAGACCAATTTTCGGGATGCCTCCTGGTCTGACAAACAGAGCTGCTATAGCTCAGCCACCTGCCACCGCAGATTCGGAAGGCCGACATCAGCGGACGCGATAATTGAGTCAGGCTCAGGTTGCCCAGGCCGGCGGAGATACAATCTTCGGCAAAATCATTCGCAAGGAGATTCCTGCAAAAATATTATTTGTATCTCTAGCTTATTAAACAGACATATTGGAATATGCTAATTGGGTTTCTGCGGGGGCCCGGACAGCTGCTCTAATGCTCTCTTTCTAACGCTCTCTGTCTATCTGTGAGTGAAAAGTATGCTGGGGATCAGGCCTCTTATGCATGGGTAGTGTTCACACACACAGGCACGTACACACACACAAACACAAACACTCACAAATACACACGCATACACACACAAGGTCAATCAGAATTGGTGTAGTGGGATAATGCAGAACAACTTAATGCAGAACAACAAAGTGCTCTGGAGGCTCTCGTCATGTTTTCAATCCCTTTGGTGCAATTTAGACAAGTATGTGGTACATTTTCACAACTCACAAGCATACAAATCAAAACAGATCATCAAAATGGCTCTTGTTTAAAAACTCTAAGCACCTTTTCAAGTTCACTGCACCAAATCACACTTTCAATTGGGATACGTATCTCCTTTTCTAAATGCAATATTCACTTTAATTTTGCTATGACTTTCTTGTCGTTTGCTAACGATCCGATTAACTATCACTTAATCAAACTGCTCAAAACTGTTAACTACTGAACCAAAATGATGTACTGCCTAGTTAACATGTATAGTTTGAAACCTTTATCCACTATACAGTATTTACAAAAGAATGTGGACACCCCGTTACTGGATTTGGCTATTTCAGCCACATCCATTGCTGACAGCCATGCAATCTCCGTAGACAAATATTGGCAGTAGAATGGCCTCATTGAAGAGCTCAATGACTTTCAACGTGGCCATGGGCCACACAACCTCACAGAATGATACCGCCGAGTGCTGAAGCACATAGTGCGTAAAAATATTCTGTCCTCGGTTGCAACACTCTCTACCGAGTTCCAAACTACCTCTGGAAGCAACGTTAGCACAAGAACTGTTCGTCGAGAGCTTCATGAAATGGGTTTCCATGGCCGAGCAGCCGCACACAAGCCTAAGATCACCATGCGCAATGCCAAGCATCGGCTGGAGTGATGTAAAGTTCACCACCATTGGAGTCTGGACCAGTGGAAACACGTTCTCTGGGGTGATGAATCACGCTTCACCATCTGGCAGTCCGATGGACGAATCTGGGTTTGCCGGATGCCAAGAGAACGCTACCTGCCCCAATGCATAGTGCCAACTGTAAAGATAGGTGGGGGAGGAATAATGGTATGAGCTGTTTTTCATAGTTCGGGCCAGACCCATTAGTTCCAGTGAAGAGAAATCTTAACTCTACAGCATACAATGACATTCAAGACGATTCTGTGCTTCCAACTTTGTGGCAACAGTTTGGGGAAGGCCCTTTCCTGTTTCAGCATAACAATGCCCCTGTGCACAAAGCTAGATCCATACAGAAATGGTTTGTCAAGATTGGTGTGGAAGAATTTGACTGGCCTGCACAGAGCCCTGACCTCAACCCCATCGAACACCTTTGGGATGAATTGGAACGCCGACTGCAAGCCAGGCCTAATCACCCAACATCAGTGCCCGACCTCACTAATGCTCTTGTGGCTGAATGGAAGCAAGAGCCCGCAGAAATGTTCCAACATCTAGTGGAAAGCCTTCCCAGAAGAGTGGAGGCTGTTATAGTAGCATAGGGGCGACCAACTCCATATTAATGCCCATGATTTTGGAATGAGATGTTCCAAGAGCAGGCGTCTACATACTTTTGGTCATGTAGTGTATATAATGTACCTCATAAAGGTATCAATTAGACATAAATGTATGTTGTAAGGTAAAACCAAATCATATATTATGGAGGTGGTGGGTGTAAATACTACAACTACATCATCACTCTCCATCAGCCTGTGTGCTTCAATAGGTAAAAGTGGAAAGAGTCACTATGTGCTACCATTTGGAATTATAGCATAGTGTAAAATGCACTGCTGAAATACCTGTGTTGCATGTAATAATATATTCCACACAGTGATACACTGTAAGCTGATGAATTTCAAGCAGAGAGACATGTGATACGGTATCAGTTGACAAGTTACGAAGAAGAGGTGATCTTGTGCAATGTTGCATGGGGCAGAAATGGAACACAACAGTAGCCAACTACTTTACAATTCACCTATTTCTGATGATTTGCCCTACATATGTACTGCATAAGAATAATACAACTGTAAAACATATTTCTCAACATGCTATCAACCTGCTGTTGCATACAAAATTATATTTACCATCTACTATTCCTACTCAGCACTTCGAATGCGTATCTTATATTCTTTGCTATTGGATTAAATGGTAGTTAAAATGACTAGATGGTGAGCCTATCATTATCGGATGTGTTGGTGACTAAATAAAATGTTCTCATGGTATTTCTAGAAAATGACTTAGGGGTGAAAGATTTGTGAAACCCCAGTGAATGCACAATCAAAGGTTCTTCAGTAGTGGGCATTAAAAGTGTTATCAAGGTGTCTCTTTAAACTACTGGCACACAACACGGACACCCATGCATATCCCACAAGACATGCCATCAGAGGTCTCTTCACAGTCCTCACGTCCAGAACAGACTATGCGAGGCGCACAGCACTACATAGAGCCATGGCTACATGGAACTCTATTCCACATCAAGTAACTCACGCAAGCAGTAAAATCAGATTTTAAAAAACAGATAAAAATAAACCTTATTGAACAGCGAGGACTGTGAAGAGTCTCACACACAGGTACAAACACACGCATACAAATACACATAACATACACACTATACACACACTTACACCTGGATTGTGTGTTGTAGTAGAATAGAGGCCTGAGGGCACACACTTAATGTATTTTGAAATCTGTTGTAAAATGTATTTTAATGTTTAAACATTTCATTATAATGTACTGTATATTACTACCTTAATTTGTGCTGGACCCGAGGATAATGGGGATCCATAATACATAGAAATACAAATGATCAGTCCAGAGATTCGTACTTAGAGATGTGAAAATATACTACTTATATCTGAAAAATGGTCAAAGTGATAAAAAAATTATATATTTTCCACTGGTTATACCATTGTAAAGGTAAACCATGGCAAAAGAGATATAGTTACACCATACAAAATGTTTGGACTTCTCCTGTGTTGAGGTCTTTAACAGCAGAATGATATGCCAAGCACACAGATGAACTGTGACCTTTAGAGCGCAAGGAAATAGTGCGGTTTCACAATTTCAAGATTAGGATTGAAATCTGCCGTCCCCCCCGCCACATTAAGTGGTAGTGGTGCGCACACAAACCCACAGAGACCCTAGAAATATACACAGTGGTTTAGTGTTGGGCTTTGGCCAAGATAAATGGCTGCTTCAGGTGAAAACAAACCTTGGCCTGAGCACATTTTATTCCATTTGCGAAGTTTTGGGGGAAACTTTTCTAAAAAATTTTCCACCCTACATAATGCTGCTCAGTCTCAGCTCCTCCGCCCTCCCGGTATAGTAAAGTTCGCTGTGCTTGTGAATGAATTAAGATGAAGATTTAATGTTGAAGTGCCACTCGGCAGATAGAGCTGTTCAAAGGTGTTTCAGGCTTTACGAGGAATGACCTCTTTAAAGCTGTTATGGCAGATATTTGTGACATGAAGTGATGAATTTGTCAATTCTTGGGCGGGTGGGGGTGGGGGTGGGGGGGATAAATGAAAATGTCCCCTCCCCCCTAAACACACACTCACACACACCCTCAAGCGCACTCGCTGGCTCTCCTGGCGTTTGTGTACAATTGACAATAACTGGTGTAATAGCACAATAAAAGTATTGGCCATGCCCAGGGCAGTCATAAATCCAGGAGAGGGAATTTTACCTCTGCTATTTCACAGGGTCATTTCCCTGAATGCAGTTTCAAATTCAGATATTTATGTTTACGAGCGACCAATACATATTATGAGCTACTTTAACTACAGCACATCAGCCAAGGCCCCATATAATGTCCTACCGCGTCCTCTGATACTCTGAAGGGGGTAGGAGTAAACGGCACAACACTGAGAGATGCCTGTTTGCAGGTAGGAGCAGTTGTTATATAGTAGCAGTGAATATACTGGTGACGGTGGAAGATGGTCATCTTTACATGTCTAATTTCTCCATCATCAGACATTTTTATCAGGGACATTAGATGTGTGAGAGTGTCAGAGTTCCATACACATCTTTCAATCGTCACCTGAGTCACACTTGAGGGTGGTGGGGTTGGGGAGGGGAGGGGAAGTGAAAAGGGGGAGGGTGGATGTAACGGCTTCAATTAAAAGAACAACTGGTTTAGTCACACAATTATGAGCTCAGGATGACTGAATGCAAAAAAGGCCTGGAGGAGCATGGCTAAGGATCTCTGTCATCCTGTCAATCTAGCCTCCCCTTCCTGCCCCTCACAGACTACTGGGACACCAGGCTGGGAACAGTGGGAACCATGCTGCTATCTGTCCCAGTCCCAAGTGAGCAAGACCTCATCTGAAGTGGGATTGTGGGAGAGACATGCTAGTGGGATTGGCATAACTGATGGCTGTACCTGAGGCCTGTATGTCTCAGTTGGTACAGCATGGTGCTTGCAACACCAGGAATGTGGGTTCGATACCTGGGGCCAACCATACGTAAAATTAAGGCACGAATGACTAAGTCACTTTGGATAAAAGTGTCTGCTACATACGTTTATACACTGTCACTGTACCTTCCAGGTTGATCTGAGTAATTCAAATGAAAGCAGATAAATATCACTGGCAGGCAGAGCTAATCATTGGCATTATTACATACTGTACAAAATATACTCAACTCCTAGAAATGCCCGAGATGAATTGTCCTCTAATCGTGTAAGATATTGTTACGTATACAGTAAGGAGTGAGATTATGCAATGAATAATCATTCCACCTGCTTACATGTATGTAGAAAAATCTCCATCGCGTGCTGAATGACCTCAAAGCACATATTCACCTTCCAGAAGATTCTTCTTTCTATTCCATGCTGTTTGTCTATGTGAAATTCACACATAGACCAAATTGAAAAACGGATCCCTCTTTCCTCCCTTCCTTAGGTAATCACTGATCTGACATCTCAACACCTGCTCTCATCTATCATGCTCTCACCTATCCAATCATGCTAGATAGATCAGTGATTACTTTAAGGAAAGGAGGAGGGAAGGAAGGATGCATTTTAAGAGCATTTGAACAGGGCCCTAGTCTGAAACACACTTACTTCCCCATTCGTTGGCGTTTGCTTTGGCAGCAGCCAGGCTTTATCCTGAACGAGACTGAATGTGCAAATGTGTTACAGGTGGGATTCATTAAGCTTTGACTTGGCACATTTGTACTTGCTCTGCATAATTACGTTGTTACCAAAGGAGGGAGATGACGAACGCGAACATTAACACTCACACATACACACACACACACACACACACACACAGACACACACACACACACACACACACCTACACACACACACACACCACACACACACACACACACACACACACACACACACACACACACACACACACACACACACACACACACACACACACACACACACACACACACACACATACACACACACACACACACACACACATTCATACATACTCACAACACACACCCACCCACCCATACACACAGACACACAAATGAGCACATAGAACCGTTTAAAGGCAGATTTCATTGCTCTCCAATGAGCTGTTCAAAAGAAAATACCCTATTAATCCTGCAGTTTTGTGCCCAAGTTATTTCACAGAGGATAAATCTAGAAAAAGTTTAAATTTCATAGGATTTAGTCTCCACTTCCTTCAGCTTCTCAAAGTGGGCGAGATCTCTTTTAGTTGTTAACAGTACATTAGTAAATGTATTCAACCTTCAAAATGTTGCTAACCTGAATTAACTGTAGACCTATCATTCCTTCCAAGCCCATTCTTATGCAAGAAAGCAAAGAAAAAATGTATCTTCTCTGTAATTAGTCTAGTTAGCGTTTAGGTCAATCTATGGTTAGGTTACGTCTAACCCCGTCCCCAGGCTTAAGAGAGACGGCTGGTGGACAAGACCATTATACTATATTTAAGAAGTAAAACATAAGTTCATAACCTTGTCTGTCTCACGTTATTCTACTCTGCAAACCCACCATAAGAAAGCTAAGGCTCTGTAGAGTAATAGGCATCATGTAGCATGACCCCAATCACCATCTACTACAATGCATAGAATTCCCCGAAGCCGGTCACAGTAGATGTGTGTGTTCTCCAGAAGAAGCGTGTGCCTAATCTCTCACCCGGCATACTTCCATAGAAGCTCCCTGATTGACAATAGGCCTATCACACGCACGTGCGCGCGCACACACACACACACACACACACACGCACACAATCACACAATCACAAATGAAGCATCTAAAGGGGAATGTGGGCTTGTCTCCCATTGGACGTCACATGTCAGTCACACATCCAACCTCAACACCTGGTGATCAGAGCAGGGTGCGTCCAAATGACCCGCTTCCCAGTGTATTCGCGCGGATAATTATTTCCAGTTGCAATTAGAAGAACTGCGAGATTTTTCTCTCTGAGTAGAGGGGGATCAGCAAATATCGCTCCCCTCATTTCTGTTCTTTTTTTGACACGCTTATATAAATACTCTCCACCTGGTTGAGGGAGTGCCTTTAGGGGAGCTATCAAAGCATTCATAAAAATCAAGATGTATGTGACATCCAGTGGGTCTCCCCCAGCACAAGGCAGCACTCAGGACTCAGGGCTGGTGTAGGGTTTCTTCCCTCTCTCCCCTCCCTGACTAGCCTCCGCTGCCTGATTGACTGTGATGGGCTTTTTTTTTAACGCGCCGCACGTGTTGTTGCGCAGCTCGGCCCACTCTGCATCATCAGTCTTTTCAACACTTCGTTTGACTCGTTTCCCTGGCCCTGCTTCTGACCCTCTCCTCTGGGGTGCGTTCGACAACACAAATAAGAAAAACCTTACACAAAAGAAGAAGAAGTTCTGGCCTGTTTTGTATAGCACTTTGTGGCATCTGCTGATGTAAAAAGTGCTTCGTAAATATATTTGATTGATTGATTGTTTTGGCCTCTTTTTTTGTGTGTGCTTTGTGCTGCTAAACAACTTTCTTCCCACAAAGCCTTCTTTCTCTCATGCTTCATTTACAGATTAGGGACTTGGATGGGAGCAGAAAACATAAGGAGAAAATATTAGACGCGTGCTTGTGAATGAACATGTGGACAAATGTACTTGAATATGCAGATTTGTCAGCTTGACTCAGTTCCTGAATTGCATGTAAACCGTTTAGAAAGCTAGAGCCGATGACATGCACGCTCATATCTGGTGATCAGAAACTCTGGGAAGGTGGCCATTTAAGACGGACTGACTCCTGTGTTAGAGCCGCAGTCCTAGAGGGACGCTGGGAAAGCAGATTGCTTCGTCTGTAAAACACGAGGACAGCTGAACTGCCAGAAATTGAAAGAGTACAGATAATGATCGCTTATTTTCACATAGGCTAACTTAATATTATGACAAAACGTTGTGCATTGGTGGTGAATTACAAGATGAGAGGAAGTGTTGACAGCAGGAATAGAGAGAGGGGGAGAAAGAAAGAGAGGGAGGGAGGGAGAGAGAGAGAGAGAGAGAGAGAGAGAGAGAGAGAGAGTGGGAGTGATAGATGAGTCGGGACCTGCCAGGGGGAATTACTAGAGAAACAGAAGGGCCTGTGGTCATTCTTAACGTGGATTAACCCCAGTTAGCTGGCATGCGAGATAAGCGTGTAGGGAGAGGAGTGGACAGGGATTCTTCAGACTATCGGACAGAACGGGAATGGCAGGAAGTCTGGGAGTGTGTATGAGACAACCAAAGCACTGTAAAGAAAGTGCCGGTTTTGAAACTGTTCATTGCAGTCGGAATGTGCAGAATCTACTAACAACTTTACTAATAACTTTACTAATAACTTTGCATCCCAAATAACTACTCTATTATGTGATCAATATTGGAGATTCTGCACCTTGCCATGCTCAAAATGATCCCCTCAAACAGGCTTATTCAGTGAAGGCTGCAGTGGCAGCATCAAACCTGTTGGGGGAAGTGTTTGTTCTTTCCAATAGAGAGACTGGGCATATATGGTATGCTACAGGTGAGAGAGAAAGAGAGAAAGAGAGAGAGAGAGAGCGAGAGAGAGAGAGAATGGTGTGGTCGAAGGAAGAAGCAATCTGGCCGTGCCTGCCTGCAGCAATGGCCACATACTTTCCATTCTTTAACGTAGCACTTCATTGAGTCCTACACTACTTAACCCCCCCCATTGGTCCGAGGTTCCTGATAATAGATACTACCTAGGAGGGCTGTGAACTATTTAGAAATGCCAAACTTGAACTTCAGGGTGTAGACCTTTGAAGGACACTAATGTAGGAGGCTGAGGCCTAATATAAGCAGCATTACTCAACATGAAAGTTCAGCGTGGACCATTAGCAGCTCTTGGAGAGGTGGCACTTCTGAAGCAGCTCCCTAATGGCAATTGTTGTTTAAACAGGAATATTTCTGTTAAATGTTATCTTATCCCGACAGATCTACATCTGCACCATAAGATGTTTGGCTGAACGTAAGCATCCACAGTTCAACTTTTGATGGCTTTTGGATGTACACGGACATTACACAAATCCATCAACATATCATAACAATCTACACGGAAACCTTTGGAACTGTTAATTCAATGGTGAGTGTATCCGGAGCCATATATGGAGACTGTATCTAACCGTGCATACAAACTTACATTAAACTTACATCACATTCAACTTCCCCATTATCCTGACATAACAATCAATATTCCAGCCCAGAACCCTCTAAAGCAGCTGTTAAAATATATTCTCAGTTCCATTGTGAAATACTGAATTATGCCTTTTTTTTTTCAATTCATACTTGAGCATGTAATTTACAACCGCCTGGAGAATAACGCTGGCGTTCACTCTGTCTCTGACAAAATTATTAATCCTGGAGAAACTCTGGCCCACCACATGATCTAACTAGAAGAAGATGTTGCTCCGCTCGAACATCTTGTGAGGCCAACGCGGCCAGCTCTGACCACTGTCAACAGAAGTCTAACATTGCCATCCCAACGGCTTCTTATTGTAATTCGAGGCAGAACAAAATGCCCTTTTAATCTTTGAGGACGATCCAATCGGAAGAAACTGCAGAACATGAAAGGCAAGGGGATATTGTTGAATTAGTCATTTCTGTTTCTGGCTTCCGGCACACCAGCCCTTCTTTATCGAGACATAAAACAAAGAGAAATGTTTTAGTAGTCAGGGAATGCAAGGATAAATTAGGTTTGAATTTGTTTCTGCCAGTTGAAATCTAATCCTGCCTTGTCGTGTATGGTTTCGATCAGTTGAGTGGTGTAATGGTCAAGTTGGTATTGTTGCATGGGCTGCTTTTCAATTTACCATCCATCATTTTCAACACTTTCAGTGACCAACCAACCAGCCTCAGTTTGGACCGACCAACTGTTGAGTCAGACAGATTAGGAGTTACCACGGAGTTGCCACGGCAACCCTCAGGCCAGTGTTGATCATACATTTCAGGAGGAAACATGAGATAATGAGGCCTTTGGCTACTTTTTTAATTGGCTCTTTTTTCTATTGTAGTAGAAAATCTTTTCCACATCAGAGGAACTGTGGTCCTCAGGAACAAGAGCAGGGGGGTGTGGGGGGAAGCCGCGAGGCCACTTTAGAATTCCCCTGTTGCCCCCTTATACAGCCCCCGCCCCCTCCATCTAGTTCACAGGTCACACCTTAACGTTGACCTTAAACGCAACTGCCACCAACACTTTGACATACTACCACCACTAATAATACTACAAGTACAACTGCGTTATGTATCGTAACCACCACAACTACAATAGCTATCATGACAACAGTGTAGCATCTGAACGTCATGATCACCCACCCATTAATTCATGGTTTATTCACTCTTTATTATTCTTTTTATATACAATTATATTGGGATTGTGATATTTTGCTGTTATTTCACGTTTGAACTAGAGATTGCTCTAAACAGAATGTTTAGAGGGATGTAAAAATGTCAACATAGATTCTTTCTCTTCCTCTCTTATCTTTCAAAAAACTAAAGGTACTTGGAACAGGAGGAAACTCCTCATATGCACTTGCGATTGAGTGACACAATTTTCTATGACATTTCAACAAACCATTGAGTAGTTTGGGTTAAATCCTGCAGTACTACTCTGTGACCCTTTCACTGGTCAGTTATATCAGAGATTAAAGGTGAACATGGGGGCAAATCAGTTATCAAGTCAGAAGCATTAATCGTCAGCTTTCCACTGTTCCGTTTCTCCCCCTCACATTCACACACAGGCACACACAGGAACACACAAACAGGAAGGCACACACACACACAGTAACGCATAAACACACACACTTGCGCACACACACAAACACACACATATACACACACACACACAGAAGCCCCCCTCCCTCTTCCTGAACACGGGGTCATGGCCCCACCACCAGGAAAGGAATGAAAAGAAGATGCATACACTCTAAAAGCTATTACTGATCACTTTAAACTCTAAATGCACACAACGCAATGGACTGATCTCCACCTCACTCTCTCTGAGTTCATCTTAGATGAAATGGCGCCGATAGAAAGGGCAACTGAGCTTCTAGCCCCTAGGCGATTCTGCAGTATTTTGTTTTTTTCTGTGTTATTTCTTACATTATTAGGACAGAATTTTTTGTGTTATTACATACACCCGGGAAGAACTTTTGGATATCAGAGCGGCAGTAACTCACCAGCATTACCAGCATTACAACTTTCCCAAATCGGATCCTTTGGTTGTACCCCCCAGGGCAATTGAACTGATTCCAGAGGCTGATCCAAAACATCACCGTTGGAGAAGAGGTACTCGGAGTGGACTTCTAGTCTGACTCATGAGGCGCGCACACCACCCACCGCTTTAGAGTATATTACTTGCGATTGTTCAGTCTCTGGATAATAAAGTTGACGAGCTGAGGGCGAGGATTTCCTTCCAGAGAGACATCAAGGATTGTAACATACTCTGTTTCACGGAAACATGGCTCTCTCGGGATATACTGTCTGAGTCCGTACAGCCAGTTGGGTTCTCAGTTCATTGCGCACAGAGGAATAAATATCTCTCTGGGAAGAAGAAGGGTGGGGGTGTATGTTTCATGATTAGCTACTAATGGTGTGATTGTGATAACATTAAAACCTACCCTAACCAGAAACCGGGGATTTGCGCAAAACTGAAAGCATGAACCACCACGTTTAACCATGGCAAGGTAAATGGGAATATGGCTGAATACAAACAATGTAGTTATTCCCTCTGTAAAGCTGTCAAACAGGCAAAACGTCAGTAAAGAGACAAAGTGGGGTCACAATTCAACGGCTCAGACACGAGATGTATGAGGCAGGGGCTACAGACAATCACGGACTACAAAAGGAAACTAGCCACGTCGCGGACACCGTCGTCTTGCTTCCGGACAAGCTAAACACCTTCTTCACCCGCTTTGAGGATATTACAGTGCCACCGACGGGGCCCGCTACCAAGGACTGTGGGTTCTCTGTAGCCGACGTAGGTAACACATTTAAGCGTGTTAACCATCGCAAGGCTGCCGGCCCAGATGACATTCCTAGCCGCATCCTCAGAGCATTCGCAGACCAGCTGGCTGGTGTGTTTACGGACATATTTAATCTCTCCCTATCCCAGTCTGCTGTCCCCACATGCTTCAAGATGGCCACCATTGTTCCTGTACCCAAGAAAGCAATGGTAACTGAACTTAATGACTATCGCCCCATAGCACTCACTTCTGTCATCATTAAGTGCCTTGAGAGACTAGTCAAGGTGACTAGTCACCTCTACCTTACCTGACACCCTAGACCCACTTCAATTTGCTTACCACCTTAATAGATCCACAGACGATGCAATCGCCATCGCACCGCACACTGCCCAATCCTAAACGGACAAGAGGAATACCTATGTAAGAATGCTGTTCATTGACTATATCTCAGCATTCAACACCATAGTACCCTCCAAACTCATCATTAAGCTTGAGGCCCTGGGTCTGAACCCCTCCCTGTGCAACTGGGTCCTGGACTTCCTGACGGGTCGCCCCCAGGTGGTGAAGGTAGGAAACAACACCAACACTTCGCTGATCCTCAACACTGGGGCCCCACAAGGGTGCGTGCTCAGCCCCTTCCTGTTCACCCATGACTGTGTGGCCATACATGCCTCCAACTCAATAATCAAGTTTGCAGACGACACCACAGTAGTAGGCTTGATTAACAACAATGACAAGACAGTCTACAGGGAGGAGGTGAGGGCTCTGGGAGTGTGGTGCCAGGAAAATAACCTCTCACTCAATGTCAACAAAACAATGGCGATGAGTGTAGATTTCAGGAAACAGCAGAGGGAGCACCCCCCCTATCCACATCAACGGGACCGCAGTGGAGAAGGTGGAAAGCTTCAAGTTCCTCGGCGTACACGTCACTGACAAACTGAAATGGTCCACCCACACAGAGAGTGGTGTAGAAGGCGCAACAGTGCTTCTTCAACCTCAGGAGGCTGGAGAAATTTGGCTTGGCACCTAAAACCCTCACAAACCTGTACAGATGCACAATAGAGAGCATCCTGTTGGGTTGTATCACAGCCTGGTATGACAACTGCACCGCCTGCAACCACAGGGCTCTCCAGAGGGTAGTGTGGTCTGCCCAACAGATCACCAGGGACAAACTACCTGCCCTCTAGGACACCTACAGCATCCGATGTCACAGGAAGGCCAAAAACATAATCAAGGCCAACAACCACCCAAGCCACTGCCTGTTCACCCCGCTATCATCCAGAAGGCGAGGTCAGTACAGGTGCATCAAAGCTGGGACCGAGAGACTGAAAAACAGCTTCTATCTCAAAGCCATCAGACTGTTAAATAGCCATCACTAGCATATTAGAGGCTACTGCCTATATACATAGACTTGAAATCACTGGCCACTTTAATAAATGGAACACTAGTCTACTTTAATAATGTTTACATATTTTGCATTACTCATCTCACATGTATATACTGTATTATATTCTACTGTATCTTAGTCTATGCCGCTCTGAAATTGCTCGTCCAAATATTTATATATTCTTAATTTCATTCCTTTACTTAGATTTGTGTGTATTGTGTGTATTGTTGTGAAATTGTTAGGTATTACTTGTTAGATATTACTGCTCTGTTGGAGCTAGAAACACAAGCAATTTGCGACAACTGCAATAACATCTGCTAAACACGTGTATGTGACCAATAAATTGGTATTTTATTTGTAGACATCACTAATCAGTTTTGTAAACGTTGGATATTGTGTAAAGTTAAAACATTTCCAAGGCGTTTTTGCACTGACTAAGAAAGACTCAGATTCCCACGCAAACTGAAAACCTTTTGTCCAGCTAATGCTGCCAATGCATCAGGTCTAATGTTTTGCCAGCAATTGTTATGAAAATGTGATGACAACATTGATTGATATAATGTAATGAATTAATGGCTTAACGTCCCTCAATGATGTCACTCAACAAATAATTTGAATGAATGAATTTAAACGTTTTGTTGAGTGACATCATTACCAGCAAGACTGCTGCGGTAATATCTACATTGGGCTATTCAAGTTGTGTGTGTGTGGGCATAAGAGAGGCATCTTTTAAGGCCATCTGTGTTTTCTTTAATGTGGAAAGAAAGACCAGAGTGTGTCAGACTCAAATCATCACGCTGCAAACTTCAGACAAACAACTAGAGGAACACGTAATCACCGTCTGCCGTAAGCAAAGAGGGTTAATTCTCATCACTGATTCTGTCTCGTCACACTGTAAAGAGGACCGCAAAACACAGCCATTTCTGGATTTGCTCCAAAAAGGCCCAAAACAGGAGAGTAGGAGAGAAATGAAAGCGTTTACCCTTGATAAGTTCAACTCCGCCATTGAACTCCTTTGAAGTTCTGTGGTGAATGAAGGACCAGGAGTGCAGGACATTTCTAGAATGTCCCATTTTTGCATTCAGCCTATTTACTTACTCCCCAAATGAAGCTTACTGCTCCTTTTACCTAAACTCACCGACTCTGAATAATATATCATAATAATCAAATTGAACACATCATCTGTTAATGTTGTGGTTGATTCATAAGGGGGTAATGGATAATGTTATTCATATGTAGTACATACGCATTTACTGTTTACATACCATTAACATTTTTCACTTGACCATGTGTGGGAGAAGGCCGGGTGTGTGTAAACTGGAGTAAAAAGTCACAACTAAAGAGTAAAATGTCCCATCCATCCGTCTTCCACACACAGAGAGTGAAGAGGATGAGAAAGAGCAGGGGGAAAAAAGTACAAACAAAAGAGAGTGGATAAACAACAAAGGAGGTGGCTAGGTCAGAGAGGAGAGGGATGGAGAGCGAGAGAGCGAGAGAGAGCGAGAGGGTGTTGTGTGACCAGGTGATGACCAGGTGACAGAGGTCATGTGTGACAAGGCCGAGTGTCCTGTCTCGAGCAGCAGGCCAGGTGAGGGGTGAGGCAGTGTGTGTGAGGGGCAGTGGAGGGTTACAGAGGCTGACCTGAAAAGGAATCTCTCTAAACAAAAGGGCAAGTTTGGGTGCAATCAGATCCGGTGTGCTGCACTGGAAAGAGGGGGAGGCTCTCGCACCTCTGTAAACAGAGAGTCCAGCTCCCATGGGACCTATGGTGGCCTGTGGAGGGGTGGAGCGAGAGGATGGGTGAGGGGGTTGCTCTACTTCTGCTAGACAGAGAGGTCACTCACAGGAGATGGACACATGACCAGGCATACCAGGTCACAGCAGACTTACTAGAGACTTTAGACTTGACCAAGAGTGCTGTTTCTTTACTGCTGCATTCGCCATTCGATACTAGTGGACTAGACTGACTATTTGTCGGCACTGCGCACTGCAGTACCATAGGTTTTTAAACTTTGCTTTAAAATCCACCTTAGAAGAGTAGTTCACTCCCGAAGTCATGACTGGCTTAGTAAATTGTAGAGTAAGTGCGTCCCGAACTGGGGAAACAGTGGCTTAGTTTTAATGACCTAATCAAGCCTTAGGTCACAAACTGCTTAGTACTTCTACTCCATTACTCTCCCTCTAAAGCACCCTGGATGGAGGGAGAAGACAAAGAGAAAGAGAGAAGGAGAGAAGGAGAGGAGGATAGAAGGAGAGGAGGTGAGAAGGCGAGAAGGAGAGGAGGAGAGTACTGATATCACTTGGGCTAATCGTTTACCTGAACAGTAAACTCACACTCCTCGTTACAACTCCTGTCTCTCTCAGCCTGGCTGCCCCCATACAGTGAGGGAAAAAAGTATTTGATCCCCTACTGATTTTGTACGTTTGCCCACTGACAAAGAAATGATCAGTCTATAATTTTAATGGTAGGTTTATTGTTCAGTGAAAGACATAATAACAACAAAAAATCCAGAAAAATGCATGTCAAAAATGTTATAAATTGATTTGCATTTTAGTAAGGGAAATAAGTATTTGACCCCCTCTCAATCAGAAAGATTTCTGGCTCCCAGGTGTCTTTTATACAAGTAACGAGCTGAGATTACGAGCACACTCTTAAAGGGAGTGCTCCTAATCTCAGTTTGTTACCTGTATAAAAGACACCTGTCCACAGAAGCAATCAATCAATCAGATTCCAAACTCTCCACCATGGCCAAGACCAACGAGCTCTCCAAGGATGTCAGGGACAAGATTGTAGACCTACACAAGGCTGGAATGGGCTACAAGACCATCGCCAAGCAGCTTGGTGAGAAGGTGACAACAGTTGGTGCGATTATTCGCAAATGGAAGAAACACAAAAGAAGTGTCAATCTCCCTCGGCCTGGGGCTCCATGCAAGATCTCACCTCGTGGAGTTGCAATGATCATGAGAACGGTGAAGAATCAGCCCAGAACTACACGGGAGGACCTTGTCAATGATCTCAAGGCAGCTGGGACCATAGTCACCAAGAAAACAATTGGTAACACACTACGCCGTGAAGGACTGAAATCCTGCAGCACCCGCAAGGTCCCTCTGCTCAAGAAAGCACATATACATGCCCATCTGAAGTTTGCCAATGAACATCTGAATGATTCAGAGGACAACTGGGTGAAAGTGTTGTGGTCAGATGAGACCAAAATGGAGCTCTTTGGCATCAACTCAACTCGCCGTGTTTGAAGGAGGAGGAATGCTGCCTTTGACCCCAAGAATACCATCCCCACTGTCAAACATGGAGGTGGAAACAGTGTGCTTTGGGGGTGTTTTTCTGCTAAGGGGACAGGACAACTTCACCGCATCAAAGGGACGATGGACGGGGCCATGTACCGTCAAATCTTGGGTGAGAACCTCCTTCCCTCAGCCAGGGCATTGAAAATGGGTCGTGGATGGGTATTCCAGCATGACAATGACCCAAAACACACGGCCAAGGCAACAAAGGAGTGGCTCAAGAAGAAGCACATTAAGGTCCTGGAGTGGCCTAGCCAGTCTCCAGACCTTAATCCCATAGAAAATCTGTGGAGGGAGCTGAAGGTTCGAGTTGCCAAACGTCAGCCTCGAAACCTTAATGACTTGGAGAAGATCTGCAAAGAGGAGTGGGACAAAATCCCTCATGAGATGTGTGGAAACCTGGTGGCCAACTTCAAGAAACGTCTGACCTCTGTGATTGTCAACAAGGGTTTTGCCACCAAGTAATAAGTCATGTTTTGCAGAGGGGTCAAATACTTATTTCCCTCATTAAAATGCAAATCAATTTATAACATTTTTGACATGCGTTTTTCTGGATTTTTTTGTTGTTATTCTGTCTCTCACTGTTCAAATAAACCTATCATTAAAATTATAGACTGATCATTTCTTTGTCAGTGGGCAAACGTACAAAATCAGCAGGGGATCAAATACTTTTTTCCCTCACTGTAGCTCCCTCCCTATGATCCACTGCTTCCCTCATAGCTCTGTTTGACAGGTATCTGCTCCAACGATTGTTAGTAAACACCAATGAAATGCTTAGTCCAACAACGGGCTTCCCTTATCACTCGCACCCCATCTACCATGCATACCCCCCCCCCACACACACACACACGCACACACACCACTCAGTCTAGATGGGGTGGGGAGATAAGCTTGGGTGGAATTCCTGTCTGGGTGTTCTTATGGAGTGACCTGGGTGGCAAAAGAGTCAATGAAAATCACTCAGCACTCGACTCAATAAGGCCAGGCGCACTCGCTCTCCGCCTTTCCTTTCCTCCATTTCGTTTCTTTTTCTTTCACTCTCTCCCTCTCTTTTTGCTTTTAACCTGAATGATAAAGACGCAAGGAAAGAAAAAGAAAAAAAAAGAAAATCAATGGGGTAAAACATGAACTTTTTACAACCCCTGAACGAACCAGGATAATAAACAGCCTTAAAGGCCTTATTCTGCATAAATCAAGGAATAAGCTTAGCATTAAACATAAAAATGGAGCAAAGAATGTAACCTCAGACAAATCCGATTTCACGGAAAACATGAAAAATATATATATTCCATTACACTTCCATTGCAATAAAAAATGCTGCATCGTTGACTGTTGGAACTGAACAATGTATTTTCATACAGCCACACGCAAGCACACACACACACACACACACACACACACACACACACACACACACACACACACACACACACACACACACACACACACACACACACACACACACACACACACACACACACACACACACACACACACACACACACACACACACACGCCCAAATTTGTTTTGGCTAAGATAATTAATCCTTCTCTGTGTTTTTCAAGGATTGTGGATTTCAGAGCTCAGCATAAACAAACACACCTTATCAGATCTGCCTGAACGCGGTTTAACCATGCCTTAACCATGCCTCCTCTGGAACGTCCTCAGGGATGCTCCATGTTCCAGGCCCCTATAGTTAGGAGAAAATTGCCTAAGGGGTATAGAATGGCTCACGTTAGGCCACGGCCTGGCCATTGTGCCCCAGCTAGCCAGGACAAGTTAATTAGGAAGTGAAACCTTGACCAGTTGACAGCAGGCTTTGTTCAGGACCGAGTGGGCCAAGAGAAATGGTTTTGAAAGCTAGTTCACTTTCTTTGCCGAGGTGACCTCAACCCCCCTCCAAAGACGTATTTGGAGAGATCAGAAGTGTTCAATGAAACAAGAATGGTGATGGTGGGGGTGAAAACATTAAGGGCTCCATTCAATCAAATCCTCTTATATGACATCCACATAGAGGTTGTTTTGGCTGTGTTTGAGGTGGAATTGCTTTAGGGCTGTCAAATCCACAGGCGGCTCCTGACACTATACTGTAGCTAAAGCGGACATTGCCATTGGCTACACAGAGTCGCATTAAGAGAAATCCCATTTAGCCTTGTTTACAAGTCTGAACACTGGAATGTAAGATGTAACCTACACCTCAATTAGGATGATAAAAATCCTCATTCTTTAAAAAAAAACGATTTTTCAATTTGTGCTTAATTACTTCTATATAGACTATACTTTATCTTTCTGAACTTCTAACGATTGCAAGAGCAGTCTGCAATTGCCAGTTAACGCTTGATCTGATCGAATCTAGGCCTAAGTCTTTACATTGAATTTAGGATAATTTAGGATGATTCAATTTCAACCAAAATTATGACAGATTTTTTACAGAAAAATCTATAAAATGTCTTCTGAGATTATTGTAAAACAAATGAAAATACATGTAAACATTATGCTGTGTTCTCACTATTCTGTTTTAGGGTACTCTTGCATATATTAACTACTTCCCTCTCTGACCAAACAAATAAAGACTGTCAATCATGCTGAACAAATATGTAAAACCGCAGCCTCTGTCATCCCAGGGTGGCAGGTAGCCTAACGGTTAGAGCGTTGGACTAGTAACCGAAAGGTTGCAAAATCAAATCCCTGAGCTGACAAGGTAAAAATCTGTCGTTCTGCTCCTGAACAACACAGTTAACCCACTGTTCCTAGGCTGTCATTGAAAATAAGAATTTGTTCTTAACTGACTTGCCTAGTTAAATAAAGGTAAAATAAAAATCCCCTGGTCAATGTTGAGAGGGAGTTAATGAACTCCTACATGCTGTAGTTGTGTCAGCCAGCCCCATAATTAACTGTACTGTGTACTTCTCCCGAGGTTTGGATTTCAGGCAGCATCATCATCAGGCCTTGTGAATGAGCCAATAAGCATGATTCTTGTGAGGGCATGCAGCCCCAGGGCCCAGCCCTGAGGACCTCTATTCTGCTCAACTCTGCTCCTAATGTGACGGCACAAGTGTGAAAGCAGCACTGGATGGCAAATGAACGGCACTGTTGCCAACAGCTCCACGCTAGCTGTGTGGTGACTAACCACAAGCCATATGATTATGGCCTCCTTTACAAGCCTGGAGTGTTCACAAGTGGTCAGACACAATTAACTCCTCACGGTCCCAAAAAGTACCCTTTTTACACCACTGATCCAAGCCAAGCTGAGCTTTCTGCACTGGTCTGGTTACGCATTCAGCATAGCTGATTTAAGCATGCTGGAAATGACAATGTGACATGAAAATATCAGAGCCAGCACAGTACAGTTTGGGTCGGCACGACAGAGCGAAAAGGGTTAAGTTGGATTAGTAAAAAAGTCAAGTGTGACTGTGAAATAGTCAAATGTTTCCCAAAATATGATCATCTTCATTGCTCAGAAGATAGTTCTATTTAGTTAGTGTAGCTACATTTCCTTCTCTAGCCTGTTAGGGCTAGGGGGCAGTATTGACACGGCTGGATAAAAAACATACCCGATTTAATCTGGTTACCACTCCTACCCAGTAACTAGAATATGCATATACTTATTACATATGGATAGAAAACACCCTAAATTTTCTAAAACTGTTTGAATGGTGTCTGTGAGTATAACAGAACTCAAATGGAAGGTCAAAACCTGAGAGATTCCTTTACAGGAAGTGGCCTGTCTGACCATTTCTTGAACTTCTTTTCCATCTCTATCATTTACTAAGGATCTCTGCTCTAACGTGACACTTCCCACGTCGTCCATAGGCGCTCAGAGCCCGGGAAAAACCAGAATGTCGTCATTCCAGCCCCAGGCTGAAACACATTATCGCCTTTCTCAAGTGGCCGATCAAGGGACACTGGGCTTAGGCGCGTGACCCGACCGCCCCCGCCTTTGGGATTTTTTCCTCTGTTTGCCGAAAAGGAGATTCCCTGTCGGAATATTATCGCTTTTCTACGAGAAAAATGTCGTAAAAATTGATTTTAAACAGCGGTTGACATGCTTCGAAGTACGGTAATGGAATATTTAGAATTTTATTTTCACGAATTGCGCCTATTTCGGATAGTGTCTGGAACGCACGAACAAAACGCCGCTATTCGGATATAACGATGGATTATTTTGGACCAAACCAACATTTGTTATTGAAGTAGCAGTCCTGGGTGTGCATTCTGACGAAGACAACAAAAGGTAATCAAACTTTTATAATAGTAAATATGATTATGGTGAGTGCTAAACTTGCCGGGTGTCTAAATAGCGAGCCCGTGATGCCTGGGCTATGTACTTAGAATATTGCAAAATGTGCTTTCACCAAAAAGCTATTTTAAAATCGGACATATCGAGTGCATAGAGGAGGTCTGTATCTATAATTCTTAAAATAATTGTTATGCTTTTTGTGAACGTTTATCGTGAGTAATTTAGTAAAATGTTAGCGAATTCCCCGGAAGTTTGCGGGGGGGTATGCTAGTTCTGAACGTCACATGCTAATGTAAAAAGCTGGTTTTTGATATAAATATGAACTTGATTGAACAAAACATGCATGTATTGTATAACATAATGTCCTAGGGTTGTCATCTGATGAAGATCATCAAAGGTGAGTGCTGCATTTAGCTGTCTTCTGGGTTTTGGTGACATTATATGCTGGCTTGAAAAATGGGTGTCTGATTATTTCTGGCTTGGTACTCTGCTGACATAATCTAATGTTTTGCTTTCGTTGTAAAGCCTTTTTGAAATCGGACAGTGTGGTTAGATTAACGAGAGTCTTGTCTTTAAATAGCTGTAAAATAGTCATATGTTTGAGAAATTGAAGTAATAGGATTTTTAACGTTTTGAAAATCGCGCCACAGGCTGCCAGTGGCTGTTACGTAGGTGGGACGCAAGCGTCCCACCTAGCCCATAGAGGCTAGTTAGCCTATAGGGGAGACCGGGGTTGGTTGTCACACTTTTACTCTAATGTGTATTTCTCAGCACCAGTATTTCTTACAAGAATCTTGAAATGGGGACCCTTTTATTCCAACATGGAGTTATAAGCCCTCAAACACACTCTGTCCACTTGTGACAACCAGCCACATCGTGGGATTGGGTGTCACACAGTATGGGCAGTGCTTGACTTGTACTAAAATAGGTGCCTGTACTCATGTTGCGTGCTGATTCTGTTTACATTTAGGTGCAGGAGCTCCACAGTACTTTGGATCTAATATTCTATAAGAGGAACAGGATCTCAGGCTGTAGAACATTTGAAGTGCTTGTACTCAGCTCCGGTGAGCTCCTGCCCAAGTCAACCACTCAGTATGGGATTGGTTGTTTGATAGTAGCTTATTCATTATGTAACAGGAAGTGAAGCAATATCGTACACAGAGACTAAGAAATCGCCAAGCCTTTCTTTGATCGAACAATGTTCCTAATAAAATTCAGCATTTTTATGCCATGACAATATCATATGACATTTTGAGTACAATTGTGTTTGTATGCGTGTGTTTGCAGACGCATGTGCTGCGTGTGTGGTTGTGTGGCAGAAAGAATATGTGTGTGAGGGAGAGGCAGCGAAGGGAGCTCTTTATAGCACAAGCACATAAGAGCTTGGGATTTATTGTAATGTAGTTGATAGTGACAACCAACCCCACATTCCATGTAACAACCATCCACAACCATCCCCCATTGGTAATTAAGAAACTATTTACCACATGGCTTGACCTAGGAACACAGAAAAATATGTAACATATAGCTCTTCCTTTTCTTTTTTCAACAAACATAATTGTTCACGGATACTCTCATAATTCAAACATTTGGAAAGAAAATATGTTCAAAGAAAATCACTCAGCGCTCGACTCAATTAGGCCAGACGCACTCGCTCTCCGCCTTTCCTTTCCTTTCCTCCATTTAGTTTCTTTTTCTTTCACTCGCTCCCTCTCTTTTGGTCTTAGCCTGAATGATACAGACGCAAGGAAAGAAAAAGAAAGAAAATCAATGGGGTTAAACATGAACTTTTCACAACCCCCAAATGAACCAACATAATAAACAGCCTTAACAGTCTTTTTCAGCATAAATCAAATCAAATTGTATTTGTCTCATGCGCTGAATACAACAGAGGTAGACCTTACAGTGAAATGCTTACTTACAAGCCCTTAACCAACAATGCAGTTTTACGAAAAATACCTAAAAACACAAGAAATAAAAGTAACAAATAATTAAAGAGCAGCAGTAAAATAACAATAGCGAGGCTATATACAGGGGGTACCAGTACAGAGTCAATGTGCCTCAAGGAATAAACTTAGCATTAAAACATAAAAATGGAGTGAATAATGCGATCTTAGACAAATCCAATTTCTTGGAATACATGAAAATAAAATATATTCCATTGAAGTTCCATTGCAATAAAAAATTCTGCATTGTTATATGTTGGAACTGAACAATGTATTTTCATACAGGCAAACGCAAGCACACACAAGCACACACAAATGCACACACACACACATACACACAAGCCCAAATTTGTTTGACTAAGATCATTCATCCTTTTCTGTGTTTTCTGTAAGGACCAATGCTGGAGTAGAGAAGTAGGTGCTAGGAGTCAAACATTTTATCGGAACAAGACAGGAACAGCATCAGCACACGGGTATACAAGGACATATGACAATCAATGCTGAAGCGGGGAACAGAGCGGGGGAACAGACAGATATAGGGGAGGTAATGATAGGGGTGATTGAGTCCAGGTGAGTCCAATAATCGCTGATGTGCGTGATGGGGAAAGGCAGGTGTACGTAATGATGGTGGCAGGAGTGTGTAATGCTGGGGAGCCTGGCGCCCTCGAGCGCCAGGGAGGAAAAGCGGGAGTAGGCGTGACAGTACCCCCCCTCTAGGGGCGCCACCCGGCGTCCCACCTGGGCAAGCCTGACGGGCCGGGCGAGGCAAGGGCGCTGAACAAGCTGGCTGGGCGTGAAATCCCGATGAACCGGCAGAGGCGTGAGAGCCTGGCGAGCCGGCGGAGGCACAGGAGCCTGACGATCCGGGCTAAGGAATGAAGGCCTGTCGATCCCGCTGAGGCGTGGGAGCCCGATGATCCGGCAGAGGCGTAGCAGCCTGACGAACCGGCTGGGCGTAAAAACCTGACGATCCGGCTGAGGCCTGACGTGGGAGGGGCGCCTTCCGAGCCAACCGGGGAAAGAAACCTCTCAAGCCAGCTAGGGCGTGACAGCCCGACGAGCTGGCTTAGGCACACCCCCTGTTCCAACGGTGGCAGCCCCCGGACCTGACGTTACCACCAACCAGAAAGCCAGCACTCCCCGATGCTTTGCTTGGTGGCTTCAGCATTCTGTACATTTAATCATAAAAAGACAGGAACAGCATCAGCACACAGGTAAAAAAAAGAACATATGACAATCAATGCTGAAGCAGGGAACAGACAAATATAGGGGAGGTAATGACAGAGGTGATTGAGTCCAGGTGAGTACAATAATTGCTGATGCGCGTGACGGGGAAGGCAGATGTGTGCAATGATGGTGGCAGGATTGCGTAATGCTAGGGAACCTGGCGCACTCGAGTGTCAGGGGGGAAGAGTGGGACCAGGCGTGACAGTTTTCCAAGGATTGTGGAGCTCAGCATAAACAAACACACCTTATCAGATCTGCCTGAACGCGGTTTAACCATGCCTTAACCATGCCTCCTCTGGAACGTCCTCAGGGATGCTCCATGTTCCAGGCCCCTATGGTTAGGAGAAAAATTCCTAAGGGGTATAGAATGGCTCACGTTAGGCCACGGCCTGGCCATTGTGCCCCAGCTAGCCAGGACAAGTTAATTAGGAAGTGAAACCTTGACCAGTTGACAGCAGGCTTTGTTCAGGACCGAGTGGGCCAAGAGAAATGGTTTTGAAAGCTAGTTCACTTTCTTTGCCGAGGTGACCTCAACCCCCCTCCAAAGACGTATTTGGAGAGATCAGAAGTGTTCAATGAAACAAGAATGGTGATGGTGGGGGTGAAAACATTAAGGGCTCTATTCAATCAAATCCTCTTATCTGACATCCGCATAGAGGTTGTTTTAGGTGGAATTGCGTTAGAGCAGTCAAATCCACAGGCGGCTCCTGGCATTATACTGTACCTAAAGCGGACATTGCCATTGGCTACACAGACTTGTATTAAGAGAAATCCCATGTAGCCTTATTCACAAGTCTGAACTTTGGAATGTAAGATGTAACCTACACCTCGATTAGGATGATAAAAATCCTCATTCTTAAAAAAAAAAAGATTTTTCAATTTGTGCTTAATTACTTCTATATAGCCTATATCTTCTCTTTCTGAATTTCTAACGCAAGTGAGGAGGATGTGGTCTTCTTGACAGTGATTGCAAGAGCAGCTGCTCACCAATTTTACGGCTCCAACGCAGTTCCACTTCCAACACCTGCAAAACATCCGCTCTGCGGCTATCTGCAATTGCCGGTTAACTCTTGATCTGATCGAATCTAGGCCTAAGTCTTTACATTGAATTTAGGATAATTTAGGATGATTCAATTTCAACCAAAATCATGACAGATTTTTTTACAGAAAAATATATGATGTCTTATAAGATTATTGTAAAACAAATGAAAATGCATGTGAACATTATGCTGTGTTCTCACTATTCTGTTTTACGGTACTCTTGCATATATAAACTACTTCACTGTAATTGGCTCTTCCCTCTCTGACCAAACAAATCAAGACTGTCAATCATGCTGAACAAAGATGCAAAACCACAGCCTCTGTCATCCTCTGGTCAATGTTGAGAGGGAGCAGACAGCTTTAATGAACTCTTACATGCTGCAGCTGTGTCCACCAGTCAGCCAGCCCCATAATTAACTGTACTGTGTACTTTTCCCGAGATCTGGATTTCAGGCAGCATCATCATCAGGCCTTGTGAATGAGCCAATAAGCATGATTCTTGTGAGGGCATGCAGCCCCAGGGCCCAGCCCTGAGGACCTCTATTCTGCTCAACTCTGCTCCTAATGTGACGGCACAAGTGTGAAAGCAGCACTGGATGGCAAATGAACGGCACTGTTGCCAACAGCTCCACGCTAGCTGTGTGGTGACTAACCACAAGCCATATGATTATGGCCTCCTTTACAAGCCTGGAGTGTTCACAAGTGGTCAGACACAATTAACTCCTCACGGTCCCAAAAAGTACCCTTTTTACACCACTGAGCCAAGCCAAGCTGAGCTTTCTGCACTGGTCTGGTTACGCATTCAGCATAGCTGATTTAAGCATGCTGGAAATGACAATGTGACATGAAAATATCAGAGCCAGCACAGTACCGTTTGGGTCGGCACGACAGAGCGAAAAGGGTTAAGTTGGATTAGTTAAAAAGTCAAGTGTGACTGTGAAATAGTCAAATGTTTCCCAAAATATGATCATCTTCATTGCTCAGAAGATAGTTCTATTTAGTTAGTGTAGCTACATTTCCTTCTCTAGTTAGCCTATAGGGGAGACCGGGGTTGGTTGTCACACTTTTACTCTAATGTGTATTTCTCAGCACCAGTATGTCTTTCAAGAATCTTGAAATGGGGACCCTTTTATTCCAACATGGAGTTATAAGCCATCAAACACTCTCTGTCCACTTGTGACAACCAGCCACATCGTGGGGTTGGGTGTCACACAGTATGGGCAGTGCTTGACATGTTTCGTGCTGATACTGTTCACATTTAAGACTTTTGAGCTAATATTCTACAAGAGGAACAGAAAAACAGAACTCATCTCCGGTGAGCTCCTGGCCAAGTCAACCACTCAGTATGGGATTGGTTGTTTGATAGTAGCTTATTCATTATGTAACAGGAAGTGAAACAATATTGTACAAAGAGACAAAAAAATAGCCAAGCCTTTCTTTGATCGAACAATATCCCTCATAAAATTCAGCATTTTTATGCCGTGAGAATATCAAATGACATTTTGAGTACATTTGTGTATGCGTGTGTTTGCACACACATGTGTGCATGTATAGGTGTGTGACAGAAAGAATATGTGTGTGAGAGAGAGGCAACGAAGGGAGCTGATAGTGACAACCAACCCCACATTCCATGTAACAACCAACAACTAATTAAGATACTAGTTACCAAGTGGCTTGACCTAGGAACTCAGAAATAAACTCAGCAAAAAAAGAAACGTGCCTTTTTCAGGACCCTGTCTTTCAAAGATATATTGTAAAAATCCAAATAACTTCACAGATCTTCATTGTAAAGGGTTTAAACACTGTTTCCCATGCTGTGGAACGGTCGTTAAGACACAAACAGCTTGCATACGGTAGGAAATTAAGGTCACAGTTATGAAAACTTAGGATGCTAAAGAGGCTGTTCTATTGACTCTGAAAAACACCAAAAGAAAGATAACCCAGGGTCCCTGGTCATCTGCGTGAATGTGCCTTAGGCATGCTGCAAGGAGGCAAGAGGACTGCAGATGTGGCCAGGGCAATAAATTGCAATGTCCGTACTGTGAGATGCCTAAGACAACACTACAGGAAGACAGGATGGGCAGCTGATCATCCTTGCAGTGGCAGACCATGTGTAACAACACCTGCACAGGATCGGTAGATCCGAACATCACACTGCGGGACAGGATGGCAACAACAACTGCCAGGAATGCACAATCCCTCCATCAGTGCTCAGACTGTCCGCAATAGGCTGAGAGAGGCTAGACTGAGGGCTTGTAGGCCTGTTGTAAGGCAGGTCCTCACCAGACATCACCAGCAACAATGTCGCCTGTGGGCACAAACCCACCGTTGCTGGACCAGAGAGGTTTGGCAAAAAGTGCTCTTCTCTGACGAGTCGCGGTTTTGTCTCACCAGGGGTGATGGTCGGATTTGCGTTTATCGTCGAAGGAATGAGCGTTGCACCGAGGCCTGTACTCTGGAGAGAGTTCGATTTGGAGGTGGAGGGTCCGTCATGGTCTGAGACCTGTTGGATCAGAGGGTGAAGGCTAGGGCCATTCCCCGCAGAAGTGTCCGGGAACTTGAAGATGCCTTGGTGGAAGAGTGGGGTAACATCTCACAGCAAGAACTGGCAAATCTGGTGCAGTCAATGAGGAGAAAAAGGACTGCAGTACTTAATGCAGCTGGTGGCCACACCAGATACTGACTGTTACTTTTGATTTTGACCCCCCTTTGTTCAGGGACACATTATTCCAGTTCTGTTAGTCACATGTCTGTGGAACTTGTTCAATTCATGTCTCAGTTGTTGAATCTTGTTATGTTCATACAAATATTTACACATGTTAAGTTTGCTGAAAATAAACACAGTTGACGGTGAGAGGAGTTGCTGAGCTTAGGTGTCAATTATAGCTCTTCCTTTCTTCTTTTCAACAAACATAGTTGTTCATGGATACTATCATAATTCAAACATTTACAAAGAAAATATGTTTGTTTCTTCTTTTACTTTCACCTATGAAAAACATAAATTCCCCTCACCTCAATATTTTGTCATTCTGACATGAATTGACTAGGCAGATGAGTTCTTTCAAAGAATTCACACATTTGAAACAGGGTTGGGCGGTAGCCAGATTTTCATTCCTGCCGTACTGTTTCTGTACCATACCGGCGTGTACAGTATTACTGGAAGTGCCCACAAGGTGCGCTATTTCTTAAAAAAAAGAACTATTTAGGCAACTTGGATCTTGATCCAGGAGAGGATTGATTGTCTTGATGTAATCAAGAAGCTTGATCTTGCCATCTAGCCATTTAGCTAGGAAGTTAGCAAACCAAATGCACAGCTGGAGTCCTGAGCTGGATATCATTTATTTTACACATAAATAGTTAACTTATAGTAATACGTTGTGCGGGTAGCACCCCTGCTGCCCCTGTTGGTAAGTTTAAATTCCCTGGTATATGGTAAATACTGTATAAATATTACACAGCACCATTTACACTGAGTGTACAAAACATTAAGAACACCTTCCTAATATTGAGTTGCACCCCTCATTTTGCCATCAGAACAGCCTCAATTCGTCTGGGCATGGACTCTACAAGGTGTTGAAAGCGTTCCACAGGGATGCTGGTCCATGTTGACTACAGTGCTTCCCACAGTTGTGTCAGGTTTGCTGGATGTCCTTTGGGAGGTGGACCATTCTTGATACACACAGGAAACTGTTGAGTGTGAAAAACCCAGCAGCGGTGCAGTTCTTGACACAAACCAGTGCGTCTGGCACCTACCACCATACCCTGTTCAAAGGCACTTCAATCTTTTGTCTTGTCCATTCACCCTCTGAATGGCACACACACAATCCACGTCTCAACTGTCTCAAGGCTTGAACATTCTTCTTTAACCTGCCTCCTCCCCTTCATCTACAATGATTGAAGTGGATTTAACAAGTGACATCAATAAAGGATTATAGCTTCCACCTGGAATCATAGCTTTCACCTGTTCCGTTTATATCATTGAAAGAGCAGGTGTTCTTAATGTTTTGTACACTCAGAGGTAATTAGCACTGTGACAACCAACTCATGACAGAACCAGACCCGGTCTCCCCTATCCATACAGCCGTATGTTTTTCTGCCTACATTGTCAAGAGTCTATTGGAAGGAAACAAATAGAGGAGTGTGAGAGAATTGAAAAGAGACAAAGGGGCCCTTGTTTTGAAAAGTGCTGCACATAACCTGAATGCATGACCACAACAAACAGATTCCCTCCTTGCTTTGGATTGTGCATTAGCCTTGCAGCTATTCTATTAAACACCGAGCAGGAGAGGAGAGGAGTCACTCTGTCCTTTGTTACTTCCTTTATTCTTCCTTATTAGGAAGAAACCGTGTAGCTTTGCTCCGTGCTATGCACTGTTCTGAACTAACAATGCTTCGATGCCTTTTGAGCAGTTTCCCAAACACATTTTATGCCTAAAAATCATGTTATGTGGAGATTCTCCATTGATAATGCTTCTAGACCCAAAACCAGGCTTAATCTTACTTTTTGTCTCTTGCCTGGCACTCATACCACACAGTGAATGAGTAGACAATGGTTGATGTGCAAGTGAGTTACAGTACATTCATCAAGGTTGGTACAGTGTTAACAAAACAGCTACAGTATGCAAGCCCTTAAAAAACAATGGATTCGATTCAATCTTGGATCAAGCCACTGAAATCAACAATGCTGTCTGTCAGTGTTTTTGTAGTTCACCGGGCCGAAATCATGTCCTGTCATGTTTGTAACTACACCAGAGTGCATCCAAACCAAATCCATCTCAACCACTTGAAGCCATTCATTCCAACCTCTTTCCCAGAAAATAAGTCAACAAAAGGATACAGATCGACGGAGGAGAGGGATAACCTGACACAAAGAAGGGATAGAAGATCCACAATCATAGGGCTCCCTATCCTCTGCTCAATATCAGAACATGACTGCAGGCCCTGGTGAATGACAAGCCCAGACATCATTGTATCACTGTACACTACACTCTCCCTCGTTCCATCCAACTACAGCAGTTACACACAATGCTACAGGACAAGCCCCTGAGGGTACTCCCCTGAACCATAGAAAATCAAATCTGCCTCCCATCAAAGCAGCCCACAGCTGCACATACATACAGCATGTTCAACATTAAGCAACGGTTGTGGATATTTACCTGTATTTCCCTTTGGAAAAACACCATCATTTCACAGTAATATTTGTGAGAAAAGAAAACTCATTCTAAAGCAATTATTCTCAACTTTGTTACTGTTGAAACTTTTTGGGGAACCGAGTGTCAATGTGACTGTATGGGTGGCAATTGGTCTCTTACTCATTCTCCTCATGCAGGTGTCAAGAGAGACGAGTTTCCAAGTAAATGAAGTCAAATTATTGCTCTTGACTTTCCCCAGGAGTGTGTGGGACTGGGACAGAGAACAGTCCTTTATGCCTGCAGTAATTCAAGTTTTTATGTAGATGAGAGAGGAGTTAGAAAATGCCAAGGGACATTTAGATTAATGATGCTATCCTGTATTCCAGTATTATGACACACCAGCTGACAGATGAAAAACAACTTGTTTTCTTTCGGGGCCACACTCTCACACTTTCAGTGTACCAGAGTGGTGTACACCAGTGGTTCCCAACCTTTCTTGGTTACCAGCTTAATTTCTGCTCTACCACTGAAGTACCCCCTCATGTGCATTTTACCAGTAACTCTATGGACTCATGATTATTTTCAAGTATGCCCTGTGGATAGGCCAAGTACCCCCAGGGGTCCTAGTACCCCTGGTTGGGAACCACTGGTCTGCACCATATGTATACACGCAAACACACACACACACACACACACACACACACACACACACACACGCACGCACGCACGCACGCACGCACAGGCACACACAGGTGCACACACAGGCATACACAGGCATACACAGGCATACACAGGCATACTCAAACACATACTCAAACACACACACACACCAAATCCCTTCCCAACAGTCCACTAGCCTTGTGGCCTCTTTACCCATGGTACCATGTAGCAGGCCACACTGCCAAGGCGTGTGGTGTGGAGAGTGGTGAGTGGTGAGTGGTGCCGTAGTTGCCTGGTGGGCCAGTGTTTGATTATGAAGTCATCAGTTTAAGTAAACTCCAGATGGCCAAGCAGAAAGTAAAACACTGCCATCTGCTTAGATTCAAATGCTAAACTTCTCTCCTTTTTTTCTCAGCTGGCAAGGCTGGAGGTAGAGTACTCTGAGCATTAATGCTATTAGTGAAATGTTTCAGGAGAGCCAGCCAAGCAAAATGTATTACACTGCAACTGCCTTAGCCTACCATCAGGATCGCTGCAGGTTAACTAAGTCAGAAGGCAATGGACACACTGTATTTCACAGTAAGGAGATTATTGTTTTTACAATGAACACTACACTTCTATGAACTTACAAATTTTGCTGCTTTCATAACAACACCAGGAGAAGTGCAACTGAGCGAGAGCATGCGAAGCAATCTTCCCTCAACAGAATAAGACAAATAGTACAGCATTATACATATCTTTCCATTCAGGGATGTTAGAGTTGCTGAAGCACTTTTGTGAGGTCCCTTACTTAGAAACATGGGAATTAAACATCAGTTCAGCTGTGTGTCCGAGAAGAAAAACTGTCCCAATCTCCTCCACCACAACAGTGTTGTAATTAAGCCCACAGCTGGACGTTCCCATTACGCCATCATTCCAGCCATCCAGGCAGGCAGGTCTGCACTATGGCACAGTCCCCTCACCTCACCATGCAGCACCTGTACATTGTAAAGCAGAAAGTGTTTGGGGAACATGGGCCAACCATCTACAGTTAACAGTTGGAGAGATTTTTTTGTTGTGTTTGTGATAACAGCCGCTTTCTCACCCAGCCTCGTGTACACTCATTTTCACATTCCATCACTGATTGTCTAAAGGCCTCAGCTGAGCTGTCCAGGTGGGGAAAATGTCCACACATGGTTTTAGGTTCAAACAATTTCACACTATACTTTTAAAGTAGAGAACATGGTATGCTGGAGTCCAGGCAATGTAGTGTGGCGGCAATGGGACAGAGCTGATGCCCACAACACATTACCCCACAGTACAGCACAGCACACCACACCACAGTACAGAACACCAGCACAACAAAATGAAACACAGCACAGTGTAGCACAGCACAACACAGGCATCCCTAGGCTCCTTCTCCTCTGGCTATGATCAGCTGTCTCACCACAGACAAACACTTACCAGATAACAAGACAGTCAACACAGGCACACTCATAAAAACTCTTGAGAGCTATTTGGTAGATTAAATCATTTCATGTTTTGAGCAATGCCTTATTGATGCCATATTCCATTGAGGCAAGTCCTTGGGCCCAAAAACAAAAAGCAGGAAATTACTGTAAACCATTTTGGATGGTTGGCAAATTCAACTGAGTATAATAGGAAGTATTATATGAAGCTGAGCAAACAATCTGAAGGAGATGGTCATATTACGCAAATGATCCCAAATTGTTGCGTATTACTGTAAAAAAAAAATATATATATATTTTTGAGTTGCGAACAGGATTAAAGGGTGGAAATGAAAATGTTATGGACAGAAACAAGCAGAAGGCAAATTCAATGTTCAAAGTGGCTCTGTCAAACATAAAAAATGGCGATGCTTTTTTCTGTCTCTCTTTGTGGTGTATGTTTATGTAAGAATTTCTGTCAAAACAAGGAAAAATATATACATGTGGCTAATTAAAAGAACATTTCTTAGGTAGTCTCTGTGATAGATACATCTTTAACAAATCAGAGCCACCTCATAGACTGAATTTTATTCTTGCAAAAGCAGTAGATTTTTCAAATCCAGATCTTATATTTTACCTCCTAGCCCCACTATTCCTGCATCGCATGCACGCATACTCACACACAAACATACACACACACACACACTGACACACACGGTCTTGTACAACTAACCTTGTGGGGACACACAATTCTGTCCCCTTCAAAATCCTATTTTCCCTAAACCTAAACCTAACCCTAACCCGTACCTTAATCATAACCTTAACCTTAACCTTAACCCTAACCCTAACCTTAACTCGAAAACCTAACCTTAACCCTAAACCTAAACCTAGATCAGAACCCTAACCCTAGAACTAACCTTAGCTCCTAACCCTAACCCTAAACCTTATTCTAACCCTGACACTAATTCTAACCTTAACCCTAAACCCCCTAGAATTAGCATTTGACCTTATGGGGAATAACAAAATGTCCCCAGTTTGTTAGGATTCTTATTGGGACTTCCGGTCCCCACAAGTATAGTTAAAACACGTCCACACACACAAACATACACACACACACATACACATACACATGCACACATACATTGTGAAGATGGCGACGGAGGGGATGGCTGCCATCTTATCGGCTCTTAACCAACAATGCTATCTTGCTTGTTTCTTGCATTGTTCGTAACTTGTTTTGTACATAATGTTGCTGCTACCATCTCTTATGACCGAAAAGAGCTTCTGGACATCAGAACTGCGATTACTCACAGATTAGACAAATAGTTTTTCTTAAATGAGTGGGACAGGAGGGAGATACTACAGACACCCGACAAGGCCCAGATCCCCAGCATTCGCTGGAGAAGGCCAGGGACTTTAATGCAGGGAAACTTAAATCTGTTTTACCTCATTTCAATCAGCATCTTAAATGTGCAACCAGAGGGGAAAAAAATTGAGACCACCTTTACTCCACACACAGAGATGCATATAAAGCTCTCCCTCACCCTCCATTTGGCAAATCTGACCATAATTCTATCCTCCTGATTCCTGCATACAAGCAAAAATGAAAGCAGGAACTACCAGTGACTTGGTCTATAAAAAAAGTGGTCAGATGAAGAAGATGCTAAACTACAGGACTGTTTTGCTAGCACAGACTGGAATATGTTCTGGGATTCTTCCAATGGCATTGAGGAGTACAGCACATCAATCACTGGCAGGCAGGCAGGCTCAGGGTCAGGGGCAGGTAGAGTGGTCAGGTGGGCGGGTTCAGAGTCAGGATGGGCAAGGGTCAAAAACCAGGAGGGCAAGAAAAAGAGAGGCTGGGGATAAGACAGGAGCTGACAGGACAAAATGCTGGTAATCTTGAGAAACAAGACAATCTGGCACAGACAGACAGAAAACACAGGTATAAATACACAGGGGATAATGGGGAAGAAGGGCAGCACCTGGAGGGGCGTGGAGACAATCACAAGGACAGGTGAAACAGATCAGGGTGTGAAATTCATGCATGGAGGATCAGATCCTAAAAAGGTTTTACAGCTGCAGCATCGAAAGCATCCTGACGGGTTGCATCACTGCCTGGTATGGCAACTGCTCGGCCTCCGACCGCAAGGCACTACAGAGGGTAGTGCGTACGGCCCAGTACATCACAGGGGCCAAGCTTCCTGCCATCCAGGCCTCTATACCAGGTGTCAGAGGAAGGCCCTAAAAATTGTCAGAGACTCCAGCCATAGACTGCTGCCTCTGCTACCGCACGGCAAGCGGTTCCAGAGCGCCACGTCTAGGTCCAAGAGGCTTCTACACACACCCCCCCCCCCCCCTGCATTCTACGCTGCTGCAACTCTCTGTTATCATCTATCTGCCTACATGTACATATTACCTCAATTACCTTGACACCGGTGCTACCGCACATTGACTCTCTGCCAGTACCTCCTGTATAAAGCCCCGCTATTGTTATTTACTGCTGCTCTTTAATTATTTGTTATTCTTATCGCTTACTTTTTTTTGGGGGGGGGGGTATTTTCTTAAAACTGCATTGTTGGTTAAGGGGCTTGTAAGTAGGCATTTCACTGTAAGGTCTACACCTGTGTATTCGGCGCATGTGACAAATAACATTTTATTTGATACACACACGCTCAATATTATATAAATCACATTGCAGAATGTTGTGTGGTTTGTCCCTTTGTCTTTGCTGAAAAGTGTGTGCAGGGCTCACACACCGAATTTAGAAAGCCAGACTGATGGAAAGTGTGAGGTGTTGTGATTGCCCTTGAGTCATGGCTCTGAAAAGAATTGGACCGAAACACCACAGTCTGAGCCCACCTGCTGCACCTTCACAGTGAGGAGAATGGTGTGTATGTCTGTGTTGTGTGTGTATATGTGCATGTAGGTGTTTGTGAAAGAGTTTCAGTCCCCTTCTCTCCCTCCCTCTCTCTCACTGCTGTGTCAAAACGCAACACGTTCCAGCTGACTGCAATTAAACGGTAAACTGGAAATACTTACCATCTATTTGGTTGCACATAAATTGGTCAAAATATTTTCCAGGGAGGGGTTCATTACCTCACCCTCCAGCCAGTGAATATTAATTTATCTAACTGGGATTTACCCATTAAACCCACTCTGGTTTTTTTCCTTCTTCTCTCTCTCCCTTCACTTGTGTTTCAGGGCAGCAACACTAACCTCATCTGGAAAAACAGCTAAACTCTCACAAATCGCAAGCTTCACAATCAATCAGCCATGGAGCAGTGAGCAGGAGGCTGTGCTAACTCAAGACAGGCTGCAAAAGAGAGCAAATAATTCTGAAGAGCACAATTTCATAAGTTGTTTTTTTCCCCCTTAACTTTATTTGTCTCTGTTAAACATCATAAATCGTGTGGATGTGAGATAGAGTGGAGAGCCACTGAGAGAGATTTATTCCCCCTGTCTTTTTCTAATCCAATATCCCTCCCCCTTCCCTCTCCCCTGGCCAATCCTAACCCCATTCTCAGTCCCATTCCCGACACGGCTTGGCTAGGACGAAGTCTGTGGAGTCTCCACTGAGGGGAACAGCAGACACAGAGTGACCGTAGCAGAAAGAGGAATGCAGTGTGTTGCGCCACATCCCAGCTGGATAGACAGTGGTGCTTGTGGTGTCCTCCACCTCCAGCAAAGAGGATGAAAGAACGCAAACTCATTTAAGACGGCAGAGGAACGCGTGGAATTAAGAAGAGGGAAGCTCTCCAACTGAGGCGCGGGGGGGGGGGGGGGGGGGGGGGAACACAGAACTTCAAAAAACTTCCTCGACACGCACCTGTTATCAATTATGATCCTGCAAAATTAGAGAGTTACTAACAATACCCCTGACTGTAATAATTCACAATTATCAAAAAAGCACCACAAGAGTAAGAGACTTATCAACACTGCCCTTGGGAGAGTGGTTTACTGTGGACCTATTATGTTGTCTCAACCAACTAACTCCTAGCTAACGCCTAGTCAGTAAGCACAGCCCTCTCTGGCTTGGCTCTGTGTCTGTATTGAGGCCTCGCTCAAACAAAGGGTCAAATGGACCTCTAATTGAGTTTAATCATATTCTCATGTCTTTTCTCTGTGATAACATTTTGCTTGAATAATAGCCATGAAGGTGCTTTGGTGGACAAACCCCCCCCCCCCAGTCTAATGAAGAGAGTATATATTAGCATGGAATTAATTTAAACACACATAGTTAACATATTCCTAAACTAACACAATTCATAATGATATAAGAATAAGGCTTAAATGAACTAAACTCTATTTCATGACAATAAACAGCGATTCTAAACCACACTTTTAAGCTAAGCCTTATTTCAACTGTTTGTTTAGCTGCTTGTATTTAACATCTGATATTACAAAATGGAAGGTTAAGTACATCATGAATTAAACAAACGATGTGATTAATCGTGATTTCCCAATATTATACAACTGAGACCTGACGTGAACCTGAGCAGGAAATTCACCAAGAACTCTGACTGAACTCAGAGAAATATTTCAAGGTGAAGGTGAAGTAACTTTTCTGTAATGCGACACAAAACACAACGAAGTAGCACACCTTGAAGATGGCCCAATAAGGTGACCTTGTGATAAGAATCATAATAAAAAATGATCTTCATTATCTTTTTTGTAGTTGTACTATCTGTTCTTATCTTCAGAAACACTTACACACGGACACATCCCTGTCACACAAACTATAGAGTAGCACCTCACTCCCAGAACAAACCTTGTCTTTGTCGCAAAATCATAAACACAACAGCCCGCAAAGATATGACACGCACATTCAGCAAAAGTTCTGTACACATTCAAAAACAATTCCAGGACTCCCTCACTCCTGTCTGCAAAGTGGGGCCCTATGTGTCTGAGCAGTGTAAAGCCTTAACTGATAATACTATCACAACTTATCACCACAGCAAGACAGGCGGGAATCACCCCAGTCTTCAGAGGAGATTTCACACCATTGGACACTTCCCACATGGGGAGGGGGGTTACAAAATGAAACCCCTCTCCAAACAATCTCAGTGCCAGAGAATATCCCAGAGAATACACTCTCCCTGAAAGAAAATAAATGGAGTCTCCTGTTTGGGTTGGAGCCGAAAGGAAAAAAAAGACAATTTGCAGAATGTGCTCAATACTCAGTGGTTTTAGCACTAAGCTTGATTAGAGTAAAAATGTGAACTAGGAACCAAGAAGGACATGGTTACTTCATTGTAAATTCGGTATCTCATGTTGATTCACTAGACAACACAGCACAGTTAAACTTTGTCATTTTCAGTGATCAAAACTCTTGAAAATGTAAATGGTCCCTAATAACAGACTTTAAGTTGTGAGTTTAGTACTCAACTTCATGGACTTTTAAAATATTTAGGAGATATATTTTTGTGTATTGTTTACGTTTTTTGGAACTTCTGATATATGTATTTGAAAGAAAGTGATGAGAGGTGCTGGTGCTGTGTGTTATAAAAAGGATAGCTGTGGGTTTTAAATTATGCAAAGAGAGTCAGGTTGCTCCAACGGCTCGCCTGGAGGGCTGGCGGGGTGAGGTCTGCGACTGCGGTGGACCCAGTTAGCAGGAGGCCCAATCTGTCTCCCAAACTTCAGCACTGGCATGCACCTCATTAAGCTAACAGCTTGCAATCTGCAGAGGCAGGGGAAATGGACTGTTGTGTAATGATGAATCCTGTCGGGCACCATATGTCCTGAAGGTAGCACTACCTCCTTTACTGTAGCTCATCAGACTGGCTAGGGAGAGAGGGGGAAGGGAGGGAGAGAGGGGGAAGGGAGGGAGAGAGGGGGAAGGGAGTATCATGTTGTGAGTTAGGCACTTTGATCACCTGTAACAAGTGTCTGGGTACTTCTACCTTATAACATGGGCCAATGTTAAATAGAGGCAAATCCACAAAATGGAGTGTCACAGAGTCACAGTCACTGTGGGGGTTTTAAGGCGAAAGACCTAATGACTGACCAGTTGTCACACAACCACCACCACATCACTATTTGAGGAATGCTATCCAAATCTCACTGATCAGACCATTCTTTGACAACAACTGCACTTCACTGGCCAGAGTGGTGTACAAACTGCTGGCCTTTTGCACTGATATATTTGTTATTGTACTAATTTACAAACAATACTCAGGCCACTTCATATATAGCCATTCACTTGGGTAATTCCACTGCTCAGATTTTGGCCTGAGTCCCTCGTGTCAACGGCTTTTGCCACACAGTGTGCAATGTACACCATTTCAGCAAAGAAAATAAACCTCATAAAAACTGGGGCCTGTGCCAGAAAGTACTCAGGTAGTTCATTTAAAGACCATGCAAATAACATTGTGTTTCTTAAAACTGCTGAGGTTATCCCCTAATTCTCTCTACACACACACACACACACACACACACACACACACACACACACACACACACACACACACACACACACAGAGACACACACACACGGATGCAGAGAGACAAACACACAGACAAACACACAGACACACACACACACGCATGCAGAGAGACACACACACACATACACACACAGACAGGCACACACACACACACACACACACACACACACACACACACACACACACACACACACACACACACACACACACACACACACACACACACACACACACACACACACACACACACACACACTTGTAAAGCCCACAATGCATGTCGGAAGACTCTCTATATTTATCCTCAACATTTTAAACCTCATATGTTCATGTGCCTTTAACCTAACATCAACAACAGACTGACGTTTGGTCACCCATCTGATAAACTCCCCAATGTTCAGATCGACATTGACAATCACTTTACAGGTTTTTTTTTTCTTCACTTTGGCACTAATTTCATAACCTTGATGTCATTTTTCAAAACTCAAGACGCAAAACTCACAATTGATGATCAAAATGCACATTTTTCAAAACCCTAACACTTTTTCAAATTGCTTGGTACAATACACATAAAGCTAAGATCATTTGTTCATTGAACTAAAATCATCTGTTCAAAATGACACAACTTAACATCAAAGTATTACCATTTGAAAATACAATTCACATTACATCTGAGATGACTGTCTATTCATTTCATTACAATTTTTGTAAATAACAGCTGGTGCACGATATCTAAGGAAGTCTCGAGCTATTGCTCGCCTGAGGTAGAGTATCTCATGATAAGTTGTAGACCAAACTGTCTACCTAGAGAGTTTTCATCTATATTTTTCGTAGATGTTTACATACCACCACAGTCAGAGGCTGGCACTAAGACACCATTGAATGAGCTGTATTCCGCTATAAGCAAACAAGAAAACGCTCACCCGAGGCGGCGCTCCCAGTAGCCGGGGACATTAACGCAGGGAAACTTAAATCCGTTTTACCAATTTCAATCAGCATGTTAAATGTGCAAACAAAGGAAATTAAACTTTAGCCCACCTTTACTCCACACACAGAGGCACATACAAAGCTCTCCCTCGCCCTCCATTTGGCAAATCTGACCATAATTCTATCCTCACGATTCCTGCTTACAAGCAAAAATGAAAGCAGGAAGCACCAGTGACTAGATCAATAAAAAAGTGGTCAGACGAAGCAGATGCTAAACTACAGGACTGTTTTACTAGCACAGACTGGAACACGTTCCCGAGATTCCTCAGATGGCATTGAAAAGGACACCACATCAGTCACTGGCTAAGATGGTCCATGCACACCAAGACAGTCATGGAGAGGGCACGACAAAACCTTTTCCCCCTCAGGAGACTGAAAAGATTTGGCATGGGTCCTAAGATCCTCAAAAAGTTCTACAGCTGCACCATCGAGAGCATCCTGACAGGTTGCATCACTACCTGGTATGTCAACTGCTAAGCGTCTGACCACAAGGCACAACGGAGGGTAGTGCGAACGGCCCAGTACATCACTGGGGCCAAGCTCCCTGCCATCCAGGACCTCTTTACCTGGCGGTGTCAGAGGAAGGCCCTAAAAATTGTCAAAGACTCCAGCCACCCTAGTCATAGACTGTTCTCTCTGCTACCGCACGGCAAGCGGTACTGGAGTGCCAAGTCTAGGTCCAAGAGGCTTCTAAACAGCTTCTACCCCCAAGCCATAAGACTCCTGAACACCTGAACACCTAACAACGCCACTCCTCTCTGTTGTTATCATCTATGCATAGTCACTTTAATAACTCTACCGACACGTACATATTACCTCAACTAACCGGTGCCCCCGCACATTGACTCTGTACCACTACCCTCCATTTTATAGTCTCGCTATTGTTATTTTACTGTTGCTCTTTATCTACTAATTACTTTTATTTCTTATTATTATCCGTATTTGTTAGTTATATTTTTAGTATTATTATTTTTTTGTATTTCTTTTTAGAGTATTTATAAAAAATAAAATAAAAAATGCTTTGTTGGTTAGGGGCTCGTAAGTAAGCATTTCACTGTAAAGTCTACACCTGTTGTATTCGGCACATGTGACTAATACAATTTTATTTGATTTGATAGTTTTATGGAAACCAAGAACAATATTCCATGTTTAGATCATTCAGGATAACGAGATCCATTGACACCAATTATCGTGGAACATGAACTAATTGGACTAATTGGACTACATTATCTATGGATGTAATATTTCATCGCCATTCAAATCAAATTAAATTTTATTGGTCACCTACACATGGTTAGCAGATGTTAATGCAAATGTAGCGAAATGCTTGTGCTTCTAGTTCCGACAGTGCAGTAGTATCTAACAAGTAATCTAACAATTTCACAACAACTACCTTATACACACAAGTGTAAAGGGATGAATAAGAATATGTACATATAAATATATGGATGAGCGATGACCGTCCGGCATAGGCAAGATGCAGTAGATGGTATAGAGTACAGTATATACATATGAGATGTGTAATTTAAGGTATGTAAACATTACATAAATTGGCATTGCTTAAAGTGACTAGCGATACATTTATTACATCCAATTATAAATGATTAAAGTGGTTAGAGATTTCAGTCTGTATGTTGGCAGCAGCAGCTCAATCAATGTTAGTGATGGCTGTTTAACAGTCTGATGGCCTTGAGATAGAATCTGTTTTTCAGTCTCTCGGTCCCAGCTTTGATGCACCTGTACTGACCTCGCCTTCTGGATGATAGCAGGGTGAACAGGCAGTGGCTTGGGTGGTTGTTGTCCTTGTTGATCTCTTTGGCCTTCCTTCCCCGGTGATGCGTTGTGCAGACCGCACTACCCTCTGGAGAGCCTTACGATTGTGGGCGGAGCAGTTGCCGTACCAGGCGGTGATAAAGCCGACAGGATGCTCTCAATTGGTCATCTGTAAAAGTTTGTGAGTGTTTTCGGTGACAAGCCAAATTTCTTCAGCCTACTGAGGTTGAAGAGGCGCTGTTGCGCCTTCTTCACCATGCTGTCTGTGTGGGTGGACCATTTCAGTTTGTCCATGATGTGTATGCCGAGGAACTTGAAACTTTCCACCTTCTCCACTACTGTTCCGTCAATATGGATAGGGGAGTGCTCCCTCTGCTGTTTCCTGAAGTCCACGATCATCTCCATTGTTTTGTTGACGTTGAGTGTGAGGTTATTTCCTGACACCACACTCCGAGGGCCCTCACCTCCTCCCTGTAGGCCGTCTTGTTGTTGTTGGTAATCAAGCCTACCACTGTAGTGTTGTCTGCAAACTTGATGATTGAGTTGGAGGCGTGCATGGCCACGCAGTCATGGGTGAACAGGGAGCACAGGAGAGGGCTGAGAACACACCCTTGTGGGGCCCCAGTGTTGAGGATCTGCAGGGTGGAGGTGTTGTTTCCTACCTTCACCACCTGGGGGCGGCCCGTCAGAAAGTCTAGGACCCAGTTGCACAGGCAGGGGTCGAGACCCAGGGTCTCGAGCTTAATGACGAGTTTGGAGGGTACTATGGTGTTAAATGCTCAGCTGTAGTCGAGTTCCTGTATGTTGTTATGATTACACCACAAATCGTTAATCATAAGGCATACGCGCCCACCCTTCTTCTTACCAGAGATATGTTTGCTTCTGTCGGCGCGATGCATGAAGAAACCGGGTGGCTGTACCGACTCTGATAACATATCCCGAGTGAGCCATGTTTCCGTGAAACAGAGAATGTTACAATCTCTGATGTCTCTCTGGAAGGCAACCCTTGCTCAGAATTTCGTCTACCTTGTTGTCAAGAGGCTGGACATTGGCGAGTAGTATACTCGGGAGCAGTGAGCGATGTGCACGTCTACGAAGCCTGACCAGGAGGCCGCTCCGTCTGCCCCTTCTGCGGCGCTGTTGTTTTGGGTCGGCTACTGGGATTAAATCCATTGTCCTGGGTGGTGGTCGTATTCCTGGTCGTAATGTTGGTAAGTTTACGTTGCTCTTATATTGTCACGCCCTGACCATAGAGAGCCCTTGGATTCTCTATAGTGGTTTAGGTCAGGGTGTGACTGGGGGGTGTTCTAGAAATGTGTATTTCTATGGTGGTGGTTTTGTATGGTTCCCAATTAGAGGCAACTGGTAATCGTTGCCTCTAATTGGGGATCATATTTAAGTAGCTATTTTTCCCACCTGTGTTTGTGGGATATTGTTTGTGTTTAGTTGCCTATGTGCACGTCATGACTTCACGTTTATTTGTTTCTTTATTGTTTTGTTTGTTTCACGGAGATTAAAAATATGTGGAACTATACTCATGCTGCGCCTTGGTCCGCTCATTTCCAAGAACATGACAGAATATCCCACCAAACCAGGAACAAGCAGCGTGTTCGCCAGAGATATGGGGTATTGTGTGTAGATGTGAGTGAACAGGGAATACAGGAGGGAACTAAGTACACACCCCTGAGGGGCCCCAGTGTTGAGGATCAGCATGGCAGACGTGTTGTTGCCTACTCTTACCGCCTGGGGACGGCCCGTCAGGAAGTCCAGGATCCAGTTGCAGAGGGAGGTGTTTAGTCCCAGAATCCTTAGCTTCGTGGGCACTTTGGTGTTGAACGCTGAGCTGTAGTCAATGAACAGCATTCTCACATAGGTGTTCCTTTTGTCCTGGTGAGAAAGGGCAGTGTGGAGTGCGATTGAGATTGCGTCGTCTGTGGATTTGTTGGCGCGGTATGTGAATTGGAGTGGGTCTAGGGTTTCCGGGAGGATGCTGTTGATGTCAGCCATGACCAGCCTTTCAAAGCACTTCATGGCTACCGACGTGAGTGCCACGGGCCGATAATCATTCAGGCAGGTTACCTTCGCTTCCTTGGGCACAGGGACTATGGTGGTCTGCTTGAAACATGTAGGTATTACAGACTCGGTCAGGGAGAGGTTAAAATATCAGTGAAGACATTTGACAGATGGTCCACGCATGCTTTGAGTACACGTCTTGGTAATCCGTCTGGCCCAGCAGCTTTGTGAATGTTGACCTGTTTAAAGGGTTTGTTCACATTGGCTACCGAAGGCGTTATCACACAGTCATCCAGAACAGCTGGTGCTCTCATGCATGCTTCAGTGTTGCTTGCCTCGAAGTGAGCATTAAAGGCATTTAGCTCTTCTGGTAGGCTTGCGTCACTGGGCAGCTCGCGTCTGGGTTTCCCTTTGTAGTCCGTAATAGTTTTCAAGCCCTGCCACATACGATGAGCATCAGAGCCGGTGTAGTAGGATTCAATCTTATTCCTGTATTGACGCTTTGCTTGTTTGATGGTTTATCTGAGGGCATAGCGGGATTTCTTATAAGCGTCCAGATTAGTCTCCCGCTCCATGAAAGTGGCAGCTCTAGCCTTTAGCGCAATGCGGATGTTGCCTGTAATCCATGGCTTCTGGTTGGGATATGTACGTACAGTCACTGTGGAGATGACATCATCGATGCACTTACTGATGAAGCCGATGACTGAGGTGGTGTGTTCCTCAATGCCATTGGATGAATCCCGGAACATATTCCAGTCTGTACTAGCAAAACAGTCCTTTAGTGTAGCATCCACATCATCTGACCACTTCCCTATTGAGCGAGTCACTGGTACTTCCTGCTTTAGTTTTTGCTTGTAAGCAGGAATCAGGAGAATAGAACTATGGTTAGATTTGCCAAATGGAGGGTGGGGGAGAGCTTTGTATGCATCTCTGTGTGTGGAGTAAAGGTGGTCTTAGATTTCTTTTCCCCCTGGTTGCACATGTGACATGCTGGCAAAAATTTGGTAAAAATTATTTAAGTTTGCCTGCATTAAAGTCCCCAGCCACTAGGAGAGCCGCTTCTGGGTAAGCATTTTCTTCTTTGCTTATGGTTGAGTTGGCTGAGAGCGGTCTTAGGCCAGTTTCGCTTTGTTGTGGTAAATAGACGGCTACGAATAATACAGATGAGAACTCTCTTGGTAGATAGTGTGGTCTACAGCTTATCCTAAGGTACTCTACCACAGGTGAGCAATACCTCGCGACTTCTTTAATATTAGACATCGTGCACCAGATGTTATTGACAAAAAGACACACCCCTCCACCCCTTGTCTTACCAGAGGTAGCGTCTCTGTTCTACCAGTGCTTGGAAAATCCTGCTAGCTCTATATTGTCCGTATCTTCGTTCAGCCACGACTCGGTGAAACATAAGATGTTACAGTTTTTAATGTCCCATTGGTAGGATAATCTTTATCGTATTTCATCAATTTAATTTTCTGATGATTGCACGCTAGCAAGAAGAACGGAAGGCAATGGGAGTTTACTCGCTCGCCTCCAGATTCTCAAAAGGGTGCCGTTCTGCGGCCTCTTTTCCGGCGTCTTATCTTCATGCAAAAGGCGTGGATCTGGGCCTGTTCCAGTGAAAGCAGGATATCCTTCTTGTCGGACTCGTTAAAGGAAAAGTTTCTTCCAGTCAGTGGTGAGTAATCGCATTTTTGATGTCCAGAAGTTATTTTCGGTCATAAGAGACGGTAGCAGCAACATTATGTACACAATAAGTTAAAAAATAAGTATTCATACTCTTTACACAGTACTTTGTTGAAGCACCTTAGGCAGCGATTACAGCCTCGACTCTTCATGTGTATGACGCTGCAAGTTTGGCACACCTGTATTTGGGGAGTATCTCCCAATCTTCTCTGCAGATCCTGGGGAGCGTTCGATCAGGTTCTGGCTGGGCCACTCAAGAATACTCAGAGACTTGTCCTGAAGCCACTCCTGCCTTGCCTTGGCTCTGTGCTTAGAGTCGTTGTCCTGTTGGAAGCTGAACAGTCGCCCCAGACTGAGGTCCTGAGAGCTCTGGAGCAGGTTTTCATCAATGATCTCTCTGTACTTTACCACAATCATCTTTCCCTCAATGCTGACTAGTCTCCCAGTCACTGCCGCTGAAAAATATCCCCACATCATGATGCTGCCACCACCAAGCTTCACCGTAGGGATGGTGCCAGGTTTCCTCCAGACGTGATGCTTGCCATTCAGGCCAAAGAGTTTAATCTTGGCTTCATCAGACCAGAGAATCTTGTTTCTCATTGTCTGAGAGTCTTTAGGTGCCTTTTGGAAATCTCCAAGTGGGCTGTCATGTGCCTTTTACTGAGGAGTGTCTTTCTGAATGGTTCTCCATCTCCACAGAGGAACTCTAGAGCTCTGTCAGAGCGACCATCAGGTACTTGGTCACTTCCCTGACCAAGGCCCTTCTCCTCCGATTTCTCAGTTTGGCCGGGCGGCCAACACTAGGAAGAGTCTTGGTGGTTCCAAACTTATTCCATTTTAGAATGATGGAGGCCACTGTGTTCTTGGGGACCTTCAATGCTGCAGAAATGTTTTAGCATCCTTCCCCAGATCTGTGCCTTGAAACAATCCTGTCTCTGAGCTCTACAGACAATTCCTTTTGACCTCATGGCTTGGTTTTTGCTCTGACATGTACTGTCAGCTGTGGGACCTTATATAGACAGGTGTGTGCCTTTCCAAATCATGTCCAATTAATTTAATTTACCACAGGTGGACTCTAATCAAGTGTTCAGTGGACAGGCCCATGTACCAAGTCATCACCTTATTCTTTAATCACCCACTCCAAAGTTATGAACTATTATACCCATCATTATGGACTACTATACCCACCATTTACCCCTTGTCAAGTGTTCCTGGTAGACTGTCCTAAGAAGATGTCAGGCTTCACCATGCTTCTTCTGACATTAGAGGCAAAGATCTGCATCCTGGATGTTGCTTTGGTTCTTGTAAGTTGAAATTAGTTTTCTGATTTTGTAATTTAGTAATGTAGTTTTATCTACTTCCCTTTCATCACAGCCATACACCTTCTCTACTCTCCTCTGATTCTGTTTTTTCTCTTCCCCTTTATCGCTAGTATTTCAATTCTAGTTTGAAAGAAAGCGCTATCAAACGTTTTTATTAGTTGGATGATTATGATCATGCCTTTTTCCCCTCAGTATTTTAAGATGATTGATTCCCTTTTTTGACAGATGTCTCATTCCATCAGAATTCGATGGGGATTTGCAGATACTCAGATGGGCATGGCTGATGAGTCTCTTAACAGGGACGATATCCCAATTCAACAGCTTCACCATCCAGAAATGCAGGTAAATTCATCATCCACCATATAAAGCATTAAATCATCAAATACATTTGGAATTTATTTATTTGTTTACAAGTTGTAGAAACATCTCAAGCATGATCAATGGAAACAGGACTCACCTGAACTCAACTCTTCGAGTCTCATAGCAAAGGGTCTGAATACTTATGTAAATAAGGTATTTCTGTTTTTTATTTGTAATAAATTTTCAACAATTTCCAAAAACCTGTTTTCCCTTAGTCATTATGGGGTATTGTGTGACGATTGAAAATGATTTTTATTTTATTTTATCGATTTTAGAGTAAGCCTGTAATGTAACAAAATGCAAAGGAAGGGGTCTGAATACTTTCCAAATGCACTCGAGGCTGTAATCGCTGCCAAAGGCACTTCAACAAAGTACTGAGTAAAAGGTCTGAATACTTATATAAATGTGATATGAACCTGTTTTTGCTTTGTCACTATGGGTATTGTGTGTAGATTGATGAATAAAAAATACAATTTAATCCATTTTAGAATAAGGGTGTAATGTAACAAAATGTGAAAAAGGTCAAGGGGTTTGAATACTTTCCGAATGCACTGTATATAGTATATTGAGTTTGTTTAGGGTCAGTGTGTAAAAGGTCTGTGTGTAGCTTGTGTAGAGGAGTCAGGCGCAGGACAGCAGATATGAGTAAATAAACGTAATTTACTCAAAATAGGCAAACACAATACAATAAAGCAAGCCCACATAACGGACCGTAAAACATACAATCACTCACAAAAAAACATGGGGGAACAGAGGGTTAAAAAATGAACAAGTAATTGGGAAGTGAAACCAGGTGTGTAAAACAAAGACAAAACAAATGGAAAATGAAAAGTGGATTGGCGATGGCTAGAAGGCCGGTGACATCGACCGCCGAACGCCGCCCAAACAAGGAGAGGGACCGACTTCGGTGGAAGTCGTGACAGTACCCCCCCCTGACGCGCGGCTCTAGCAGCGCGCCGACACTGACCTCGGGGACGACCCGGAGGACAAGGCACAGGGCGATCCGGGTGGAGACGGTGGAACTCCCTCAGCAACGAAGGGTCCAAGACGTCCTCCACCAGTCTCCTTCAGTCTCCTCAGGACTTTGAATGGATGCCCGGATGTACTCCAGATTGCGGTGGTCAGTCCAGATGAGAAAAGGGTGTTTAGCCCCCTCAAGCCAATGTCTCCATGCCTTCAGAGCCTTGACAACAGCCTACAGCTCCCTGTCCCCCACATCATAGTTTCGAGAAGAAAGCTCAGGGGCGGAGCTTCGGTGGCGTGCCCGAGCGCTGAGAGAGCACGGCTCCGATCCCAGCCTCGGACGCGTCCACCTCCACTATGAACGCCAAAGAGGGATCTGGATGAGCCAGCACGGGAACCAAGGTAAACAGAGCCTTCAGGTGACCAAAAGCCCTGTTCGCCTCAGCCGACCACTGCAGTCGCACCGGTCCCCCCTTCAGCAGTGAGGTAATGGGAGCCGCTACCTGACAAAAACCCCGGATAAACCTCCGGTAGTAGTTGGCAAATCCTAGAAACCGCTGCACTTCCTTTACCGTGGTGGGAGTCGGCCAATTACGCACGGCTGAAATGCGGTCACTCTCCATCTCCACCCCTGAGGTGGAAATGTGGTACCCTAGAAAGGAGACGGACTGTTGGAAGAACAGACACTTCTCAGCCTTGACATACAGGTCATGCTCCAACAGTCTACCAAGCACCCTGCGCAACAGGAACACATGCTCGGCGCGTGTAGCGGAGTATATCAGAATGTCGTTGATATACACCACTACACCCTGCCCGTGCAGGTCCCGGAAAATCTCGTCAACAAAGGCCTGGAAGACTGATGGAGCATTCATCAACCCGTACGGCATGACGAGGTACTCATAGTGCCCTGAGGTGGTACTAAATGCCGTCTTCCACTCGTCCCCCTCCCGGATATGCACCAGGTTGTAAGCACTTCTGAGTTCCAATTTTGTGAAGAAGCGCTCCCCGTGCATTGACTCGATCGCACTGGCGATAAGAGGCAGCGGGTAGCTGTACCTCACAGTGATCTGATTGATACCCCGATAGTCAATACACTGGCGCAGACCTCCATCCTTCTTCTTCACAAAAAAGAAACTCGAGGAGGCAGGTGAAGCCAGTATCCCTGCCCCAGGGATTCGGAGACATATGTTTCCATAGCCGCCGTCTCCTCCTGTGACAGAGGATACACGTGACTCCTGGGAAGTGCTGCGTCTACCAGGAGATTTATCGCACAATCCCCCCATCGATGGGGTGGTAATTGAGTTGCCTTCTTCTTACAGAAGGCGAGAGCCAAATCGGCATATTCTGAGGGGATGCGCACGGTGGAGACCTGGTCTGGACTTTCCACCGTACTCGCACCGATGGAAACCCCTACTCACCTCCCTGAGCACTCTCGTGACCACCCCTGAGATCCCTCTGTTGCCACGAAAACTTCCCGAAAGCGGCTGGTGAACTCTGCGTAATGGTCCAACGCCGTGTCTCCTTCACTGCATACGGCCCACTCCAGGGCTTTGCCTGGGAGGCAGGAGATGAGGGCGGACACGCGCTCACGTCCCGAAGGAGCCAGGTGGACGGTCGCCAGGTAGAGCTCCAGCTGTAGTAGGAATCCCTGGCACCCGGAAGCCGTCCCATCATACTCCCTCGGGAGCGCGAGCCGAATCCCACTGGTGGAGGCGCTGAAAATCCTCCTCCTCTCTCCCAACGATCCATTGTCTGCAGCACGCGATCCATGGCGGTGCCCAGACGTTGCAACATGGTCGCGTGCTGCTGGACGCGCTCTTCTACCGCCACAGGGAAGGTGTCTGCTCCTGCTGACTCCATTCATTCAGGTGAGTGATTCTGTAAAGAGGTCTGTGTGTAGCTTGGGTAGAGGAGTCAGGCGCAGGACAGCAGATATGAGTAAATAAACATAATTTACTCAAAATAGGCAAACACAATACAATAAAGCAAGCCCACATAACGGACCGTAAAACATACAAAAAAACATGGGGAAACAGAGGGAAAAAAATGAACAAGTAATTGGGGAAGTGAAACCAGGTGTGTAAAACAAAGACAAAACAAATGGAAAATGAAAATGGATCGGCGATGGCTAGAAGGCCGGTGACGTCGACCGCCAAACGCCGCCTGAACAAGGAGAGGGACCGACTTCGGCGGAAGTCATGACACAGTGCAAGTTCGGTACCATTCATTTCCTATTTAGCAGTCTGGCTAAGTAGTAATTTTGGTGGTAGATGCTGTCTCAAAGCCTGTTGGTACGAGAGCCGATGCACTGGCACCGTTTTCCAGATGGTAGCATAGTGAACAGTCTATGGCTTGGGTGGCTGGAGTCTTTGACAGTTTTTCGGGCCTTCCTCTGACCACCTGATATAGAGGTCCTGGATGGCAGGGAGCTGAGCCCCAGTGATGTACTAGGCTTTCCACACCACTCTCTGTAGCACTTAGCGTTCAAGGGCGGTGCTTTTGTCATACCAAGATGCTCTTGATGGTGCAGCTGTAAAACCTTTTGAGGATCTGAGGGACCATGACAAATATTTTCAGCCTCCTGATGGGTACTCACTACTGCGTGGGTGTGTGTGGACCATGTTAAGTCCTTACTGATTTAGACGCCAAGGAACGTGAAGTTCTCAAACCCGCTCCACAACAAACCCGTTGATGTGGGTGGGGCGTGCTCTCCCCTCTTTCTACTGTAATCCACGATCAGCTCCTTGGTATTACTTACATTGAGGGAGAGGTTGTTGTACTGGCACCACGCTGCTAAGTCTTTGACCTCCTACCTGTAGGCTGACTCATCACAGTCGGTGATCAGGCCTACCACCGTTGTGTCGTCAGCAAACTTGATTATGGTGTTGGAGACGTGCGTGTCCATGCAGTGCTGGATAAACACGGAGTACAGGAGCGGATTTAGCACACCAGCCTGAGCGGCCCCCATGTTGAGGGTCAGCGTGGCAAAGGTGTACCTACCATCACCACATGGGGCCGGCCCGTCAAGATCTAGTTGCAGAGGGAGGGGTTCAGTCCCAGAGTCCCTATCTTGGTGATGAGCTTGGAGGAGACTATGGTGTTGAAAGCTGAGCTGTAGTCTATGAACAGCATTCTCACATAGTTATTTCCCCTCTTTTCCAGGTGGGAGAGGGCAGTGTGAAGTACAATTGAGATTGCGTCATCTGTGGATCTGTTGGGGTGATATACAAATTGGAGTGGGTCTAGGGTGTCTAGGATGTTGGTGTTGATGTGTGACATGACCAGACTTTCAAAGCTGATTAGAGTGCTACAGGGCAATAGTTATTTAGATTACATTTACATTACATTTAAGTCATTTAGCAGACGCTCTTATCCAGAGCAACTTACAAATTGGTGCATTCACCTTATGATATCCAGTGGAACAACCACTTTACAATAGTGCATCTAAATCTTTTAAGGGGGGGGGATTAGAAGGATTACTTTATCCTATCCTAGGTATTCCTTAAAGAGGTGGGGTTTCAGGTGTCTCCAGAAGGTGGTGATTGACTCCGCTGTCCTGTTGTCGTGAGGGAGCTTGTTCCACCATTGTGGTGCCAGAGCAGCGAACAGTTTTGACTGGGCTGAGCGGGAACTGTGCTTCCTCAGAGGTAGGGAGGCGAGCAGGCCAGAGGTGGATGAACGCAGTGCCCTTGTTTGGGTGTAGGGCCTGATCAGAGCCTGAAGGTACGGAGGTGCCGTTCCCCTCACAGCTCCGTAGGCAAGCACCATGGTCTTGTAGCGGATGCGAGCTTCAACTGGAAGCCAGTGGAGAGAGCGGAGGAGCGGGGTGACGTGAGAGAACTTGGGAAGGTTGAACACCAGACGGGCTGCGGCGTTCTGGATGAGTTGTAGGGGTTTAATGGCACAGGAAGGGAGCCCAGCCAACAGCGAGTTGCAGTAATCCAGACGGGAGATGACAAGTGCCTGGATTAGGACCTGCGCCGCTTCCTGTGTGAGGCAGGGTCGTACTCTGCGAATGTTGTAGAGCATGAACCTACAGGATCGGGTCACTGCCTTGATGTTAGTGGAGAACGACAGGGTGTTGTCCAGGGTCATGCCAAGGTTCTTAGCACTCTGGGAGGAGGACACAATGGAGTTGTCAACCGTGATGGCGAGATCATGGAACGGGCAGTCCTTCCCCGGGAGGAAGAGCAGCTCCGTCTTGCCGAGGTTCAGCTTGAGGTGGTGATCCGTCATCGACACTGATATGTCTGCCAGACATGCGATTCGCCACCTGATTATCAGAAGGGGGAAAGGAGAAGATTAATTGTGTGTCGTCTGCATAGCAATGATAGGAGAGACCATGTGAGGATATGACAGAGCCAAGTGACTTGGTGTATAGCGAGAATAGAAGAGGGCCTAGAACAGAGCCCTGGGGGACACCAGTGGTGAGAGCACGTGGTGCGGAGACAGATTCTCGCCATGCCACCTGGTAGGAGCGACCTGTCAGGTAGGACGCAATCCAAGCGTGGGCCGCGCCGGAGATGCCCAACTCGGAGAGGGTGGAGAGGAGGATCTGACGGTTTACAGTATCAAAGGCAGCAGATAGGTCTAGAAGGATGAGAGCAGAGGAGAGAGAGTTAGCTTTAGCAGTGCGGAGAGCCTCCGTGACACAGAGAAGAGCAGTCTCAGTTGAATGACCAGTCTTGAAACCTGACTGATTTGGATCAAGAAGGTCATTCTGAGAGAGATAGCAGGAGAGCTGGCCAAGGACGGCACGTTCAAGAGTTTTGGAGAGAAAAGAAAGAAGGGATACTGGTCTGTAGTTGTTGACATCGGAGGGATCGAGTGTAGGTTTTTTGAGAAGGGGTGCAACTCTCGCTCTCTTGAAGACGGAAGGGAAGTAGCCAGCGGTCAAGGATGAGTTGATGAGCGAGGTGAGGTAAGGGAGAAGGTCTCCGGAAATGGTCTGGAGAAGAGAGGAGGGGATAGGGTCAAGCGGGCACGTTGTTGGGCGGCCGGCCGTCACAAGACGCAAGATTTCATCTGGAGAGAGAGGGGAGAAAGAGGTCAAAGCACAGGGTAGGGAAGTGTGAGCAGGACCAGCGGTGTCGTTTGACTTAGCAAACGAGGATCGGATGTCGTCGACCTTCTTTTCAAAATGGTTGACGAAGTCATCCGCAGAGAGGGGGGGGGGGGGAGGGGGAGGAGGATTCAGGAGGGAGGAGAAGGTGGCAAAGAGCTTCCTAGGGTTAGAGGCAGATGCTTGGAATTTAGAGTGGTAGAAAGTGGCTTTAGCAGCAGAGACAGAAGAGGAAAATGTAGAGAGGAGGGAGTGAAAGGATGCCAGGTCCGCAGGGAGGCAAGTTTTCCTCCATTTCCGCTCGGCTGCCCGGAGCCCTGTTCTGTGAGCTCGCAATGAGTCGTCGAGCCACGGAGCAGGAGGGGAGGACCGAGCCGGCCTGGAGGATAGGGGACATAGAGAGTCAAAGGATGCAGAAAGGGAGGAGAGGAGGGTTGAGGAGGCAGAATCAGGAGATAGGTTGGAGAAGGTTTGAGCAGAGGGAAGAGATGATAGGATGGAAGAGGAGAGAGTAGCGGGAGAGAGAGAGCGAAGGTTGGGACGGCGCAATACCATCCGAGTAGGGGCAAAGTGAGAAGTGTTGGAGGAGAGCGAGAGGGAAAAGGATACAAGGTAGTGGTCGGAGACTTGGAGGGGAGTTGCAATGAGATTAGTGGAAGAACAGCATCTAGTAAAGATGAGGTCAAGCGTATTGCCTGCCTTGTGAGTAGGGGGGAAGGTGAGAGGGTGAGGTCAAAAGAGGAGAGGAGTGGAAAGAAGGAGGCAGAGAGGAATGAGTCAAAGGTAGACGTGGGGAGGTTAAAGTCATCCAGAACTGTGAGAGGTGAGCCATCCTCAGGAAAGGAACTTATCAAGGCGTCAAGCTCATTGATGAACTCTCCAAGGGAACCTGGAGTGCGATAAATGATAAGGATGTTAAGCTTGAAAGGGCTGGTAACTGTGACAGCATGGAATTCAAAGGAGGCGATAGACAGATGGGTCAGGGGAGAAAGAGAGAATGTCCACTTGGGAGAGATGAGTATTCCAGTGCCACCACCCCGCTGGCCAGATGCTCTCGGGGTATGCGAGAACACGTGGGCAGACGAGGAGAGAGCAGTAGGAGTAGCAGTGTTATCTGTGGTAATCCATGTTTCCGTCAGCGCCAAGAAGTCGAGGGACTGGGGGGTAGCATAGGCTGAGATGAACTCTGCCTTGTTGGCCGCAGACCGGCAGTTCCAGAGGCTGCCGGAGACCTGGAACTCCACGTGGGTCGTGCGCGCTGGGACCACCAGGTTAGAGTGGCAGCGGCCACGCGGTGTGAAGCGTTTGTATGGCCTGTGCGGAGGGGAGAGAACAGGGATAGACAGACACATAGTTGACAGGCTACAGAAGAGGCTACGCTAATGCAAAGGAGATTGGAATGACAAGTGGACTACACGTCTCGAATGTTTAGAAAGTTAAGCTTACGTTGCAAAAATCTTCTTGACTAAAATGATTAAAATGATACAGTACTGCTGGCTGGTGAAGTAGGCTAGCTAGCAGTGGCTGCGTTGTTGACTTTGTTTGAAAGTGTAGCTGGCTAGGTAACCTCGATAGTTTCAGTACTACACCTTATCATGATACAAAGGCAACTATGTAGCTAGCAAACATAACACTAATCAAGACGTTCCTTTGTAATGTATTTAGTTTCTGCAATGCTGCTCGTCGGTAATAGTTGGCTAGGTTTGGAAATGGCGTCGCGGGGGACGAAAATAGCTGGCCAGCTAACCTCGATAATTACTCTAAACTACACAATTATCAAATTATGACAAAGACAACTTATTGACTAAAATGACTAAAATGATACAGTACTGCTGGCTGGTGAAGTAGGCTAGCTAGCAGTGGCTGCGTTGTTGACTTTGTTTGAAAGTGTAGCTGGCTAGGTAACCTCGATAGTTTCAGTGCTACACCTTATCATGATACAAAGGCAACTATGTAGCTAGCTAACACTAGCTAACCTGGCTAGCTAACCTCGATAATTACTCTGAACTACACAATTATCTTAGATACAAAGACAGCAAAGACAAGTATGTAGCTAGCTAACACTACACTAATCAAATCGTTCCGTTGTAATGTATTAGTTTATACAGTGCTGCTAGTCAGTAGAAGTTCGCTAGCTAGCAGTGTTGACTAAGTAGGAGAACGGTGGCGCGGCGCGGCGGACGAAAATAGCTGGCTAGCTAACCTCGATAATTACTCTAAACTACACAATTATCTTAGATACAAAGACAGCAAAGACAACTATGTAGCTAGCTAACACTACACTAATCAAATCGTTCCGTTGTAACGTATTAGTTTCTACAGTGCTGCTAGTCGGTAGAAGTTGGCTAGCTAGCTAGCAGTCGTTGACTAAGTAGGAGAACGGTGGCGCGGCGCGGCGGACGAAAATAGCTGGTTAGCTAACCTCGATAATTACTCTAAACTACACAATTATCTTTGATACAAAGACAGCTAAGTAGCTAGCTAAAAAAATTGCTCAGATCAAACAAATCAAACCGTTGTAATTTAATTATATGTAATATTACCTGCGGAGCGAAGTGCAGCACGACTACTCAATTAGGTAGGTTACCTTGGAGCTCTTGAGAGCAGGGACAATGGTGGTCAGCTTCAAACATGTTGGTAATAAAGACGGGGACAAGGAGACTAATCAAATCGGAGTAATCAAGGTGACAGACAGTGACACATTCAATACTGCCGTGCACACCAATGCCTGCATCTAGCTGCATCACTTTCATAGCAGCCACATACAAACAGCCTCATCACTTTGCTTGTTGAATAATTCCTTCTCTCATCTACGCGCTCTCTTCCTCTCATCTTTTTCTTTCGCCAGGTGAAAAACCTTTCCAAGCCAAACCATGCCATATCCGCTAACCGCTACACACAGCCTCCATCGTTGCTAATGTCACCATATTAGCTAACGTCATAGTCAACATATCTACTAGAACTAACGCTTTAGTAAACCCGCTACAATCATGCAGTAGTACAGTGTACAGCAAGCAGTTTGGCAATACATGAATAAAACCAATTGTTTACTGTGACTAGGTGATTCAACGTTTGATAGCCTTAGCCAGCTAGCTAAATAGAATTCCTTTCTGTTTGAGCCGGGTGTTTGAGTATGCTAAATTAGATAGCTGCATTAGATAGCTAGCTAAGTAAGTGAAAGTGAAAAAAATCTCTCTCTCTCCTTGCTGCTTCTCCTTAATTTTTTTAAGAAATTAATTTGTCCAAAACTGTTCAACTATTGTCTTTCTCTCTCTTTGAATCAACTATTCACCACATTTTATGCACTGCAGTGCTAACTAGCTGTAGCGACTGCTTACAGTACTAGATTCATTCTCTGATCCTTTGATTGGGTGGACGACATGTCAGTTCATGCTGCAAGAGCTCTGATAGGTTGGAGCACATCCTCGGGAAGTCATTGGAATTACTGTGTAAGTCTATGGAAGGGGGTGAGAACCATGGGCCTCCTAGGTTTTGTATTGAAGTCAATGTACCCAAGGGAGGATGGAAAATTGCTGTCCTCCGTTTACACCATGGTGCTAACCTAAAGGGTGCTGTTGAGGCTACTGTAGACCTTCATTGCAAAACAGTGTGTTTTAATACATTATTTGGTGACGTGAATATAGTTAGTATAGTTTTATCTAAAACTTTTTTAATGTTTCACTGTTTTTATTTTTATGAAATTCATTGAGTAGGATGGTCCTTCCCTTCCTCCTCTGAGGAGCCTCCCCTGAGTAAGACATATAATATTGTAGCTTTTCAAGTATCTCTAATAGGAGACTCTCAAACGATGCTCGTCAATCTTATTCTCGAGTGACTGGACATTTGCCAATAGAACAGAGGGGAGCGACGTTCGGTTTTCTCTTCGTCTCAATTTTAACCAGGACTCCACCTTGTCTCCCGCATCTATGCCTGCATCATTTTGGTAGCTCATGGAGCAAAGGAATAGGGTCTGGTATGAACAGTGGAACAGCTGAGTCAGCTAAGTGGGAGAGCTTCCCCAAATCATATCCCACCATTCCTTCCTTCCTTCCCTCCCTCCCTCCCCATCCCATCCCAAACCCTACCGCATCCCCCAACACCATCCCCACCCCGACCCCTGCCAGCCTCTGGGAAACTCAGAGCGTGCTCTGTGTTCCGCGACGAGCCACGGGAAAGGGTCTGAGAGAGGAAATGAGTCTCAGAGAGCGCTGAAGTTTAATAAAAAAATAAATGAATGGGGTGTCCCAGGGACAGAGAGAGTGAACGAAGAGAGGGAAGAGAGAGAGAGAGAGAGAGAGTGAGAGAGAGAGGGAGAGAGAGAGGGGAGACTTTAAAAAAGTAGGCGAGAGGAGGAAGAGAAAAAAAATGAATGTAACCCATTACTGTGTGTTTCTGTACAGTGATGAATCAGGTGAAGCAAAACCAGCTGCAGTAAGGAGTTCTCTCAAACTAGACTTGCAACATGGATCAACTAGCTGATCATTTCAAACCATTATACCCACTCATATCTCCACTAACATCGATCAGTGGGCACCTCGCCTATACAATCAGTGTGTGTGTGTGTGTGTGTGTGTGTGTGTGTGTGTGTGTGTGTGTGTGTGTGTGTGTGTGTGTGTGTGTGTGTGTGTGTGTGTGTGTGTGTGTGTGTGTGTGTGTGTGTGTGTGTGTGTGTGTTTCCGAGTCTGTGAACATGTGTGTGTGTGCATCTGTGTGTGTCTGTGTGTACTGAGATTGGCCGCGTAGATCTTTTTCTTCCTCCTCTTGACACAATAACTCTCATGGTCTCAATAGAGGGAACAAACATTCCAGACATGCCACATGTTGGGCAGGCTGGCAAATCATTAAACTATGGAAGAGAAACTACAGGACACTGTCTTTTTCTCCTGTGTCTTCTCTAATTACCCTTATACCTTGAATTGATGTTAAACATGGAACAGGTATTAACGTATAAGGTAAAAGGAAAATCTAAATCTGCAGAGCGTTAAAATTAAGTGGATACATTTTATCCTCGAACGAGGCTATGTAATAACTCTATAAAAAAAGGGATTAGCCTCCTGCGGCACAGACTGTTTTCAGGATTACAATTTACCTTTGTGCCTCGAGCAACCAGGGCCTTCCAGAAAACACATGGGAAAAAAACACAACAAAGACATTGGGGTCTAACAAAGAGTTTGTAATATATAACAGAATGGTTTACACAATATTTCAACATTAGAGGTTGAGACTGAGTGAGGTGATTTGGGAACCCTTGTTGGAGAGGGATATCATCTCTGCTGCCTGTGCTCCTCGCATGCCCTCGGGGCTGTGGTGGGCTGGGCCCTTTAAGAAGCATGGCCATCTAAGTGCCTGAAGAGTAACGCCAAGCAATCTATTTAGAGGCAGATGATCTGCAGAACAAAGGGGGGATTCAGGGCCTTTGTGACACTGTGGGAAAGAAATGAGTGGTTATTAGCCCCACGATGGGACTTAACAGACTATTTAAAGTCAGTTTCCTTTGATTGTGACAGTGTAATTGTTCCACAGATACAATCACGTCGAGCAGTTACCTGGGGCAGGGGAAACTGGACTTTCATTAAAACCCTGGATTAACTCCAGGCTGCTCTTTAATTGTCGGTTGTCCTATTTTGTGACGTCTGCCTGAGCTCAGCCCGTTGAGGATCACTGCTGAGGTAATGTGTGTGTTTGTGTGTGTGTGTGTGTGTGTGTGTGTGTGTGTGTGTGTGTGTGTGTGTGTGTGTGTGTGTGTGTGTGTGTGTGTGTGTGTGTGTGTGTGTGTGTGTGTGTGTGTGTGTGTGTGTGTGTGTGTGTGCGTGCGTCCATGTGAATGCAGGCTAGTGTTTGTATCTGCTGTACTATCACTTGCAGATCATTCTGCTAGAGGGAACGTGTTATAAAGGGGCTATAAACCCTTCGTTTATGCCTTATGTGTTTATCAGAGCACTTATTTCATGTTACATTATCAAATGCCAGAGTGATTTTCACTTGATCATTAAACACATAGAAATTAGGCAGCTGTGACACTGTTTTAGTAGCTCATGTACTCTAGAAGCTATAGAATGTATACTTATGTACATGCAGACATGTACCAGAACATGGCCAGCTGGAACAGTCCTCCACTCTGGTCTGAACTGCAAAGGTTTAATTGGGAGATTATCGCTTCTGTATGGGACAGGGCTTAAAATCAGCACCCCATGAAATAGCTTTTGAAGAGAAAAAAAAAGTCTAAATTCCGTACAGACATAAGCTTTCAGGAAATGTTGATTTCAATAAAAAGTTCTGTACAGATATTAGAGTGCATTTTGCATGACAGTAGAATAGCCCGATGATACAACACAGTGTAACACTACAGTTCCAAAAACTTAATTATCCGTAATTACCAGGTAAAAGAACTAAGAATCTACAAAATATACAGTATCAAGCATTGGCGAAAGCCTGAAAGGACAAGGCTGATTTAAAGACATATAAAAACCTTGATTAGCTGAATCAGTTGTGTTAGTGCTGGGTTGGGACAAAAGCCTACACATGGATGGGCTCCTGGACCAGGAGCAATGAACACAGCCGGAACCCTACAACGTATCCAAAAGCTAAACAAATCCATCTCTGAGGCTGTCCTAATATGGACACCGCACTACAGGTTCCTCATATGGACACCGTACTTCAGGCTCCCTATCTGTATCTCCTCTAACGTTTAGTAAATTCCAAAGTACCTAAGCAAAATAAAGCAGAGTGTGAGAAAACCTCTCCATTTGATCCCGGGGCTCTGTGTCTCGCTCCTAAATCTCCCCAGAAAGCTAAACTAGTGGCTTAATGTTTGTTTTTGATTGTGCAGGCTGAGATGACACAGTCTGTTGGGTGCTCTATTGGCCATGTGGTTTGGGTCCATTGGCCATGGCCGCCTCTACGAGGGCTCAGTGATTAGATAATAAACTACAGAGGGGAGAGGTCCAACGGGATAGGGTCAGAATACCATGGCTTCTCTTTTTACTGCAGCATCATTCTGTCAGGTTGCTAAAGAGCTTGATGCCTGATAGAAAACAGAGAGGTGGGCCGCATCTGCAGACATGACACAATCTGCCATATATCTTTAAAGAATGAATTGACACCCACCTGGATATGATCTGATTTTGTTTGTGTTTATTGTCCCCGGATATTATTGTATCTTTATTATTTTATGATAATATACAAATGTGAGTGATGTTCAGTTTTGTTTTGTTTTTACACAGGATGTTTACGGGTTTACATTGCCATTACAACACTTGGGTAGACCGCAGTTTGTGCAACTTCAAAAGTAAAACTGCAAACCATTGGTAACCTAACGGATGTTTGATTTTAAAAGATGTGTTCCGCAATAGCTACGAGTTTGAGATTCCAACCTCATGGCAAACACTCAGTGTGTTGTTTTGGCAGGGAGAAATACACAGACATGCAGCTGAGGGCTTACTCCGAGAGCTCACCGACATTTCTCTCCGTGTTCTTTATTACTCGTGTCTAAACTCGGTATGAAGTATTTTTCATTAAAGAAAAATTCATTAAGATGATTATTGTTTGCGTCATTCATGCTTCCCCTGCTGCATGCAACATTGTCCTCTACTCCTTCCCCTTGGTTTTGTGTTCCCCGTTCAATTAAAATGATGTATATTTACAGTCAGTTATGCATCAATTGCATGTGTGTGTGTGTGTGAGTGTGTGTGTGCATGCGTGTGTGTGTTCGCATGCGTGCATTGCCATGTACGTGTGTGTGTGTGGCATTCCTTCACCCCCAATCTCAAAAGTAACACAATTCAAAACTTGTTGATAAGTATGGTCTAGGGGCAAAAGTGCGTGTGCACAAAAATACTCTGAACCTTGCGTGCACCAATTTTCCAGCAAAGGTTGGTAATTATAAATGTTTTACTTGATGGGAAAGTGTGCGTACAGTATATCTGTGTAAATCTTAGACCATGCATACGCACAGCATCTAGGGGTTGATCAATTGTATTGCAAGCAAATTTTATAATTTTGAGGGAAAATTGGGTGTTCGATGCACAGGAATTATAATAATGGTAGGCAAATAAAAACGTTAAAACTTTGGCCTAATGATAAAACAGATGCTTTTTGACGTCTCCTTTTTGACATGACCGGTGTATTCCCTCCACACAACAAATATTAGGCTACCATTTTTCCATCGCTCATTCAATAGCCAAGCATGTTTGAAAGGAAATAGACCGGTAGTCTATGAAAAATATTTGACAGTGTTGATAGGCTACAGTATGAGATAGGATCGTGGCATCATGGCCAATTTAATCTCATAGCCTATACCAAGGCAGGAGATAGAAACACAGTAGTCTATTGATAACCAAAATATGTAACAACAATTTGTATTTTTCGTGGACGTAGCATTCACTTTTAAATTGTTCGAATAGACAATCCACCTTGCAGAATGCATAGCCAGTGTTTATCACAAGATTAAATTCATTTTTCCCACACCTCTACAGAAATATGATCAAATTTGCCATTGCACTTTCTTTGAGAAATTGTAATGGCCCAGTTCCAACATCTCCAAATCATACAGCAAATGAGGAGTTTGAGTTGTAGCGCTCTTTCACGAGCGCACAAATATAGTATGGCTTCGATTTATCAATGAAAATATGTGTATGTGTTGCGTGCAACAGTTTGATAAATCCCAATATTTTGTTGCGCACGCATATTCTAAAATCTCCACGTACGACAGATTTTAGTATGACATTTGCAAACGGTTGATAAATGAGACCCTGGGACTATAAGTAACAGAAACAGAGAGAAGTCAACCAAGAGTGTCGGGAAGAGTAGGTAACATGAAGGCCAGCATCCCAGAGTCACCTCACTGTTGACGTTGAGACTGGTGTTTTGCGGGTACTATTTAATGAAGCTGCCAGTTGAGGACATGTGAGGCGTCTGTTTCTCAAACTATACACTCTAATGTACTTGTCCTCTTGCTGAGTTGTGCACCGGGGCCTCCCACTCCTCTTTCTATTCTGGTTAGAGCCAGTTTGCGCTGTTCTGTGAAGGGAGTAGTACACAGCGTTGTACGAGATCTTCAGTTTCTTGGCAATTTCTCGGATGGAATAGCCTTCATTTCTCAGAACAAGAATAGACTGGTGAGTTTCAGAAGAAAGTCCTTTGTTTCTGGCCATTTTGAACCTGTAATCGAACCCACAAATGCTGATTCTCCAGATACTCAACTAGTCTAAAGAAGGCCAGTTTTATTGCTTCTCTAATCAGGACAAAGTTTTCAGCTGTGCTAACATAATTGCAAAAGGGTTTTCTAATGATCAATTAGCCTTTTAAACTGATAAACTTGGATTAGCTAACACAACGTGCCACTGGAACAAAGGAGTGATGGTTGCTGATAATGGGCCTCTGTACGCCTATGCAGATATTCCATAAATAATCTGCCATTTCCAGCCACAGTAGTCATTTACAACATTAACAATGTCTACACTGTATTTCTGATCAATTTGATGTTATTTTAATGGACAAAAAATGTGCTTTTCTTTCAAAATGTAGGACATTTCTAAGTGACCCCAAACTTTTGAACGGTAGTGTATATAAACTCAGCAAAAAAAGAAACAGCCCTTTTTCAGGACAAAGATAATTCATAAAAATACAAATAACTTCACCCTAACCCTAACCCTAACCCCATTGTAAAGGGTTTAAACACTGTTTCCCATGCTTGTTCAATGAACCATAAACAATTAATGAACATGCACCTGTGGAACGGTCGTTAAGACACTAAGAGCATACAGACGGTAGGCAATTAAGGTCACAGTTATGAAAACGTAGGACAATAAAGAGGCCTTTCTACTGACTCTAAAAAACACCAAAAGAAAGATGCCCAGGGTCCCTGCATATCTGTGTGAACGTGCCTTAGGCATGCTGCAAGGAGGCATGAGGACTGCAGATGTGGCCAGGGCAATACATTTCAATGACCATACAGTGAGACCCCTAAGACAGCGCTACAGGGAGACAGGACGGACAGCTGATCGTCCTTGCAATGGCAGACCACGTGTAACAACACCTGCACAGGATCGGTACATCCGAACATCACACCTGCGGGACAGGTACAGGATGGCAACAACATCTGCCCGAGTTACACCAGGAACGTACAATCCCTCCATCAGTGCTGAGACTGTCCGCAATAGGCTGAGAGAGGTTAGACCTTGAGGGCTTGTAGGCCTGTTGTTAAGGCAGGTTCTCACCAGACATCACCGGCAACAACGTCGCCTATGGGCACATAGGTGACATTGGTCCCACCGTCGCTGGACCAGACAGGACTGACAAAAAGTGATCTTCACTGACAAGTCGCAGTTTTGTCTCACCAGGGGTGATGGTCAGATTCGCGTTTATCGTCGAAGGAATGAGCGTTACACCGAGGCCTGTACTCTGGAGCGGGTTCGATTTGGAGGTGGAGGGTCCGTCATGGTCTGGGGCGGTGTGTCACAGCATCATTGGACTGAACTTGTTGTCATTGCAGGCAATCTCAATGCTGTGCGTTACAGGGAAGACATCCTCCTCCCTCATGTGGTACCCTTCCTGCAGGCTCATCCTGACATGACCCTCCAGCATGACAATGCCACCAGCCATACAGCTCGTTCTGTGCGTGATTTCCTGCAAGACAGGAATGTCAGCGTTCTGCCATGGCCAGCGAAGAGCCCGGATCTCAATCCCATTGAGCACGTCTGGGACCTGTTGGATCGGAGGTGAGGGCTAGGGCCATTCCCCCCAGAAATGTCTGGGAACTTGCAGGTGCCTTCGTGGAAGAGTGGGGTAACATCTCACAGCAAGAACTGGCAAATCTGGGCAGTCCATGAGGAGGAGATGCACTGCAGTACTTAATGCAGCTGGTGGCCACACCAGATACTGACTGTTACTTTTGATTTTGACCCCCCTTTGTTCAGAGTCACATTATTTCATTTCTGTTAGTCACATGTCTGTGGAACTTGTTCAGTTTATGTCTCAGTTGTTGAATCTTGTTATGTTCGTACAAATATTTCACATGTTAAGTTTGCTGAAAATAAACGCAGTTGACAGTGAGAGGACGTTTCTTTTTTTGCTGAGTTTATATACATACACCGGACTATGACATTGCTCGTTCTGATATTTCTTAATTTCTCTATTTTACTATTTGTATTATGTGTATATTGTTTTGTATTGTTAGGTATTACTGCACTGTTGAAGCTAGAAACTCAAGCATTTTCGTGCACCTGCGATAACATCTAAAAAACTGTGTATGCGACCAATAAACTTTGATTTGGTTTGAACAGAAACATACTACAGTTACGAGAAAGACCGTTAGATTCATAGGGAAATAACGAGATGCAGTGACACCACAGTTGACACCAATATTGCATCCCAGAGTGGTTTGGAGTGTGTCCAGTCCACTAGTTCTTAGTGTTGTGCATTCCACAGTGCAGCCATAAGAGGCTACCTCTCTCCCAACTTACATTTCACTTCCCATTCCAGAGTGCAGCTCAACAGCGCGGGGCCTTGGGGGGAGCTGGGTTAACGGGACCCCCAGGAGCAAGGCCATAATCTGGATCCTGATGGGTTCTGTCTCTCTGGGAAGATCAGTTCCCCTCTTAATGAGGCCCTGGCCTCTCCACACCACCAGCCTCTCCTCCCCTCTGCATTTCTCACGTCCACCATATCACATTCTCTTCCGCCTTGCTGTAAATCTGGCCCGCAGTGGCTTGATCGACGTTAATTACTGTTCTCCTCAACGCCACAAAAACAGATCGGACCAAATGTGTGTGTGCGTGAATGCATGCGTACATATGTGGATGTATGTGCTGGTGGGAATTGGGGTTATGAAAACGGAAGATGAACAAATCAAATTCTCACACATAGGCCTATATACATCCACCCTCCTGTCCTCCAGCCACCCCCCATGGACACACTAGAGGGGCCTTTCCCCCCTCCCAGGCTGAATTTTCTCCTCTCTGTTTATAAGTGCCTGAGCCCCAGAATTTTAAATATCAAGATCGAGTTTCCAGGCAGGTAAGTGCATCCAGACATGTTATCTGTGATATCACCGGAGGTTTAGTCCCTCTCTACTTCTCCCTTCCATCTCTCCCTCTCTCCATCTCCCCTTCTTTTCTGGGTATGTCCCCTCTCCATAGTACTGTACAGTGAAACACAATCCTTTGCATTATATACTTTGTGAAAAGCGGTTTTCTGCAGCATCTTGTCATCGTTTGGGTGAGCGGGGGACTTTTTGAAGTGCTCTCGGGTTCTGGGCTCGGCGCATAAGAGTGACGGCTCTATTGCACAACACCGTATTATTTACCCAGAATGGGTTAATTGCTGAATAAAAGAATGGTTCTTTTCAGTTGACCATTGTAAAGCTTCCCCCACCCCCCTAACCCCTCTACTCCCCCACACTATGAATAAGGAGGATAGGGGAGCCCGATGATGAATATCAAACCCTCCAACCAGAAAGAGCGTCTCGTTCACAGTGGAAATGCTTGAACTTAGTCCAGGAAGGAGACGCATTCACTCGTAACTGTTCTCTGAGCGGGAAAACAAGAATACTCAAGGAGAAGGGAAAAACACAGGAATAGGCTAATCCCCTAGTCTACCACATCAATACTGTGATTTTTGTCAACAGAGAGATGAAGAGAGACTATGTTAGCATTCAGTTCATTAGTATTTCTATTATGATTCATACAAAAGCAATGCAAAACTCTGGTGTATTTACATTCGGTAATCACAAGGACGTGTTTTGTGTAAATAACCAGGTGCAAAGCAAGGGCACATGGGGAGTAATAAGATTGAGAAAATAGAGGGAAAGACTGAGGGAGAGAGAGAGAGAGAGAGAGAGAGAGAGAGAGAGAGAGAGAGAGAGAGAGAGAGAGAGAGAGAGAGAGAGAGAGATCTAGAAAGAGAGCGATAGAGAGGGAGGGAGAGAAACCGCAAACAGCTCCCACACTTTGCAGTGTCTGGACGAGGATGGCGGGTTAGACAGGGCTTGACAAGCCCCAGAACAGTAGCCTTCCAAAATCCCCATTAGCAGAACGCTGCCAATATTCCTACTTTGAAGAGAGGAAACTCAACAATCCATTTCAGAAGATAAGGTGGAGGTGAAGGACTGTGCATGGGTGGGCTGGGGAAAATACTCCGCGGTCTTTGAGGCTCTGTGAACTCACACAAATCCACATAGAAACAAAGCCAGCACTCTTTAAACTCCGTTCGATGACAGAGATGATAGTCATGGTGGATGTCCAAAACAGAGAGTCAGGACACCGTGTGACAAAAACATCTGCAGTCTGAATAAATCCCATTTAAGTAAGGCACAACTGTATATTTGTACAGAACTAAACTCAGCAGGAAAAGAAACGTCCCTTTTTCAGGATAATTCGTAAAAATCCAAATAACTTCATTGTTTAGGGTTTAAACACAGTTTCCCATGCATGTTCAATGAACCATAAACAATTAATGAATATGCACCTGTGGAACGGTTATTAAGACACTAACATCTTACTGACGGTAGGCAATTAAGGTCACTGTTATGAAAACTTAGGACACTAAAAGAAAGATGCCCAGAGTCCCTGCTCATCTGCGTGAACGTGCCTTAGGCATGCTGCAAGGAGGCATGATGTGCAGATGTGGACTGCAGATGTGGCCAATAAATTGCAATGTCCGTACAGTGAGACGCCTAAGACAGCACTACAGGGAGACAGGACGGACAGCTGATTGTGCTCGCAGTGGCAGACCACATGTAACAATACCTGCATAGGATCGGGACATCCAAACATCACACCTGCTGGACAGGTACAGGATGGAAACAACAACTGCCCGAGTTACACCAGGAACACACAATCCCTCAATCAGTGCTCAGACTGATTGAGGGATTGAGAGAGGCTGGACGGAAGGCTTGTAGGCCTGTTGTAAGGCAGGTCCTCACCAGACATCACCTGCAACAACGTCACCTATGGGCACAAACCCACCGTTGCTGGACCAGACAGGACTGGCAAAAAGTGATCTTCACTGACGAGTCGCAGTTTTGTCTCACCAGGGGTGATGGTCGGATTCGTGTTTATCGTCGAAGGAATGATCATTTCACCGAGGCCTGTACTCTGGAGCGGGATCAATTTGGAGGGTCCATCATGGTCTGGGGCAGTGTGTCACAGCATCATTGGACTGAACTTGTTGTCATTGCAGGCAATCTCAACGCTGTGCGTTACAGGGAAGACATCCTCCTCCCTCATGTGGTACCCTTCCTGCAGGCTCATCCTGACATGACCCTCCAGCATGACAATGCCACCAGCCATACTTCTCATTCTGTGCGTGATTTCCTGCAAGACAGGAATGTCAATGTTTTGACATGGCCAGCGAAGAGCCCGGATCTCAATCCCATTGAGCACGTCTGGGACCTGTTGGATTGGAGGTGAGGGCAAGGGCCATTCCCCCCAGAAATGTCTGGGAACTTGCAGGTGCCTTGGTGGAAGAGTGGGGTAACATCTCACAGCAAGAACTGGCAAATCTGGTGCAGTCCATGAGGAGGAGATGCACTGCAGTACTTAATGCAGCTGGTGGCCACACCAGATACTGACAGTTACTTTGATTTTGACCCCCCCCCCCTTTGTTCAGGGACACATTATTCAATTTCTGTTAATCACATGTCTGTGGAACTTGTTCAGTTTGTTAAATCTTGTTATGTTCATACAAATATTTACACATGTTAAGTTTGCTGAAAATAAACGCAGTTGCCAGTGAGAGGACGTTTCTTTTTTGTTGTTGCTGAGTTTACATTAGCTGATGCATTTTTCTTAAAATGTCTGGTAAATTCTTCTCTCATTCTTATGCTTGCTGCATGGGGGAGGAGAGGAACTTTAAAAAAGCCTACTCCCTCAATGTCATCTTACCACACACACCACACACACACACCCATACATGCACGCACACACACCTGAACAACACAAAGCCTTCGAGTGAAGGACAGGGTTCCCAGCAACAAATCTATCCCTCATAAAAGCCTCCACCTTCCCAGACCCCTATCAGAACACAGTGTCCCATCTCACCACAGCTCTTCAAACAGGCTTGCATTGATTAACTCAGGGGGCTTTCTCTGCCACCCACCTATTAATTATATGGCCTTCATTAACGCTGGCCTGATGGATGGGCTCTGCTGGAAATCCGAGTTAAGAGGTGTTAACCCAGCACCTGCCTGCACTCATGTTGCCACTTATTAACCAACAACGGCCTTCCACACCGTTAAGCCACTTGCTGTCTATTTGCTGTCTAATAAACAGGCCCCCATGTCTTTCGCCCCTCCCTTGTCCCTTTAATTAAGCCTCTCAGACTTTATTGTGCTTTAAAGCAAAAAAATGACCCATAAACATCGGACACCTGGAATCAACTAAAATACTGATCGGGGCACACACACACCCAAAAAGTGAAGTACTGTAGGTGGTTAATGGGCGAATGAACAACCTCTCTACGCTGTAGTTTAATAAGGGGAGAGACCCAGGTATGAGGAGCCATAAGGGTCAGCTTTTCTCTGTTGACATTGTAATGGTACCAGCCAAACACCTCTTAGGCTCTTCAAGGCCAATCTGTCATAATAGTAGGGAAATTCCCCCCGTCCCCTCAATGTTTTTTGGAACTCAGGGATGGTTGGACTAGAGTATGGTTAGACACAGGATAACCAGTTTTATGATTAAGCATCTTTCTGGGGTAGAAGGACTAACGGAAGTAAGTGATCTAACCCCAGCCATTTCTGTTAAGGGCGCTGCATACCTACCTGTGCAAGAAATCCATCTTTATAACAATAACCAATCTATGATCACTTTATATACATTTCTATCGAGACCAGTGGAGATTGGGTTATGAAAAATGACAAGTGAGCTGCAGGACCATAGTTAATTTCTCCCATTGTCAGAATGAGTGGTTTGGGCCATTTTCACAGGTTAGGAGTCAGTGTGATATGTGACTGGATTGGTCTGTTGGTTGCCAAGATGGCATGCTCTCAACAGAGAGAGGCAGTAGGTCTGAGGGAGCCATAATGATGTGGAGCAGGCTCCCTGAGTGAACAAGCAAAAAAACATTAGAGCGAGATGGTAATGGCTCGTAATGTGAGGACGTATTTATTTCATCCATTGGCCCAGGTAATTGGCCGTCTTTCAGTGTGGCCGGGGTTAAAACGCTGAGTGATGGATGGGAGTTTTGACAGAGGTTAGCCGGCTTCCGCTTTCACTGCAATTCTTCTCTGTGAGAGATGGTTCCTGTCACTGATTTAGTAGACTGATCCACTGAGAGTCCCCCATTCCAAACCCCCAAACCCTACGAGCCACTTTGAGTCAAATCAGTAAGTGAGTATTAAAACCTGAATTAAGAAAAACAAGATAGCTATTAGCAAGGAGTACAATTCACATACTTCACAGTGTCTGGGGCATTATTAATTGAATTTGAGGTTAAAATTCCTCTATGAAATTCAACTGTATTATCAGAGACTTGAAATTACTCTTGGGGCAGGAGAGTATTGATGTCCATGTCAAACCATTTAGCAGCTAATCTTAATGAATATCACTGTTAAAGAGGAATAAATCAAGGAAAACATAAACTGAACCAATTACGAAAAACTGTAACTATCGTGGGCAGCAGGTAGCCTAGTGGTTAGAGTGTTGGGCCAGTAACCGAAAGGTTGCTAGATCGAATCCCTGAGCTGACAAGGTAAAAATCTGTCTTTCTTCCCCGGAACAAGGCAGTTAACCCACTGTTCCTAGGCTGTCATTGTAAATAAGAATTTGTTCTTAACTGACTTGCTGAGTTAAATAAAAATGTATATTCTAGTAGGTTACAGAAACAACAACATTTAGAGGAAGGTTTCCTTTTCAATCTATTAAAATGATTGAATGTTGGCTCCTAGAATTTCATCTATTGTATATTGGATGCTGGTTGAGATATGATCCTATACTAAATATTTTCAATTGAACATTTAATTGACTCTTAGCTGTGCCAAAGCAGCGCAGAGCAAGAGTAAAATGACTCATTTAATACGGCAAGTAAAGCCAACAGAATGACTTTAGAGATTGGAGTGTGTTTCCCCTGGCTCACAATCCCTCAGGTGGATGGGGGGATGCATTGTACAGGGGATGTGGGGAGCCATAAAGAAATCATGTGGTCCAGCAAGCCAACAGTGTGTGTGTGTTTGTATGCGTGTGTGTGTGTGTGTGTGTGTGTGTGTGTGTGTGTGTGTGGTGTGTGTGTGTGTGTGTGTGTGTGTGTGTGTGTGTGTGTGCGTGTGTGTGTGTGTGCGTGTGTGCATTAGTTAGCTAGTTTTGTGAAAAGCGGGTAACCTTGAAGTCCAACCCCTTCCCCTGTGTCCCCCTATTCTTGGGTCTTGGCTCAGCCAGTGCCCTGGCAGGTGGACCTAACCATCACAGTGGAAGGGGTGGGGCGGGCACTTAAATTACGGCTTGGGCAAAGCGCTCTTTCACAGCTCCCTGGCCACCTAACCCTTCCAGCTAAATAAATGCAATTTTATGCACTTACATAAATCTAATCAAACATGGCCTTCTCTCTTATTATTTCATCTGATTCACCAGCGCTCCCTTATGCCATGCATTGTGACCAATGCCAGGACAGCTGAAAAATCAGGAACTGGAACCAAAAACAATCCCTGGACTTTTAAAAATGGAGTCAGATACAGTGTACTTTGCTGAGAGCACGCTTCTATGAGTTTCTGAAGTGTTACTATCTTTATGTAGGTTCATTTAAAGTTCAAGTAAAGCATAGCTGGTTTAAGTAACGCACAGGTTTACACTGAGTGTACACCTTCCTAATATTGAGTTGCACCCCCTTTTGCCATCAGTTTTATTGTGTTACTTTTTATCTTATTTATTTTTTTACTTTAGTTAATTTAGTAAATATTTTCTTAACTCTGTTCTTAATACGGCATTGCTGGTTAAGGGCTTGTAAGTAAGCATTTCACGGTAAGGTCTACACCTGTTGTGTTCGGCGCATGTGACAAATAACATTTGATTTGATTAGATTTTGAAAAGCCAAAATTTGTCAGGGCATTCTTAATGTTTTAGTCTTTAGTCTTAAGCAGCTAAATACTTAACATAATGGGGGAAAGGACACAAATAAGCGATAGTCTTGATTTTGCTTCATTAGACTAAAATATACAACAAATCTTAAACTGGAAAAAATTATGTTTTACTAGTTAGTGTTATTACTAAGTGTTTGTGTCTGCATTTGTCTCTTTTTGTTCTCATAAGCTGCCATCTCAGCCACAGCAATGCACTGGCTCAGTGCTAAGCGTGGGCCACAGGCATATTAGTCGGGACAGGCAATAGTGTTGATTACTCATTGGCCATTAGATTGCTTTCACTGCAGTGGCTAAGCCTCCTGCATCATGAGCTCACTTGGCTGAGTGCAAGATTAGAGAGCGTGCTTCACCCAAATCCCCCATCCCACCCACCCGCCTTCTCCTCTCCTCCTCCCCTTCTCCCCCTGCTGGCCCCTCTCCTCCTCCCGACCCCCCCATAAAGTTAATCTGGCTCGCCTCAGGTCAGCGCGAATGTGCAACAGCAAGACAGGTTGACTCGCTGTGTAGTCCTTATTACCTCATTTCCTGTGACCAGGGTTTTACCCCCTTTCTTTTCTGGTACAGGGACATGTTTTATGATGGTTATGCATACTTAATGGTCCCTACAACTTAATTGTTTTTAGGGTCAATTTGGAGGGACAAATTCAACTGAACTTGATTGTTTTGTTGGCTCATTGGATCACGGCTGGAAAGGGAACTGAAGGGGGTTCTGTATATGATTTTAGAAAGGCTTTCCATACACACCACGCATGCTATCCCACTGCTGGCTTCTTAATGACCGACTGGATTTAGCGGAAAACCAATACAGATTTTCTTCCTTACATTAAAAAAAAGCAACAACCCCGAACACAACAGTCTGGTTCAAAAGCATTTAAGTTCACTCCAAGTCATCTGGTGGAGCTGAAACACTGAGCGGAACAGCCTTTCGGGAGGGTTCAGGCTAATAACAAGATTTATAGTCTGGGTCCTCCACTTCCAAATAACCTAGGACTTGAAAGGTGGACAGAGAATAGCATTCATAGCGGTGCAGCTTAAAGCTCATTAACCTCTCTCTCCGGCACCTTGCTGAGTTGAAAAGGCTTGGCTGCCTCTTGTAGACACATTCACTGGCAGATAATCAGGTCAACAGCGGAATTAACCAATCTTTTAGATTTGGTCACTGATGCTTGCAGGTTGTAAAAATACTTGCTTTTGAGTGTCGTTGTGACTTACGGTGATATAGTAGCCGTCTTGTCATTTGGAACAATGAGGGATATTTCGAGAAAGTTAAGGGACAAGGGCAAACATCAGAGGGTTTAGTGGGATGATGACAAGGGAGATATCATGCTATGTAAATCTTCCAGGGAACACTATCAATCACTAGCGATGATGTGAAGGTCTGTCACAGATATAAAAGGTGGATAATAGAATAGACAAGATGTAGCCAGCATAGCCTCCACATGGGAAAAAAAATATCATATTTTTCTATATCTTTTCTGGGGATTTTAGTTGTTGCTAAAACTTGCATTATTAAACAGTTTTGTTGGGGTGACCACCCACATATCAGAATATTATACATACCGGTAAAACACTAGAATACTATATATATATGTATATACATTGAACAAAAACATGCAACAATTTAAAAGATTTGAATGAGTTACAGTTCATATAAAGACAATTGAAATAAATGAATTAGTCGCTAATCTATGGATTTCACATGACTGGGAATACAGATATGAATCTGTTGGTCACAGATACCTTTAAAAAATGGTAGGGTGTCAAGGGGTACTCAAGGAAGCAGGAGGGGTGAAGTCAGGCGCAGGAGACAAATGTCCATGAACACACGTTTAATGAGCGTAATCCTCAAACAGCCAAAAACAGGCAAGGCAGGGCAGCAATACAAAATGCACAGTATGAGCCTGAAAACAAAGTAGGGGCGCAGCCCAAAACTCATCAGCCTACACATACACAGGCAGAGGAAAAACACTGAACCCCAGCCTAACCAACCTGATGGAAAACAATCATGCACAAAAACCAACTTAAACAGAAAGCCTAAATAACCCCCCGCCCCCCACTAATGAACTAATACAACACAGGTGCAAACCTAAACTAGACCTAACAAAAGGAACAAGAACAGAGGATCGGTGGCAGCTAGTAGGCCGGCGCCGAGCGCTGCCCGAACGGGGAGAGGCGCCACCATCAGTCGACGTTGTGACAGTACGCCGATGCTGGCCTCGAGGACAACCCGGAGGGCGAGGCGCAGGGCGATCCGGATGGAGGCTGTGGAACTCCCGCATCAGCAGTGGGTCCAAGATATCCTCCACCGGTACCCAGCACCTCTCCTCCGGACCGTACCCCTCCCAGTCCACGAGGTACTGCAGGCCCCTTACCTGGCGCCTGGAGTCCAAGATGGACCGGACTGTGTACGCCGGGGCCCCCCCCCCAATGTCCAGGGGGGGCGGAGGGACCTCCTGTACTCTAGCGTCCTGCAGTGGACCAGCTACCACCGGCCTGAGGAGAGACACATGAAATGAGGTGTTAATACGATAATAAGAGGGAAGCTGTAACCTGTAACACACCTCGTTTATTCTCCTCAGGACTTTAAATGGCCCCACAAACCGCGGACCCAGCTTCCGGCAGGGCAGGCGGAGGGGCAGGTTCCAGGTTGAGAGCCAGACTCTCTCCCCCGGGGTAAACACGGGGGCGTTACTGCGGCGGCGGTCAACGCTCTCCTTTTGTCGTCCCCTGGCCCGTTCTAGGGATTCCTGAACGGCGTTCCAGGTCTCTTTGGAGCGCTGGACCCAGTCCTCCACCGCAGGGGCCTCCGTCTGGCTCTGATGCCAGGGCACCAGTACCGGCTGGTAACCCAACACACACTGGAAAGGCGACAGGTTGGTAGAGGAGTGGCGGAGAGAGTTCTGCGCCATCTCGGCCCATGGCACGAACCTCGCCCACTCCCCTGGCCAGTCCCAGCAATAGGACCGCAGGAACCTGCCCACATCCTGATTAATCCTCTCTACCTGCCCATTACTCTCGGGGTGAAAACCTGAGGTCAAACTGACCGAAACCGATCCATAACGACCAAGATCGTGGTGTTCCCCTGAGACGGTGGGAGGTCTGTAAGGAAATCCACTGACAGGTGGGACCATGGTCGCTGTGGAACGGGGAGGGGCTGTAATTTCCCTCTCGGCAGGTGTCTAGGAGCCTTACACTGGGCGCACACCGAACAGGAGGAGACATAACGCCTCACGGCCTTCCCCAAGGTGGGCCTCCAGTATTTCCCAATAAGACCCCGCACCGTTCGCTCAATCTCAGGATGACCCGAGGAGGGTAGCGTGTGCTTCCACTGAATCAACCGATCTCGGACGCCAAGCGGGACGTACTTACGACCCACGGGACATTGAGGGAGAGTAGGTTCCGCCTGTAGCGCCCGCTCGATGTCCACATCCACCTCTCAGACCACCAGTGCCACCAGGCAAGAGGCTGGAAGTATGGGAGTGGGTTCGGTGGACCGTTCCTCGGTATCATGGAGACGAGACAGTGCGTCGGCCTTAGTGTTCCGGGAACCTGGGATGTACGAGATTGTGAACTGAAATCTCGTAAAGACCATAGCCCACCTGGCCTGACGAGGGTTTAGTCTCCTCGCCGCCCGGATGTACTCCAGATTACGGTGGTCAGTCCAGATGAAAAAAGGGTGTCGAGCCACCTCAAGCCAATGTCTCCACACCTTCAGGGCTCTTACCACAGCCAGCAACTCCCTGTCCCCCACATCATAGTTACACTCTGCTGGACTCAGCTTCCTAGAGAAGAAAGCACAGGGGCGAAGCTTCGGGGGCGCGCCTGAGCGCTGTGAGAGTACGGCTCTCACCCCAGCCTCGGACCCGTCCACCTCCACTATGAATGGCAAAGAGGGATCCGGATGCGCCAGCACTGGACCATCGGTAAACAGAGCCTTCAGCCGACTAAAAGCCCTGTCCGCCTCCGCCGACCACCGCAACCGCACCGGCCCCCCCCCCCTTCATCAGTGAGGTAATGGGAGCCGCCACCTGCCCAAAGCCCTGGATAAACCTCCGGTTGTAATTGGCAAACCCCAAGAACCGCTGCACCTCCTTCACCGTGGTGGGAGTCGGCCAATTACGCACGGCCGAAATGCGGTCACATTCCATCACCACCCCGGATGTGAAAATGAGATACCCCAGAAAAGAGACGGCTTGTTTGGAGAACTCACATTTCTCAGCCTTGACGTACAGGTCATGCTCCAACAGTCGCCCAAGCACTCTGCGCACCAGAGACACATGCGCGGCGAGTGTGGCGGAGTATATCAGAATGTCGTCGATGTACACTACCACACCCTGACCAAGCAGGTCCCGGAGAATCTCGTCCACAAAGGATTGGAAGACTGCGGGGGGAGCATCCTTTAGCCCACACGGCATGACGAGGTACTCATAATGGCCAGATGTGGTACTAAATGCAGTTTTCCACTCGTCCCCCTCTCGGATACGTACCAAATTGTACGCGCTCCTGAGATCCAGTTTTGTGAAGAAGCGCGCCCCGTGAAATGACTCCACCGCCGTGGCGATGAGAGGTAGCGGGTAACTGAAACCCACCGTGATGGAATTTAGACCTCTATAGTCAATGCACGGGCGCAAACCCCCCCTCCTTCTTCTTCACAAAAAAGGAGGCTCTGGGTGAGGCTGGTGCGGACTCACGTGAGATGTCAAAGGAGTGCTCTGCCTGCCATTTGGACTCCCGGGCGAGCTCCTCCAGCACCGGTCGGCAGTGTGCCCTCTGCGACCACATTGGGTGCAGGAGAAGGCTCCCCCTCTAGTCTTCCTGGCTACAGCCCCCCCCTATCTCCATGGGCGTTGGAGCAGGAGGGATGGGAGGTGGAATGAGCAGGGCCCGGTTCGGACGCCCGCGGGTGGCCAGCAGATTGTCCAGTCGGATGGACAGATTGATCAGCTGGTCCAGGGTGATGGTAGTGTCCCGACAAGCTAACTCCCGGCGGACGTCCTCCCTCAGACTACAACGGTAGTGATCTATCAGGGCCCTCTCATTCCACCCCGCTCCAGCGGCCAGGGTCCGGAACTCTAACGCAAAGTCCTGCGCGCTCCTCGTCTCCTGAAATAATCACTCACCCGCCACTCTACCCTCCGGTGGATGATCGAATACTGCCCGGAAGCGGCGGGTGAACTCCGGGTAGTGATCTCTGGCCGAATCCAGACTGTCCCAAACGGCGTTGGCCCATTCCAGGGCCCTACCGTGAGACACGAGACGAGGACGCTGACGCTCTCCTCTCCCGAGGGAGGAGGACGGACGGTCGCCAGATATAGCTCCAGCTGGATTAGGAACCCCTTACACCCAGCGGCCGCCCCATCGTACTCCCCCGGGGGCGCGAGCTTAACCCGACTGGTGCTGGGTGCTGACGGTGCTGGTAGAGGCGCCGGCGGTTGGACAGCCACGTTAGCGGGGGAGGGAACGCTTCTGTTCCAGCTCTCCAGGCGCGCCAACACCTGGTCCATGGCGGTGCCCAGACGATGGAGGATGGCAGAGTGTTGGGCAACCCTTTCCTCCATGGACGGTGTTGGCGCTGCAGCTCCTGTTGACTCCATCATTCAGGTGCGTGATTCTGTCAAGGGGTACTCAAGGAAGCAGGAGGGGTGAGGTCAGGCGCAGGAGACAAATGTCCGTGAACACACGTTTAATGAGCGTAATCCTCAAACAGCCAAAAACAGGCAAGGCAGGGCAGCAATACAAAATGCACAGTATGAGCCCAAAAACAAAGTAGGGGCGCAGCCCAAAACTCATCAGCCTACACATACAAAGGCAGAGGAAAAACACTGAACCCCAGCCTAACTAACCTGACGGAAAACAATCACGCACAAAAACCAACTTAAACAGAAAGCCTAAATAACCCCCCCACTAACGAACTAATACAACACAGGTGCAAACCTAAACTAGACCTAACAAAAGGAACAACAACAGAGGATCGGTGGCAGCTAGTAGGCCAGCGACGACAACCGCCGAGCGCCGCCCGAACGGGGAGAGGCGCCACCATCAGTCGACATTGTGACATAGGGATGTGGATCAGAAAACCAGTCAGTAGCTGGTGTGACAACCATTTGCCTCATGAAGCACGACACATCTCCTATGCATAGAGTTGATCAGGCTGTTGATTGTGGCCTGTGGAATATTATCCCACTCTTATTCAATGGCTGTGCAAAGTTACTGAATATTGGTGGGAACTGGAACATGCTCTCGTACATGTCGATCAAGAGGATCCCAAATATGCTCAATGAGGGACATGTTTGGTGAGTATGCAGGCCATGGAAGAACTAGGACATTTTCAGCTTCAAGGAATTGTGTACATATTCTTGCTACATGGGGCTGTGCATTATCATGCTGAAACATGAGGTGATGGCGGTGGATGAATGGCACAACAATTGGCCTCAGGAACTCGTCACGGTATCTCTGTCATTCAAATTGCCATTGATAAAATGCAATTGTGTTCGTTGTCCGTAACATATGCCTGCCCATATCATATCCCCACCGCCACCATGGAGTACTCTGTTCACAATGTTGGCATCAGCAAACCGCTCGCACACACAACGCCATGCACGTGGTCTGCGGTTGTGAGGCCGGTTGGACGTACTGCCAAATTCTGTAAAATTATGTTGGAGGCGGCTTATGGTAGAGAAATTAACATTCCATTCTCTGGCTACAGCTCTGGTGGACATTCCCGAAGTCAGCATGCCACTTGCACGCTCCCTTTAAAACTTGAGACATCTCTGGCATTGTATCGTGTGATAAATCTGCACATTTTAGAGTGGCCTTTTATTTTTCCCACCTGCGTAATGACCATATTGTTTAATCAGATTTTGATATGCCATACATGTCAGGGGGATGGATTATCTTGGCAAATGAGAAATGCTCACTAACAGGGATGTATGCAATTTTGTGGACAACATTTTAGAGAAATGTGTATGGAACATTTCTGGGATCTTTTATTTCAGCTCATGAAACATGGGACCAACACATTTATATTTTTGCTCAGTGTATATACATTAAACTTATCCCATCAAACAAGCTATTTTGTAACCAATTCAATCCAGTATTTGTTGCATAATAATTCTGGCTTCATGTAATTTGCTACACAAACAGCTAAACATCTTAATATGACTGAATCAAAATGCCTTGCTATACAGAGGTTTCCATGAAAAAGCATTGGAAAAGGACTTTAACTTATGATTGTATGCGCATGCACATTTACGCACGTGTGTGCTCACACACCCACTGTTACACGCACGCAGGCAGAGAGGCAGGTTTATTTGTGTGCTGAGCGTGCTGGACAGCCCCTGACCCACACGGTCATAGCAGGTTGTCCTAACAGGGAAGAACATCAATCTCTCCCATGTATCAGGGTGCTAAAGGACGCCGTTTAACTGCTCACACACTGACTGATGTGTGTTTGCCACAGAGGAAATTTTACTGAGGTTTGTTTCGGAGAATCGTCAACCTACCTTCCTTCTATCGCCCATCCTAAACACACAAAGTCCCTTTTACTAACGCACGCGTCACCTGACAGAAAGGCATTGTTATTTTTGTTTGAGGTATTTTCCAGACATTTCTAGATCATTTTCTGATGGATTGAAGGTAATAAGGTGTGTAAAGTAGGGTCAGAGTAAGGTGTGTAAAATAAGCTCAGTTCTAGCCATTCTTTGACCCTTTAGGTTGATATACCCATATTCTTAAAGATACAAGTATCAACTCAGAGAGGAGAATATTCAACTCTCAACCCCTCACCTCCTGCTGTTTCACCCCTGCAGTCATGCGGCCTGGGGGGCACCAGTGGGAGTGTTCTATGTGTTCTGGGGGGGGATTGGCAGGCCCAAGGGGTGATTGCTGCTGAACTGTGGGAATGTGCGATATGCTCCCTGACATCTCTGTGTGGATTACGGCTCACGAGCCGTCGCTCCCAATCGGCCGGGCTCCACATCACCCTCCACCCAGGCCATCGGGGAGCAGTGGGCCTGGGCCCGGCCTGGGTTCCTCAGCCCCTCAGCTCAAACCCTGAGCCCCCGACAAGACTGGAGCAAGGGGAGGGGAGGGTGGTGAGATGGGTGAGTGAGGCAGGTTCTGTAACAACACGGGGTATCTGAGTGCGCTGCACAGAGGAGAGGTGAGAGAGGGGAGGGGAGAGGGGGTCTAGAGAGAGAACCTGGGCCAAGAAAATCTGTCTTGCTCCGATTTACCTCCCATGAATCCTTCCAAGGAGCTAATGCATAAGAAAACTGAGGGAAATCAAATAAATAGAAAGACCTTTAGATGGAATTTGGCCATTTGGGGTGATGTCATTTGTTTTGTGAGCAATATACTGTATGGTGGACATGCTTCTCTGGCTTTGCATGGGAATAGGGAGACGGACATGCTATATAAATTATAAATGTAATGTTCCACATTAATTCATCATACACACACACACGTTCAAGTAAGGCACAGCAAGTCTAAGCTATCATGGTTATAGTTGTTCGTTTGAGAGAACACAGACGTGCACGCTTATTTAAAAGGAGTATTCTGTTGAACTGACTTGACCTTGGATGAGTTACAGTACAGTACAGTGCAGTAGACATGGCCTCAGCAATGATATCAGGTGAAAAGAGTCCACCGCTGTGGTGGTGTGGGTTAGTCATGGCCATTACAGCTAATGCTCGTCATCCACTAACTCAGTCTCATGAAAAAGCATTTAATCACAGACTATTCTCAACAGGCAGGGCTATGAAACTGTGACTCGCTCCAGCTCTGTTCTGTCTGTCTCACAACACAGGCGAATGGAAGGAGGGGGAAGGAAAGAAACACAGAGAAAACCGAAGTAAAGGAATAAGGACAGAGTGACAGCAACAAGAAAGCGCTTGAGAAAGAAAAGGGGAGATAAACGGAAATGCTCAAATTTGGCTCAATGGCTGTGACCCTCTGATCCAGCAAGTAAAGAGAAAGAGAGAAAGATACAGACACAGATAGAAAGAAAGAAAGAAAGAAAGAAAGAAAGAAAGAAAGAAAGAAAGAAAGAAAGAAAGAAAGAAAGCGAAAGAGAAAGAAGAAGATTGTCTGAGTGCTGTGGTCCCCCAATCAGACACTCACCCGGCGAGTTCATTCCTTGCATTCCAGTGAGAGGCAGGCGCAAGTCTCACCAGTGGGTCATTTGGTGTGATTGACATTATTTGCTACCATTAGCCAATACTATGTGGTTGCCCTCTGACCCCCTGCGAGCGCGTTGTTTGAAACAACTTTAAACAGTTTGTTTTAATCTTCATGGGAAAAAAGCCCCTGGATCCTGCCAGGGCCCCCTTAGATCAATCACCAATTAGAGGTGAGATAATGGAACCGCTATCACCAAGGTCAATAATTGAACTCTACTCTCTCTTGCTCTCCTACACGCACTCTCTCCCACTCTCTCTTTACTTCTCTCTCTCCCTCTCTCTCTTTCTCTCTCTCTCCCTCTCTCGCTCTATCTTTGTCTCTCTGGTCGTGTCTACACTTGACACTTACATGCAACTTCTGCTATCAGAATACAAAGATCGCATTGAAAAGACAGGTCTAGATCCACAAAAGTCACTTTCTGGTCTGACTATGTTCAGATCTGGCTGACCACTTCAGGAGGTGGTCAGGGATGCATTGTGTGCGGATTTCTTCTCAGTCTGGACGCAATCAGGCTACCGAAAGTGTATGCAGTGGGCAACGTCATCAGCACTCCTCCCACAAGTCTCCAGAAAACATGCATTTTGGGACCGAGAGGTACCTTTTCATTATAACGTTGCAGGAAATACATTCCTAGTGTGTGACTAACGTGTTTGCTGGCCTCATAAATGCTAGCCAGCTAGCTAATATTTAGTCCATTTTATTTTTGGCTAGAGTTATGCTAATCGTTTGCAATCCCTTTAGTGTTGCTTGCTAGCTTGCTGGCTACTTAACTGGCTAGTTAGCTTCAGTAGTTCGCTGCTGCCATCAGTTATTGTTGTGTTATTATCATATTTAGCCTATTCCACCGTTTGTAGAATGCATATTGGCATTTAAATATAGTGTGAGAAAAGGGAATCCGGACACACTGTGGACACGGTAGACACATTTAAATGTAGGTGTATTTGATGCGTTCAGAATTCCACGATCAGAACTCTATGATCGAAATAGCTGCGTGAACTGTCATGTCTAGACATGGCCTCTCTCTCTCTTCCCCTTCTATGTTGCTGCTCCCTCTCCCTCTATCACCACCAACAAAATAATGACCGTGAAGGAAGTTAAAGATGTACTGTATGTGTGCGGTTTGACAAAAAAGCAAAACTCCTCTTTTCTGTTTTAACGACAGACAGAAATCTGTGAGCCAAGTTCTCCCCTTGCCTCCTCAGACTGATGTAAGTGTGAATGAACGAGGCACAGTGGGTTCAGAATCTGAGTTAAGCATAAAAAAACGCAATTCATGTTTTGATTGACAATTCAAACCTACAGTTGAAAGAAAGTCTACCATATACCATACATGGCTTTTGGTTGTGTTGAAACATTTATATTTCAATAGAAGAGTTAAGGTACTGGTGTTAAAAAAAGCAAGTAATATTACGTAACAACCATAAACCATAAGGCAGTTAAAAATCATCTAACCTGATTCTTCTCTATTGGTGTTTTGCCAAATAAATAAAGTTGTAAAAACACAGCTTTGATGATATATTAATGCATACTTTTTACGTGTAAAATGTACAACGACTTCTCCTCTCATGGCATTCCCTCACCTCTGTAACAAAATAGTAATGTAGGCCTATTTGACCTTTGCATTACAGAAACATGGTCACAACCCGGTGTGTGTGTGTGTGTGTGTGTGTGTGTGTGTGTGTGTGTGTGTGTGTGTGTGTGTGTGTGTGTGTGTGTGTGTGTGTGGAAATGAAGAACACCTGAGATAAATTAAGTTTGCAACAGGCTGAACTATGACCCTCCCACATTGAGCAGCTGGTGTGAAACAAGGGTTAACAACAGTACCCCCCCCCCCCCCCCCCCCACCCAGCCAGCCCAGTTCCCCCACAAAACCCTAGTCTTCACGCCCAAAAAGAGGGCAGCGGCCTACATGAGGTGAAGAGAACAGAATGAGGAAGGGAAAGAATGTTTCAATGACACACATTACAGGGCTACCAAGACGGAGTTGATTGGATGTGACATCTTACAATAAGCAGTGCTTGAGCTCGGGTATAGTCATGTGACTTGAGATGTCAATTTGCTCTTGTCCATCGGTGTAGTGTGTCATTATTTTTCCTTTGCCCAGCCTCAAAGGCGACAGACAGGTAACTGCCAAAATAAAGGAAACACCAACATAAAGTGTCTTAATAGGGTGCTGGGCCACAACGAGCCTCCAGAACAGCTTCAATGGTTTACATTGTTTTCACGCTCATCAAACCATTGTGACCATTCATGTCCTGAGGATGGGGGCATTGGCATGGTAGACAAAACATTGTCCAAAATAATGGCCTGTCCACCATTTTTATGCAGTACATGAACCTAAGCATGACGGGATGTTAAATGCTTAATTAACTCAGGAACCACAACTATGTGGAAGCAACTGCTTTCAATATACAGTTCACAAAAATATTAACGCAACATGTAGTGTTGGTCCCATGTTTCATGAGCTGAAATAGAAGATCCCAGAAATTCTCTCAAATTTTGTGCACAAACTTGTTTATATCCTTGTTAGTGAGAATTTCTCCATTGCCAAGATAATCCATCCACCTGACAGTTGTGGTATAGCAAGAAGCACAGGTGCACCTTGTGCTGGGGACAATAAAAGGCCACTAAAATGTGTAGCTTTGTCACACAGCACAATGCCACAGATGTCTCAAGTTTTGAGGGAGCGTGAAATTGGCATGCTGACTGCAGGATTGTCCACCAGAGCTGTTGCAAGAAAACTGAATCTTCATTTCTCTACCATAAGTAGCCTCCAACGTCATTTTAGAGAATTTGGCAGTACGTCCAACCGCAGACCACGTGTAACTACGCCAGCCCAAGACCTCCACATCTGGCTTCTTCACCTGCGGGATTGTTCGAGACCAGCCACCCAGACAGCTGATGAAACTGTGGGTTTGCACAACCAAAGAATTTCTGCACAAACTATCAGAAACCGTCTCAGGGAAGCTCATCAAGCATATTCGTCATCCTCACTAGGGTCTTGACCTGACTGCAGTTTGGTGTCGTAACCGACGTCATTGGGCAAGCGCTTTGCTAATGTCAACGTTGTGAACAGAGTGCCCCCTGGTGGCGGTGGGGTTATGGTAGGGGCAGGCATAAGCTATGGACAACAAACACAATTGCATTTTATTGATGGCAATTTGAATGCACAGAGATAAAGTGACGAGATCCTGAGCCCATTGTCGTGGCATTCATCCGCCGCCATCACCTCATGCTTCAGTATGATCATGTCGCAAGGATCTGTGCACAATTCCTGGAAGCTGAAAATGTCCCAGTTCTTCCATGGCCTGCATATTCTCACCAGACATGTCACCCATTGAGCATGTTTGGGATGCTCTGGATCGACATGTACGACAGTGTGTTCCAGTTCCCGTCAATATCCAGCTAATTCGCACAGCCACTGAAGGGGAGTCGGACAACATTTCACAGGCAACAATCAACAGCCTGATCAACGATTTGTGAAGGAGATGTGTCACGCTGCACGAGGCAAATGGTGATCCATGTCCCTAACTTTTTTTATGATATCTGTGACCAACAGATGCATATCTGTATTCGATATGTGGGTGCAAGTGGGTGCAACTCAATACTAGGAAGGTGTTCCTAATGTTTGTACACTCTGTCCCACATATTTTGTTTGTTAGCATAGAAAACCATATAAACAGCAACATCCTAGTGAGACAGAGAACCCCCTGTGTTAGCGTATGCGCTACTGGTGTTGAAGTCAGGTGCAGGAGAGTAGAGAGTTGTGATCAGGGGCACACTTTATTCGGCAGAAGCAGACGACAGACGGACGCAAAAGTGTTCAACAAACCTCCAGCCAAAGGCAAAAGTGCAAAGCGCGACAAAGTCACAAATAAGCAAAAATGTTTAACAATTAAACATACTCCGGGTTGAAATATAGTACCCGGGGAAAAACCAGCTAGGTGCATCAATACAAAACACGTAACAAAACAATCCCACACAAAGACATGGGGGGGAACAGAGGAATATATATATGCAGTGTGATTAGGGAATGTAAACCAGGTGTGCGGGGAACAAGACAAAACAAATGGAACAATGACAAAAGGAGCGGCGATGGCTAGAAGACTGGTGACGTCGACCGCCGAACGCCGCCCGAGCAAGGAGGGGAGCCGACTTCGGCGGAAGTCGTGACACCCTGGGAAAAACTGCTTGAATCAACGTTGTTTCCTCATCATTTCAACCAGAAAATGCAATGTGAAGACTTTGAATCAACATGAAAAACTGAATGGACTTGAATAAAGTAATCAACGTAAGGAATTTGAACCTAAATTGAACCTAAATCCAATGGCGGTGAAATGTTTTGTTTATTTCAAGTTACATTTTCATTAGTTTATAACTCAACCAAATGTAAATCAAAATTAGACGTTGAACTGACGTCTGTGCCCAGTGGGAACCAACATGGTGGAAAGGAAACTGTGTTCCTGTTGACTCGAGCAGCGCTACACCGCAAGGAGGAGAGAGGAGCTGAGAGACATTATTTATGTAATGGGTTGCGTCTGAAATGGCACCCTATTCCCTATATAGTGCACTAGTTTTGGCATGGGTCCATAGGAGTTTGTTCAAAGGTAGTGCACTATGTTGGGAATAAGGTGCCATTTGGGACGCAAACACGCACAATATATTCCTTCCTTGAGGTATTGCCACATTTCCTCGGACAGTTTAAGCACTGTAATTTAGAGCGCATCTTTGTGTGCTGTGGACGTACAGTAGCCTGATAATTGTTTAAATCTGGGGGTTTTTCCCAGAGAGCCCTGCGTGTGTGGAGTGGAGAAGGTTATTAAAAGCCCTTTTCCATACTGCGGGGAACATTCCCCTAGTCTGAGGAAGTGTTAATAAGCTCTCTTTAATACGGGTGCAGAGCATTTCCCAGGTGATGCAAGGCAGTTGTGAAGCATTCGCCAGAACCAGCCTGCGTTGCTAGTTAACCCTTTCTGGTGTAGCCTTTGTTGCTTTTAGGCATTTACTTACGCCATGGAAAGTAAAGCCATTAATGAAATCTGTGCAATACTTAAGGTCGGCATAGTGCCGTAATAGACTGGAAGAGAGCAACATGGAACCATACTGTAGCCCACCTCAATGATCAGAGTGGAACTGTTTTCAAACCTGGGTTCAAATAGTATTTGTTTTCTTTTCAAACGCTGTAGCTGTGTTTGATTGAGGTTGTCTGGCATCATGGAATCAATGGAATACTCCCAAAAGTGCCAGTCCCTCCAATCTGGCACTTCAGCTGGCTCAATACAATCCTCAAAGTAGCAGAAAGAAAACAAATACTATTCACACCCAGATCTATTGTGCTTGTGCACATGGGAGAACATGTAGGGTGTGGGTATGTATGGAGAGCGGTGGAGATAGCTGTGGTCCTCTGTTTGTCCTTCTTGGCTCAAGAGACAGATGCTATATCCCAGTGTGACTGAGATTCCATATGGACCCACTCCACAAAGCAAACAGAAAAGGCTGGATCACCAGAAGGAATAGTCCTTTGAGTAATAAGGAGGAGAACTAAGCTGACGATACGACAACTATTCCAGTTACCACCCCCAGCTCTCCGAACTGAAACCCTTCTTTCCCCCTAGCAAAACCTATAGCTATGCACACGTACATGAGCAGGTTCATAGCAAGTGGAGCTATCTATCGTCTAGTATTTGGAGGCCTGAGGCCCCCCGGACTCAACCCTTAAACACATACATTGACCATATGAAAAGTCCACATGAAAATGTGTATCCCATAATCAATTATGATATAGTAAACTACAACTCAATATCCCCACCTGCTCTTTGATCATATAGGATCCAATCGCTTATCCCCTGGTCACAAACAGACAGGACTGTCTCGCTCTCGTTCTAGCGCTCTCTGTCTCGCTCTCTCGCTCTCTCTTTTCCTCCCCATCTCCCTCCCCACTCTCTCTCACCCTCTCGCTCCATCCCCTCCCTGGCCAGAGAGAAGACAGGGCTGTGTTTGCCCTCTCCCCTGGGATGTAACTGAGAAGCCTCATATCAGCCCCCCTCCACTCAGAGCCAACAGAACCTATATTACAAAATATGATTTATAGCCCCTAAATACAGCGGTGAAGTGTCTGTAATAAGACAAGGAGCTTATAAAGATGGACGTGTGATTAAGAACAGAGCAGATCCTCATCTGCCTAGGTCACCGCGGAGAGAGAGATTAACAAAGCCTCTGTGCACCAGATGTACAAAGGTCTCAAAGGTAAAAAAGACCTTGGATATTAGGAAGACATGTCGTCAGACACCGCCCAGTGCACTGCACAGGCCCTCGGTGGGAGAGTACAATACAAAAGAGAAAAAGACTGCGTCTCTCTCTACACCGTACAATAAGCTGCAGCAGCAGTATTTATCTAGGCATGTAATCAGCCCAGACATAGAAAAACAATGCATGTACACAGGGGTCAAAGAATTCAATTGGACCACTGAGAAACAACCCCTTTTTCCTCCTGCGTCTGTCTACCCGGCCCGTTTTACTCCTCAACAATTACAAATGGCCACTGTGATGTAATCCAGGACGCAGTTCCTTAATTGTGGCATTTTGTTGAAGGGTAGTGACTCCCAGGGATCCTCTGAGAAGCCTGCTCCCCCCCTCACTCTTCCTTCTCCCGCCTCTCTCCCCTCTCTCCCCCACCCCCCTACCTCCTGGGAGCAGGGACTGAGTCTGGTTTCAGTCACATGTAGAGAGACAGTCTGGTGGCCGTGGCTGTGGCTGTTAGAGTCAGGCCCTGCTTTACATTGCTTTGAGCTGGGCTGGGCTGGGCTATGCTGGAATGTGCCTGTGCTGTGAGGTGGGGCAGAGGCCCCTCTGCTGCAGACTGACCGAAGGGGGAAAGATCTGATTTAAGTCTGCCCCCGTGGGACTCGTTGAGCTAATGAGAGGGATACACGTCCCTCAAGCCGCCTGTCAGAGGACAGACAACAGCAGAGATTTTCTCTCCTCTCCTCTCCCCTCCCCACCTTCTCCTCTCTTCTCCTCTCCTCTAATTTACTCTCCTCTTCCCCCTTCTCCTCTCCTTTCCGCTTCACACCCCACCTCTCCCTCTCTCAAGCTCAGGCTGTCCATGCTGATCAGCAGGAGAACTGGGGAATGCATTATAGATCATGCATCAGTATTATGGGACTTCTTTAGCAGAAGTGACCTCAATGCAATGCACAGACAGGGCTGGTAAAGGCTCTTGCTATGAGTCTCGAGGCGTGTGTCAGGCATGGTCGCATAATGATCACGTCTCTCTGTGTGGTCTAAAGAGTATACTACATCTGGCTGGGATGGATGGTAGAAAAGGACAGGAGGACTCCAGTCCCAAGTCTGCCAGTAAGCCTGAGGCATTTCCCCAGTCTGTGTCTGTGTGTGTGAGAGAGCCCTACTCACTATGACTAAGAGTGCCTGCTTCTGCAAGCCTCCCCGGGTCCTGCATTGCCTCATCATATACTGTATGAGCTCAAAATGGGTTGGGGCCCCAAGGGTCTCGCTATGGGGACTAGGCTTGGCCTGAAAGCCTGGGAAACATGTAGATACTTGACCATATAGACGCCAAGAACACATACGCATGTACGCACACACACAAAGACACACACAGACACGTACATGTATGAACACACGCTCTCTCCAAACACCTAGTGAGCTAACAATCAGTCTGAAGGTACAGTATATGACAGGGGGAAAACTGGTCATGGGAAGACCGTCTGTAGTTAAGCAGGGTGGGGAGCGTCACTAATATGGGCGTCCGGTAGCCTTGCGGTTAGTGAGATGAGTCAGCAACAGTTGCACCCTTGAGAATGGCACTTGACCCTTCAAAAGAACAGCTCCCCAGGTACCCAGTGTGGCAGCCCCCTGCACCTTTCCAAAAACATGTACGTGTGTCTTTCTTTTGCTTGCAAATGACCAATAAAGTCATCTTAATATGAAACACCCTTCCCCTTTCCCATCCTCAAATCCCTTTCCTCACAACTCTACTCCCAAAATACCTCTTATTCCTCAAAACTAAACTTCATGGGAAGCCTTTCGATGACACAGATTGCAAGTTCATTATAGATGTAGATAGTACATCAATAATACATTCACAAGTTCACTTTTACTGTAACCCACGTTCTACTCAGAGGAGAGATCCCGTTAGCTACCGGTTAAAAAGGTGCCTGCTTTGACATGTCAGATATGAATCACTGGGGATGAATGGAGCATCGTTCATCCCATCTATGCCTGCAAGGACTGAACAGGAGGGTTTGAAGTCTCATTACATAATGAGAGTGGCGTGTCAAAGCCCAGCTTTGACAATGTGTCATTTGGTCATTGAGTGTGCCGTACCCTTAAATTCACACCGGCCCAGAATAAGGTGGGAACGGAGATGAAAGGAGTGAGACAGCAACCACAGAGAGAGAGAAAAGAAAAGGAGGGGGAAAAACTGGCCCAGTCAAAATTGCCCGGAGATAATTAGAGGGGAGAATCCTGTCACGCCACGCGATTACTCTATTCTTGTGATAACCAAGAAATGCCACAGTCAGGTCAGGTCTATAATCTGGCAAAGGCTAAACGCTGGCGGGAAAGAGGGGCGCTAAGGGACAAACAGACACAGTATGGTGAGAGAGTTCCCACTGTCAGGAGTACATACTATTATGATAGATTGAGAGAGTTGTGTGAGTAGATATAACTCAGTGAAAGAGTTGTGTGAGTGGTACACACTAGAACACACTAGCATACCACAACACCAAGAGAGTTTTGTAAGTAGTGTACACATGATATAATTGCCCAAAATGGAACATGGGAGGCTCCAGTGACACCATTTCCACACCCACTGACACTCACACATCCACCCCCCCATACAGAGCTTGTGAGTGATAAAAGCCATTGAGAACCAAAATAATGAAGAGCCTTAAAATACGGAGATGACAGCATCAGTTACACACACTAGTGAAAAATCGAAAACTAACTAGTTAAATGTAAACAAAAGTTAATGCAACAGTCACATCAGGTTAAGAATGAAATGTCAGTTTTGAGAGAATGACTCATGCAGCATGTGGGAGGATCGAACCTTATTAAAGCCTCGTAAACCGGGAGCATCTAAATTACATCTTTAAATATGAATTACCAAAGAAGAACCCACCAATTTAGTATCCATGTCGTCCGGTGATGGACAGGCTCATTCAGTGATTCAGAACCATGTGCCATGGGAAACGGGTTACACTGAAAAATCACACCAGGGCAGGAAGATTGTGTAACAACCAGCTTAACCAGTCCCTCCAGGATTTTGCAGGGATTTTATGTGATATTTGCAGGCAAAAATGCTTGATTTTGCTGAGGCAATTCTGAGATTTTGCATGGTAATATGCGCTGATTTGTCCAATTTGTCACGAAAATGCGCTGACGAGGGAAAAAGTTTGTCGGAGTGTGGCTTGATTGAACCATATTATGCGGTAATGGGTCAGTGATGTGTCAGTTTTATGCGATAATATTGCGATGATTTAACTGTTTTAGGCAGAAATACTGTGGTGATTGGTCCAATTTGTAAGCCCTCACATAATACGCAGCGAATTGTTGATTTTGCAAGAAAAATTGCAATCACAGAACGGTAGAATACTGGAGGGAATGCTTAATGATGATCAACAGCCTCATCACACAGACATGGGAGGAAACATGAGAACTGTGTTTGCGGTAAAGAGAGAGAACACTACATCAAAATGGGGCCCCTGTCGGTGACAGAATCATATACACATCTGTTGGTTTGATTCAGAACCGCTTGACTTCTGTGGATCAATTAGCACTTTCCCCTCAGTAGCTGCATCCGCTTCATCTGACAAAGATTTATGCCTGGGAGAGGGTGCTGTAACTTCAGACATTTTTTTTCCTCTCTCCCCCTTCCTCTACCTCTCTCTCTCTCTCTCTCTCTCCCTTCCTTCTCAAGTTGAATCCCTCCTCCAATACCCTCTGAACACCCTCCTTTTTAGCAGTGATCTTTGAAAATATACAAACATGACACTGAACCTATGATTAACACCGGTGTTGCTCTGAAGCCAGAGGAAGTCAAATACAGCCCAGGATGTGACCAGTACCTCTCCCTCTCTCTCTCTCTCTCTCTCTCTCTCTCTCTCTCTCTCTCTCTCTCTCTCTCTCTCTCAATTCAATTCAATTCATTAGACTTTTTTGACATGGCAAATTTTATTGGTCACATGCACGTATTTAGCAGATCTTATTGCGAGTGTAGCGAAATGCTTGTGTTCCTGCGAAATACAACAATATTAATGAGAATAACAATACTACATTAAAGCAATACTAGTAGACCAGTCTCAACATGACTGAGAAGCCACATGACATGGTACGAAAGCCAAAACAAAACCAAAATGGGAAATATTATTGACATTAAATTCCACTTTTCACTGGCTGTCCCTCAGGTTGTTGCAGGAGGACACATATTTGGCCGCCAAAAACTTTACGTTTTGGCTTTTCAACCAATAAATATGTTTTTTTAAATTATAGTTTCAAATTCTTTTTACGTAATAATAAGGGAAGAAAGATTCTCTTAAGTCTGAGTATTTGTCACAGTGTAATAGGAAATGCAGTTCTGTTTCTACCTCTCCCCTGGAGCAGAGTGAGCGCAGCCTGTCCTCTCTGGGCAGCCAGGTTTACCTGTGACGACCGATCACTATAGCCAGACTGTGCTCACTGAGTCTGTACCTAGTCAGTGCTTTCCTCCGTTTTCTATCAGTCACAGTGGTCAGATAGTCTGTTTAGAGCCAAATAGCATTGAAGATTACTTTGATTTTTTGTGGTGTCTTACCAATAGGTAATATATTTTTGCTTTGTGATCCTTTGGTTGAGCCAGATTTTCTCAGTGCTATCCTGAGGCTCTAAATCAAATCAAATCAAATTTACTGGTCACATACACGTTTAGCAGATGTTATTGCAGGTGTAGCGAAATGATTGTGTTTCTAGCTCCAACAGTAATATCTAACAATTTCACAACAATACACACAATACACACAAATCTAAAGTAAAGAAATGGAATTAAGAATATCTAAATATTTGTGTCAGAACGGCATAGACTAAAATACTGTAGAATGGAATAGAATACAGTATATACATGTGAGATGAGTAATGAAAAATATGTAAACATTATTAAAGTGACTAGTGTTCCATTATTTAAGGGGCCAGTGATTTCAAGTCTATGTATATAGGGCAGCAGCCTCTAATGTGCTAGTGATGGCTATTCAACAGTCTGATGACCTAGCGATAGAAGCTGTTTTTCAGTCTCTCGGTCCCAGCTTTGATGCACCTGTACTGACCTCGCCTTCTGGATGATAACGGGGTGAACAGGCAGTGGCTCGGGTGGTTGTTGTCCTTGATGATCTTTTTGGCCTTCCTGTGACATCGGGTGCTGTAGGTGTCCTGGAGGGCAGGTAGTTTGCCCCCGGTGATGCGTTGGGCAGAATGCACCACCCTCTGGAGAGCCCTGCGGTTGCGGGCGGTGCAGTTGCCGTACCAGGCGGTGATACAGCCCGACAGGATGCTCTCAATCATGCATCTGTAAACATTTGTGAGGGTTTTAGGAGCCAGGCCAATTTTTTTCAGCCTCCTGAGGTGAAGAGATGCTATTGCGCCTTCTTCACCACCCTATCTGTGTTGGTGGACCATTTCAGCTTGTCAGTGATGTGTACGCTGAGGAACTTGAAGCGTTCCACCTTCTCCACTACTGTCCCATCAATGTGGATAGGGGGGTACTCCCTTTGTTTGTTTCCTGAAGTCCATGATCAGGTCCTTTGTTTTTTTTACGTTGAGGGAGGCACCACACTCCCAGGGCTCTCACCTCCTCCCTGTAGGCTGTCTCGTCATTGTTGTTAATCAGGCCTACTACTGTTGTGTTGTTTGCAAACTTGATGATTGAGCTGGAGGCGTGCGTGGCCACACAGTGATGGGTGAACAGGGAGTACAGGAAGGGGCTGAGCACGCACCCCTGTGGGGCACCTGTGTTGAGGATGTGGAGGTGTTAATGTTGGAGGTGTTGTTTCCTACCTTCACCACATGGGGGCGGCCCGTCAGGAAGTCCAGGACCCAGTTGCACAGGGCGGGGTTCAGACCCTCTATGGGGTTGGTTTGGGTTAGTGAACTGAGCCACAGAACCAGCTTACTGAGGGGACTCTTTTTTTTATCTCTCTCTCTCTCTCTCTCTCTCTCTCTCTCTCTCTCTCTCTCTCTCTCTCTCTCTCTCTCTCTCTCTCTCTCTCTCTCTCTCTTTCCAGATCAATAAAACCAACATCCCTGCTGCATGTGTGTGTATGTGTGTGGGGGGCTTCTGATCTGACACATTAAGTGTCTGACAGTACAAAACCCCCTAAGAAGCATCCCCATCCACTAAACAGACACACAGGCATACACACACGCGCCCACACACACGCCACTAAAAACAATTTCTCACACACAGATACGCACACATATCCTTTGCACACTATCTGTCTTTCTTTTTTTCTCTCTCACACACACACATGCACACACACACACACACAAATAAACTGCTGGGACACACTTCACTGAGCAGAGGGAGCTGGGCTGTAGACACAAACAGTTAACAAATCTCACAGGAGGCAGGTAAAGAAAGAATGAGCTTGCAACAGGATTCCAGGGCCACGGTGCTCCATTTACACTTTCAACTCCCCCCTTCCTTATCTCTGAGATTAGCCTCGATAAGAGAATTATAAACCCAGCCAGGCATCTAAAGCTTCCTGGGGGGTCAACGGCATGATGAGAGACAGCCATGAGGAGACGGCTGCCTCAGAACCGTTTACCCCCACCCACCCTCCACCCAACCTCCTAACCCCCACCCCACGGCCCCACTCATACGGGGTACCACCTGTGCCCGTGCTCCCCTCCTCTCTCCTTTATCAGAGAGCGGAGGAGAGGGGGGAATGAGTGGGGCTCTTTCAGATAGCCTTGCTTCCGTGACTTCCTTCCTGAACATTCCAGGTTTTTGTGACCCTACTTCAAGGACAAAGAGCTAGAACACTTTCTTATTTCCTCAAGATTCAGAAGGAGAAGGAAAAAAACTAGTCACAGGGTGTAAGGGAGACCACGTGAATCATAGGGGTTAATGCCCCCCCATATCAAAATAATAGCAGTAAGTCTGGAATGAAATGTCATATTTTGTCAGGCAATATTTGAAGAGCTGGCTTGCAGATGTTTCATGCAAGATGTTTCATCTGGAAAATTAGGCAAGTCTTCGAGATTCCACAAAGGGATGGAGAATGTCTATATGAGGAATTATGGTTACTAATTGGACAAATAAATCACACAGATATCACCCCCTAATGGCCTTTAGCTACGTCACGTTCAACTGCAGAGCAAAGAGAAATAACGAGACTGAAAATATTTCAATAGATGAAATTGATCTGTAAAAAATAAAGCAGAAGATACCGTACAGTGGAGCTCTGCATATTTCTATTTGAATCACCTTGGTCTTTCATCCATTTCAATTACAGTTTGTTCAGAGAGACACAGAGAGAGAGACAGCCAGCCAGCCAGCCAGCCAGACAGACAGACAGACAGACAGACAGAATGTGTGTGTGTGTGTGAGAGAGAAAGAGAGATACTGTAGTTTACTGACCCTCTATCCTCTGGGGATGCTGTCAAACAGCAGGCTAATATTGATCTGTATGAAGTGATCCTGAGTCTGAGGAACTAGCATGCTCGCTTTATTAGCCTCGCCTCGTTTTGGATTTGCCTACTGACTTTGAAATCAAGGTTCTGCTCTGGGAAATTCACCAGAGAACCGGAGAACAACTCATCCGCCAGAGGACAATTCATCTTGCCAGTCATCTAACCACGAGACATACCGTATGTTGTTGACATATGCTATACAGTGTATTATATCCTCGAAACCACAAACCACCTGCATTGACCCTTTTTTGCACTAACTCTCTTGCACTGACTATGCACACACACAGGACTCTACCTACACACTTACACATACATACACTGACATCCTAACACACACATAACACACACACACATGCATACGCATGCACACACGCACATGCACACACACACACACACGCACACCACACACACACACACACACACACACACACACACACACACACACACACACACACACACACACACACACACACACACACACACACACACACACACACCCACACACACACTTACCACATACACTGCTATTACTGTCTATTATCTATTCTATTGCCTAGTCACATTACCCCTACCTACAAAGACTCAGTAATGTTACTGGTACTCACTGTACAGTATATAGCCGTGTTACAGTATTTTTACTTGTTATCGTGATTTGTTATTCACCATGTATTTATTCCCTGTGTCACTATTTCAATATATAATTTGTTTTTTATTTAACTCTACATTGTTGGCAAAGGACCCATAAGTAAGCATTTCACTGTTAGTCTGCACCTGGTGTTTACAGACAAACAGGGTCAGCACTAAGGCACCATAGAGATTTATCACACCACTGGGTTCTCACAAAGTGCATGTCATTTCAGAATTGTTTTTTTTCTCCCAACAGCAGGGAATAGCTAGGTGCCCATACTCATCACCCCTCCCTTGGGCAAATCCTTACGTAATGCCTCAACTCGCCAAGAGCTGAGAGTTTATAAGGGAGTCACAGGAAAACTGGTGTCATATCTACCAGTCCGCCACACCTTCCAATACCCTTCTTCGCCTCCACTCAAAAACAACGAGTCTCGGCGTCAGTCCATCAGTGATTCATTCTTCGACTCTGTCATCTCCATTCAATGACGCACCCTGTGCCCAGGGCATAATTAAATAACGTTTTCAAATAGTGAATGAGATTGCAGCTGCATCAACACGGAACGCACCTCTCTTACTCTGAGCCATCTCCTGTTCACCAATAGGCTCTCTCGCTCTGATTCTCTTGCTTGTGGACTGGCACCAACAGTACCACAGGCAAATCATATTCATCCTGAATCTGATACCCCCTGTCCCCCCTCCCCCCAAAAAAATCCACCTCACCAACCAGCCGCCCGGGCCGCACCATGTTAATTTAATCCAACAACACTTCCTATAGCAGCCTGTTAATGTCAGAATCAATTTCCTCTGCGTTCTCTGTAACCCAGAAAAGAGCACCACCCTACCACTTCGCCAGGAACCTTCCTTGGTTTAGTGTTTCCCAACAAACGGCAAATATGCTTCAGTACCAATAAACGTACCCCTGATATTTATTGGGCTGTAATACAAATATTCCCTCCCTTCTCAGCAAAATGCCCACCCCCCTTTCCTACACGCACGCACGCACACGCGCACGCACGCACGCACGCACACACACACACACACACACACACACACACACACACACACACACACACACACATCGGCCACAAGGTATTTGCAATTCTAATGAGGGGCAGAAGATGAAAGGGATGTTATGTTCTGCGTTACAGTACATGGGTAAGCTTAGTGTGACGGTGAGAGGTGAGGGAGAGGATCACAGAGGGAGGAAATTGAGAACACTGCTTGATTAAAGAGCTCTGGAATATCTAACCTTTGACTGCACTAAGAGTCACTTTAACACAGTGCTGCCCAGACATCATATGCCAGGCTATTCATGTGTATGAAGGGTACGCTGGGGAATGAGAGGTGTAGGGTGGGTGACGGGTTCCTCAAATTTGACCTGGAAGTCCTCTATTTCATCATATCCCTGACTCAGACATCTGGGAATGCTGCAGTAAAACCACTAAATGAAACTGGCAGTAATTATTCTGTGTATAATATTACTCTGCAGAACGACAGGGCAGAGAAGGCAACATACTACACCTACACTGTGCTATAAAGGTAGACAATTTGCACATCGGCTGAGACATGGGAGAATTGGGGTTACCTGAACATCGCACTTTGTCTTTGGTAGTTCTTTCTATGAAAATACGACATGAAAATGTGGACTGAAGATTAAAAGGTTGGTTTTGCATAGAGCAATGTATACAACTTAAAGGGATACTTCAGGACTTTGGCAATGAGGCTCTTTATTTACTTCCCCAGTGTCAGATAAACTCGTAGATGTCATTTTTATATATCTGTGTCCAGTAGGAAGGAAGTTAGACATTGTTTCGTGAGCAAATGCTAACTAGTTAGCAGTTGCGCTAGCGCTAGTTAGCAACTTCCTTCAAACTGGACACAGATGCATAAAAATGGTATCCACGAGTTTCTCCCATGTCTCAGCCCATGTGCAAAATGTCTACCTTTATAGCACAGTGTAGGTGTTGCTTGTTGCCTTCTCTGCCCTGTCGTTCTGTGGAGTAATAGTCCCTGCAGAATAACTGTTAATGGTTTTATTGCAGTGTTCCCAGATATCTGTGTCAGGGATATGAAATAGAGGATTTTCTAGTTCAAATTTGAGGACCCGTCACCCACCCTACACCTCTCATTCCACAGCGTACCCTTTATACACATGAATAGCCTGGCATATGATGTCTGGGCAGCACTGTGTTAAAGTGACTCTTAGTGCAGTCAAAGGTTAGATATTCCAGAGCTCGTTAATCAAGCAGTGTTCTCAATTTCCTCCCTCTGTGTTCCTCTCCCTCACCTCTCACAGTCACACTAAGCTTACCCATGTACTGTAACGCAGAACATAACAACCCTTTAATCTTCTATCCATCATTAGAATTGCATACACTTTGCGGCCGGTGTGTGCGTGCGTGTGTGTGTGTTTGTGTGGGTGTGTGTGTAGGAGATGGGGGTGGGCATTTGGCTGAGAAGGGAGGGAATACTTGTATAAAAGTCCAATAAATATCGGTTGTAAGTTTATTGATTGTGAAACATATTTGCTGTTTGTAATCCCAAAGTATCCCTTTAAGTTAACAAATAGTAGGCCTACTATAAACAATACCCACCTATTCAGTTTAAACTAAAACTTTCACTAACCCTCCCAAAACATAACCAATATCTGTCTTGTTGTTCACTTGAGAAAAGCACTTTTTACCACTTGGAAGCAAAGAATCATAACATTTTAACTAATTCAATAGGATAAAATGTTTAGTTGTCTGAGGGGCAGCACATTCAGGCCTACATGCAGAGAGGACTTCCAGTCACGACTGCCTATTTTCCCTGTGTTGATTTGATATTACATTTACTAGATGCTCTTATCCAGAGTGACTTACAGGAGAAATTAGGGTTAAGTGCCTTGCTCACGGGCACAGCGGTTATTGGCCCAGTACTCTTAACTGCAAGGCTACCTGCCGCCCAGATTGAGATTTGAGATGCTAATCAAAACAACTTCTGTTTCCGCGAGTGCATGCAAATATTGTATTTCTTTTTACATTTCTAAGTGTTTGATTACTTTTCTGTATCGTTCCAAGGTTAAGTTTAGGCACTACCTCCGAATTCTTAAGGTTAGACATGAACTCCTATATTCTTAAGGTTAGGCATTAACTCTGAATGGTTAAGGTAAGAGTTAAGGTTTGGGTTAGGCTTAAAACTAAAATATCAAAAACAACTTTATGTTGCTGCATTCAAACATGCAACCTGAGGCAGATAATCACATCCATCTGCCATCCCCATCCACCACGACCTAGTAAAACCAAAACCTACTTGAAGGTAACAGCTCTCACTGTTGCCCCTAGTGGCCAGTTTTCATGTAATCTCCTGACATCCTCAGACATGGATGGACATCAAATATTGACTTGTATAATGTCAGTATTTGCCTGGGTAGGGGTGCATTTGCTGGTAGGTACTGGTTGTTAATTTCGGTATAGATTGGCCTACAAATACTATAGCCTGTAATGCACATATAGGTATGTTTATATTACAAACTATTACAAATAAATATGCAATTGTACAACCATGCTTACTCAGTCAGAAATAATGACCCTCTGAACTGACTGAGATGTGTACAAACACTTATTTCACGCCAAAACAAGTTTATTGCTGCAAATGTCCACTTCCTCTCCTTGAGCCCAACCCAGACATTGTTCTATGGGTCCCCTCTCCCCTTCCCCCGCAAATAGTTCCTTATCAATACTCTTTCAGCCCCCTCATCAATCACACTGTAAAACCCCTTTACTTCTCCTGAGCAACAGTTGTTTCCTCGCAGGCCAGTCTGTTGCTAAGGTCCGGCAACTGCTCTCCCTTTCCTGCCTGCTGGTCAGAAGGCTAATAAAAATGTCCTGGTCGTTCAGAAGACACCCAGTGAGGGGGAAGGTGCAGGGTCACAGATTAGGACAGCCTGTACACCACTGGTATGCGGGGAGGGGAGTGGGAAGGTCTCTTTGTAGCTGGACCTCCAAACTCCAAGAGAATGATAAATAACATACAGTTGAAGTCAGAAGTTTACATACACCTTAGCCAAATACATTTAAACTCAGTTTTTCCAAGTTCCTGACATTAAATCCTAGTAAAAATTCCCTGTCTTAGGTCAGTTAAGATCACCACTGTATTTTAAGAATGTGAAATGTCCGAATAATAGTAGAGAGAATGATTAATTTCGTCTTTCATTTTTTTCATCACATTCCCAGTGGGTCAGAAGTTTACAGACACTCAATTTGTATTTGGTAGCATTGCCTTTAAATTGTTTAACTTGGGTCAAACGTTTCAGGTAGCCTTAAACAAGCTTCCCACAATGAGTTGCGTGAATTTTGGCCCATTCCTCCTGACAGAGCTGGTGTAACTGAGTCAGGTTTGTAGGCCTCCTTGCTCGCACACGCTTTTTCAGTCTTCCCACAAATGTTCTGTGGGATTGAGGTCAGGGCTTTGTGATGGCAACCAATACCTTAACTTTGCTGTCCTTAAGCCATTTTGCCACAACTTTGGAAGTATGCTTGGGGTCATTGTCCATTTGGAAGACCCATTTGCGACCAAGCTTTAACTTCCTGACTGATGTCTTGAGATGTTGCTTCAATATATCCACATAATTTTTCTGCCTCATGATGCCATCTATTTTGTGAAGTGCACCAGTCCCTCCTGCAGCAAAGCACCCCCATAACATGATGATGCCACCCCCATGCTTCATGGCTGGGATGGTGTTCTTCAGCTTGCAAGCCTCCCCCTTTTTCCTCCAAACATAGGCTAATATGTTTGCCATAACGATGTTCATTATGGCAAACAGTTCTATTTTTGTTTCATCAGACCAGAGGACATTTCTCCAAAAAGTATGATCTTTGTCCCCATGTTCAGTTGCAAACTGTAGTCTGGCTTTTTTATGGTAGTTTTGGAGCAGTGGCTTCTTCCTTGCTGAGCGGCCTTTCAGGTTATGTCGATATAGGACTCGTTTTACTGTGGATATAGATACTTTTGTACCTGTTTCCTCCAGCATCTTCACAAGGTCCTTTGCTGTTGTTCTGGGATTGATTTGCACATTTCACACCAAAATATGTTCATCTCTAGGACACAGAATGCGTCTCCTTCCTGAGCAGTATGACGTCTGCATGGTCCCATGGTGTTTATACTTGTGTACTATTGTTTGTACAGATGAACTTGGTACCTTCAGGCGTTTGGAAATTGCTCCCAAGGATGAACCAGACTTGTGGAGGTCTAACATTTCTTTTAATGATTTCTTTTGATTTCCCCATGATGTCAAGCAAAGGGGCACTACAACAGAAAATTTGTGGGCAGAACTGAAAAAGTGTGTGGGAGCAAGGAGGCCTACAAACCTGACTCAGTTACACCAGCTCTGTCAGAAAGAATGGGCCAAAATTCACGCAACTTATTGTGGGAAGCTTGTGGAAGGCTGCCCAAAATGTTTGACCCAAGTTAAACAATTTAATGGCAATGCTACCAAATTCTAGTTGAGTGTATGTAAACTTCTGACCCACTGGGAATGTGATGAAAGAAAGCAAAGCTGAAATAAATCATGCTCTCTTCTATTATTCTGACATTTCACATTCTTAAAATAAAGTGGTGATCCTAACTGACCTAAGACAGGGAATTTTTACTAGGATTTAATGTCAGGAATTGTGAAAAACTGAGTTTAAATGTATTTGGCTAAGGTGTATGTAAACCTCCGACTTCAACTGTATGTGCTATCGTGAGAATGATTGTTGCGAAATCTCGACTTAATAGATTCACTATTGCTGTCAAAGTCATTCCAAAGGCTAGTTTTGACAGAGCAAATTAAGTGTAATCATACTTGTCAACCATATACAGTAACATCAATGATGCTATTTAGGCCTTATAGCCTTTCAGCCCAGGATTAAACTAAATATAGACAATACATACAGGCCTAGGGTTTCAAGCTTAGGTTAATATCACATGGAATTTACAAGTTAATAATAAATATGTTGGATTCAAGTCTTCATCTCAACCCAAAATCGAATTTAAAGAATAGGACTAAATCAAATCAAACTGTATTTAAAGTTTATGTGAATCCAACATATCAATTATTAATTTGTAGACCTACTGTAATTAAAGCCAGACTAAGTCATTGGCACAGATGGAACTATCCAAGCGGAAGATACATTTCCTTCAAATGTTGACATTTGGTTGCGTTGACAACCAAACAATATTCAATATCACTTTTGCAATACAGTAAAGAGCCTATTAACTTTTCAAAAAGTTAACAAATGTTATGTTGGACTCACTTCTCCATCTCAACCAAAAATTACAGTTAACAAGTAGGATTAAGCCAATCGCTCAGATAGAACTATCTAAGCAATAGATACATCTCCTTTAAATGTTGATATTTGATTGCATTGTCAACCAAATACAACCAAACTCAATATTACCTTTGTAATACTACAGTAAGTAGCCTAAAGTTAAGGCTATCTTACAAACTAATATAACAGTATTTATTCAACCTTAAAATGTGTAACAGATCATGGACACATTTTGAGGTTACACATTTTGAGGTTACTGTAACAACAAATGTCTTCTCACGTAATAGTAGAAAGTGTGCATGTTCAATATAGCATGCAAAGGTCGAGGTCTGTGGAAATATTCACAAATTGCTATAATAATCTGCAACGGTATTGATCACTTGTACTTTAATGTAATCTCGACTGCAATCCAGGTCATTTGGTTGAGCTATTAGATGAAGCACAGTGATTACACATTAAGTCGTTGTATAAATAAACACAATATTTGACATTGTACTCCCATTTTAAGTTTGATGTGTTTAAAATTGTTGAAATCATAGTGATAACACATTGAGAATTCAACAAACTTTTGGCTGTCTTTTTGAGTTGGTGAAAATAGGTTGTGATGTCATTGATCAACGTAGCAACCAAATATTACCCAATTCTCCACATTGAAATCTCGTGGTGTTCTCAGTGGGCTGTGTGTCTGAGTATTTGTGTGTGTGTGTGAGTTTGTGCGTGTGCGTGTGCGTGTGCGTGTGCGTGTGCGTGTGTGTGCGTGTGTGTGTGTGTGCGTGTGTGTGTGTGCGTGTGTGTGTGTGCGTGTGTGTGTGTGCGTGCGTGCGTGCGTGTGTGTGCGTACATGTGAGTGTGTGTGTCTGTAATAAGGGATCTGTTGTGTCTCAGACAGATGGCTTTGTGACTGATTTTGAGTGTTAGGGTGGAACAATGTGGGCAATCAGTGTACGTTTCTTTACATTTTAGAGCCAGGCTGTTGTTGGCCTCCCGTAACTCAATACATACACACAGACAGACATTATCACAGACACACACATACATGCAGAGAAACAACACACACAGAAATGCCTCTGCCAATGTGAGCCCATAATTTAATCTTATTCGATACGTACATGATATTATAAACTGGGTGTTTCGAGCCCTGAATGCTGATTGGTTGACAGCTGTGGTATATCAGACCGTATACCACAGGTATGATAAAACCTTTATTTGTACTGCTTTAATTGCGTTGGTAACCACTTTATAATAGCAATAAGGCACCTCTGGGGTTTGTGGTATATGGCCAATATACCATGGCTAAGGGCTGTGTCCAGGCACTCCGCGATGCTTCGTGCCTAAAAACAGCCCTTAGCCATGGTATATTGGCCATATACCACACCCACCCGTGACTTATTGCTTAATTAATAATGAAACCAGTGGGAGCCACATGTTTTCAACATTTGTCTGATGGTCGCTCTTCATGAATTCTCCATGTTTTATTTCAGAGTAAAGGGGACAGAAAATACCATTTCTCGGTATCGTGTTATAATGTCGAAATCACTCAGAAGGAAATGGAAAAAAAGAGGGGGCATAAATCTTCCCTGGTATGGGTTGCAGGGAAGGAAACTGTTATGTTGAAGAACAAGAAGCACATGTAGCGAACAAGCTACCAGGAAATTGGTATAGTCTTGTATGATTTTATAGGGATCTTGGGCATGCCCTTCAGATTAATTAGGATGTGGAGTGCAGAGGTATTTTTTACAGGAAACTAAGTTTGGAACCCCTGCTGTCTGCCTCAGGGCTCCAATCGTGAGTCAAAAACGTGGAAGACTCTGTAACCAAAGAAAAGGGGATAATGCAGGTCATATGCACCCACGGATGCACACACATGGCACACACACACACACACTCTCACACACACACAAACACACACACACATACGTGTGTTTACACACAAACGTAAATGCACACAGTCTCCAACAAATTCAAAAGTATAGAAAGAGTGTTGTGTTTGTCAACATTCTATGGTCCGTACTCATCCAGGTAGTAAGTACATAGTCTATGGGATTTATGACCTTTGGGTTTCAATAACATGGAGTTTCCAGTAAACCTAGTTAACTGGGAGACCACACCATACAACAGTTGTTTGTTTTTTTACGCCTTGGATATGTTGTTAAGGAAATGTTTGCTAATGACAAACCATGCCCACTGGGGAGGGGTAACATCTTGGCCTAGTACAGATCATTTATTGATTTGTTCGTAGTGTGTGTGTGTGTGTGTGTGTGTGTGTGTGTGTGTGTGTGTGTGTGTGTGTGTGTGCGCGTGGGTGCGTGCGTGCGTGCGTGCGTGCGTGCGTGCGTGCGTGCGTGCGTGCGTGTGTGTGCGTGCGTGCGTGCATGTGTCTGTGTGTGTGTGAGTGTAATGCTTTAATCCATCAGTAAAACTTAAGTACTAACACAGAATCTCAGAACAACTTTCCTAATCTAGTACCTGTCTCTATTACATTATCCCTTTGTGTGTTGTCTGCTGCCATGTGCATGGGTTTTCTCTGCCCACCCAGGTAGTTACTCAAAAGTACACCGTGGTAACTTCGTCTTCTTTGTACTCAAATATGGAACTTCTGAAATTCCTGTGATTAACCGCAACCTAAATGCAAATCAAACAGACTTTAAAATCGTAGTTTGCAATCCTAATCTCTATGAGAAGTCAAATAGAACTGTGTGTGTGTGTGTGTGTGTGTGTGTGTGTGTGTGTGTGTGTGTGTGTGTGTGTGTGTGTGTGTGTGTGTGTGTGTGTGTGTGTGTGTGTGTGTGTGTGTGTGTGTGTGTGTGTGTGTGTGTGTGTGCGCATAAATATTGTGTTGCTTTACATATGACCCATGGCACTCTCAACATAAAGGGTGACTTGTGAATGGCGGCGAGGAGGAAGATGATTGTCAGAGTGTGTAGCACAGTGTCAGGACAAGCAGTTTCTAAATGTATGTTTACACAATCTAATGCACAAGGGGCAAAGGGCTTTTAATGTTTCCGGGTTTATTTATCCAACCCAGTGCCTGGCTAAGATGAAACCCCCCACACACACCCCCACCCACCCGAGTACAACCACAGCCCCTTTGCAGTCTCACCGTTCTTTCACCCCTTGCAAACCCTCCCATGACATCACAAACTCGAATAGACACCCCATAATCTGATTGGCTAAGAGCAAAATATGGTTTGGTGTAGGGAAAAACATGCAGTTATCCCTCTTTACAGGGATTATTTTTTTCCTTTCAAGGGAAATAAAGAGTATATTGTACAGTATATAAGAGCTATGAATCTGCCTCAGTAAGAAAAACATTTGCCATATTGGAGAAAGTCACTTTACATTTCATTACTCCTTTACTTGTGTAATTTTCTTTTTATATCCAGTATGAATATATACTTTTCCCCTTTCTTTTATATGAAGAAAGGGGAAAATAATGTGACCTCATTTTGAAGGAGAAGAAAGAAATCTAAATTCTATAAGATAATACCTAAACATCTGCATGCATCTTTTTCACATTTCATGTGTAATCTGAATGTTGTAAAAAATCTAAATAACAATCCATTGCTGTCACTGAGCTCTCATTCCTGATTTCTTGTGTCTAGTTTTTGATTATTATTTGCGTACTGTTTGACATTTCTGCTGAACTGTTAGGAGCTAGTAACACAAGCATTTCGCTGCACATGCTAAATTGTGTATGCGACCAATAAACTTTGATCTGATTTGATTTAACGCACCTCTCGTAACTTGCAAACTCACTCCCATACAGCATGCACGCACTCTGGCACGCACACACACTCACGAAATGTAATGTTGTAGAAACCCAAACAAATCCTTTGCTGTCAATCTGAGCATGGCTCTAATGTGACAATTGTAACTTGTACAAACACCCATGCACTCACGCACACACACAAACACACACATGCAGCATCTCTTATACCCTGCCCTGCTTGCCATACTTCCCACAAGTTGATGTTAATGGTTTCTTTACCCGACATAGTATCCTCCAGGCAAACATGTCATGCCTTAACTGTTGTGACTGAGAGCAGATACAAGCCACCGGCTGTATAGCATAAACACTTGAGCCATTTTACGTGGCCAACCAGTGGATAGTGTTGGTCCTCGGTGTGAAGAGTTGTAAAATCGACATGTCTATAAACCCATGCTTTTATTGATACAACTGAATGGCTCCAATGATTTTGTCAGTTCGTTTACTGTTATTTTCTAATAATTCTGAAACGTTTGTCGCATTTTGGCAATGGTTCTTTGGCTTTGGAGCTGTGTTTTAGTTGAGGTAGCAAATTGCAACATCTTCTAGCAGAAGTGGAGAGAAGACTAAACACTGAATAGAAATTCCAAGCTTTAAGTACAATGATCACCCAGGGGTCAGGGAGTCAAGCCAAATAGTCATAGCTAACAATGTATCTCAAAGTCCTCACAGGCCCTCTGGTCTATCCTCTTTAGGATGTGACCTTGTATTGTGTAATAGCAATGATAGTTCAGATATCATACTTCAGTTTGCTGCAAGACATCTCACATAACTACATCAATCATTGCCAATTCGAATTACATTTCACAATATGCTTTCACATTATTCTGTCTCATCATTAGACCTCTCATCATTCGTGGTCCCACATACCACTATCTCTATGGGCCAGGGGTAGAAGACACTAGACGTACATGGCCTACGTGCAAAGCTCCTCAGTGTACTGCTATTGGAGGGCCATACTACTGATCTCTATCTCTCTCACTCTCTCTCTCTCTATCCCCAATTTTTCTTTCTCTCTCCATCCCCCTCTTTATCCATCTCTCCCCCACCTCCCCCCATGTTAACGAGATGTGCCCGTCAGAGGGCACCCTGCTGGCAGCAGTGGTGCATTGCCTTGGAGGGACGAGAGGAGCAGCCACTGCCGATCAGCCTGGCTGGAACTCTGGAATGCACTCCTCGCTAATGGCTCATACCAAACCCACCAGGAGCTCTTAGCCTATGCCACCATCGTGGCTAGCTAGTCCCTGGGAAAATACAGCCACCACTGCTTTCTCCAAGGTGGATGGAGGCATGTGTTCTTTTGGCATCTGTGCGTGTGTAGGTATTGTCCAATGGGAAGCGTTCCCACCCAGGCACACATAAACTGTGGTAATTGGATGTAGTATGTGAACTTCCACAGGCATTCTTTAGTTATGTTGACACGAGTTCTTTCTGGTTTTCTTGCTGGGCTGTTTGTGAACTAGAGATTGACAGATCCATTCCTCCACACACCCGCTGTCTCTCTGCCACAGTCCACTTGCTCCTCCTAGGAGAGACCAATGGAGAAAAAAAAACTAAATATGATCCAGTGATCTACCATCCATTTGACCAATTATACTGCTTCTGAATTGATTTGTTATAGTTGTTTATGGTGACAAAATGGGTCACCCATAAGAATGTGTCACCCATATTATAAATTCAGGGGTATTTACTTATAGGGAAACCCAATACTTCCATTGATCAGGTCTGTGAGGTGAGCGGTTAAGCATCTTAAATATGACCAGAGCAATTTAATAGGACTCATAGACATTTAAATGGACCTGTGTTATGAAACCTTACCCATTAACGCAGGCTGATTTAAGGGTTTTATTAAGAAAAATGAAAAGATGTTTCACTACTGTTCTGGTATTTTTACGTTCTATTTTTACGAGAGCTAGATTTTTTTTCTGTCTCTCTCTTTTCTTACTTGCTTCAGTTTACATTCACTTTACTGCCTCTGTTCTGGAGTTCAACTAGAAATGCTCGGTTTTCTCTGAGAGCCTTTTATTGCTCACCAACGGAGTGTTGGGACACAAAATACTCAACAAGCTTTCCACTGGGCAAAAACTTGTTGAAACAATGTTGTTTCCACATTATTTCAACCAGAAATGCAACGTGATGATGTTGAATCAACGTGGAAAACTGATTGGATTTGCAAAAAGCCATCAATTTAAGCCAATAACATGTTCCATTTCATTGTAAAAATAATCTGCTTGTAAAAAATTGGGCCAAATGGATTGCAACACAAGCATGACAATGAAAACAATGAAAATGTCAAATGTCAAACTGATCCACATCCAGTATCTTGTTGGAAGAACTTGGCTCTCTGCAGAGAGATGCAAACCGATCTACCAAGTTCAACGCCCAAGTGACAGCAACAGGGTAGGATCTGATGTAAACTGGGCTTAAGGATTCCCTTTTTTTTCAATTTTCACCTAAAATGACATACCCAAATCTAACTGCCTGTAGTTCAGGCCCTGAAGCAAGGATATGCATATTCTTGGTACCATTTGAAAGGAAACACTTTGAAGTTTGTGTAAATGGGAAAGGAATGTAGGAGAATATAACACAATAGATATGGTAAAAGATAATACAAAGAAAAAACCAACCGTTCATATGTATTTTTTGTACCATCATCTTTGAAATACAAGAGAAAGGCCATAATGTATTATTCCAGCTGAGGTGAAATTTACATTTTGGCCACTAGATGGCAGCAGTGTATGTGCAAAGTTTTAGACTGATCCAATGAACCATTGCATTTCTGTTCAAAATGTTGTATCCGGACTGCCCAAATGTGCCTAATTTGTTTATTAATAACTTTTCATGTTCAAAATTGTGCACTCTCCTTAAACAATAGCATGGAACGCTGCCCACTCCCCCAGCCAGTCCTGGCAATAGGACCGCAGAAACCTGCCCACATCCTGGTTTACTCTCTCCACCTGCCCATTACTCTCGCGGTGAAACCCTGAAGTAAGGCTGATCGAGACCCCCAGACGTTCCATGAACGCCTTCCAGACCCTAGACGTGAATTGGGGACCTCGATCAGACACTATATCCTCAGGCACCCTGTAGTGCCGGAAGACGTGCGTAAACAATGCCTCCGCAGTCTGTAGGGCCGTAGGGAGACCGGGCAGAAGTAGGAGATGACAGGACTTCGAGAACCGATCCACAACGACCAGGTTCGAGGTGGGGGAGAGGGGGGATCGAGGGGGAGGTGGGGGAGAGGGGGGATCGAGGGGGATTGAGGGGGGAGATCGGTTAGAAAATCCACCGACAGGTGCGAACAAGGACGTTGTGGAATGGGTAAGGGTACCTTACCTCTGGGCAGGTGCCTAGGACTGGGCGCACACCGAGCAGGAGGAAACATAAACCCTCACGTCCTTAGCCAAGGTAGGCCACCAGTGCCTCCCGCTCAAACAGCGCACTGTCCAACCGATTCCAGGATGACCAGAGGAGGGTGACGTGTGGGCCCAATAGATCAACCGGTCACGAACAGCAGACAGGACGTACAGATGCCCAGCGGGTCACTGGACGGGAGCGGGCTCTGCACGTAACGCCTGCTCAATATCCGCGTCCAGCTCCCACACTACCGGCGCCACCAGGCAGGAGGCGGGGAGTATGGAAGTGGGATCCATGGGCCGCTCCTCTGTGTCATACAGCCGGGACAATGCGTCTGCCTTCACGTTCTGGGAGCCTGGTCTGTACAAAAGGGTAAACACAAAACGGGTGAAAAACATGGCCCACCTTGCCTGGCGAGGGTTCAATCGCCTCGCTGCCCGGATGTACTCCAGATTGCGGTGGTCAGTCCAGATGAGGAAAGGGTATTTAGCCCCCTCAAGCCAATGTCTCCACGCCTTCAAAGCCTTGATGACAGCCAACAGCTCCTGGTCCCCCACATCATAGTTTCGCTCCGCCGGGCTGAGCTTCTTCGAGAAGAAGGCACAGGGGCAGAGCTTTGGTGGCGTGCCCGAGCGCTGAGAGAGCACAGCTCCTATCCCAGCCTCGGATGTGTCCACCTCCACTATGAACGCCAAAGTGGGATCCGGATGGGCCAGCACGGGAACCGAGGTAAACAGAGCCTTCAGATGACCAAAAGCCCTGTCCGCCTCAGCCGACCACTGCAAACATACCGGGCCCCCCTTGAGCAGTGAGGTAATGGGAGCCACAAAAACCCCGGATAAACCTCCGGTGGTAGTTGGCAAACCCTAAGAGCCGCTGCACTTCCTTTGCCGTGGTGTGAGTCGGCCAATTACACACGGCTGAAATGCGGTCACTCTCCATCTCCACCCCTGAGGTGGAAATGTAGTACCCTAGGAAGGAGACGTACTGCTGGAAGAACAGGCACTTCTCAGCCTTGACGTACAGGTCATGCTCCAACAGGCAACCAAGCACCCTGTGCACCAGGGACACATGCTCGGTGCGTGTAGCAGAGTATATCAGAATGTCATCAATATACACCACTACACCCTGCCCGTGCAGGTCCCTGAAAATCTCGCCTACAAAGGCCTGGAAGACTGATTGCGCATTCATCAACCCATACGGCATGACGAGGTACTCATAGTGCCCTGAGGTGGTACTGAAACCCGTCTTCCACTCGTCTCCCTCCCGGATACGCACCAGGTTGTAAGCGCTCCTGAGATCTAGTTTGGTGAAGAAGCACGCCCCGTGCATTGACTCAATCGCTGTGGTTATGAGCGGTAGCGGGTAACTGTACCTCACAGTGATCTGGTTCAGACCCCGATAGTCAGTACACGGGCGCAGACCTCCCTCCTTCTTCTTCACAAAAAATAAACTCGAGGAGGCGGGTGAAGTGGACGACCGAATGTACCCCTGACGCAGGGATTCAGAGACATATGTTTCCATAGCCTCCGTCTCCGCCTGTGAGAGGGGATACACGTGACTCCTGGGAAGTGCAGCGTCTACCAGGAGATTTATTGCGCAATCGCCCCGTCGATGGGGTGGTAATTGAGTCGCCTTCTTTTTGGAGAAGGCGAGAGCCAAATCGGCATATTCTGGGGGAATGCGTACGGTGGAGACCTAGTCTGGACTTTCCACCGTAGTAGCACCAACGGAAACCCCTAAACACATCCCCGAGCACTCTCGCAACCACCCCGTGAGAGCCCTCTGTGGCCAAGAAACAGTGGGGTCATGACAAGCTAACCAGGGTAGGCCTAGCACCACGGGAAACCTAGGAGAGTCAATAAGGAAGAGACTAATTCTCTCCTTGTGACCCCCTGCGTCACCATGCCCAGAGGAGCGGTGGCCTCCCTAATCAACCCTGACCCTAATGGTCGACTATCTAAGGAGTGAACGGGGAAGGGCACAGCCACGGGAACAATGGGGATCCCTAAACTATGGGCGAACGATCTATCTATAAAATTCCCAGACGCGCCTGAATCAACGAGTGCCTTATGCTGGGAATGCAGGGAAAACTCAGGAAAAGTGACATACACAAACATATGTGCAACAGAGGGCTCTGGGTGAGAATGGTGCCGGCTCACCTGGGGTGACGCCAGAGCGCCCTACCTGCTGCCTCGATACCCAGAGGAACCAACCGGGCACCGACCGGCAGTGTGACCTCTGCGGCCACAGATGGTGCACGAGCTGGAACCCCCTCCGGTCTCCCTGCGCACCGCCCCTCCCAGCTCCATGGGTATCGGAGAGGGGGTGCGGGGGGGTGGAACCAACAGACCCCGATCTGAATGTCCGTGTGTAGCCAGCAGGTTATCCAGCCGGATGGACAGGTCCACCAGCTGGTCGAACGTGAGGGTGGTGTCTCTGCAGACCAACTCCCGACAGACGTCCTCGTGCAGACTGCAGCGATAATGGTCAATCGCGCACCGGCAGCCAGGGTCCGAAACTCCAGGGCGAACTCCTGGGCGCTCCTCGTCCCCTGCTTCAGATGGAAGAGGCGTTCACCCGCCGCTCTGCCCTTGGGCGGGTGGTCAAAGACTGCCTGGAAGCAGCGGGTGAACTCCTCAAACTGGTCCAACGCCGCATCTCCCTCTCTCCACACGGCGTTGGCCCACTCCAGGGCTTTCCCTGTGAGGCATGAGACGAGGGCGGACACCCTCTCACGGCCCGAAGGAGCCGGGTGGACAGTTGCCAGGTATAAGTCCAGCTGCAAGAGGAACCCCTGGCAATTCGCAGCCGTCCCATCGTATTCCTGGGGAAGGGAGAGACAATCCCACTGGGACCAGGAGAAGGAGGGGGCGCATAGTGGAGACCCCGGTTGTGCTGGTGGAGGCACTGGGAGAACTCCCTGTCTCTCCCAGCGGTCCATTGTCTGGACAACGCGGTCCATGGCGGTGCCAAGATGGTGGAGCATTGCTGCGTGCTCACGGACGCGCTCCTCCACCCCTATACCCAGGGTACCTGCTCCTGCTGACTCCAAAAGTTGGGTCTGGAATTCTGTACGGGGTGCGTACTGGCGGTAGAGAAGTCAGGCGCAGGACAGCAAAAACTGATTTACAACGGCGCAGTTTAATAATAAAAACCACCGTAAACAGAACAACTATTTTTTAACTATTGTAAAGTGGTTGTTCCACTGGATATCATAAGGTGAATGCACCAATTTGTAAGTCGCTCTGGATAAGAGCGTCTGCTAAATGACTTAAATGTAATGTAAATGTAACAATAAATCAAATGGGTACAAAACCCATCAACCACCAGCATAACGTGCACAAGCACTTACAACAAACAATTCCGGACAAGGACAACATAGGGTTAAATGCACAACATGTAATGATGGAATTGAAACCAGGTGTGTGGGAAGACAAGACAAAACAAATGGAAAATGAAAGGTGGATCGGCGATGGCTAGAAGACCGGTGACGTGGACCGCCAAACCTCGCCCGAACAAGGAGAGGGACCGACTTCGGAGGAAGTCCTGACATTTTGAGCTAATCAGTTGTGTTGTGACAAGGTGGGGGGGGGGGGGGGGGGTATACAGAAGATAGCCCTATTTGGTAAAGACAATGTCCATATTATGGCAAGAACAGCTCAAATAAGCAAAGAGAAATGACAGTCCATTGTTACTTTAAGACATGAAGGTCAGTCAATATGGAACATTTCAAGAACTTTGAAGGTTTCTTCAAGTGTAGTCACAAAAACCATCAAGCGCTATGATGAAACTGGCTCTCATAAGGACTGCCACAAGAAAGGAAGTCCCAGTTACTTCTGCTGCAGTGTATAAGTTCATTAGAGTTACCAGCCTCAGAAATTGCAGCCAAATTAAATGCTTCACAGAGTTCAAGTAACAGACACATCTCAACATCAACTGTTCAGAGGAGACTGTGTGAATCAAGTCTTCATGGTCAAATTGCTGCAAAGAAACCACTACTAAAGGACACCAATAAGAAGAAGAGACTTGCTTTGGCTGGAAAACACGAGCAATGGACATTAGACCAGTGGAAATCTGTGCTTTGGTCTGGAGTCCACTTAACCAGCATGGATACCACAGCATTCTGCAACGATACGCCATCCCATCTGGTTTGGGCTTAGTGGGACTATCATTTGTTTTTCAAAAGGACAATTACCCAACACACCTCCAGGCTTTGTAAGGGCTATTTTACCGAGAAGGAGAGGTATGGAGTTCTACATCAGATGACCTGGCCTCCACAATCCGCCGACCTCAACCAGATTGAGATGGTTTGGGATGAGTCGGACCGCAGAGTGAAGGAATAGCAGTCAACAAGTGCTCAGCATATGTGGGAACTGCTTCAAGACTGTTGTAAAAGCATTCCAGGTGAAGCTGGTTGAGAAAATGCCAAGAGTGTGTAAAGCTGTCATCAAGGCAAAGGGAGGCTATTTGAAGAATGTCAAACATAAAGTATATTTTGATTTTTGGTTACTACATGATTCCGTTTGTTATTTCATAGTTTTGATGTGTTCACTATTATTCCACAATGTAGAAAATTTTAAAAATAAAGAAAAACACTTCAATAACTAGGTGTTCTAAAACTTTTGATCGGTAGTGTATATATTTAGGATTTTTCTTTTTACTTTCACTTACTTAACTAGCAAATGCAGCTATCTAGTTTAGCCTACTCAAACACCCGGCTCAACCAGAGGGATGCTATATTAGCTAGCTGGCAATGACTATCCAACACAACACTGGAAGTTTTCCAAGTCAAGGTAAGCTTTTGGTTTTACTAATTTATTGCCACCTGAGCCTGCCGGTGTAACTGCTAAACTGCTTACTGACTGTACACTGTACTGCATTATTCTAGTGGGTTTACTAACGTGTTAGTTCTATTAGTTATGTTGACTGTGACGTTACTTTAGCTAATATGGTGACAATGTAGGCTGTGTAGTGGACATGATATGGTTTGGCTCGGAAAGTTTTTTTCGCCTGTTCACATACAGCTGATGTGTTGTGCATTTAAGTCCACAAGCGAAGGGAAAAGGTGAGAGGAGGAGAGCGTGTAGATGCGAGAAGGAATACAACGTGGCTGCTATGAAAGTGATCCTTTTACGTGTTATCAGGGTTGTATTCATGCCGCCAATTCTGTTGAAAAAACGTTTCTTAAATAGAAGCAAAAGGAACGAAACGGGGATAAAAATACCAGAATTTGTCCAATGGAAACTCTAGTTTGCAACTGTTGGACAAATTTTTCTCTCGACCTGTGTGCACCTACATTGTAAACTTTCATTCATAGGCTAGGTTATAGTAACCTCATGATGATTATAGGGCAAATTCGTGTATCATGTAGTAACCTAACCCTATCAATGTTACATTGAGCTGGGTGAATGGAATATGAATGACAGTCATCCAATATGTTGTTATAGAAATATGGCCATTCTCATGAAAAACAATTATCGTCCTCCCTCATCTTAAACGGCACTGACCGCCACTGGATGTTTTCATATCACTAACCACATTTCCATCCACAGTTGTTATGCTCGGTACAGCTGGGAAGGAAACTCCAAGTTTCGGTACAAGTTTATAAATGCCTGTTTGTTCAACATGGTGGGAACTTTTTGTGCCGGTTAAATTAAGTATGCGAGAAATGGCGTTGGAAACACCTTTATGCGCAAATACTAATATAACAACCATCATATCAAAGTAAACTTGGATTCACACAATGATATATGGTGTGTGGTCCTCCCACTACGACTTGTGAAACCATACAGTTTATTAGGTTACAGATCAAATAAGTTATGATGAACTTCACAGGTGAAAGTGCACGGTGATGAGTTTGATGCTCCTTTCCAATAAATGTTAAGGGTCTTATTCTGGTGACATGATGATTGACGCTTGACTGCCGTTTGACAAATACAAATACTCTCGCTCTTATCCATAATAATCTCATCATGTAGACTAGCCTACCCTCACAGTCTACTCGCAGTGTAGGCTATCTGCGAGCTGTTGACAAGAGCACACGTGCCAAAACCAGAGTAGGCACATTTGCTATTTACAGTTTTGTGACAAAACTATAGGTAGAGTCGAAAATGCAATGGAAACCCATTGGACTTTAGATTTTAATTCGGTATATGAAAACTTAATGTGCACTACGTCATAAGTCACTGATTTTTATCTGCAACAAGTCCATTTGGTGGAAACACACCACTCGTGGAAAAATGTGTATACTTTTTTTGAATATTTGCGTGAAAAATTGGATGGAAACCTAGCTACTAACATGTATATTTCTATATCATCTTGTGACAGTTTATGAACACAACTAATGGTTTAATGTAGAGCAACTCCGCAGCGTCTGTTAATTGTCTGTTAGGGGGTGGGGGGTGTATGTGCATGTTTAAGGCCAGGGAGGGCAGGGAAGGTGGGGCGAAGTGGAAGTAGTCCCAAATTAATCTGATTCAGTGCAATATTCTTGCAATCCTAGAAGGTTGAAGAGAAACTCCAGATCTTAATTCAGACTTGCATTTCAAGCCCCCTCTGAAGTAGACAAAGAGCTAATTTGCGAAGGCATCTGGATTCTGTGGCAGACCAGGCAGGGCCATACCATGGTGTACATTCCCATCCAACACCCCCCCCCCCCCCCCCCCCTCTCCACACCAACATCCCAGCAACCACCCCCAGTCTGTTTATCATGCAATCTCCAACACAGGATCAAACATGAAAGGATGAGTGCTCATGAGAGCCTTTTTAGATTTTGTGGAAATGTGACATCTCTGGAAACATTTAGCCTGTCATAGCTGCTGGTGCTCTTCAAAGAGCGCAGAGAGGAATGAATTAATGTTGCTTCTGTACAAACATACTTCCTGTCCTCCACATCCCCTGCTACAAAGAATGTCTGATCCCCCTTTCATAATGGAACTGAAAGACAGATTATAGGGCTGTATTGTAATGGGGCAGCAAATCATTTTTCATTTGGCACGTTTATCAACCCTGTGTATCAACTCTTGAGCTTGAAGCACATCAGCGTTTTGTGAGGCTTTTTGCCATCAAATTCTTATATTGTATCAGAGAAACAAATGGCAGTTTATTCTAACTACAACTACACCTTAGAACTTGTATTTGTCACGTACACATCAAAAGTAGCCATCCTGCCATGCAAGAAGCCTACACCAAGTGGTGCACCACATACACCAATGGGTTTTTACCAGACATAAACACTAAAGATAACCTTAAGGCTCTGCTCTGTATCACAGCAGCATTGTGACTAAGTAGCTAGCTTCCAGTTGATGCCGAGGTGGTTGGTGAGTCATTGGCCCAGTCTGACACAGACGTAGTCTTCAAGAGCAGGATGAGGTTTGTCAGTCAGGCCTCAGTGAGCACAGGGTCAAGTGGAGCAAATCAGACATCAGATCCAGACCGACCTGGAGCTCTGAACATCTTCACTGAAACCAGGCACAATACGCACACACACACAAGCACTCATGCACGCATGTACACACACACACACACGCTCACACATAGACATACACACAGATTCACTTATACAGACACACACACTTGCACAGAGAGAAAGGAATGCTGTTTGCTCACTGTTTGCACACTGTTTGCTCATTGCACTCGTCCATGAAAAATGTCCATCTCAGTCGGACATTCTCTTCTGTTCTCTCCTTCTGTTCCGCAGCATGTCCAGCTAACACTGCCCCTTACTACCCCCCTCACCCCGCACCCCAACACCACCACCACTTTACCAGCACAAAAAGATATGGCACGGCACTTTCCTTTTCACCCTAGCATGCAAGTCCCGGCCCCCACCCCATTTCTCCCACCTTTGTATCAGTTCAAAGGCATATGGTTACTGCCATTTGATTCCACCGGCTGAAAGTGGCTTTCACTTAACCGCAGTTCACAAAGAGGTCAGACTAGAGCAAACAGAAATATTGTGTGAGAGCTCACTTTTTTTGCTTAAGCTAAGAGATGTAAGAGACACAGGAATAGAAAAAAGAGTAAGTACCTGATAAGGTTACATCTGGTCAAACAAAACTCACTACATTCCTCATGCCATAAAAGACCACAATAGTTTATGTCGCTCTGAACAGAAAGTGGTATTTTAAGGAATTAATCCAAATCGAAATGAAAAGTTCTGGCAACTAATTCAACTTTGAATAAATGCACAATTTGAACCATGTTGGATGTCATCACATAAAGCAAAAATGCTCCTGAGGTATTATGTAGTCTAGAAAGAAGATCTGAGAACAACAGTGCTACAGTCTTTCTGTGTAAGTAATGTCATATGGTGACATTTTTAGTGACAAAAAAAAAGGCCTGACATCTCAAATATCATGTCACAATAGGAAAATCAATCAGCAATCTGAAAGTTTTTTCCAGGATTGATTAGAGAGTGGCATCAAAAATGTCACTGGGGTGTCTCTGTGTGTAACCCGATGAGCCTGTGTTTAGGTCACAAGGCCTCTGGGTCCTCTGGGCTATCTAGTCTCGCCAGACCTCTTTGTCTCCCTCTGGTAAATGATTCATATCAACTGTTCCTCTGCTGACCTCGTTTGTTAAAAGACTTGTACCTGACAACTTTCCACAGTTTGTTCTCTAAAGAGGAACTATTGGTGACAAACACAAGCCTTCTCCCGTTTCAAAATGCCTCCTTGTGTTAGTTATGAGTTGTAAAATAAGTTATGCACTTTAAAGCTTTTTGGGTCCTCACTGCCTGCCATATAGTCTATTTTGTTAACCTTAATAACTGTAGCCAAGACTCGGAGGGGGACTTTTTAGTATGTAGCCCTGTAATTAGACTGCATCTCATCCATCAATTTATGACCAATATTTTGCTAAGGCATAAAAGCTACTGAACTGTAGATTTGATTCACAGTCCAACTTTAGGGGAACCACACCAAAACAGCCTCTGAAAAGAAACCACATCAAACACTTCACTGAGAATCCAAAGAGATTACTCTTGAAAAAAAGTTAACCAGTCTTTACTGTTGGCTTTTTTATGATGGTTACTTTCACTAGAATATAATTTGGTGTGAATTTGTCATAGTTGGTTTCATTCTCTGCCTGCTATCTGTCCACAGACCAGGGGCTCTCTGAGGAGGTCTCCACAGTTTACTCCCTCCCGTGAGAAGAGGCTGTCGGCCAGCCTGGAAGCCTACCTATTGGAGGGGCCATCAAACATTTATTCTTCTTTTAGACTGCTGCCAACAACCTCTGTGACCATATAGGCCAGCCAGGTAGGAGGAGAAAACTGTTCTTAAAACATTTGACTTACTCCTAATTTGAATATGCGCTTTTTTTTTCATGTTACGTCCACTTTAGGGGAGAGGCCTACAAAAACATAACAACTCCGGAACTTCTCATCCTTGTGTGTATGTGTGTAAAAGGGAAAAGGGGGTGGGAAGGGGATGGCATTCCTGAATGGAGGACAGAGTTGCACCATAAATCTGTCTCTCATCGGGAAGACAAAATGAAAAGGGCCCCGTCATAAAACATCTGTAACAGTTCCATCCGCCACCAACGCGTAATGGGGTAATTGCTGTGAGGGGGCTGGGACAGCGTGAAGCCTTTTACTCTCTTTTGTACACCATGCAGTGTGTGTGTGTGTGTGTGTGTGTGTGTGTGTGTGTGTGCTCTCCTGCTACCCAACCCACCACCACATGACACAAGAGCTATAAAACAGACACAGTCAGAGAATCCAAAGACTCCACATCCAAATGCTTATTGAGAGAGAGAGTGTGTGTGTGTGTGTGTGTGTGTGTGTGTGTGTGTGTGTGTGTGTGTGTGTGTGTGTGTGTGTGTGTGTGTGTGTGTGTGTGTGTGTGTGTGTGTGTGTGTGTGTGTGTGTGTGTGTGTGTGTGTGTGTGTGTGTGTGTGTGTGTGTGTGTGTGCGCGTGCATGTGTGTGGGACCTTAGCAAACAGTCAAAGACCTGGTGTATGTTCCCCTTGCCTTGTTGCTTTGGTAACAGACAGGCTCATCCAATCTGAAGTTGCATTATTGATGTCTGATCTTTTCTGGAGGCTGGGCCTGGGCGCTGTGTCTTCCACACCTCGTAATCAAGCATAATTGAGGTGAACTGTACGGCGTGGCTGAAACGCTAGACAGGTAAGCCGCAACGGCTCATGATTAATGTAGTGTGGTGGCGTTCTGGGCTCTGACCTTTTGAGATACCCCAGGCACCATTTTTAAGTGAAAGCTTTGCCTTCGCAGAGCTGTGGAGTTGTCCATCAAGTATTCCTAACACCCCACCACCCTGCCCCTCCATCTCCTACTCAGTGAGATCCTAGTCTTCCTACCTCATTGCCCCTGACGCATGTTAGTTTTTCTCCCTGTCTCGTTTTACAGTACAGAACAAAGACCTCTGTCTGTTTCTCCCATCTGGTCCATTGGTTTAATCAGGGGCTATGTTCTCACTAAATACGAATCAAACCAGGTTAATGTTCTACGTTGAAATGATTTGATATGGCTACCTGATGTATGGTTTCCAAATCACACTGTTGGGTTGGACAAGCCCCCCTTATGGTATGTCCTGGAGGTCTTGACCAATGAAAGGCATGCCCAGCCCCCTGGCCAATCATCATCCTCCTCCCACCACCACTGTTGCCATCACAGATGTGAATTGACAGGGAGGCCATGTCCTGGCTTTGCCCCCAAACATAAGCATTGTCAAAGTTACTGAGCAAATTGACTCTGGTCTTCAGCACATTCAGATTCACACACAAACGCACACAGACACTAGTCAGTCTCACACACAGATACTCAGACACATGCCCTCACAAAAAAACAATCTATACACATACACACGACAAGCTCTCAGCGAGGTACATCTATTTGCAGGTGCTTATAGTCTGTGGTAAAGCCTATGCTTAAGCCTTTGGTACACTGTCAATTTGAGGAAATATTGCTTTCAATAAGACAGCTCACCATCAGAGACATACTCCTGGTTAGTAGCAACAAGATGAAGAGAGATGAAAGGGCACTCTGGGACATTCCTTGAGAAAATAAACGGGAGCTTGAAAGGTGCCCCCATATAGATCAATCAACCTCACCCAATTGACATTCTGTTTCTGGTGGAGTCTTTTTTTATTTTACTCTTGCTCTGCGCTGCTTTGGCACAGCTAAAAGTCAATTAAATGTTCAATTGAAAATATTTTGTATAGGACCATATCTCAACCAGCATCCAATATACAATAGATGAAATACTAGGAGCCAACATTCAATCATTTTAATAGATTGAAAAGGAAACCTTACTCTAAATGTTGTTGTTTCTGTAACCTACCAGCATAGACATTTTTATTTAACCTTTATTTAACTAGGAAAGTCAGTTAAGAACAAATTCTTATTTACAATGACGGCCTACCAAAAGGCAAAAGGGCCTGGGATTAAAAATAAAAAAATGAATACAATATAAATATAGGACAAAACAGACATCACAACAAGAGAGACAACACAACACTACATAAAGAGAGACTTAAGACAACAACATAGCAAGGCAGCAACACATGACAACACAGCATGGTAGCAACACAACATGACAACATGGTAGAAACACAACATGGTAGCAGCACAAAACATGGTACAAACATTTTTGGGCACAGACAACAGCACAAAGGACAATAAGGTAAAGACAACAATACATCACACAAAGCAGCCACAACTGTCACTGAGTGTCCATGATTGAGTCTTTGAATGAAGAGTTTGAGATGAAACTGTCCAGTTTGAGTGTTTGTTGCAGCTCGTTCCAGTCGCTAGCTGCAGCGAACTGAAAAGAGGAGCGACCCAGGGATGTGTGTGCTTTGGGGACCTTTAACAGAATGTGACTGGCAGTATGGGTCTTGTATGTGGAGGATGAGGGCTGCAGTAGATATCTCAGATAAGGGGGGAGTGAGGCCTAAGAGGGTTTTTTAAATAAGCGTCAACCAGTGGGTCTTGCGATGAATATATAGAGATGACCAGTTTACAGAGGATTATAGAGTGCAGTGATGTGTCCTATAAGGAGCATTGGTGGCAAATCTGATGGCCGAATGGTAAAGAACATCTAGTTGCTTGAGAGCACCCTTACATGCCGATCTATAAATTATGTCTCCGTAATCTAGCATGGGTAGGACGGTCATCTGAATCAGGGTTAGTTTGGCAGCTGGGGTGAAAGAGGAGCGATTACGATACAGGAAACCAAGACTAGATTTAACTTTAGCCTGCACCTTTGATATGTGCTGAGAGAAAGACAGTGCACCGTCTAGCCATACTCCCAAGTACTTGTATGCGGTGACTACCCCAAATCTAAACCCTCAGAGGTAGTAATAACATCTGTGGAAAGAGTGGCATTCTTCTAACCAAACCATATGACCTTTGCTTTGGGGGTGTTCAGAACAAAATTAAGGGTAGAGAAAGCTTGTTGGACACTAAGAAAGCTTTGTTGTAGTGCATTTAACACAAAATCCAGGGAGGGGCCAGCTGAGTATAAGACTGTATAATCTACATAGAAATGGATGAGAGAGCTTACTAATGCCTGAGCTATGTTGTTGATGTAAATTGAGAAGAGCATGGTGCCTAGGATCGAGCCTTGGGGTACTCCCTTTTTGACAGGCAGTGGCTGAGACAGCAGATTTTCTGATTTTATACACTGCACTCTTTGAGAGAGGTAGTTAGCAAACCAGGCCAAATACTCCTCAGAGACACCAATATTCCTAAACCGGCCCACAAGAATGGAATGGTCTACCGTATCAAAAGCTTTGGCCAAGTCAATAAAAATAGCAGCACAATATTGCTTAGAATCAAGGGCAATGGTGACATCATTGAGGACCATTAAGGTTGCAGTCACACATCCATAACCTGAGAGGAAACCAGATTGCATACCTGAGATAATACTATAGACATCAAGAAAGCCAGTCAGTTGATTATTGACAAGTTTTTCCAACACTTTTGGTAAACGGGGCAAAACAGAAATAGGCCTATAACAGTTAGGATCAGCTTGATCTCCTCCTTTAAATAAAGGAGGAACCGTGGCTGCCTTCCAAGCAATGGGAACCTCCCCAGAAAGGAGAGACAGGTTAAAAATGTTGGAGATGGGAGAGGGGCAGCAACATTAAAGAAGAAAGGGTCTAAACCATCTGACCCAGATGTTTTTGGGGGGTCAAGTTTAAGGAGCTCCTTCAGCACCTCAAACTCAGTGACTGCCTGCAGGGAGAAACTTTGTAGCGGGGCAGGGGAAAACGAGGGAGAAGCATCAGGGATAGTCATATTAGAAGAGGTGGGAGATGAGGAAATGTTGGACGTGCAAGGTGTCATGGCTGAGTCAAATAAGAATCCTGACTTAATGAAGTGGTGATTAAAGAGCTCAGCCATGTGCTTCTTGTCAGTAACAACCACACCATCAACATTAAGAGACATGGGCAGCTGTGAGGAGGAGGGTTTATTCTCCAGGTCTTTAACCGTTTTCCAGAACTTCTTGGGGTTAGACCCACGGAGAGAGAACTGCTCCATAAACTAACTAACTTTGGCCTTCCGGGTAGCCTGAGTGCACTTATTTCTCATTTTCCTGAATGATAGCCAGTCAGCCTGAATATGCGTGTGCCGAGGCTTTCGCCAAATGCAATTCTTGAGGTGGAGTAACTGCAAAATCACGGTTGAACCAGGGGTTGAACCTGTTTTTTAATTCTCATTTCTTTATAGGGGCATGTATGTTAATACCACTGAAAATATCAAAAAAGAAGGTCCAAGCATCTTCGACAGAGGGGATCAAGCTGATTCTATATCATTTTACAGAGGCCAGTTCATGAAGGAAGGCTTTCTCATTAAAGTTTTTTAGCAAGCGTCCATGACAAATGGGACAGGTTGTTTCACTGAGCAGCCATTACGAACACAGGCTGATAACAGTGATCACTAAGTTCATTACAGAAAACACCAGACTGATACCTATCAGGATTATTTGCGAGGACAGTAGCCTTTTTCTGGGTATTTGGAGTCATACTGTGCCTTGAGGGATTGGTAATAATCTGAGAAAGATATAGGGAGTCCCATTGCTTTAGGACTTGATCAGGTGATTTAAGCATGTCCCAGTTTACGTCACCTAGCAGGACAAATTCAGACTTAGTGTAAGGGGCCAGGAGAGAGCTTAGGGCAGGTAGCATACAGGCCGGTGCTGATGGAGGACGATAGAACCCAGCAACAGTCAACAAAGAGCTATTTGAAGGTTTAATGCTTAAAAACAGAAAATCAAATTGTTTGGGGACAGACTTGGTGGAGACAACTGAGCACTGAAGGTGATCCTTGGTAAAGATTGCTTCTCCCCACCTTTGGAAGATCTGTCTTGCCGAAAAAGGTTATAACCAGAAAGGTTATACATCAGTATTCAAAACACTCTTCCATAACAATGTCTCAGTAATGACCAACACATCTGGATTGGAGCTGTGAACTCACACTTTCAATTGATCCATTTTAGGTAATCAGCTTCTAGTGTTAACGTTCAGAAAACCCAGGCTTTTACGAGAGCAGAAATCAATGAAGCCGATATCAGAGCACAAGTCACAATTGGGGCTACCCAGTCTTCAGTCAGTGCTTTTATTTTAAAAACTTTCCCCAGGATCATGTGTCCCAAAAGCCCCTCCCTAGCCCCAATTTACAAGCACCCCTCGCAAAAACCTCTCCATGCTCCAATTCGATTTGGAATATTGAGATAGGATAGATAATAAAGTAACGAGGTTCTCAAAAGGGTGTGATGTAATACAATTAGCAGGTGATCTGCAGGGAAGTGGAGGTGTCCGCCAGTCTGTCCCCCGTATGGCCTGATGGAACCCCTGATGGTGGAGTAGAGTGGGCTACCATAGGGCCACAGAGGGTCCTCCGCAGGGCTGGAGAAAAAAGAAGCCCAGCAGATGCCCTATCAGAAGGAACACTATAGTGCTTTGTTACTCCTGTGTTTACCTTTTGTTTTACTTAGTGAGCAGCTGCCAAGGGCAACCACCTCTCTTTACACCATCACTGCCTCATGTGAGTCAATCGCCGGTTGAAAGAAATATAAAGGTTCAAATCATGATAGATAGAAAAGGGTTCGCTCATTTCTTCTTTTCTCTCTCATTCCCTTTTGATTGCCCCGCTCAACACGCTCAACTGTCTGCCTCAGAAAAAAAGATGTACAGTTGAAGTCGGAAGTTTACATGCACCTTAGCCAAATACATTTAAACGAGTTTTTCACAATTCCTGACATTTAATCCTAGTAAAAATCCCTGTCTTAGGTCAGTTAGCATCACCACTTTATTTTAAGAATGTGAAATGTCAGAATAATAGTAGAAAGAGCTATTTATTTCAGCTTTTATTTTTTTCATCACATTCCCAGTAGTCAGAAGTTTACAGACACTCAATTAGTATTTGGTAGCATTGCCTTTAAATTGTTTAACTTGGGTCAAATGTTTCAGGTAGCCTTCCACAAACTTCCCACAATAAGTTGGGTGAATTTTGGCCCATTCCTCCTGACAGAGCTGGTGTAAGTGAGTCAGGTGTGTAGGCCTGCTTGCTTTGTGATGGCCACTCCGAAACCTTGACTTTGTTGTCCTTAAGCTATTTTGCCACAACTTTGGAAGTATGCTTGGGGTCATTGTCCATTTGTCCATTAATTGTCCATTGACCCATTGGTGACCAAGCTTTAACTTCCTGACTTATGTCTTGAGATGTTGCTTCAATATATACACATAATTTTCCTCCCTCATGATGCCATCTATTTTGTGAAGTCCACCTGCAGCCAAGCACCCCCACAATATGATGCTGCCACCCCCGTGCTTCACAGTTGGGATGGTGTTCTTCGGCTTGCAAGCCTCCTCGTTTTTCCTCCAAACATAACGATGGTCATTATGGCCAAACTATTCTATTTTTGTTTCATCAGACCAGAGGTAATTTCTCCAAAAAGTACAAACTTTGTCCCCATGTGCAGTTGCAAACCGTAGTCTGGCTTTTTTTATGGCGGTTTTGGAGCAGTGGCTTCTTCCTTGCTGAGCGGCCTTTCAGGTTATGTCGATATAGGACTGGTTTTACTATGGATATAGATACTTTTGTACCTGTTTCCTCCAGCATTTTCACAAGGTCCTTTGCTGTTGTTCTGGGATTGATTTGCATTTTTTGCACCAAAGTACGTTCATCTCTAGGAGACAGAACGCGTCTCCTTCCTGAGCGATATGACGGCTGTGTGGTCCCATTGTGTTTATACTTGCGTACTATTGTTTGTACAGATGAACGTGGTACCTTCAGGTGTTTGGAAATTGCTCCCAAGGATGAAACAGACTTGTGGAGGTCTACAATTTTTTTCCTGAGGTCTTGGCTGATTTTGTTTGATTTTCCCATGATGTCAAGCAAAGAGGCACTGAGTTTGAAGGTAGGCCTTGAAATACATCCACAGGTACACCTCCAATTAACTCAAATGACGTCAATTAGCATATCAGAAGCTTCTAAAGCTATTTTCTGGAATTTTCCAAGCTATTTAAAGGCACAGTCAACTTAGTGTATGTAAACTTCTGACCCACTGGAATTGTGATACAATGAATTATAAGTGAAATAATCTGTCTGTAAACAATTGTTGGAAAAATGACATGTACAAAGTGTCCTAACCTACTTGCCAAATCTATAGTTTGTTAAGAAGAAATTTGTGAAGTGGTTGAAAAACGAATTTTCATGACTCCAACCTAAGTGTGTGTAAACTTCCAACTTCAACTGTATATGGACAACATGGGACCTCTGGCATTAAGGCACAAGCAAGTATATTTAATGTTTGTATCCGCCACTGCCTTTGTGTGCAGGCTAGTGGTTCAATGCAGGGTGGAAGTGGGAGTCAGTCCAGGCATCTGGCGCTACTCTGCAGCACTCATCTGCCCATCTGTGTATGCTGCTGTCCTTCTGTCCTCTAGCATGCGCTCACGCTCACACACACACATTATACAATATACATGCATGTTCACTCTCACATTTAAATATACTTGTACACTCTAAACCAACACAATTTGTGTGTCCCTGCACACGCTCTGGGGTTCTGAGTGTTTATTTTCTATTATAGGGAAAGAAACCACCTTGCACTGTCCTGTGAGGTAAAAGGGGAGGTTGGGGAATGAGCCACAACCCAGCCAGGCTCTATTAGATGCAAGGAATTAAAAAGGGAATAAGGAGGGATCTATTTCCAGAGATAAACAAAAATCTCTGAGAGGAGAAACAGACACTGAAAATCTTTGATAAAGAAATTCCAATTTGATGTCATCAATAGTGTCATGAACAGTTTGAGTTCAGGCCTTTGCACTGTCCATGCATTCCCTTTCCCTGCATCCCAAATGCAGCCATTCAACAAATCACAATGAGAGTTCTCGTACTTAACAATAAATCATATCGTATTTCACTGTGCCCATTTCCCTATACACTCGCTGAAACGTTGCTTGCAGCCTAAATGTTAAGTTCGATTTATCTCCTCACTGCACAGTTTGTGAGGACATCACTGATAACAGTGGGGTTAGGTATGGGGGAAATGTCTGTCTCTATAGGAGCCAACTTGTGTTTTTAGACGTTGGAGAGACTCCCGGACGGTTTGGAGAAACACATTGTAGATCTTAACGTTGTTATCATGCATCATCATGGACCATGAAGAGGCAGGCAACTCAGGGGTCCACAGATGTGGGGTGTCAAGGCTATTTGTGTTAAACATTCTCCACATATTCTGATGAAAAGGAGCTGTGCCTTTGCCAATACAACATTGGTTAAATAAATAGAAATAGATAGAAATTATAGATGATAGATAGAAATGTTAAACAAAGCGGTCTCTCGGAATGGCTTTGCCATAATGGTGACTAAGACAATTATGCAACTATGAGGACGAACCTGTTATTTTTTATGAGACCATTAAAGCTAAAGAGTGAATGATTAAGATGACTAAACTAAAGCATTCCTTCCTTCTCATCAGCATGTAACCATACTCAAAACTTCCTCCCAGTGTCCAAACAAGAGATATCATCACGGTATCCAATAAAATAAAGGGACCTAAAATATAAGGGGAATTGAAATTGCAAGCCCCTCATTTTTCACAGAAGCAGCGTACGTAATCTCACAGGTAAGGTAAGAGCATAGAGGACATTTGGCTAATGGCAGTCAACCTGTCACACACTTTCTGTCTTTTCCTTCAGACCTGTGTCTTTCTTCTTTTCCACTTGCACTGCACGTCTGCTAGTAAGGTATCACCATGCCATGGGTATCACCAACGCACTGCACTTGTAGAGAGTTAGCTAGTGGACCTAGCATTAGCCACATAGCATCCTGATATTCAATGCTGACACACAGACATAGCCTGAAGGGCCATTTGGTTATGCTCAGGGGAGTGGTTGCTGTGTCAGTCATTTGCAGGGGCAGCTAAAGAGCGCACTTAGTGTCCTCTCTTTCCCCCAGCAACCATGTGGGGAGTGACCTGATACCGTACAAGAACCTGGACAACATATAACATTTCAAAGCCATTTCCTAATTGTTTCCAGGCCAAGGTCGATAGCCTATATGGAAGCAATCCCTGCTTTCAAACTTTTTTCCATCCTCAGATTGTGAAACATTAAAGTGTTAAGTAAACTTGACCCAGGGGGTGGCTAATTCATTGGGAAATAGCTGTGGTTCATCCATTCAGTACCATATCAGTGACAGTCAATGCATTTCCTTCTACTTGAATGGCCACCACATGTTAACATAGTTTTAGCCGGCAAAACACTGAACAATAACACTCATTGTCTGTTTACATGTTAGTGAAAACACTAAATTATCCTGTGGCTTGAAGCCGAGAGCACTATGACTTCCAATAAGTTCATGACCTACACAGTACCATTAGATAAATCATAGCCTACAGTGCCATCGGAAAGTATTCAGACCCCTTGACTTTTTCCACAATTTGATACGTTACAGCCTTATTGTAAAATTGATTAAATAAATAAGAAATCTCATTAATCTACACACAATACCCCATAATGACGAAGGGAAAACAGGTTTTTAGAAATGTTTGCAAATGTATACAAAAAACTAACAGCAATACCTTATTTACATAAGTATTCAAACACTTTGCTATGAGAATTGAAATTGAGCTCAGGTTCATCCTGTTTCCATTGATCATCCTTCAGATGTTTCTACAACTTGATTGGAGTCCACCTGTGGTAAATGCAATTGATTGCACATGATTTGGAAAGCACACACCTGTCTATATAAGGTCCCATAGTTGACAGTGCATGTCAGAGAAAAAACCAAGCCATGAGGTCGAAGATATTTTCTATAGGTCTCAGAGACAGGATTGTGTCGAGGAACAGATCTGGGGAAGGGTACCAGCATTGAAGGTCCCCAAGAACACAGTGGCCTCCATCATTCCTAAATGGAAGAAGTTAGGAAACCTCCAAGACTCTTCCTAGTGCTGGCTGCCCGGCCAAACTAAGCAATCGGGGGAGAAGGGCCCTTTTTCAGCGAGGTAACCAAGAACCTGATGGTCACTCTGACAGAGCTCTAGAGTTCCTCTGTGGAGATGGGAAAACAATGCAAAAGGACAACCATCTCTGCAGCACTCCACCATTCATGCCTTTATGGTAGAGTGGCCAGACGGAAGCCACTCTTCAGTAAAAGGCACATGACAGCCCGCTTGGAGTTTGCCAAAAGGCACCTAAAGGACTCTTAGACCATGAGAAACAAGATTCTCTGGTCTGATGAAACCAAGATTGAACTCTTTGGCCTGAATGCCAAGCATCACGTCTGGAGTAAACCTGGCACTATCCCTATGGTGAAGCATGGTGGTGGCAGCATCATGCTGTGGGGACGTTTTTCAGCGGCAGGGACTGGGAGACTAGTCAGGATCGAGGCAAAGATGAACAGAGAAAAGTACAGAGAGATCCTTGATGAAAACCTGCTCCAGAACAATCAGGACCTCAGACTGGGGTGAAGGTTCATCTGGAGACAACACTGGAGTGGCTTCGGGACAAGTCTCTGAATGTCCTTGAGTGGAACAGCCAGAGCCTGGACTTGAACCCGATCGAACAACTCCGGAGAAACCTGAAAATAGCTGTGCAGCAACGCTCCCCATCCAACCTGACAGAGCTTGAGAGGATCAGGAGAGAAGAATGGGAGAAACTCCCCAAATAAAGCTGTGCCAAGCTTGTAGCATCACACCCAAGAAGACTCGATACTGTAATCGCTGCCAAAGGTGCTTCAACAAAGTACTGAGTAAAGGGTCTGAATATTTATGCAAATGTGATATTTTATTTTTTATAAATTAGCAACATTTCTAAAAACCTGTTTTTGCTTTGTAATTATGGGGTATCGTGTGGAGATTGATGAGGGAAAACAACCATTTGATCAATTTTAGAATAAGGCTGTAGAGTAACAAAATGTAGAAAAAGTAAACGGGTCTGAATACTTTCCGAAGGCACTGTATATCAACTCCTACCAATAGAGATGAATGATTTGTTTACATTGCATAAACTTTTAAAGAAAGCTGAACTCCATTGTCACCACCATAGAGTTCTACTGCATAAGTTCTGAAACAACTACAACTCTCAAAGTCAGGCGTTTCGGTGCTGTAACCAGCAGTACTAATTAAAACCCTACATGGGTAGAATGTCCTGTATCCCATACTAGAAATAAAACACCATGCTTTGCTAAAAGCTAGTTTTGTAATTCAAACACATTTAATGGTTAAAATTTGGAAATACATCATGGATTCATTGTGATCCAATAAGACTGATATTAATGAAATATGCATAGATATTGTTGAGCAACAGAACACTATACAAACAAATAGCATCTCTGCTTATATACAGGCTTTGAAAGAAAGGGTAAAACAAATGCTTCTTTTTCCATAGTTAATATAATCCAATGATCAAAGGAGACAGTCTTCTCACTTCTTATTTTGGTCAACATGAAAAACTGCATTAAGGTCTGATTGAAGTGTGAGTTTTTCCCATTATTCAAATCAAATCCATGTAGACCACTTGATTTAGCGTTATACTTACAGTAACGTTAGGTACTGTAATGAGTGTGGTTCATATCTGTAACTTCGTTGGAAACAAGCAGCGTTATAAATCACTTAAAAACGATGTTTTCTCTCTGTCAGTAAGGATCAGCTCACAGATTTCTGGGAAATTAAAGGGGGGAGTTAAGTCATCTGAAGAACAAGAGTGTTGGATGTTTTTTCTTCACTTTATTAGTACAGTAATAGTGTGGAATAATATCCTATAATATATATATATATATATATATATATATATATATATATATATATATATATATATATATATATATATATATATATATATATATATATATATATCATACATACATACATATATATACATACATACATACATACATACATACATACATACATACATACATACATACATACATACATACATATATATATATATATATACATACATACATACATACATATATATATATATACATATATATATATATATATATATATATATATATATATATATATATATATTGGCCTATATAAATGTATAATTTCATATATCATTTCAAAAGAATTTAACACAGTTGAATGCACCTCAGAACTCAGAACCTAGGTAATTATGAGGTAGACATCAATAATGGTATTTCCACCCTCAACAGTTTTTATACAGCTTAAATTACTCTTATCAATGTAAGAAATATATGATTATCATGAAACTCTGTACATCACAATTAATAAAATTATTATAGAATAGATATTATAACGATTTGAGTGCATTTAAAGTATGTACATTTACAAAGAAATGCATTTAGTCATTTCTCCATTCGTTGCACTTGTAAAGTTTTAACTATACAAATATTTACAGCTCAAATAACGAACAGCAGTGCATTCAAAGCTAATGTGCATTTAAATATCTCGTTTGCGAGTCTTTTCTGGTCAGTCGATTTATCATGAAAAAGGCGTTCTTCCTGACTACATGACATTGCCGCAGTCAGTTGTGGAAGTGCCTTTTGTAAAGATGCAGACGTTGAAGATGCAAATGTTTGTCTTGATTATTTACCGTGGCCTCTGGTGTCCCCACGTGCTCCTGTGCGCAACCGGGTCCAACAGCCTTTCGGTGTGCCTTCAGCAAGTCATCGAGATACAGTCAGCTGTCAATGGCAGGCACAATACGAATGCCTATGTCCATAGAGCCCATGTTTATAATCGTCTGTTTTAGTCTTGCATTCGTTTCCCGCCGGCTTTTGTGACTCGAGCGCGCACTCCATTCCGATGAAACAGGGCGCACAGGGACAGCTCTTGTAAGCATACCTGCGTTATCTCTTTTCCTCAGAGCCCATTGTGTGTTTGGTAGATTACATTCACCTTTTGGAGAGAGAGAGAGAGAGAGAGAGAGAGAGAGAGATAGAGAGAGAGAGAGAGAGAGAGAGAGAGAGAGAGAGAGAGAGAGAGAGAGAGAGAGAGAGAGAGAGAATGCTAGGGCCGATTGATAACGCATCAGAAGAGCTCGATAGTTTCAGCTGGACGCTGGCAGTGAGCCTGGAAACACCCGCTACAAATGAGTCCTCTTTGCAAGACCGCTGCAGGGAGCTGCAACAATGCACAAGGGCTATCCCGTGACTGCGGCCTAGTTTGAACAGGTGCATTCCACTGTGCCCATTTCGGACATCATTCACTGATGGAAGACCAACAATTCCAAGTCTGCTCAGAAAATAACAAATAATAGCCTATCACTAGCATGTCGATAGCCACTCCTCACCTGCGGACTAATGGTTTATGACGACCTGTCTATCCATGTCGGGGCTCGCGAAACAATAGACTATGCTATTGAAAAACATATCAGACGGACGGAAATGTAGACTAGGAGTATGTATTAGTTTAACACAACAATTGGACAGATAAGGCTATGTGAGATTGTTCCGAGTTTAAATTTGACCAAAATAAATATGCTTGCATAGGCCTACACTGCAAATAACGTCGCTCGCGGATCCCTTTTGAGTGAAGTTTAGGCGCACCAATGATATGCCAAGAACGCATGGGTCTATATGCTTAAGATATGCCACAGCTTTCATATTCTGACCTGGGCCGAATGACTTATCTTTGATTTTACGGGGTTTAAATACGTCCAAGTGTCGCAGAAGAAAAGGACGCTACCTGCAGCCACACTGCTCTACCACCATGTCCTCGTACTGTTTGTACACAACGTTATTGCCCGAGTCTATGTAAAGAATGCTGATGGGACTTAGTTTAGTGGGAACACAACAGCTAGGAGGTGTGCTATTGGGGTCCATTGAATTCATGAGAGTTTGAATGATGGCATGGTTTGTTGGCTCTAAATGCGATCTCAAAGGGAAGTCGCACACGCCCTCGCAGTGGTACGCTTCGTAATCCAGTGGCGCAATGATCCAGTCATCCCACCCTAGCTCTTTGAAATTAACGTGCAGAGCCTTTTTGCTGCATCTAGATTTGGACTTTTTGCCATGTCTTTTCCCATGCCGATTGTTCAATGCAGTCCTCCGTCGGCGCCTGGCTTTGAATCGCAGACCTCTCTCCTCCTCCGACCTGCTCCCCGATCCGCGCGACTTGATCTTCTCTTTCATTTCGTTGAACAGGTTCTCCCTTTTCTTGGACCTGGTGTAAACCACCAAGATGGCCTTCTCTTGCTGGGTTCGACCGTTTCTGTCAAATCCCATCTGTTTTAAATCGATTTCCATTTCTGATTTACCAAGAGTGCCCTTGAGCTGGAGACAAAGCTGGCTCCCCTGGGCAGAGTGATGCCGGTTTTTAAACATTTCCCACACGTCCAAAACCTCCCATCCTGGTTTTCGGGAATCCAGAGGATCAAGGGATCTGGAATCCAGTAGCCGTTCTGATCGACAGGAGAGTAATTGAATGTCATAGAGACCTGTCGGGGACGTTTGCAAATCCCCGGGCACTTTTCTAAATATCCTTAATTCAGCTCCAACCAACTCCTCTTTGTCTGAAAGGGTTGAGACATCAAACAGATACTTTTGTCTTCGCAAAGGAGAGTGCAAGAGATCGTCTGCAAGATAAAAAGAAATAATTGCAGTCAGATTCACTTAGGGTGTACAGTGTTCAGGAGAGGGAGGGAGGAGGAGGGTTCACATTCTCACAAAGAGGCCAGATCCACTGGCCTTCTCTCTTGTTTTTCTGTGCCCACTCAAAAGTCGAGCTGAGACAAACTACGACTGACACGTCATCAAATTAGATTTTTTTTTAAAAAGGTCTCTTAGTTAACATCATAGGCTACTTGATATAATTTCTGAGCAGAAAGGATTTTCATTTTGGTACTGTGTAATAAACCATCTTCACTCTTAACATTAATAATCAACAGATGCAAACTTATCAAAACAACTACCATAATAATCAATTATTTAGATTTGCCCATTATGCCTAATATGATGAGGTGTCACCTGTTTGAATCAACTTTATTTCCATGTAACTTAGATATAATTGTTGAGACAGTAGCCTGAATATTGTAGACTAAGCCTATGATCACAATACAACAGCTGGCAATTACATCTTTCTGTCTTTCTCGCTCTCTCTCTTTCTCTCTGTGCCACACTGTCCTTTTGAATTTTATACATTTTCGATGTGCAAAATACCATTCAGTAGCCTATAATCCTATACTTTTGCCCTGTACTTTAAATGTTGTCACGTTTTATTATTAGAACAGAATCAAAATATAGCCTATGTATTTTAATTCTTATTGGGAGAAATGTGAAATTCGGGAAGCAAACTTATATTGAATTGTCAATTGAATCTTATCATTCATTTTAAATGTTAATTATATTAAGCTATTGTTTTCTAATAACACCCCAAATGAATCCCTTCTGAGAATACTTTGCTTTTTCAATGTAGGCCTATCATCACTAAACGAAGAGCCTGATTAAATTAGTGAATATTTTATCAAACAAGTTTATTAATTATTCTTTGCTTGGGAAAAATCATTTCTGAAACGATTATCAAAGTTGTGGAGCAAAGAAACGAGGGGCCTAGTGACATGACGGAAGGGGATTCTGCCAGACTCAACCGACCAAAGGCGACATAGGCTACTGTACACTCAACTGAACAATACAGAATGAATACATTATTCCCTGCTCGAAACCCACGAGGCCTAGGCCACACATATTTGATCCCAGCGAGGCAATGTGCTCTCATATGAGTTACAATATTGTTCATTTCTGCTGTGAAGAGTATACTGGCGGTATGCAGTGTTTTTTATATCTAAAACCCAAGATTTCATCAAATACATTATAGTTTTTTAAAACACAGAAATTTTGATTTTCGTCATCTTTCATCAGTCAAATATAAATATACTTAAGCATAATATGGTAAATACTCCAAAACGTATCTGTTTTACTTCTAAGTCTAACATGAACAAAATGATTTCCCCAAACTAAATGCGATTTTCTTTAGCATTCACGATAACAGGAATATACTAGGCCTACATAAGACAGATCAACCTGTGGTGTCCTGAAATATCAACCAAATGTGATTCCGTTTATCATTTGTCCATCAAATGAAATGCACTGAAAAACATTTTATCGAATAAAATCAACAAGTGTTGATAGCCTGTTCTAGGCCTAAACAATTGCGCCCTGTGTGTAGGCTATAAATCTATAACTCCAATATAGATGCCTTATTTCAAAATAATATTTTATTCTAAATAGATATTTGAATATGGTTGCCAGAACTTTCCCCCCTCTGTGAACCCTGCAGAGTTTAATAGTAAAAATAGAGTGAAACCTTGTGTTTGTTTCAGTAACTTTGCACGTATGGTCTACATTAAGGTTTTTTATAAGACCTCAAACAAATCGTATACAAGGTCACCAAATAATTAACAGTTCTGAATTCCCCTCTTCCTCATTAAAATACTTCCCCGCTTATATTTAATCTCCTCTTGCCAACGATAACACTCCCGGTTCAAAAGTGCTTGGCCTGATTATGCTGACTTTAAGTTACAGCGGGAATCTGTTTTAAAGAACTTTTAAAGACATTGCAGTTTGTTGATTTGGAGATATGATTCGGCAAATTAAGAGACACATTTGCTTGGAAATTATAAACATTTCGACATAATGGAGCCTGTGCGTAATTTACATATTTGTCTGACCAAAATATGAACGATACGGCGTCATCCACTTATGTTAGGCCTATTGTTGTATTATCTGAGTTTGTGGACAACATATAACATTGATGTTACGCTTTCTTCTATGTATTAGGCTACAACTTTCTGAAGGCTGAGAAAGAGAGAGGAGAGGAGCGATATATATATATATATATATATATATATATATATATATATATATATATATAGAGAGAGAGAGAGAGAGAGAGAGAGAGAGAGAGAGAGAGAGAGACAGACTTCTAGTGCTGTGGCTTCCGAGGCCAGCGAGCACCATCTGCGTTTTAATGAGTTACTTCAAGTGCCAAAAGTAATTTTCATACATTTGGTTTATTCTTGTCTGTCCTTGCGACCATAACGAACATAGGGACGTATCCTAATCTGTTTTGCATAAATTGTTTTTATTTTACCTGCAGAGGGGAAAGGCTACATAATATAAAACATTTCAGTTTTATACAAAAATGTCGTCTATCGTACAAGTGTTTCCAAAAGGAGCTGTGCGTAATAGCTGAAAAAGCGCAAAATTCATATATTACGCACGAACGCTGTCGCTCGGACTTTTTAAAGTGCAAAAAAAAATTATGTTGTAGCCTATTATACAATACAACTCAACACTCGAGGGCCTGCTAGAATCTTAACAGAAACCACCAATGTGCTGAGAGAACGGAAGAAAAAATATTGTCAGTAATTAAAGTGGCGGTCGCACAGGGAGGTACACAGTAAAATACTAACCACTTCACAGCGAAGGACGTGCTCTTACATTTTTTTTCCTTCGTTTTTGGTGATGTGCCATTGGCTGAGCTGGGTCATTATGGGAGAATAGACAGTGTTTGATATGTTATGACATGAACACTCAATTAGATCACGAGTTCAAATACTCCAATCAGCGGTTCGATGCTAAGCAACCCTCAGAGAGTCCAGAGAAGGGTCAGAGCCAGTGACACATCAAATCAAAATCAGGGGGAAAGTTAGGCTTTTTCACCAAATCAGCTCTATGTTACAGATGGGAAATAATGGCAACAATGACGTTAACTGATTGTATTTCTCCTCTTAAGATAAAGCAGACTTACATGTGTTCGGTTTGTTGGTGTTTACCTGCCTTTGTCTGTCTAATCAAATCCGTCTAATCACCTTGTTACAGAGTTAACTGTCCCTAATCACCTGCAGCCCACCCTAACCCGTTCTAATATATCAGTTTATTAACTGCAGAGTTGGCCATTCAGACTGCATGATGATCTGTAACACAAACTGTTCATTCCTATCTTGATGCAAGCCAACTGTCATTTCCTGTTTGACGTGTTCACTGATTCACACAGTTCTACACCAATTTGTAAATGAATGCAGAAGATCTTTGGAAATATAACTTTTTCTATAATTATCTCAATTGGCTTTGTTTTGAGATAGTCTAGTCTGACGACAAGGCAAGGTTTGAACAAGGATGGGTTTGGTGCACGCGAGGACCAATAGAGAATGATTTACTACCTTCATTTAGATAGGGCCTCAATTAGTGTTTTATTGTCGTCTTACCTGGGGGTCAATGTAAGTATAATATAACTTTATACTTTGCAAAACTGACGTACTCCTATGGCTCTTTAAAATGTGTCCCAAGGGCTTCAAGGGAACTGAATGCGACAACAAAACGTAATGCGTCCCTCATAAACGATGATAACGTTCCAGTGCAACTAATACAACTTTGAGGCTGACAAGATAATTGCACTTTAGCTATATATATATCGTTATATCGTTTTATGCATTAATTAATAGTACATTTTACAATTCAAACTTCTACATATTTAGATTGGCCAGCACACTTTATTTTGATGTGGGTATTTTATTTTATGGCACTCTTTATGGGTCAAGAGTAGAACAGGCACACCATTTTTCCACATTTGAACTTGCAACTCCAGCATTTCTTTCAATAAGACAGCCATTGTAAAATTAATAGTTTATGCTATTGTGAAAGGGGGTGTTTTTTTAGATTAAAAAAAATGCATACCATGGCTGCAGCGATGTGTGCAAATCTAGAACAAAATGTAGCAAGATTCTTACTTGGTCGTATGCAACGGTAGTAGGCTACATAGCTAAGTCATTTTTAGATGAGACCAACCTGTTCCTCTGTCCACAAAACTTGTTATGGTGTTTGCAGACTTTGAGGAGCGGAAAAAACTTGCGTTTAGTCCGAGTCTCTCTGCAGCCGAATACGTCCTGTATATGGAGAGCATGTAATCGTGGGGCACAATTGCGTCCTTATTAAAGTCTTCTCGGTGATGGCTTAACATTGGAGAAGATGCGAAGATCTCTTTGAGAAATGTGGTTGACCTTTGTCCATCATGAAGGATCTTGACTCCCTTGTTTCTCCTTGGCATAGAGGGAGATATGATGGCAGCTGACTGAAAACATGGTATATTCCAAATGAAGAGGAGTAACAAATATAACGATAGTACTTGAAATGCGTCCATGGTGGTAGTGTCCCAAATATGTTTCGAAGCCCTCTCCACAATGTAGCGATTTTAGACAGCAAGAGCTGAGGATAGACTGCGCGTCAGTTCGACTTCTGCGTTCCCTTCTCACCAGAAAAGTGCGTTCGCGCCCTCGACTTCACACAAGAGCGGAGACTGTTGAATCAATAGAGAAACACGCCCACTTGCAGACGCTCATGTAGCCTACTTATTGGAGAACTTTCCCCAGTCTTTCTATGGACATTAAGACGAAGGAGACATCTCCGACGGCCGAGAAGTCGTGTCTCACGGCCATAAGTAACGCCACAGGAAGCCAAGTTTAAAGGTACAATAACACGTTGACAAAGGTCAAGAGGTGGACAAAGATTTCAACAGAGCAGAGGTCATGGAACGTTCCTAACCAGCTGAGAGAGTAGCCTATTGGCCTATATTGATGAATGTAACCAATTATCTAAGACCCCCAATAAACTTTTAGGCACAAACACATTTTATTTATTTCAAACATGCAAAGATTTTGGGGCCATTTTGTTTTACTTTATAAAAACCTTAGCAATAGTTCAGCTATTTGGGGCGATGTTCTACATCCCTAACAAAGGTCACAGGTGCAATTTTTACTTTTCAAGACAAAGGACCTCGGTTATATATATTGTATTTCTGTGCGTAAACTAAACTGGCAATGTCCACGAGGGTATCAATAGATTCTGAAAGTACTGAAGAGAATGTGTTCCATTCAAGAAAATAAATGGCACGAAGAGCACTATTCATTACGCTATTCAGCCTCTCTTTTTGCTGTACTCTACCGGCCTCCAATGGCATTGTCATGAACTGCAAGTTGCTTCAAAATCATACGACCCATACTTCTCTAAGTATCTAGGCCCACTTGATGAAGACATGATAATAATGTATCCTCAAAAATGTGTCATTCAGTTCATGATAAGGCCATCATGTCTCCAGATAAAGGACAATGAAAATCCCTTGTGGAAATCTCAGATCTTGAACGGGTTAGTCAGAGATAAGATGTGTGCATAGGCCTTGCCAGTAACATATTAACTAACTGTGGTGTTAGTAGGTCAACAAACCGACAAGGTCCTTCACAGTGATAAGATTTTAAATAGTTTGAGACAGGAAACAACTTCACAGTTATTTATAATGCATGCAGGTGTTGATGCATTCACTAATTGCGTGTCTGCCATAGTTTTTACTCTGTCTATGTTTAGGACTATAGCCTATCTCTATGCAGGCCCTATTTCTAATGACAGTTGGGTAAGATTGGATCCAGAGGATTCACCAACAAAATACTTTATTTTGAAAAAAACGAAAAACTCCGCAAAATCAATTTCTGATGCAGATTTTTTGTAGTATATAAAGTTTTAGCTTTTATCTACACTACCCGTGAAAAGTTTAAGAACACCTACTCATTCAAGGGTTTTTCTTTATTTTTACTATTTTCTACATTATAGAATAATAATGACGACATCAAAACTATGAAATAACACAAATGGAATCATGTAGTAACCAAAAAAGTGTTACACAAATCAAAATAGATTTTATATTTGAGATTCTTCAAATAGCCAACCCTATGCCTTGATGACAACTTTGCACATTCTTGGCAATCTTTCAACCAGCTTCACCTGGAATGCTTTTCCAACAGTCTTGAAGGAGTTCCCACGTCTACTGAGCACTTGTTGGCTGCTTTTCCTTCACTCTGCGGTCCGACTCATCCCAAACCATCTCAATTTGGTTGAGGTCGGGGGATGGTGGAGGCCAGGTCATCTGATCAAATGAAATGTATTTAAATAGCCCTTCTTACATCAGCTGATATCTCAAAGTGCTGTACAGAAACCCAGCCTAAAACCCCAAACAGCAAGCAATGCAGGTGTAGAAGCACGGTGGCTAGGAAAAACTCCCTAGAAAGGCCAAAACCTAGGAAGAAACCTAGAAAGGAACCAGGCTATGAGGGGTGGCCAGTCCTCTTCTGGCTGTGCCGGGTGGAGATTATAACAGAACATGGCCAAGATGTTCAAATGTTCATAAATGACCAGCATGGTCAAATAATAATAATCACAGTAGTTGTCGAGGGTGCAACAAGTCAGCACCTCAAGAGTAAATGTCAGTTGGCTTTTCATAGCTGATCATTGAGAGTATCTCTACCGCTCCTGCTGTCTCTAGAGAGTTGAAAACAGCAGGTCTGGGACAGGTAGCACGTCCGGTGAACAGGTCAGGGTTCCATAGCCGCAGGCAGAACAGTTGAAACTGGAGCAGCAGCACGGCCAGGTGGACTGGGGACAGCAAGGAGTCATCATGCCAGGTAGTCCTGAGGCATGGTCCTAGGGCTCAGGTCCTCCGAGAGAGAGAAAGAAAGAAAGAGAGAAAGAGAGAGAGAATTAGAGAGAGCATACTTAAATTCCCACAGGACACCGGATAAGACAGGAGAAATACTCCAGAGATAAAAGACTGACCCTAGCCCCCCGACACATAAACTACTGCAGCATAAATACTGGAGGCTGAGACAGGAGGGGTCAGGAGACACTGTGGCCCCATCCGATGATACCCCCGGACAGGGCCAAACAGGAAGGATATAACCCCACCCAATTTTCCAAAGCACAGCCCCCACACCACTAGAGGGATACCTTCAACCACCAACTTACCATCCTGAGACAAGGCCGAGTATAGCCCACAAAGATCTCCGCCACGGCACAACCCAAGGGGGGGCGCCAACCCAGACAGGAAGACCACGTCAGTGACTCAACCCACTCAAGTGACGCACCCCTCCTAGGGACGGCATGGAAGAACACCAATAAGCCAGTGACTCAGCCCCTGTAATAGGGTTAGAGGCAGAGAATCCCAGTGGAGAGAGGGGAACCGGCCAGGCAGAGACAGCAAGGGCGGTTCGTTGCTCCAGAGCCTTTCCGTTCACCTTCACACTCCTGGGACAGACTACACTCAATCATAGGACCTACTGAAGAGATGAGTCTTCAGTAAAGACTTAAAGATTGAGACCGAGTCTGCGTCTCTCACATGGGTAGGCAGACCATTCCATAAAAATGGAGCTCTATAGGAGAAAGCCCTGCCTCCAGCTGTTTGCTTAGAAATTCTAGGGACAATTAGGAGGCCTGCGTCTTGTGACCGTAGCGTACGTGTTGGTATGTACGGCAGGACCAAATCGGAAAGATAGGTAGGAGCAAGCCCATGTAATGGTTTGTAGGTTAGCAGTAAAACCTTGAAATCAGCCCTTGCCTTAACAGGAAGCCAGTGTAGGGAGGCTAGCACTGGAGTAATATGATCAATTTTTTTGGTTCTAGTCAGGATTCTAGCAGCCGTATTTAGTACTAACTGAAGTTTATTTAGTGCTTTATCCGGGTAGCCGGAAAGTAGAGCAGTGCAGTAGTCCAACCTAGAAGTAACAAAAGCATGGATGAATTTTTCTGATCATTTTTGGACAGAAAGTTTCTGATTTTTTTTTTTTTTTTTGCAATGTTAGGTAGATGGAAAAAAGCTGTCCTTGAAACAGTCTTGATATGTTCTTCAAAAGAGAGATCAGGGTCCAGAGTAACGCCGAGGTCCTTCACAGTTTTATTTGAGACGACTGTACAACCATCAAGATTAATTGTCAGATTCAACAGAAGATCTCTGTTTCTCTGTTTTGTCCGAGTTTAAAAGTAGAAAGTTTGCAGCCATCCACTTCCTTATGTCTGAAACACAGGCTTCTAGCGAGGGCAATTTTGGGGCTTCACCATGTTTCATTGAAATGTACAGCTGTGTGTCATCCGCATAGCAGTGAAATTTAACATTGTGTTTTCGAATGACATCCCCAAGAGGTAAAATATATAGTGAAAACAATAATGGTCCTAAAACGGAACCTTGAGGAACACCGAAATCTACAGTTGAATTGTCAGAGGACAAACCATTCACACAGACAAACCATTCACACAGATATCTTTCCGACAGATAAGATCTAAACCAGGCCAGAACTTGTCCGTGTAGACCAATTTGGGTTTCCAATCTCTCCAAAAGAATGTGGTGATCGATGGTATCAAAAGCAGCACTAAGATCTAGGAGCACGAGGACAGATGCAGAGCCTCGGTCTGACGCCATTAAAAGGTAATTTACCACCTTCACAAGTGCAGTCTCAGTGCTATGATGGGGTCTAAAACCAGACTGAAGCATTTCGTATACATTGTTTGTCTTCAGGAAGGCAGAGAGTTGCTACGCAACAGCTTTTTCTATAATTTTTGAGAGGAATGGAAGATTCGATATAGGCCGATAGTTTTTTATATTTTCTGGGTCAAGATTTGGCTTTTTCAAGAGAGGCTTTATTACTGCCACTTTTAGTGAGTTTGGTACACATCCGGTGGATAGAGAGCCGTTTATTATGTTCAACATAGGAGGCCCAAGCACAGGAAGCAGCTCTTTCAGTAGTTTAGTTGGAATAGGGTCCAGTATGCAGCTTGAAGGTTTAGAGGCCATGATTATTTTCATCATTGTGTCAAGAGATATAGTACTAAAACACTTTAGTGTCTCCCTTGATCCTAGGTCCTGGCAGAGTTGTGCAGACTCAGGACAACGGAGCTTTGGAGGAATACGCAGATTTAAAGAGGAGTCCGTAATTTGCTTTCTAATGATCATGATCTTTTCCTCAAAGAAGTTCATGAATTCATTACTGCTGAAGTGAGAGCCATCCTCTCTTGGGGAATGCTGCTTTTTAGTTAGCTTTGCGACAGTATCAAAAATACATTTCGGATTGTTCTTATTTTCCTCAATTAAGTTGGAAAAATAGGATGATCAAGCAGCAGTGAGGGCTCTTCAATACTGCACGGTACTGTCTTTCCAAGCTAGTCAGAAGACTTCCAGTTTGGTGTGGCGCCATTTCCGTTCCAATTTTCTGGAAGCTTGCTTCAGAGCTCATGTATTTTCTGTATACCAGGGAGCTAGTTTTTTATGACAAATGTTTTTCGTTTTTAGGGGTGCAACTGCATCTAGGGTATTGTGCAAGGTTAAATTGAGTTCCTCAGTTAGGTGGTTAACTGATTTTTGTCCTCTGATGTCCTTGGGTAGGCAGAGGGAGTCTGGAAGGGCATCAAGGAATCTTTGGGTTGTCTGAGAATTTATAGCACGACTTTTGATGCTCCTTGGTTGGGGTCTGAGCAGATTATTTGTTGCGATTGCAAACGTAATTAAATGGTGGTCCGATAGTCCAGGATTATGAGGAAAAACATTAAGATCCACAACATTTATTCCACGGGACAAAACTAGGTCCAGAATATGACTGTGGCAGTGAGTAGGTCCAGAGACATGTTGGACAAAACCCACTGAGTCGATGATGGCTCCGAAAGCCTTTTGGAGTGGGTCTGTGGACTTTTCCATGTGAATATTAAAGTCATCAAAAATTTGAATATTATCTGCTATGACAACAATGTCCGATAGGAATTCAGGGAACTCAGTGAGGAACGCTGTATTTTATTTTATTTTTATTTCACCTTTATTTAACCAGGTAGGCAAGTTGAGAACAAGTTCTCATTTACATTTGCGACCTGTATATGGCCCAGGAGGCCTGTAAACAGTAGCTATAAAAAGTGATTGAGTAGGCTGCATCGATTTCATGACTAGAAGCTCAAAAGACGAAAACGTCGTTGTTGTTTTTTTTGTAAATTGAATTTGCTATCGTAAATGTTAGCAACACCTCCGCCTTTACGGTATGTACGGGGGATATGGTCACTAGTGTAACCAGGAGGTGAGGCCTGATTTAACACAGTAAATTCATCAAGCTTAAGCCATGTTTCAGTCAGGCCAATCACATCAAGATTATGATCAGTGATTAGTTCATTGACTATAACTGCCTTTGAAGTGAGGGATCTAACATTAAGTAGCCCTATTTTGAGATGTGAGGTATCACGATCTCTTTCAATAATGGCAGGAATGGAGGAGGTCTTTATTCTAGTGAGATTGCTAAGGCGAACACTGCCATGTTTAGTTTTGCCCAACCTAGGTCGAGGCACAGACATGGTCTCAATGGTCTCAATGGGGATAGCTGAGCTGACTACACTGACTGTGCTGATGCAGCACTACATCACTCTCCTTCTTGGTAAAATAGCCCTTACACAGGGTCATTGTCCTGTTGAAAAACAAAGTTATAGTCCCACTAAGCCCAAACCAGATGGGATGGCGTATCGCTGCAGAATGCTGTGGTAGCCATGCTGGTTAATTGTGCCTTGAATTCTAAATAAATCACTGACAGTGTCACCAGCAAAGCACCCCCCACACCATATAACCTCCTCCTCCATGGTTTAAGGGGAGAAATACACATGCGGAGATCATCCATTCACCCACACCACGTCTCACAAAGACACTGAGGTTGGAACCAAAAAGCTCAAATTTGGACTCCAGACCAAAGGACAAATTTCCACCCGTCTAATGTCCATTGCTAGTGTTTCTTGGCCCAAGGAAGTATTTTCTTATTATTGGTGTCCTTTAGTAGTGGTATCTTTGCAGCAATTCGACCATGATGGCCTGATTCACACTGCCTGATTCACACAGATGTGTCTGTTACTTGAACTCTGTGAAACATTTATTTGGGCTGCAATTTCTGAGGCTGGTAACTCTAATGAACTTATACTCTGCAGCAGTGGTAACTCTGGGTCTTCCGTTCCTGTGGCGGTCCTCATGAGAGCCAGTTTCATCATAGCGCATGATGGTTTTTGCGACTGCACTTGAAGAAACTTTCAAAGTTCTTGAAATGTTACGTATTGACTGACCTTCATGTCTTAAAGTAGTGATATACTTTCATTTCTCTTTGCTTATTTGAGCTGTTCTTGCCATAATATGGACTTGGTTTAAAAAAAAAAAAAAATGGGGCTATCTTCTGTACACCTCTACCTTGTCACAACACAACTGATTGGCTCAAAGAAGAAGATTGGCATTAAGAAGGAAACTAAATTCCACAAATTAACCTTTAAGAAGGCACACCTGTTAATTGAAATGCATTCCAGGTGACTACCTCATGAAGCTGGTTGAGAGAATGCCAAGAGTGTGCAAAGCTGTCATCAAGGCAAAGGGGGGCTATTTGAAGAATCTCAAATATAAAATATATTTAGATTTGTTTAACACTTTTTTGGTTACTACATGATTCCATATGTGTTATTTCATAGTTCTGACGCCTTCACTAAAATAGTAAAAAATAAAGACAAACCCTTGAATGAGTAGGTGTTCTAAAACTTTTGACCGGTAGTGTATATGGCATATTTGAGGTTTTAAATTAGGATTTAAAACCTTTAAATATATTTATTACATTTATCTAAAACTTTAATGTGAATTATTATCTATTTGCATTTCTATAAATTGGTATGTGGAGGAATAAACATGATTAAATCGGTCCAAAAAATAGCATGTGGTTGAAATAGCATTATTTACTATTCCATTGTGTAGCAGTACACTCCAGCAGAGGGCAGCATTTGTCCACCACCTCCTGATATCTGTGGCTTTGACATGGAGCTTTCACTCTTTAAATTTACTCTAAGACACATGGACAGGGTCAGTATTTTACTCCAAATGTTTCAAATGAGAATAGGCCTTAGGTGTCTCACACAATTAAGTAGCCATTGGTCACAGGGGTAGGCTACTTGAATGTTCTGGCCACAAGTGTGAAGCTACTCAGTATTCCCCACCTCTTTGACCTGGGCTTTTTAACAGCCTCCGTCTGATGATCTCTGCAATCTGAACATTGAGTTTATAGAGTTTTGGCAGTTACTTGTCCTCAACTAAATGTTGCTCTCAACGGGCCCTGCTGCATTACGTTATTCACTTCTTTCGTCAGTATGAGTCAGTATATTTCTCAGAAGAGCACCTGATTAAATTGGTCGAATGGTTACTAAACATGTTGTAGAAGCAATTCTCACCATAAAGCAGATTTAAAAAAATATATATATATTGGGGGGATGATACAAATTCGATGATAAAGTCTTGCGAACAATGCACTGCAGAGTCTACTCAGAGACACTATCCCACTACTGGACTGCTCCGGGATTTGACCTGCTTCGTTTCCAACCTGGGCCAGTGCAGCACTCCTTAGACGACCTGGAGGGCTCGGCCTCCCCAGGAGCACTATATCCATACTGAATTTAGTGCAGACACCTGTTCGACATAGAGCGCCTCAGCTCACACAATGCACCAACCTCAGCCTCCGGGTAACTTGGGTTACAGGCACGCGCCACCGTGCCCGGCACGAAACTCAGCTGCAGGTAAAGGTGATAAGCAGAGGAGTGTGTGACGTCATTTCAAAGGAACGCTTACAATTCTTTGCAAAGTCAACGAGAATAACTAAAGACTATAGTTTTCTATAAACTAGGCTTCAAGTGCTTCAAATTGCCCTCAGATTTGACAATATTTTAATAGAAAGTCGGCGTACAGAAAATCTCTGATAGACAGTTTTTTTCTCTTAATAAGATGATGGAAGTTTATCTGTGCTGCTGAAGGTTGTAAGAAATAAAATAGGGTTAATGCATTTATACTTTACCATACATTATGGAAGAGTACAGTAAAAAAAAAAAAGAAAACACATTGAACTGACAATGAAATTGTAGTAGTCCCGTGTGGCTCAGTTGGTAGAGCATGGTGTTTGCAACGCCAGGGTTGTGGGTTCGATTCCCACGGGGGACCAGTATGGAGAAATGAAATGTATGCATTCACTACAGTAAGTCTCTCTAGATAAGAGCTTCTGTAAAATGTAATATTTCTTTATTTTAAAACAGTTACAAAAATGCTATCATTTTTTTAGAAGAAGCAATCATTTATTTTTAAATTTGCTTAGGCTAAAAGAAGATTTAGGACTATTTATATTGACCCCCCTCCCCCCCATCCCCTTTGTTTTTACACTGCTGCTACTCACTGTTTATTATCTATGCATATTATCTAATTACCTCGACTAATGTCTATCCCCGCAGATTGACTCTGTACCGGTACCCCCTGTATATAGCCTCGTTATTGTTATTTTATTGTGTTACTTTTTATTTTATTTTTTACTTTAGTTTATTTAGTCAATATTTTCTTAAATATATTTATTGAACGGCATTGTTGGTTAAGGGCTTGATATGATTTGATTTGAAATAAAAACCAACTGTAGACCTATCATTTACATTAACCATGCTTTGCTTCAAATCCATTGTTCAATGTTGCCAATTTTCAGCCTTACTGTTACTTTAGACATAGTATTAATTCTATTCAAATTCTAGTCAAAGACAGAATTGCTTTTCTGTACTGACAATCTGGGGTATTTCTATGATTTGAAGACATTCAGGGCTTAGCCCAAAACCAGTAGGTGGGTCTGACGGCATTTTCCCCCAGCACAAAAAAAGAGTCCATTTCAACAGCTATATGCATGAATTTGGTGTACTTTGAGATGAACTCCCACCTTCCCAACCGTCACAGCACACACTGCCAGTACTCAATTACAGTTGCTGCTGTGGGTCTTTCTCTACTATTGAACAATCTTTACTCTGGAATACATACATCTACAGTGTATTTCCAAAAACTCCACTGGCCTCCTTTTCTCATCTGTCCTCCTTCTAGGCCCATCTGAAAGGTAGCAAGGTAGAGGTGCAACATGTCCTTAGTTAGTTTTAAGGAGACAGAACTTCCTGATTTGGCTTCATTTTAGATTTGGTTCATTAAGAAACGTTAGCGGCCATGAATGAATTCAAACATGAGTTGGTTTTGGGGTGTAGTGTGATGTGGGTGTCTGGTGTTTGTGTTCGCAGATGGGAAGAGTAAGCCAAATTATTTTGCCAATTATCTTCAGCAGTTTGTCTGACTTTGACAGACATTAAATTACACAATGTAAATGAGACAATATTTCCATGTTGCACACCTTTTAGTTTTCTCATTAAATGCTTTCAATAATTGTATATGAATTTCTACAATTTATAGTGTGTTTGAGGTTTTTAAGTCATTGACATTCTATTGGAATTGTAACATATTGTCCCATTTACATTGTGTAATTAACCAATGGTCCCTAACAAGCCCTTAGGCCAGGGATGGGCAACTCCAGTCTTCAAGGGCTGGAGTGGTGCCACATGTTCTCCCCATTCCTAGCAAACACAGCTGATTAAACTAAATGCATTCGGAGCTGAAGATCATGATTATTTGATTATTGGAGTCGGGTTTGTGAATTGGGCCTGGGCCAAAAGTGTGACACCAATCAGGCCCCTGAGGACCGGAGTTGCCATCCCTGTCTTAGGCAGTACGTTCCCTTTTTCCACATTTTGTTACATTGCAGTCTTATTCTAAAATTGCTTAAATAAATAAAAAGTCCTTATCAATCAACACACAATACCCCATAATGAAAAAGCGAAAACAGGTTTTCAGACATTTTTGCAAATTAATAAAAAATAAAAACAGAAATAACTTATTTACATATTATTCAGACCCTTTGCTATGAGTTTCGAAATTGAGCTCAGGTGCACCCTGTTTCTATTGATCATCCTTGAGATGTTTCTACAACTTGATTGGAGTCCACCTGTGGTAAATCCATTTGACTGGACATGATTTAAAAAGGGACACACTTGCCTATAAAAGGTCCCACAGTTGACAGTGTATGTCAGAGCATAAACCAAGCCATGAGGCCAAAGGAATTGTCCGTAGAGCTCCGAGACAGGATTGTTTCAAGGCACAGATCTGGGGAAGGGTACTTCAAAATGTCTGCAGCATTGAAGGTCCCCAAGAACACAGTGGCCTGGCTCATTCTTAAATGGAAGAAGTTTGAAACTACCAAGACTCTTCCTAGAGCTAGCCGCCTGGCCAAACTGAGCAATCGGGGGAGAAGGGCCTTGGTCAGGGAGGTGACCAAGAACCCGATGGTCACTCTGACAGAGCTCCAGAGTTCCTCAGTGGAGATGAGAGAACCTTCCAGAAGGACAACCATCTCTGCAGCACTCCACCAATAAGACCTTTATGGTAGAAGGGCCAGACGGAAGCCACTCCACAGTAAAAGGCACATGACAGCCCGCTTGGAGTTTGCCAAAAGGCACCTAAACAACTCTCAGACCATGAGAAACAAGATTGAACTCTTTGGCCTGAATGCCAAACCTCACGTCTGGAGGAAACCTGGCACCATCCCTACGATGAAGCATGGTGGTGGCAGCATCATGCTGTGGGGATGTTTTTCAGTGGCAGGGACTGGGAGATTAGTCAGGATCGAGGGAAAGATGAGCAAAGTACAGAGAGATCCTGGATGAAAACCTGCTCCAGAGCGCTCAGGACCTCAGACTGGGGTGAAAGTTCACCTTCCAACCGGACAACAACCCTAAGCACACAGCCAAGACAACGCAGGAGTGGCTTCGGGACACGTCTCTGAATGTCCTTGTGTGGCCCATTCAGAGCGGAGAGACCTGAAAATAGCTGTGCAGGGACACTCCCCATCCAACCTGACAGAGCTTGAGAGGATCTGCAGAGAAGAATGGGAGAATTTTTTATACATTTGCAAAAATGTCTAAAATACAGTTTTTGCTTTGTCATTATGGGGTATTGTGTGTAGATTGATGAGGGGGGATTTAAAAAATATATATTTTAGAATGAGGCTGTAATGTAACAAAATGTGGAAAAAGTCAAGGGGGCTGAATAATTTCCGAATGCACTGTATGTGGATATAAAGATATATGAGCCAAAACGTGGACCTGCTGAGTGGAGTAAGTTATAAGACCGAGATTATTCATTTCCTTTCATCAGTTCCACCACTAGCTAATCGTAAATGTTTTAGATCGCTAAATTTAAGGGCCTATGTACACTACATGATCAAAGTATGTGGACACCTGCTCGTCTAACATCTCATTCCAAAATCATTCATATGGAGTTGGTCCCCACTTTGCTGCTATAACAGCCTCCACTCTTCTGGAAAGGCTTTCCGCTAGATGTTGGAACATTGCTGCGGGGACTTGCTCCCATTCAGCCACAAGAGCATTAGTGAGGTCAGGCACTGATTGGGTGTGTGTTCGATGGGTGTGTTCGATGGGGTTGAGGTCAGGGCTCTGTGCAGGCCGGTCAAGTTCTTCCACACCGATTTTGACAAACCATTTCTGTATGGACCTCGACTTTGTGTCATGCTGAAACACGAAAGGGCCTTCCCCAAACTGTTGCCTCAAAGTTAGAAGCACATAATCATCTAGAATGTAATTTTATGCTGTAGCATTAATATTTCCCTTCACTGGAACTAAGGGGCCTAACCCGAACCATGAACACCAGCCAGTAGTTACCGAAGTGTCTAGCCAGCCAAGCTAGCTACAGAAACAAAACCCATCAAATACACTAGCTGAAAATGAACACTTTTCATCACGACTTACATCAACATCCTTTGCTTGCCCATTCACTAAATATACTGTTCAATAACTCTGACTGACACCCAATAGCTTAAGGATGCATAGCGCTTATTCTAGCTTATTAGCATTAGCCGACCCTTATACTGTGAGAGACAATTCAGTTAGCTACTACCAACCCTGCACAAACCTGCAACTCTGCTGTTGCTGCACATTGACTTCATGGCTGTTCTGCAACCTCTCTACCTCATTCACTGCTGCCTCAACCTGCTTGCACTCTTTTGGAAGAAGTTCCAAATATCCAGATTCTGACTGAGTGACAGGCATTTTGCTGAGTGACGACATTGACATCTAACCGGTGCCGCAAGGGTGGGCGAGGGGTCAAGGGACGTGAGGGGTCCACTGCGATGTGAAATCTCGATCGATCACAGCAGGCACTGTGTCATTCTAGGGGCTTCTTTCAGTGCCTTCTGCCTAGCGCGTTATATTGTATTGTTAATTTTTGTCACAAAAATGTGTCAGTAAAATGTTTTCTTATAAATACTGCATAGTTCAAGTGATGTGTGGTTATAGAAACTCATATCAGACTGAAAAGTAAGAAGGTTGGGGCTGGAGCAAAACAAATCCGGGGCAACAGCCCGGAAGCCCAGGCCTAATGACGCTACTGCTCAATTCCTGGACTCACCCAGTGACTTCAGCACCATGGACAGGAAACCCATGCTGCGCCTCAATCGTACTGACATTGCCTGAGATGCAGCTATATTGTTTCAAAATGTAGATATTTGTTGTTATTTCATGCATTTGTTGTTGTCACGCATCCTGATCTTATTGTCTGTGTCATTTTGGGGGAACAAAATCAAATCTGAATCTCGCTACATAGACTATGGGAGGCGGAGGAAGGCAATTTCAGGACGGAACAATCATGCCTGCGTTATGTAACCCTACACTGCCGGAACGTTGACCGTGTTTGACTTCGAGCACGCGCTGTCACTGGTGGTGAGTGTTTAGCAGCTTCATCCTCGTCCAATCCTGTGAGCACAGTGTAATTTCCTCATATCAAAACACAGAGTGGGATGGGCTCCACGGTCAGACTCGTGAGGAACACTGGAGTAACGCGGGACTCGTTGTAGTGTCCGTGATTTAGGCTACACGCGCATCCTTTGCGACTGGGGGAATCAACACCAAACATCCAAGCAAGTATAATTATATGTTTATGTAAATAGCTTAATGAAAACATTTTGGAAAAAATAGGAATAGGAAAAAACGATACGCTTGTAATTCTGATTTCTAGCTGGCCTATGATGTTGTTTACTTTCCCTTTTCTTATCACAATTTGTTATCCATCGACATATTGTTGTATTTAGTTAAGTCCGAAATTATAATTGTAAAGTGCATTTAATTTATTTAAGCTAATGCGCACTAACCAAATGTTAAAGGTGGGGCTGGTTGAAAAGATGGTCAGGTTAAGTTTGAACTCATACAGCGCTTGATCATATTCAGCACCACGAGACAGTGAACAGCGCCACTGATTTCAACTGCGTATTACGATAATCCCATGGGCGACCATCCCCCCTATGCTTTGATATCTCCTTCTGGGGTTACAAGAGCGACAGTGCAACTTATGGGCTAGACTATATGTTTTGCCTTTGTTGTTGGATTTTAGTAGAATGGTTTAAAATCATTTTCAAACCGTCAATATTAAGAATTTATACATGTGGCGGATAACTTTTGATATTAGACCTACCTTTGATGTTAAAAAGGGGGAGACCTTCATCCAAGTCACCATGAAGCACATCACATAATGGAACTTAAACATGGACAAACATGGTCAGCATTTGCAGAAACAGATATTATAAGGCTATTAAGGAACGTTTTGCCATCATAAATTGGTTGTCTGTATTCTCTCTATAAATAATGTGTGTATTTAGAGTGCACTGAATGGGATATGAATGGGATAACTGTTGATAACTGAACGTTATCAACCACTAAAAAGCAAATGAAAGCTTTTACACCTTGCCATTGAAATGGGTATTTTATGGGTATTTACGCACACCATAAGATTCAGGTTGATAAAGAAAATCTATGTTGGATTTGGGGAAAATCTATCAAAGCACTTTAAAGAGTTGGACATTTTCAGATGTGGTTTTATTGGAGAAACTGTAATGTATTAGTTTGTGAACATCATCAAAAAGACAGAAAATTAGACACCTTGAAACACATAGTTTCTATCATCATCCTGAATGCTCACACACGTTTGCATGTACACACACACACACACACACACACACACACACACACACACACACACACACACACACACACACACACACACACACACACACACACACACACACACACTACCTGCACATACATACACGACATGTCCAATAAGCTTATGTTCTGTTTTTATATGGTTTTCAATAAATGATTATGTGCCATACCATATGTCAACCCACTCAGAGGAAGAGATTGGATTATATAACACTCCATACAGTTGACTGCCCTGAAGTGCACACTCAAGCCAAGCAGGCAGACAATATATAGATTGAACAGAATGAGGATGCAGTATCGTGAGGTAATTCCCAGCTCAGAAATTATCTTACATCTAAGTGTAATGCAAATAACAAATAAAACAACTTGAGTTAAATGAAACCATTATACCCACTAAATGGGCTTTCATAACTAAATTAGTTATTGTTGAAATATGAGCTTGCTATACTCTGCAGACCTGTGCAGCTATTTAAAGGCCCAGAGGTCTTATATATGTCCACACTATGAGGTTGGGAAAATATTGTGAAATTGTGAAAATTATGATAATGCCCTTTTAGTGTAAGAGCTGTTTGAAAAGACCGACTGAAATGTCAGCCTGTTTTGGTGGGATGGCATTTTGGCCTGCCTGGTGACACCACCAGGTGGTAAATGTGTTAATAGACCAATAACAAAGAGTGTTCTAAACCTCTCTGCCAATGACAGCTAATTTCATTTTTCCCCTCCCCACTCAGACCACTACCAGACAGTCCTGGCAAAATTCTTCTTTGAGAAATTGCTCTTTGCTAAGAAGCTATTTTTGTTTCTTTTTGACCATTTTAATTTAAAACAATTACAGCAAGGTACATCATTATTACCCAGAAATGATTTGATATTGAGATAAACGGCTGCAAACCACTCGCAGAACAGAAAATTACTGTTAACTCCCAGAGCTGAGGTCTATAGACTTTAGCTTGGTAGGCTAACATAGTCTTGAGTTGTGCAAAACACCCGGGTTTGATACCCAGTTGATTGCATAAGTTCCAGCCATAAAAGCCAGGAACACTGTGAACAACACAGCCAGTTCACCCGTGATGCCAAGTCAGTGTTAGACGTCCATCCATATCTGAGGCCGTCAGGAGATTATGTGGAAACCAGCCACAAGGGGCAACAGTGAGCGGTGTTCGTTTCAAGTCGGTTTCTGTTTTTGATGTGAACAGGGATGGGTGTAAGGATCTGCTTCTGGTGCCAAAGGTTGCATGTTCAAATCCAGCTATAGAAGTTGTTTTTCAGATTTTTTCCCCTTACCTTAACCATTCACAGTTAATGCCTAAGCATCTGCCTCTGGTGCCAGAGGTTGCATATTTGAATCCAGCGATAGAAAGTCGTTTTTTTAGATTTTTTTCCCCCAAACCTTAACCCTTACCATAGCCCATTCGGAGTTAATGCCTAACCTTAAGATTTTGGAGTTAATGCTTAAACTTGTCCCTATCCTTAAAAATTCAGAGTTAATGCCTAAACTTAACCTTAAACACTTGGAAACATTGGGAACAAATGTAACCCTGGCGGTCCCTTAGCAGATAGAGACCTGGGTGGAGGTATGACAGCCTCAGATTCACAGAGAGGTGTTGACCAACGTGACCATCTCCACAGCGGGAGCCGTCTGGTGCTCTGGCTGTTGTCAGAATTAAACGTTTGTCCATGTTTCGCAAGCATCAAATTTCACTTGAGAAAGATGGGCGAACATCTAATTCTAACGTGAGACCGTGAGAGCTTGTTGCAGCCATACGGCTCCCGCTGTGGAGATGCTCATGTTGTTTTGCATCTTATCTACCGAGAGCATGCATGGGCAGGCTTAGATGAAAACATCTCTCTGTAAATCTGAGGCTGTCAACCCTCCATCCAGGTTTCTATCTTCTAAGGGACCACCAGGGTTACATTTGCCTGCATGGAAAATGAAATGTTTTAAAATATTTTGTAACGGAAAGCGAAAATATGTGCTTGTTATTTGACAAGTCCAGGTAGTCCCTCACCGTTTCTTCTACCTGGGTCATTCCTCATGACCCAGGAGGAGGTTCACAAGCACTGCTGAGATTCAATCAGCATTGAGACACTGTATGGACATGATACGATAACAACTATTGAGTATAGCAATGCACAAACTTGATTGCATTTTCCTGACATTGATTGCTGTTGATGTGCAAAGAGACAACGGCTCACGCGCACTTGCTCATATGGGAGCACACCTGACCTTGTTCCCGTCTGTAACACTCCCCCCACACTGCCATAGGCCACTCCCGAAGTAAACAACATTGACATTTGTTATGTTGCAGGAGGAAAACCCTCCTATTGCACTCTCGGAAGATGCTGAACACAGAACTGTCTGCAAATTTAATTGGCCCCATTTACTCTGTGTCTTTCTTACAGTCATTTTCCTCTGTTGCTAAGTCTGTTGCTAGGGCATTGTTTGGTTGGTAGCTCTGCGACAGTGCCTGCTGCCTAATCTGATTCCACTCTGAAGCTGTGTGCTTGTGTGCCAGCTATCCAGAGGCGGGTAGAAACAAAAGGAAAACATATCGAGGCATAAAATGCTGGCATACTGCTGTTTTATTGTGATGCTCATGACACACTTCTCAGTTGCCTTAAGAGGTACAAAAAGCTGAACTCATTTCAGGTGAACTTTTGGGGTGTTCTCATATCAGGGCTGAGGGACCTAGAAGACTAAAAGTGCATACAATCTGGTATAAAACCTGCCTTCGGGTATTATTTTTTGTGGTTTAACTGATTTCTTCGCCCTTACTTGCTGAAAACGTACCTGTAGTGGAAGACATGATGGTCAGGCTACACAGTGTATTTCAAGATGGGTGTTTGCTTGGGGACAGGGACAGCTGCTATATTTACCAACATCCTGGGTGCCATGCAGTCAAAATAAAGAGATAGCATCCGGACTGTAATGGGGGGAAAGAAGTCTGGATTCAGTAAAGCGATAATGACCTGAGGGGTCAATTACGTCATTCTTGATGTAAAAAAAGAGAAGGCCAAAGACGTACACACTTACATAACCGACTCCTTTAAGCGATGATGCTAAGAGGCACAACATTCAACAGGAGAGAGGAAATGGATAAAGAATGGAGTTATGTTATAATGTGCAGTCAGGCATTATGTGGACCTTGAATTATTCAGCCGCCAAACATCAATAAAACATACACTTTTGTGCATGTACTGGAGCCTGGAGGCCTTTGTGTGTCCATGTCAAAATGGAGAGGGTGAATTGAACTACGTGTATAGGGTCTGTGAAAATCAATATACAACGCAAACATCGTACACTATTATTCTGTCATTCTTATCTCAATATTCAGTGAGCGGTTTGCCGGTGTGTTACTCTCTGGTGTCATCTTTTTGGCAGGAAAAAGGCTCTTTGGCACAGGATCCCAAAAGGAAGAAATGTCATATTTCTGTGTTTTTTATCTTGGCAGAATAACTCATGGCACTTAGTCTACCTCTCTCTCTTATAGATGTTTGAAGATGCTGCTGTCTGTTTTCCACCTAGTGGGACATCATTTTGAAATACATGAATAAATGAAGAGTTAGAACCCCACCCAGTTCCTCTCTGCAGCATCATTCACGACTAGATTTCAATCATCATTCAATTACATCGATACGTAATCGGATAATGGATTTTAGGTTGTTGTATTTTTTTGTGGCACATGCATGTGAAGGACAGTAAGCCTTGGTTTTATTGGATTTAAGAAACAGTCCCATCCCTTTGTTCCATGTTTGAGGAAATACATGCAATTTTTTTTTAAAGTAAACCAAAAAAATATTTTCTATCTGGTAGCCTATATTTGATGTGGGGCTCACTGGTTTAATGACCAAGGTCCGGTCAGTGTATGTGCCATCTGTGCCAGGCAGGGGTGGAAGTGGGCGAGGGTGACATGATTTACGTAACAGATTTCAGACAGAGTCGCCCTTGTTCGTAAAGGGTTCAGTGCCAGTGTGCCACGTCATGATGCCTTGGACAGAAATACATCTCACCTAGTTTTACTTTTCTCACAGATCCAAAAGGGAAAACTCAGCGTTAAGCACAATGGGACCATTCCAGGAATATGAGGTGCGTGTCATTGCAACACTTTCAAAGTCAATCAGTCTTGCTATATTAGGCTATCATTTTTAATCTTAACAATTCAGCTAATATTTTGGTTAAAATTTCACAACATGAGAATGATAGTTCTCTAATCTTGACTGTCACAGTCACAATAGCAGACCACAATTAGTTCATGACTGTGTTGCTGTGACAGAGCTAGTGAGATAAAAACAAAATGTGCAAAGTTACATTTGCGCACACCGATTCTGATATGAATCTGATTTGTTCTTGTGGCAAAAATTCAAGTGGTGAGCATAGTTGTGATACTTGTATGGTGCTCAGGAAAAGAAGTCACCAGGGAAGGAGAGCCCCCGCAGCCGCATCCCACGCTTGATCCTTCATCCTTTCCACCCTAATGTGAAAGGGTCGCCCCTGTCCGAATCACCCATTTCAGAGGAGGAGGGTAAGGACTGTGACATCAGCTCGGACAACTCCAAACGGACCATCAGCACCAACAGCTTTTGCTCAGGTATGTGGTTCCCATGTTTCAGATCAAGGTTAGGGTGGATCCTAAAAGTCTAAAGTAGTTTCCTCTTCTAATCTCTAAATTTAGCTGAAAACATAAAATTGAGAGGAATTTGCTTTCACCTGTCGCTATTGTCACATTGCTGATGGCAGCCAGGGCAGTTCTGGCAATGGCAGATGGGCTGGTCTATCTAAATATAATTTTTGGTGTGCAGAATGAATGGCCGCCGGTGTGTTAGAAATGCCCTGGATGATTTCTGATCCCAGTCCACCCCTGCAGCCAGGGTTCATCATATAAAAATGTCTGAAAATCATGCTAACACATTGTTATGTAGGCTTTGTTATGCCATTCTGGCCAAGTAGGCCGAAATCCACATCTTATCACATACTAGCATACTGTTGCAACAAATTTGTATTACACAAGGCTACTAACCTACCATAAACAACAAAGTTGGCAAACATAAAAGTTTGCATAATAGTTGCCATTATTCCAGAAATGACCTAGCCTTCTGTAGTAGGCCTAGATTCTTTTCTCTATCGACATTATTTTGACAACAGTTACACCTAACCAAAATTAGGTTACAACATATTGATGTATATTGAATAACATTAAGTCATCATGGAAGTTTATTGTCACCCCTTTCACCTCCCTTCAGCTTCCATAACACAGTGCTGTGGCGTTGGTAACATGAACACTGTTGGTTGGATGACTTACAGTATGAACAGATACGAGGGAGTGAACCTCGAGCTCTGAATGATTGATTGACTGCTGTGTGTTCCATGCTGCATGCGTATTCTTGGCTATACCTGTCTACATAGATGACACCGGCTGCCCCAGTAGTCAGTCTGTGTCCCCCTCCAAAACCCCGTCAGGCTCAGACAACAGTCCGCATGGCTCCCCCAAGCCCACCGCCGAGTGCAAGACCAAGGTGAAGAGGGTGAGGGTGATGGAAGAGTGGCACGCACCCCCGCCAAGGCACAAGAGGGAGCAGCGATCGTCCACATTGCCCAGAGGTAGGCTACTGCAAGGAATGGCTTCAGTTTTTTTGTAGGTGGGGTTAGGAGGATCATACATACGTTGTCCTAGTAGATCTTAGGCCAGGGCTGCCCAACCCTCTTCCTGGAGATCAACCATCCTGTGGGTTTTCAGTCTAACCCTAATTTAACACACCTGACTCTACTAGTTAGCTGCTCAACAAGACCTTAACTAGATATGCTAAATTAGGTTGGACTGAAAACCTACAGGACAGTAGATCTCCAGGAAGAGGGTTGGGCAGCCCTGTCTTAGGCATTTCTCTCAATTCTGATTCTGATTCTATGTATCTGTTTGATTGAAGTACTTGTCTAACTGTCAATTCAAATAGATCTACAAAATACATCTACATCAGATTAAAATATATATGAAATAACCATGTGAAATGGTTTCTTGTAGACCAGGGTTGGGCTCAATTTGAATTGAAAGCAGTCAATTCAGGAAGTAAACTAAAATCACAATCCAATAATAGAAAAAAGGGCATTTATTTTCAATGACTTCTCAATAAACTCAAAAGTAGAAGCTATTTATTTCATTTTTTTTTAAGTCTGCATTTTAAATTCTAATAATTTCCTGATTGACTGCCTTTAATTCAAATTGAGCCCAACCCTTATTTCTACATGCTTTGTGTGTATACACTATCTGCATAGTATTGTTTTCATGTAATTTTAGCAGTAGAAAGTAAGTGTAACCGATGTGAAATGGCTAGCTAGTTAGCGTTTCAGTCGGTGACGTCACTTGCTCTGAGACCTCGAAGTAGTTGTTCCCCTTGCTCTGCAAGGGCCGCGGCTTTTGTGGAGCGATGGGTAACGATGATTTGTGGGAGGCAGTTGTTGATGTATGCAGAGGGTCCCTGGTTTGAGCCCAGGTAGGGGTGAGGAGAGGGACGGAAGCTAAACTGTTACATTGGTGCCGTGACCCAGATCACTTGTTGCTACGGAAAAAGAGAAGGTCAAAAGGGGGTTGAGTGTAGCCGATGTGAAATGGCTAGTTAGTTAGCGGTGTGCACGCTAATAGTGTTTCAATTGGTGACGTCACTCGCTCTGAGACCTTGAAGTAGTTGTTCCCTTTGCTCTGCAAGGGCCGCGGCTTCTGTGGAGCGATGGGTAACGGTGCTTTGTGGGAGGCAGTTGTTGATGTGTGCAGAGGGTCCCTGGTTTGAGCCCAGGTAGGGGTGAGGAGAGGGACAGAAGCTAAACTGTTACTTAAGCAACAATGATTTGCTTGGTGAGAGAATGGGAGAATCTCAATTGCAAAACATCCATTGGAGGAGACAGTCAGAGCGGCAGGACCTCTGGCTTTCTCATCCAATGGGGTTTGAGGAGGCGAGACGCTAAAACATATATATTTTTTATGAGTATGCAATTAAGGTTCTCCCTATGGCTACATCCCAAATATCTCTCCTACCTCCCACAGTGTACACTTGTTCACTTCCCTTCATGGATTTGAAAGGAATTGACTGGTATAAGACATATGATAGAAACTTCCTCTAGCCCATGTCTACACCAATCCAATGAAGAAGGAGATATTATTGGGACGCACTCAATGGTTGTGTTCCCCTGCTCAGACATTGCATGTATTAACCAATGGTTGCATGACACCTCATCTTCTGTGCCTTTGGGCACCAGATTGCTGACATATGATGTGGTTAGCTGATATGTAAAATACTTATCCAGGCTTTGTAAAATCTGGCATGTGTCAGCAAGGTCTGCGCAGAAGAACGCCAACAATGAGAGGATTCGATTAATCTGCTCCGGGGATCCCGTTTAAAGCCCACGTTGAAGTTGGCTCAAAACAAAAGTCATGTAATTAAACATGTGGAGGAATGAGTAGGATTCTGTGTTTTCCCATGCAAAATTGATTGCTTTTGATTTAAAAAAATGCTTTATCTGCCTTGCAAATAAATAAAAAAGTTTGAAAATTCTAATATATACTGTATGGAAAATAGATGTATGTTTCTGGACGATTCGACATGCTGCATTGTTGACGACATGACCGAGAAGCGCAGATTACTATTTGATTTGAGATGGGCACTCCTCCCGCACTCATTTTGCCGGTTCACGGCACGCGGCCCGAGGCCCGAGGCTCAGCATAATTGAATCCGACCAACGGCTTAATCAAGGTTCAAATCCAGAGAGGCTGCTGATTGGATAAATAATGTTGAACCTGAGGTTTTCCAATTAGGCTGATAAGCAGTCAGACTTCACGTTGTACTTGCAATTGATTCACTCACCCAGTGTTGAAGGTTCAGTTTTGTCGTTATTTAATCATACATTCACTGTGAGCACTTTACTATGGTTTTATCGAATGGAAAGAGATGCCACTCAGGTATGTCATGGTTTCACTGAAAATACGTCATTAGTGTCCCATGCTTCCTTTTAAGGAGTTTACCAATCACTAATTAGGGAGAATGGTGTTCTACCAACATATTGAGTTGCCACGCTGGCTCATTCTGAGTGATTATTTTGTTTGAGAATGCATTATTGCAATAGTATTTTTGCACTAATTTAGCAACATGTCTTCAGAGGTTATTTATGGAATGAAATTGGTTGTCATGATTTGGTACAGCTCGACTGTAGGTAGTTAGGTTGGCCCTGTTCTTTTCATTATTAGTCTGGTCTGAATCTTTACTAGATTATATGCTTAAATGTACTATGTTTGGTTTTCTAGGGATTAACTGGATTTAACATGTTTTTATGAAGTGGTTGATGCAACTCGCCATGTACACATTGTATCGGCCCTTCATGTCAGTAGATTACTGTAGTGCATAGGGGAGGGAGAGGTTAGGGAAAGGGATACCACAGCCTGTCCTGCAGCCATCAGACCAGGTGTTGAGGGACAGAGCTCATGGCCTTGCCCGATAATGGACTAAAGGAACCTGATGTTATTCCTTATAGTCCAAGCAACTCACAGGGTCTGTTTTAGAGGTGAATTGGCTCTGGCAGCCAAACCAGCCAAATACTCAATTTAAATCGAGTCGATTCTGAATTGCTGTACGGTTCTAAACTTTGCCCTCTAATTTCATATCACAAATGCAAAATCTACTTGCTGTATACACTGTTTTAAATTGCAGCTGACAGTATTGTTCGAAGACGCAGATGGCTAATTAGCACTGGTAATGTTAGTTGACTGTCTTGTCTGTCCTCCGTAAACAAGCGCTGTAACATGGAAATATGGCCGTGTGGGAACCCTTTAAAGGTGTGTAGCATTTTTACCTTTCATATCAGCGAGGAAAAAAAAGATGCGTCGCTTACAGTGTGGTTAACGTTCAGAACGAGCGTTGGGGTTCCTAATAAACTCGCTCGGCCTGTAGATCCTATCGTCAATTGGCGCTGAAGGTAGTTCGCGTCTATGACTGGGTTAGCGGGTGAGGCTGAATTCGTTACAGTGGGGGAAAAAAGTATTTGATCCCCTGCTGATTTTGTATGTTTGCCCACTGATAAAGAAAGGATCAGTCTATCATTTTAATGGTAGGTTTATTTGAACTGTGAGAGACAGAATAACAACAAAAAAATCCAGAAAAACGCATGTAAAAAATGTTATAAGTTGATTTGCATTTTAATGAGGGAAATAAGTATTTGACCCCCTCTCAATCAGAAAGATTTCTGTCTCCCAGGTGTCTTACAGGTAATGAGCTGAGATTAGGAGCACACTCTTAAAGGGAGTGCTCCTAATCTCAGTTTGTTACCTGTATAAAAGACACCTGTCCACAGAAGCAATCAGATTCCAAACTCTCCACCATGGCCAAGACCAAAGAGCTCTCCAAGGATGTCAGGGACAAGATTGTAGACCTACACAAGGCTGGAATGTGCTACAAGACCATCGCCAAGCAGCTTGGTGAGAAGGTGACAACAGTTGGTGCGATTATTCGCAAATGGAAGAAACACAAAAGAACTGTCAATCTCCCTCGGCCTGGGGCTCCATGCAAGATCTCACCTCGTGGAGTTGCAATGATCATGAGAACGGTGAGGAATCAGCCCAGAACTACACGGGAGGATCTTGTCAATGATCTCAAGGCAGCTGGGACCATAGTCACCAAGAAAACAATTGGTAACACACTAGGCTGTGAAGGACTGAAATCCTGCAGTGCCTGCAAGGTCCCCCTGCTCAAGAATACATATACATGCCCGTCTGAAGTTTGCCAATGAACATCTGAATGATTCAGAGGACAACTGGGTGAAAGTGTTGTGGTCCGATGAGACCAAAATGGAGCTCTTTGGCATCAACTCAACTTGCCGTGTTTGGAGGAGGAGGAATGCTGCCTATGACCCCAAGAACACCATCTCCACCGTCAAACATGGAGGTGGAAACATTATGCTTTGGGGGTGTTTTTCTGCTAAGGGGACAGGACAACTTCACCGCATCATTTGACGGGGCCATGTACTGTCAAATCTTGGGTGAGAACCTCCTTCCCTCAGCCAGGGCATTGAAAATGGGTCGTGGATGGGTATTCCAGCATGACAATGACCCAAAACACACAGCCAAGGCAACAAAGGAGTGGCTCAAGAAGAAGCACATTAAGGTCCTGGAGTGGCCTAGCCAATCTCCAGACCTTAATCCCATAGAAAATCTGTGGAGGGAGATGAAGGTTCAAGTTGCCAAACGTCAGCCTCGAAACCTTAATGACTTGGAGAAGGTCTGCAAAGAGGAGTGGGACAAAATCCCTCCTGAGATGTGTGCAAACCTGGTGGCCAACTACAAGAAACGTCTGACCTCTGTGACTGCCAACAACGGTTTTGCCACCAAGTACTAAGTCATATTTTGCAGAGGGGTCAAATACTTATTTCCCTCATTAAAATGGAAATCATTTTATAACATTTTTGACATGCGTTTTTCTGGATTCTTTTGTTGTTATTCTGTCTCACAGTTCATATAAACCTACCATTAAAATTATAGAATGATCATTTCTTTGTAAGTGGGCAAACGTACAAAATCAGCAGGGGATCAAATACTTTTCCCCCCACTGTAGGTACTCTGTTGTGTGAGGTTGGGCCGATCGGGCCTGCTTATTTTCTGGCGGCTGTGTAATCTAATAGCCTCTGCTTGAATCATGCCATTGTTGCTAACCACAACCGCACCATAGCCTCTAACAAGGAAGGGCTTTTCAGCAGGATGAAGCTCGTCGGTTTGTTTACCGTTTTGAAGTGGCTTGCATGGTGATTTTACTTTTCTGTGATGTATTTGACTTCTGAACGCAGAGAAGTTGGTTCTTGAAATAGACATGGAAAACAACTGCAAGATGTGTAGTCATGGAAAAGCAGAATGCAGGTGTGTGTGTGGCACCAGTGTTTCCTTCCTGCTGATGCCAGGTCAGTAGTAATATCCTGTGTTTGTCTGACTCTGCAGGTAGTGAGGCAGACTTCAGCTCCTCTAGCAGCACGGGCAGCCTAAAGAGAGGGGGGAGCCTGGCCCACAACTCCACAGGGAAGAAGATCTCCTCACGCAGGTGATATATGGGGTGGCTCTGTTTCTCTACTGCCTCCATTGTAGAAGCAGACGCGCCATGCCTTTACCATTTATCTTACCCCACTAGTGGGTGTTATACTTAAAGGGCCTGTTTTCCCAGACCCAGATTCAGCCTGATCCTAAACTAAAATGCTCTTTCAACAAAAATGTAATTGGGTCTGGGAAACTGTTCCAAGAATTATAGCTATGCTATTTCTTTATGCTGTATATCTTCCCCCTCACTGGTATTTGTTTTTTCAATGATTAATGCACAACATTACAAGACTGGTGTTGTGGGAAATGTCTTCTCCTTAGCTTTGCCTAACTACTGCCTGTCTTTTCCCACAGTCGTGGTGCCCACGTCAGGAGCCTCCCTGTGTTCAAGCTGGCAGGGATCCCCTCAGCATCCCGTGATGCGGAGCTCTATGCCCCGTACAGGACAGTCCCCTCATCCACCAACAGCAGCAGCAACTCCAGCCCCACAGTACCCTCCAGGTAAACAGCCATATCAATCATTCCAGCTAGCCTATCAAAGGACACAAGCAACTACCATGTTCCTATCCTTTCAGATCAACATGAAATGCCCTAGGAAGAAGGGGCTAGGGGTCAACTTGTAATGAAGCATCTGTTGCTCTGTGATGGGTGGGCATTCACTAGGTGGGGCAAGGATGGATAGATTAGGCGCTATGCCGGGACTGTTTGTCGTCTCCTCTCCCCCCTCTTCTGAGAGACGGGGATTATATCGGTCAGGATTGGGCTATGCTGAGATTAGAGGATTTTATAAACAGGATTATTTTGGTGGGTGTCAACCTTGGGTTTATAGGAGAGGAAGAGTTCATTAATATTTCATCGTATCTCAGTCGATAGCCAGACGTGCTTGCCTGGCTGCATCCCTGCCTTTTTTTTTCACTTACTGTCTGACATTTGTGGCAGAGCTTCTGGGTTCTCATGTTGCTATTTGGCAGAATATTCACTTGAGGCTTCCTGTGCCATGACAGCAGCGCTGCACGGACAAGCTCAACCTTGCCTTTCTGCTCGGACTGTAAAAAAACTAACTAGAGTCCTCTTGAATTCAGCCCACAGGCTTAATGTAAGTCATTCTCTATGCAACACAGATAATACTTATGTATCTTATGCGGACCTGAAAACGTCCACGACTGCTTTTTGTTTCTCAAGTCATTTTATTGCCACAGGATTTTTGTCCTTGTTCCCCTCAGCTCTCTTCTGCCTGGCTGGGTTTCGTGTGACGTCCTAGTTCTCTCGCTACCTTCTGCTTGCCTGTTCTATTTCTGGCAGGGATGCAGAGAGCTCGCATCAAAGAACAAGTCCCAGGTTGTTGCTAGGATATAGCGCTAGCTTTTAAGCCTGTTTGTATGAGGGGCTGCTCTGCATATTCGCCAAATCCATCCTCAGAAACAAATGTGTTTCATCAACAAGGAAGGGCTTTTTAACCTGAGCCCTGATCACATGGATATTCCAGAACTGCTAATGTACAATTGAAGGTTAATGTGCTTTTAGTAATGAAAATGTAGGCATTTCAGGGATTTCTCGGGTAAAAACACTTACCTTGTAGACTAGAGTTGAGCAAATGTAATTTGGGCTTTCCCTCCCAATTCATTGTTTTCCTATCCATCCCTGCCAGCTTTTGACCAACCTGGCATTTTAGCTTTTTTTGCAGCAGGAAGTCTGCTGGCTGGTTAGCTTGTGTCCTGACAGTGCTATCCCCAGTCGGACACAATCAACTATTTTGAGCTTTGCATCGTGCAAGTTGCACCAATCCCTTTATTTTTTTGCATGGCCTAGTTCCTTCCCCACAGAACTGAGGGAGCCTACTTTAGATGGGGCTCAGCACAGTACAGGATGGTGTGTGTGTAATAGATGTGGTGTCCTCATCAGTATCCATATTGAGAACAAGATGTCGTCTGACCAGCAGAACATGCAGTATGTGACTCGGGGCTAAGGTGTAATTTCCTCTCGTCTCCCCAGAAGGATGACCCCCAGAAGATACCACTCCTGTGGGGACAACCATGGCATCAGACCTCCCAATCCAGAGCAGTACCTCACCCCCCTGCAACAGAAGGAGGTGGCCATTCGTCACCTGAGGAGCAAGCTGAGGGAGGTGGAGAACACCGCCCACGACAGGTTACCTTCTCAGTGAACACCACATGTTTAGCTTATTTCCTAAATGCGTCCCATAGAGTGCATTCCACCTACAGTGTAGCCAAACATTGCAATCCCACACAGCTGTAACTACTAGCTAACCCTCTCTTTTCTCCCTCAGGCAGTCTGAGATTGAGAATCTCAAGTCCCAGCTGGGACGGATGAGGGAGGACTGGATCGAGGAGGAGTGCCACCGTGTCGAGGCACAGCTGGCCCTAAAAGAGGCACGCAAGGAGATCAAGCAGCTCCGGCAGGTTGTGGAGACCATGAAGAGCAGCCTGATGGAGAAGGACAAGGGCATCCAGAAGTACTTTGTCGACATCAACATCCAGAACCGCAAGCTGGAGTCCCTGCTGCACAGCATGGAGATGGCCCAGAGCGGCTCCACGCTGCAAGACGAGCCAACCATGGACTTCATCTGTGGCGACTCCGACTCCCCTGTCAGCGACAAGCAGGGGGAGGTGGGTGACCAGGCGGCGGAGGAGATGGCGGACAGTGGGCTGCTGGTTAACGACAACCTGGAGCACGTGCTCATGTCCACGGCGGTGGACTCCAGCCACGACTCTAGCAGTAAGCTGCGCTGCCACCCAGAGGCTAGTCCGGGGGTGTCCACTCTACTCCACAGTCTGGAGGAGAAGATCACACCACTGCCTTCACCACCCTCCAACACATTCTGCTACAGCACACTCCCCTTCCCCGCTCCAGAGGACAAGGCCGTTCAGACCGAAGTGGTGTCCTTCCCTCCTGACCTGCACACCCTCCTGCTGCAGCTGCTGAAGCTCCATGGTGGTGCAGTTGGAGATGCTCTCCTCCCAGCTTCTACCAGCCTCCTAGAAATCCCAGCACTGCAGGGCCCAGACTCGGCCCCTATCCCATCCACCCCTAACCAGTCCACCTTAAGCCTGCCTAGCCCCAGCCAGCCCACCACAGTTTTGCCAGTGAGCCCTAACATGTCCAGTGATTCAGGCCTGTGTTGCTCAGACCCTGAGGTGATGGTCTCCATGCGCTTCATGGAGGAGCTGGATTTTGAGGTGAGCAGTGAGGAGCTCTGCAGGGCCCCGGAGATAAACGTGGTCAACAAACGCTATTGGAGCAGCAGCTTCCTTGTTGATCTTGTTGCTGTGGCCGTACCAGTGTTGCCCACGGTGGCCTGGCTGTGTTCCCGGCATGGAGTGGATGGGGCGGCGCCGGTCTACAACATCGCAGCACTGATCCGCGGCTGTTGCATGATGGGATTGCACTCTCTCCGTCATGTCACTCATCATGGGGCAGATGTGTAACGCCCTCTGACCCCCGCATGCACAGCCCGACCCCCCCCCCCCCAACTTGAAGCACTTCAACATCAGTTAATCAAAGAGTATTTGTGAAAATCTTTAGTTTTTCTACACTTGTGAATATTAAAGCTACAGTTATTACTTTAGGTTCCCACGCGGTTACTTTGCACTGTGTACAGTTGTTGTGAGTTATGTCAAACTGTGAAATTATTTATGGTGAAGGGATTTTGTTCATTTTATTTACTTTCCATCTATCCTGTTATCATAATTGTGTTTAAATGGATAGTCTGAGTAGGCGGTTATGCATCATTGATGTCCTGGGCTGGCACTAGTTACCCCTACTTAAAGCAACCATGTTATTTTTCTGAAAGTATTAGGATTTCTGAGGGTGGGGATGAAATTGAATGTTAGTTCAAGCAAGCGTTTGTAATGGTTTATGTTCCAAAGTCTTAAACCTGCAGCTAAAGCTTTATTAGTGAACGTTCACTCTTAATGTTTATTTTTCTACCTGGGAGTAGAGCTTTTTACGTACGTGTGAAACAAATTGTTGATAGGAGTATGAGATCAATGCTTCAAAACATCCCACACTCGTTTGTGCCTGAGCTACTGTGTAATACTCTTTACATCACATGTCCTAATATATTTATTAAAGCATGATAATCCAATCCATGTTTGATTCCTCTTGGGCATTTTCTGGTGGGAAGGGTTTAGTGGACTTTCATCCCAAGCATTTTTATAGTGACCATACATTCTATATGGCATATCTAGCAACAGCACACAACCGTTGTCTCGTTCTACAACCAATTGAGATGCATTGTTCAGCTCTTGTCTTCTTCATGGGTGCCAATTTCAATTGATTATTTTCATAGTTTCTCTTTAAATGCCAACAAGAAGGATATTTGAGTGAGCAAATTAAACTAAAGACTTCTCGGATTTACTGTTTTAATCTCCAGAGTAGAGGGGGAATCATTAATTGCAAAGCCACACACATGTCAGAGGCCAGCTCTGAGAATGGCAGAACGCAATGTTCCCGGCCCCAAACACGAGGGTACATGTTCCTGCATCCGCACAACAGCTCTTAACTAAGGAACAAGTTCAAATGAATTAATAAACAGATCTGTCTGAGCCTTTCCTTATGACTGCATAATACACTGAACAAAAATAAAAAAGCAATATGTAAAGTGTTTATGAGCCTAAATAAAAGATCCCAAATATTATCCATCTGCTCAAAAAGCTCATTTGTGCGCACGTTAGTTTGCATTTCTCCTTTGCCCCCCCCCAAAAAAAATCCACCTGACGGGTGTGGCATATCAAGAAGCTGATTAAATGGCATGATCATTATGCAGGTGCACCTTGTGCTGGGGACAAGGCCACTCTAAAATGTGTAATTTTTGTCACATCTGTGGCATTAAGTTTTGAGGGAGCATGCAATTGTCATGCTGACTGCAGGAATGTCTACCAGAGCTATTGCCAGAGAATTCAATGTTCATTTCTCTACCATAAGCCGCCTCCAACGTAGTTGTGGAGAATTTGTCAGTACGTCCAACTGGCCTCACAACCTCAGACCATGTGTAACCATGCATGCCCAGGACCTCCACATCCGAGTTCTTCACCTGCGGGATTGTCTTTTCTTCACCAGGGTTTTGACCTGACTGTAGTTCTGTGTCATCCTGGAAGCTGAAAATGTCCCAGTTCTTCCATGGCCTGCATACTCACCAGACATGTCACCCACTGATGATGTTTGGAATGCTCTGGATCTACATGTACGACAGCGTGTTCCAGTTCCTGCCAATATCCAGAAACTAAGCACATTGAAGAGGAGTGGAACAACATTCCCCAGTTCACAATCAACAGCCTGATCAACTCTATTCGAAGGAGATGTGTCACGCTGCATGAGGCAAATGGTGGTCACACCAGATACTGGCTGGTTTTCTGATCCACGACCCTACCTTTTTTTAAGGTATCTGTGACCAACAGATGCATATCTGTATTCCCAGTCATGTGAAATCCATAGATTAGGGCCTAATTAATTTATTCAATTGACTGACCATCTTCAAAGGTCATGCCACAGATCAGCAGTGACTGTTTACACACACAGACTATGTTTTCACTTGTCACGTTACATCTATGTTTGTGTGAGGGTTAAAGTAAATCTAATCAACCGGCAGACTGATGAAATGAGACTGGAGTTGGAATGAGAAGCCCCATGCGATGCTAAATAACCCATTTCCCCTACTGCCATATGGGGATGTTGCATTACATAACCATGACCCTCTGTTCATTAGAGTGCAAGCAGACTGATGAATCATTCCATCTGTTATAATCTCTCTCTGCAACCAGGCCTGGTAGAAAAGAGAAGGTTGAATCAATATGGGGAGCGGGGGATGGAGTCATGCTACATTCGTAACCAGTGGGAAGTGGGAATTTACCACAGACGAATGGCCCTCCAACAGGTAATTACTAGTGGGGAACTCGTCTATCATCCTGAGCTCTCTCATTTCTCTCACCTGCTGACTTCTGACATCAACTACTAAGGAAATGACCTTGATAACAGCCTTCACAGCAGTTAAATGCAATAAAACTTTATTTATAAAAGGCAATCAATTAATATGGTTTTTAAACATCATTTGTTTAGAGGCTTGATAGCTGAACTTTTACTCAGCTTGTTGGCCATTAGCCATCTGCCGTTTCTCAACGGGTTCATAGCATGTGAATGCATCCAACTGTTATTTATGACTTTACAACTGGTCAATTCCCACCTCCCACTTGGTTACGAATGCAGCATTAGCTGAGCTCATTAGCTGCCTCAATTTGTCTTTCTTTGATTCCATGCATCCTATCTCCGTGCATCCTTCTCAATTGTATTGGAGATGATGAACCAAGGTCCCTCCCCTCTGACCTTCTCCAATGCATTCTGAGGAGGTGAGGCGATAAGATGTGAGGAATCAAGGAAAGATGGATTGAGATTGTGCCAGAGAGAGCAAAAATAAATAAAAATAAAATAAAAATGTATGAAATGTATGCATTCACTACTGTAAGTCGCTCTGGATAAGAGCGTCGGCTAAATGACTCAAATGTAATGTAAATGTTGTGGTTAACATACCAACAGGATAAAATATGGATACTTTACTTAGAATGGCTATTATTGACACAGATGAGACAATTTCAGTTTTACAATGGAAAATGAATTATAATTCTGTAGGAACAGAGCAGATTATCCTTCAGAGATCCCTCTACCCCAACTCTTGCCGAATAACTGATGAGTGAGACATTTTGTTCCTAGAAGTAGGTCATGATCAGTCTGAGTGGTTTGGTCAAGCGGGGGTGTTTTTGGAGACAGATAGTGAATTTGTGACGATGTTACATGATATGGCCGGAAATTAAAAGAGAGTCAGGACAACTAGGTTTTGGGTTTGAAAAGCATTTGAAAGGAATTTACATCGCAAAAGATTAAAATGCCCTATTAATCTACTTAGAGAACAAGCATATCTAATGACACTGGGCTCCATGCACGTAAAAGGTTTATTCATAATGGTAGTTTTTCCTAATGCAATAAATCGTGGGTGGTTCAGAGAAATAATATGGCTTGAGTGATTCTCGGGAGGACATTTTAGTCCAATACTAAAAATGATGTTCAATCACAAAACAAGTCTGAAAAGAACAAAAGTGATTTAATGCGTATTTAATCTTAAAATTCACTTGCTTTACTGGTTTTGTACCTTTGTTTCTGTCATGACTCTAATATTGGTTAACATTCAGACACAATTGAAAAGGGATCCAGAGATTTATTACAGAAAATTAAGGAATGTGCAAAAAAAGACATTTATTGGCAAAGAAAAACATAAGCATGTATCCCCATCATGCTGACTTTGATAACAATTGGAAGAAGTATTTGCAAAGAAAGCAAAAAGGACAAATGTCAGCGGTATTATTTTCATAATTCTCAGTGGCTAACAACCTCTTTCTTCATGATCCAATGTTCCATGCAATGGGTAATATAATACTATCAATATTCTCAATATCAAGAGTCTCTGAAAAACAGAAATGAATCCCTCATTTACCACAAAGCCCAACCTCAAATAACCATGAAAACACCACTGTTTCAAAGGCATCGTTCATTTAGACATTCAATATGAAAACTATTTTTGCCAGAATCCCCATATTATATACAGGATACCCCAGTGACGGTACAAGGAAAACACAAATGTGTAAAAGGGACTATCAGTTATTCTAATCCAACAGGTCTGTTTAATTGCAAATGCCTTATGGATGTCAGCTCTTACAGCTCCATCTCTGCATATATGTTTCCATGGCAACTAGACCCTTCTGTTTGACATTCCAGTCTCATACACCGGTTGCTGGGCACTCGCACACAAGCGCACACGCACACTTCCATCACAAAAAGCTCCAATTGATTCGACATCGATTGACCATACCAAAATCATATTGATACGTAACAGGTTATTAGTCCAGCCAATGCAAAAGGCTTTGATTTATGAAATCCTTTGACCGATTCTGTTATTAACTGTCTACAAATTACAGAGGGGAGCACGGAGCTTTGCATCTTTTTATTTGCTATGATCACCGATCAAGGATGTCAGTTGGCCATCCAAGTCTGATCACCAAGTTGTCTCAGATAACACAGAGACAGAGTTTGTGTGTGTTATGCTACATTGAACGTGTAAAAAAAAAAATCTAAACCCACATTCAACATAATAACAAAGGCAAAAGTAATTAAAGAGTCGCCGCTTCTATTTTGGTGTATTAAATAGCAGGGATAAGAACAAGCAGGAATTATTTTGTAATTATTCAAGGTGTCAGAGATGTTGAGCCTGGCAGATCAGTAACCACAGGATTACCATAGGAATCCACTGCCAACTCTTGAGTAAGGCTCAATTAAATTCCCAAATCTCTTTGACAGTGTCCACACCCTCAGTTTGAAACTTATTTTTAAACCTTCAATTAAAATGTGCAATTCCAGTATATTGACGGCTGTACAGTAAAAGTACATCAGGAATATCAAGCAACAATGAGAGAATGTGTTTTCGAACAACGACGACGAGAAACATAATTAAAAAGCACAATAACCAAGGCAAGAAAGGGAAATAACTGATATACAGTGAGACTTACATTTAATTACACACCTTTGTCCTTCATGTTATAAGACAATGTCAGAGAAATAGGTCTCTTGAGAGATCACTTGTACTATAGGTACCAGAATATTTACACATATTCCTGGGAAATACAAATGGACAGTTTCTTTGTTTTCTATAACTCAAATCTAATTACTGAACCCAGAGTGACGTTTGATGGCAAGTCTTTGATATAGGGCAATGCCAAAGGGCATTGCAGAGTATTTATTTAACCCTTCAGATTCAATAAAGTATTGTCACATGAACTGCAATTACAGTTGAAGTCATAAGTTTACATACACTTAGGTTTGAGTCATTAAAACTCGTTTTTCAACCACTCCACAAATTTCTTGTTAACAAACTATAGTTTTGGCAAGTCAGTTAGGACATCTACTTTGTGCATGACAAGTAATATGTCAAAAAATTGCTTACAGATTATTTCACTTATAATTCACTGTATCACAATTCCAGTGGGTCAGAAGTTTACATACACTAAGTTCCACAGTAAAACGAGTCCTATATTGAGATAACCTGAAAGGCCGCTCAGCAAGGAAGAAGCCACTGCTCCTAAACCGCCATAAAAATCCAGACTACGGTTTGCAACTGCACATGGAGAAAAATATGGTACTTTTTGGAGAAATGTCCTCTGGTTTGATGAAACAAAAATAAAACTGTTTGGCTATAATGACCATTATGTTTGGAGGAAAAAGGGGGATGCTTGCAAGCTGAAGAACACCATCCCAACTGTGAAGCACGGGGGTGGAAGCATCATGTTGTGGGGGGTGCTTTGCTGCAGGAGGGACTGGTGCACTTCACAAAATAGATGGCACTATGAGGAAGGAAAATGTGGATATATTGAAGCAACATCAAGACATCAGTCAGGAAGTTAAAGCTTGGTCATAAATGGGTCTTCCAAATGGACAATGACCCCAAGCATACTTCCAAAGTTGTGGGAAAATGGCTTAAGGACAACAAAGTCAAGGTATTGGAGTGGCCATCACAAAGCCCTGACCTCAACCCTATAGAAAATTTGTGGGCAGAATTGAAAAAGCATGTGTGAGCAAGGACACCTACAAACCTGACTCAGTTACACCAGCTCTGTCAGGAGGAATGGGCCAAAATTCACCCAACTTATTGTGGGAAGCTTGTGGAAGGCTACCCGAAACATTTGACCCAAGTTAAACAATTTAAAGGCAATGCTACCAAATACTAATTGAGTGTCTGTAAACTTCTGACCCACTGGGAATGTGATGAAAATAAAATATGAAATAAATAATTCTCTATTATTCTGACATTTCACATTCTTAAAATAAAGTGGTGATCCTAACAGACCTAAAACAGGGCATTTTTACTAGGCTTAAATGTCAGGAATTGGGAAAACTGAGTTTAAATGTATTTGGCTAAGGTGTATGTAAACTTCCGACTTCTACTGTAAATCAGGGTAGTGTTCATTCTGCGCAAAAAAAAAAAAAAAAGGACTGATACAGGGGGTGACTTCCTGGACTTGTCAGATAAAAAAAAAACGCTAGTTTCCGTTGCGTGCCCTAATGAACACATCCCAGGTATGAGGTGCCTTCCGAAAGCTAAATGCAACAGTCATTGAACAAACATCACACTGGCCAAGCCATGTCTCGAATGATGGCTGGTGGACAGAGATTTAAAAAAATGACCGCTGCGTGGAGTAGAGATGATGTTCGTGTGGAGATGACTAGAGGATAGTGTGATGACGTTTGTCTAAGTGTTTCTTTTTTTGCCCTCCGGCTCACGGGATGAGTGCTCTAAAAAAATGTTACGATAGCTTGACAGCAATCTTCTGGTCCTTCTTCATCATCCTCTGAACCTCCTTCTCCATCTTCTTCCTCTGCTGCTCCATGGAACGCTTCTCTCTCTCGGCCATCTTCTGTTGTCTGGTAGACAAGGAAACACAAAAAGGTGTGAATTTAAAAGGATTGCAACAAACCTCATTACTAAGCTTATTGAGAGAGCAATGGTGATAGTTCAGAGGTAGAGAGAAAAAAAACTCAAAAAGTACTGCCAACCAAGTTTCCCTGAAGCCAGAATTTTCTGTGTGCAAATAATGCCTTTCTTTCCTGTTGACTCGGTGCTGAACATTCTTAATATACTGCCACCTGCTGGATAACAACGAAACTTGCAGATCTCTTGACAATATGACAGTAATATGACACTGAACATGACAGGATTATCACATTGAACTAGGGCTGTCCCCGAACAATTTTTTGCACGACCTCGAGTCATCTGGTCCACATTTTTAAACATGTATTTTTCCATAAAATTACACATCCTATGTGTTTTAATCAAATCAACTATATGCACTGAGCTTGTCTGATGCTTTAAGCGCACCGTTTGATGAAATAATTAAAAAGACACACAAATGACTACAGGGAGTATGACCGCATTTGATTTGACTTGCTGCACTGGTTAAAAAAAAATGACAGCGAGTGACTGACTAGCAACCATTGTCTCTCTCGCCTCCCTGCTGCAGTGACCACCACAGAACATCAATTTATTGTGTTTTTTTTTTTTTTTCTGAAGCTACAACATAATTACAGCCATTTCTGACTGAAAAGTTATATTACCGAAATTCCTTCATTTGTTTAGGAAAAACATTCCCTATTCCCCCAATCCTCTATTTACGTGACAAATGTATGCATCACATGCTTGTGACCAATGGGGACTGACCTATACCATAATCACATCAATAACTTGGTTATAACAAACTCCGAACACGTGACAGCAAAATGGATGCAAAGGACGTGACAAATAAACTCGAAACGGGGGAGTGTTTTAATGGATGCTCAGGAGGAAGTCAGATGTGTGGAATAAATGTAACTTGTGGAAAATATTGGAGGTCAAGAAAATGTATATTTTTTTGTAAAGCCTTTATTACAGCAAAGATTCAAAACAGTCGCATTCATTAATGAATGCAATTTCCGAAATGGAACGGTTTATTTATCGTTTACGCCAATTACTCAAGGAATGCTTTATTTTATTTTAAAACGAAAATGCTGGATTGCATTTCAAATCATGAATGACTCGTATGCTGTGTGATGACATGAATGAATGATTAATTGATACAGTAGCCTACATAAGTATTTAAATACAGGCCTAAGTAAAAATGTAAATTAAATCACAATTTTAGTTTGCTATTCACAAGAAGCATTGCATGATTCGAACCATGCCTCGAATCTCAGAAGACCTATGATTAAGAATTGTTGACTTGCATAAAGCTGGAAAGGGTTACCAAAGTATCTTTAAAAGCCTTGATGTTCATCAGTCCACGGTAAGACAAACTGTCTATAAATGGAGAACGTTCAGCACTGTTGCTACTCTCCCTAGAAGTGGCCGTCCTGCAAAGATGACTGCAAGAGCACAACGCAGAATGCTCAATGAGGTTAAGAAGGATCCTAGTGTCAGCTAAAGACTTACAGAATTCTCTGGAACATGCTAACATCTCTGTTGACGAGTCTACAAAACGTAAAACACTAAACAAGAATGGTGTTCATGGAAGGACACCACGGAGGAAGCCACTGCTGTCCAAAAAAAACATTGCTACACATCTGAAGTTTGCAAAAGTGCAACTGGACGTTCCACAGCGCTAATGGCAAGATATTCTGTGGACAGATGAAACTACAGTTGAGTTGTTTGGAAGGAACACACAATGTGTGGAGAAAAAAAGGCACAGCACACCAACATCAAAACCTCATTCCATCTGTAAAGTATGGTGGAGGGAGCAATCATGGTTTGGGGCTGATTTGCTGCCTCAGGGCCTGGACAGCCAGCTATCATCGACGGAAAAATGAATTCAAGTTTATCAAGACATTTTGCAGGAGAATGTTAGGCTATCTGTCCACCAATTGAAGCTCAACAGAAGTTGGGTGATGCAACAGGACAACGACCCAAAACACAGAAGTAAATCATCAACAGAATAGCTTCAACAGAAGAAAATACACCTTCTGGAGTGGGCCAGTCAGAGTACTGACCTCTACCCGATTGAGATGCTGTGACATGACCTCAACAGAGCAGTTCACACCAGACATCCCAAGAATATTGCTGAACTGAAACAGTTTAGTAAAGAGGAATGGTCCAAAATTCCTCCTGACTACAGAAAACGTTTGGTTGAGGTTATTGCTGCCAAAGGAGGATTAACCAGTTATTAAATCCAAGGGTTCACATACATTTTCCACCCTGCACTGTGAATGTTTAAACGGTATATTTCAATAAAGACATGAAAACATGTAATGGTTTGTGTGTTGTTAGTTTAAGCAGACTGTGTCTATTGTTGTGACGTAGATGAAGATCAGATCAAATTTCATGACCAATTGATGCAGAAATCCAGGTATTTCCAAAGGGTTCACATACTTATTCTTGCCACATATACATTTAACATTGATTATAGACCTAATTAAGTTGGGGTTTCCTCTCGCCTCACTTTTCTTAGAAAATTAAGGCAAGGGCTGTTTTCTCGTCTCCTAACACCGCTGCTGCCTCCACCCATTGTTCTCAACAGTGGTGTAAATTGCTTAAGTAAAAATAACAACTTGTCGTTTTTGGGGGTATTTATATTTTTCGCAACTTTTACTTTACTACATTCAAATTGAAAATAATGTACTTTTTACTCCATACAATTTCCCTGACACTGAAAAGTACTTGTTACGTTTTGAATGCTTAGCAGGACAGGAAATGGTCTAATTCACACACTTATCAAGAACATCCTTGGTCATCCCTACTGCCTCTGATCTGGCTGGCTCACTAAACACACGCTTTGTTTGTAAATTATGTCTGAGTGTTGGAGTGTGCCCTACCTATCCTAAATAAAAAATAATTTAATACAACAACAAAAAATACAATAAAAACAGTACCATTAAGGTATCTTTTACAATTGGGTATTTTTGCCACCACTGGCTCTCAACACCAATATGCTGTTTAACTTTGATATTACTCACATAGCAACATGGTCTAGGAAAAGCCGCCAATTCAACAGCGCACTGATGTGTTTCCGCAGAGAGCGACCACTATGCAACGCGGGAGAATGCACATTTGTTATAAAATAATAATTTTTACTAGCATTGCGCCACTGTCCTTACGTAATATAACCATATACATTTCCAGTAGCACAAATCTTAAGAGTGATGGACTGTGCCATCGCACAGCCTCCACACAGTCCACTCATATAGGCGCAAATCTGACAAGTGCCTTGTACACCATGATTCATTTTGTTTTGCTACTGGTCGTCTAACGAAATCTCAGTCGACCAACAGCCTATCGACCGAAAAATCGACCAGTCGACTAAATGGGGTCAGCCCTACATTGCACACACAAACAGTCTTATGCATATACAGTTGAAGTCGGAAGTTTAGATACACTTAGGTTGGAGTCATGAAAACTCGTTTTTCAACCACTCCACAAATTTCTTGTTAACAAACTATAGTTTTGGCAAGTCGGTTAGGACATCTACTTTGTGCATGACACAAATAATTTTTCCAACAATTGTTTACAGACAGATTATTTCACTTATAATTCACTGTATCACAATTCCAGTGGGTCAGAAGTTTACATACACTAAGTTCACTGTGCCTTTAAACAGCTTGGAAAATTCCAGAAAATGTCATGGATTAAGAAGCTTCTGATAGGCTAATTGACATCATTTGAGTCAATTGGAGGTGTACCTGTGGATGATTTCAAGGCCTACCTTCAAACTCAGTGCCTCTTTGCTTGACATCATGGGAAAATCAAAAGAAATCAGCCAAGACTTCAGAAAAACAATTGTAGACCTCCACAAGTCTGGTTCCTCCTTGGGAGCAATTTCCAAAAACCTGAAGGTACCACGTTCATCTGTACAAACAACAGTACGCAAGTATAAACACCATGGGATCACGCAGCCGTCATACTGCTCAGGAAGGAGACATGTTCTGTCTCCTAGAGATAAACGTACTTTGGTGAGAAAAGTGCAAATAAATCCTGGAACAACAGCAAAGGACCTTGTGAAGATGCTGGAGGAAACAAGTACAAAAGTATCTATATCCACAGTAAAACGAGTCCTATATCGACTTAACCTGAAAGGCCGCTCAGCAAGGAAGAAGCCACTGCTCCAAAACCACCATAAAAAAGCCAGACTACGGTTTGAAACTGCACATGGGGACAAAGATCGTACTTTTTGGAGAAATGTCCTCTGGTCTGATGAAACAAAAATAGAACTGTTTGGCTATAATGACCGTTGTGATGTTTGGAGGAAAAAGGGGGAAGCTTGCAAGCCGAAGAACACCATCCCAACCGTGAAGCACGGGGGTGGCAGCATCATGTTGTGGGGGTGCTTTGCTGCAGGAGGGACTGGTGCACTTCACAAAATAGATGGCATCGTGAGAAGGAAAATGTGGATATATTGAAGCAACATCTCAAGACATCAGTCAGGAAGTTAAAGCTTGGTCGCAAATGGGTCTTCCAAATGGACAATAGTCCCAAGCATACTTCCAAAGTTGTGGCAAAATGACTTAAAGACAACACAGTCAAGGTATTGGAGTGGCCATCACAAAGCCCTGACCTCATGCATAGTGCCAACTGTATAGTTTATTGGAGGAGGAATAATGGTCTGGGGCTGTTTTCCATGGTCCGGGCTAGGCCCCTTAGTTCCAGTGAAGCGAAATCTTAACGCTGCAGCATACAATGACATTCTAAATAATTCTGTGCTTCCAACTTTGTGGCAATATTTTGGGGAAGGCCCTTTCCTGTTTAAGCATGAAAATACCCCCATGCAAAAAGCGAGGTCCATACAGAAATGGTTTGTCGAGATCGGTGTGGCAGAACTTGGCTGGCCTGCACAGAGCTCTGATCTCAACCTCATTGTGGGATGAATTGGTACGCCTAACTGCGATCCAGGCCTAATCGCCCAACATCAGTGCCCGACCACACTAATGCTCATGGCTGAATGGAAGCAAGTCACCTCAGCAATGTACCAACATCTAGTGGAAAGCCTTCCAAGAACAGCGGAGGCTGTTATAGCAGCAAATGGGAGACCAGCCCCATATTAATGCCCATGAGTTTGGAAAGAGATGTTCGATGAGCAGGTGTCTACATAATTTTGGTAATGTAGTGTATATGTTTGGTCTCATCGAAATAGAGTAGGCTGCCAATGCATGGGCGGAGAATCCCTGGCAGTTATCTTTCCAAGGAAATTTACTACCTGAATATGATTAGGCTATAGTTTACTACATTGCCTATAAATACATATTTATAACCCATATTTGTCTCAGTCTGAAAATCGTCCCACTCCTAAAAGGTAGGCTATAAAAATAGCTCAAGAGAAAGTGCAAGTCTCTCCAACTCTACGTCTAGCATATTAGCTGATATAGCCCACTAATACCAATAGCTTAATATAAATGGGCCATGTGAGAATCTCAAGTAATTTAACCTAGGCTATTTTTGCACATTTTCGATATTGCCTAATGAGCACAAAATTGCCAGGACCATGGCTGGCAAGTGAGCTGAATCACATATGCCTAAAATAACACTGCAGGACAGCGGTTGGGTTCAGAACCAGTTATGCGATAGCGGTTGGGAGCAGGATGAAGAAATCAGTCCCGCGCAGACTACATCGAAGCCAGTTCCACTGCTTCCCCCCCATTCTTCCCCTCCAATCAGGGACTGATTTAGACCTGGGACACCAGTTAGATGAAATTCATTATCAGGTAAACCAGCAGGCTCTGGACCTGTAGTGTAAGATTTGAATACCCCTGCTCTTCACATTATTAAAAGTGCTATCACCTGAGCACCAAATCGGCCTCCCAGGCAGCATCTGACGACTCATCCTCCCAGGCGTTGGCGTCTTCATGCCAGGTATCCATGTCTCCAAGCTCAGACTGTAGGACAGAGAGGACAGGAATGCAGTCAGGAGACAGTTGCTGACACAGTATAGGATGGCAGTGGGACCTAATCTCCATTAGCAACTATTCTTCACAACGCTATAAACCTTTATTCAACCTGAATACAGAGAACTGTGGCCCAGGAGGAGTTGTGCACTCCTGGGAATGAACAATGTCACAGCACTGGTCCAACTAAAACAGACAACTTGAGATGGTGAACTAAAAAGAAACTCAGACTTCATCATATTGCTATAGAGAGCTGGTCTGTAATCCTTGAAACAAGAAATTGGACAGGCGTTGGCTAGCTTCTCACCTTTTGGTGGCTGAGGTTTTGAAATCTGGACACAGTGGATAGAGCAGTACCACCTCTCTCAAAGCCCCTCCCCAGCCCATCCTCTTTCAAAAGACCTCTGTTTACAACATTTTCAGAGGTTAGCAGTGTACATTAGAACATTCAAGTTAAAAACCCCACCCTAATGTCAAATACCACCTCTGCAAAATCAGTATTCATCAAAATAATAATTAACACTAATCCACAGTACAAGGTCATATCCAATACAACACAGAGTGAAACCCTCTCTATTTTCAAGTAATGTGGTGGCAACATCATTTTATGGGTATGCTTGTCATCGGCAGGGACTGCGGATTTTGTCAGGATAAAAGAAGTTAGCCCAAAACCCGACTCAGTCTTCTGTAAACCTAAACCTGAGAGAATTCAATTTTTTCAGCGAGACAATTACACACATTTTAATGCCAAAGACACACCAGAATGGCTTTCCAATAGGTGTTGAGTGTTCATGTGTGGTCTAGTCTCAGTCCTGACTTTAAATCGGCTTAAAAGAATCTAAGACAAAGTTTAAATACTGCTGTCTGTCAATGATCCCCAACCAAATGTAATGGGTTTGAGCAATTTTGACAAAAACAATGGATATAAACTCAGCAAAAAAAAGCAACGTCATCTCACGGTCAACTGCGTTTATTTTCAGCAAACTTAACATGTGTAAATATTTGTATGAGCATAACTAAATTTAACAACTGACAAACTGAACAAGTTCCACAGACATGTGACTAACAGAAATGGAATAATGTGTCCCTGAACAAGAGGGGGGTCAAAATCTTGAGATTGTCTGCAATGACAACAAGCTCAGTCTGATGATGCTGTGACACACCGCCCCCAGACCATGACGGACCCTCCACCTCCAAATCGATCCCGCTCCAGAGTACAGGCCTCGGTGCAACGCTCATTCCGTCGACGATAAACGCGAATCCGACCATCACCCCTGGTGAGACAAAACCGTGACTCGTCAGCACTTTTTGCCAGTCCTGTCTGGTCCATCAACGATGGATTTGTGCTCATAGGCGACGTTCTTGCCGGTGATGTCTGGTGAGGACCTGCCTTACAACAGGCCTACAAGCCCTCAGTCTAGCCTCTCTTAGCCTATTGCGGAAAGTCTGAGCAACGATGGAGAAATTGTGCGTTCCTGGTGTAACTCGGGCAGGTGTTGTTGCCATCTTGTAACTGTCCCGCAGGTGTGATGTTCGGATGTACCGATCCTGTGCAGGTGTTGTTACACGTGGTCTGTCACTGTGAGGACGATCAGCTGTCTGTCCTGTCTCCCTGGAGCGCTGTCTTAGGCGTCTCACAGTAGGGATATTGCAATTTATTGCCCTGGCCACATCTGCAGTCCTCATGCCTCCTTACAACATGCCTATGGGTACGTTCATGCAGATGAGCAGGGACCCTGGGCATCTTTCTTTTGGTGTTTTTCAGAGTCAGTAGAAAGGCTTCTTTAGTGTCCTACGCTTTCATAACTGTGACCTTAATTGCCTACCGTTTGTAAGCTGTTAGTGTCTTAACGACCGTTCCACAGGTGCATGTTCATTAATTGTTTATGGTTCATTGAACAAGCATGGGAACCCTTTACAATGAAGATCTGTGAAGTTATCTGGATTTTTTCAAATTATCTTTAAAAAGACAGGGTCCTGAAAAAGGGACGTTTCTTTTTTTGCTGAGTTTATGTTGCCATAAGAGTTGTGCAAAGTTGTTAGAATCTTATTCCAAATTATTAAAAGCTGCAAAGGCTGCCAAAGGTGCTTCCACCAAGTATTAACACAGGAGACTTATCAAACTATGGTATTTCAGTTGTCTTTTCTTAATTTAGAACATTTTCTATAACTTTCTTTCACTTTGAAAATGTGGAGTAGGTTGTGTAGCTCTGTAGAAAGAAAAAAAAAAATCTAATTTTCTCATTTTAGATGACATTTTATGGCAACAAAATGTGAGAAAAAAAGCTCTGGATGGTGTAAACGTTCTATAGGCAGTGTACTTTGGGCGATGCTACACAAACTCACAGATGGCTGGATGAAGGAGGTGTCCTGAGTGGCTGCCAGTCTGCTGGAGAAGCCTGCACTGCCGTCAGGTACCAAGTAGTTGAGTGGCTCCCTCTTCTTCAGTACAATCTGGGGTGGGGACAGAGAGAAAGGAGACAAGTTAAAACTACTAAGACTCAACAATATGATATGGCGTGACTACAAGCAGCAGTGTGAGGCAAGAGGCTGCACTCGTCATCACCAAACCAAATACTGTTAAGCATCAGTGCATGTGCACGGGAGTTTGCTTCGCCCTCATGCCATGTGATAGCTCGGTGAAAACAAATGTTGAACAGTGCAGCCTTGCCCTTTAGACAATTTTTGTTTGTGTTGGGAGTTGCCCTGCTCCTCCCTTCTGGTAAACGTATATTGCTGAGTCTACTGACAATTACTGTTGAGAAATGCACTTAAAGCTGGAATCTGTAATTAGTGAAAATGCCTCATCCATTTGGGATATTTCAACAAAGAGGTCAAGTCAAACAAACACTTTTTTCCCCTTGGACATCATTGCATGCACATATTTTTTATTTTATTTAACTAGGCAAATCAATTTAAGAACAAATTCTTATTTTCAATGACGGCCTAGGAACAGTGGGTTAACTGCCTTGTTCAGGGGCAGAACGGTAGATTTGTACCTTGTCAGCCCGGGAATTCGAACTTGCAACCTTTAGGTTACTAGTCCAACACTAACCACTAGTGTATAACACCAGAGTATGTACAGTACTGCGATTTTTTTTATCATGCTGCCTGACACTCTTCTCCTGAGTTTAATCAACTCAACAAAACAAACAACAAAAGATGCTGGGGCAAACAGTGGCAGAGATTTCAGCTTTAAATGAAGACCTAGCCTACTTTCTGTGTTTTCCTGATGGTGGGAGCCATGTCTTTGAAGTAGTCTGGTTCCTCTTCCTCGCCAGGCTGTGGTGACACGTTGCCATTACCGCCCTCGATCTTGATACTTGTGGGACCATCTTCATCCCACGAGCTCCATTCTTCAATCTCTGCCTGCACAGGGTTTGGTCAAAGTGACAAGGTGTAAATGAAGTTTCTTGTAAAAAGAACATGACGAAAATAATATGATGAAAACAAAGAGAAAGGATTTAAGTGTGCCACAAAGTAAACATTGACTGTTGGTTGCACAATAAATGCTTGATGATGTAATTAATGACAATAGGGGGAAAGCAGGTTTGTTAGGGATGTAAAGCGAATCGACTAAGCACTTACAGCACATTATTGCTAACATGATGCATCTTATAAACTTGTATATCACTGACCGGTTTGGGTACTGATGAAAAATCAACCGTCGTTGGAAGAGAGATCTGATCCCCGCTTAGCTTACGCAACCTCCCAGATCTATGTCAAAACAGGAAATGTGCTTACTGTCAAACTGTGGGCCACCACAAAAACATACATTTTAGAGCAAAGGCATTCCATGGGAAGCAATTTTCTCATGCAAATAGCACTTGATTTCTATGCTAATGTATTTGGTTGTGCTCAAGGAATGACATTCCATATCATTCATTTCAACATTAAGTAAAATGACTGGAAATCTTACAGACTATGGCTTTCAGATTTGACCAAATCTGACACAGCAAAGGGTTCTAGATCAGTTTTGCTTCTTTCAATTCACCATAATGGGTGTTCCTTACCTGCATATCAACCTTTTGAAGAATGAAAGGAAGGTTGCAAGCCACGTGCAAATCTTAAAAAGGCGAAACTGAGAGATAGCCATGGTGAAGCTGAGCTAAAAGGAGGACATACCATTATTAGCAAATTGGATTTATAATCTGAATTTTCCAGCAAGACTGTCATCAACATCCATCTAATAATGAGTAAGCTTGCTGGCTGTCATAGCTTTTGTCATTAGCATAGCTAGAAAGTTAGCTAGCTATTTTCTTCCTGGTTACTACTTCCTCCTGGCAATTTAAAAAGTATCATAGTATGAGTCATAATACCCACAAAACCTAGCAGTCAAACAGGGAAATGGTTCCAATTGTTTTTACACCATTAATGTTAACCATAAGGGATTTTTGAAATTTTGGAAAAATAAGGGCTGCGTTTCATGTAGGCTTATCCTGGCGTGACATTTTGATAACCGTGTAAAACTCTCTAGGACAATGTGACTAACAGTATATCTGCCTGTATTTACCTCCCAAAAATGAAATGCTCATTGGCTGCTAATGTGGCCATCATAAAGACCTACAAATGCCATGATCTGGACGAGACTGCCGAATCAAGGCAAAGGTAAGCATCTCTGGATTAACTATCTAATGTTAGCTAAATGTAGTAATGAATAAATTGACTACATTTCTTTAAATGGGCAATTATGTGAACTGTCTTGTGCAAGTTTTAAATTGACAATGCCTGTTAGCAAATGTGTCAGCTAGAGATGACGTGCAGGAGCTTGCAGGGATTTGTAGTTTAGCATGATGTCTACTTTGATGCTACTTAGCATTTTCGAATCTGAGAGTAAATAGTTGTGCTGTTATTTTTATTGATTTGGCCAAAGCTTTTGATACGGTAGACCATTCCATTCTTGTGGGCCAGGTAAGAAGTATTGGTGTCTTTGGCCTGGTTTGCTAACTACTCTGAGTGCAGTACATAAAGTCAGAACATCTGCTGTCTCAGCCACTGCCTGTCACCATGGGAGTACCCAAAGGCACAGCACTGCACTCTATACTCCTCCATAAATCTGGTCATCTCTGTATACCCGTCGCAAGACCCACTGGTTGATGCTTATTTATGAAACCCTCTTAGGCCTCACTCCCCCTTATCTGAGATATCAACTGCAGCCCTCATCCTCCACATACAACACCCGTTCTACCAGTCACATTCTGTTAAATGTCCCCAAAACACACACATCCCTGGGTCACTCCTCTTTTCAGTTCGCTGACAACTCTTACTGACAGTTGTGGCTGCTTTGCCTGATGTATTGTTGTCTCTACCGTCTTGCCCTTTGTGCTGTTGTCTGTGCCCAATAATGTTTGTACCATGTTGTGCTGCTATCATGCGGTTGTCATGTGTTACTGCCACACTACGTTGTCTTAGGTCTCTTTATGTAGTGTTGTCTCGTTATGAAAGGAACTAGACACGGACACGAATGATCCATTGGTAGTTTGTTGTAACCAAGTATTGGTGCTAACCGTGTGTTATTGGATGCTAGCATGCTAGTTAGCTACGGCGTCATAAGACAAGGTGCACTGGGTGGGTTTCACGGAAGAATACTGTACCAAGTTATCAGGCTGAATAAACTATGTTTGAGCCTATTCCTGGAAACATTGAACCACTGTAGTTTACATCAATTATAATTTCTAAGTGGAAGTTGGAAAAGTTATATTTGAATGTTTCAGCGAATGGCTAGTGAGGGAGGCCCTGCGCTCTCGCTTCCCCAGTTGTTTAGTTAATTTTCTTTCCAATCTCCTTTGCATTAGCGTAGCCTCTCCTGTAGCCTGTCAACTATGTGTCTGTCTATCCCTGTTCTCTCCTCTCTGCACAGGCCACACAAACGCTTCACACTGCATGGCTGCTGCCACTCTAACCTGGTGGTCCCAGCGCGCACGACCCACGTGGAGTTCCAGGTCTCCAGCAGCCTCTGGAACTGCCGGTCTGCGGCCAACAAGGCAGAGTTCATCTCAGCCTATGCTACCCTCCAGTCCCTCGACTTCTTGGCGCTAACGGAAACATGGATTACCACAGAAAACACTGCTACTCCTACTGCTCTCTCCTCGTCTGACCACGTGTTCTCGCATACCCCGAGAGCATCTGGTCAGCGGGGTGGCGGGACTGGAATGCTCATCTCTCCCAAGTGGACATTCTCTCTTTCTCCCCTGACCCATCTGTCTATCTCCTCCTTTGAATTCCATGCTGTCACAATCACTAGCCCATTCAAGCTTAACATCCTCATCATTTATCGCCCTCCAGGTTCCCTTGTAGAGTTCATCAATGAGCTTGACGCCTTGATAAGTTCCTTTCCTGAGGATGGCTCACCTCTCACAATTCTGGGTGACTTTAACCTCCCTACATCTACCTTTGACTCATTTCTCTCTGCCTCCTTTCCACTCCTCTCCTCTTTTGGCCTCACCCTCTCACCGTCCCCCCCTAATCACAAGGCAGGCAATACGCTTGACCTCATCTTTACTAGATGCTGTTCTTCTACCAATCTCACTGCAACTCCCCTCCAAGTCTCCGACCACTACCTTGTATCCTTTTCCCTCTCGCTCTCCTCCAACACTACTAACTCTGCCCCTACTCAGATGGAATTGCACCGTCGCGACCTTCGCCCTCTCCCTCTCCTGCTACTCTCTCCTCTTCCATCCTATCATCTCTTCCCTCTGCTCAATCCTTCTCCAACCAATCTCCTGATTCTGCCTCCTCAACCCTCCTCTCCTCCCTTTCTGCATCCTTTGACTCTCTATGTCCCCTACCCTCCCGGCCGGCTCGGTCCTCCCCTCCTGCTCCGTGTCTTGATGACTCATTGTGAGCTCAGAACAGGGCTCCGGGCAGCTGAGCGGAAATGGAGGAAAACTAGCCTCCCTGCGGACCTGGCATCTTTTCACTCCCTCCTCTCCACATCTTCTTCCTCTGTTTCTGCTGCTAAAGCCACTTTCTACCACTCTAAATTCCAAGCATTTGCCTCTAACCCTAGGAAGCTCTTTGCCACCTTCTCCTCCCTCCTGAATCCTCCTCCCCCTCCCCCTCTGCAGATGACTTTGTCAACCATTTTGAAAAGAAGGTTGACGACATCCGATCCTCGTTTGTTAAGTCAAACGACACCGCTGGTCCTGCTCACATTGCCCTACCCTATGCTTTGACCTCTTTCTCCCCTCTCTCTCCAGATGAAATCTTGCGACTTGTGACGGCCGGCCGCCCAACAACCTGCCCGCTTGACCCTATCCCCTCCTCTCTTCTCCAGACCATTTCCGGAGACCTTCTCCCTTACCTCACCTCGCTCATCAACTCATCCTTGACCGCTGGCTACGTCCCTTCCGTCTTCAAGAGAGCGAGAGTTGCACCCCTTCTCAAAAAACCTACACTCGATCCCTCCGATGTCAACAACTACAGACCAGTATCCCTTCTTTCTTTCCTCTCCAAAACTCTTGAGCGTGCCGTCCTTGGCCAGCTCTCTTGCTATCGCTCTCAGAATGACCTTCTTGATCCAAATAATTCCGGTTTCAAGACTGGTCATTCAACTGAGACTGCTCTTCTCTGTGTCACGGAGGCTCTCCGCACTGCTAAAGCTAACTCCCTCTCCTCTGCTCTCATCCTTCTAGACCTATCTGCTGCCTTTGATACTGTGAACCATCAGATCCTCCTCGCCACCCTCTCCGGCACGGCTCACTCTTGGACTGCGTCCTACCTGACAGGTCGCTCCTACCAGGTGGCATTGCGAGAATCCGTCTCCGCACCACGTGCTCTCACCACTGGTGTCCCCCAGGGCTCAGTTCTAGGCCCTCTCCTGTTCTCGCTATACACCAAGTCACTTGGCTCTGTCATATCCTCACATGGTCTCTCCTATCATTGCTACGCAGACGACACACAATTAATCTCCTTTCCCCCCTTCTGATAACCAGGTGGCAAATCGCATCTCTGCATGTCTGTCAGACATATCAGTGTGGATGACGGATCACCACCTCAAGCTGAACCTCGGCAAGACGGAGCTGCTCTTCCTCCCGGGGAAGGACTGCCCGTTCCATGATCTCGCCATCACGGTTGACAACTACATTGTGTCCTCCTCCTAGAGAGCTAAGAGCCTTGGCGTGACCCTGGACAACACCTGTCGTTCTCCGCTAACATCAAGGCGGTGACCCGATCCTGTAGGTTCATGCTCTACAACATTTGCAGAGTACGACCCTGCCTCACACAGGAAGCGGAGCAGGTCCTAATCCAGGCACTTGTCATCTCCCGTCTGGATTACTGCAACTCGCTGTTGGCGGGGCTCCCTGCCTGTGCCATCAAACCCCTACAACTCATCCAGAACGCCGCAGCTCGTCTGGTGTTCAACCTTCCCAAGTTCTCTCACGTCACCCCGCTCCTCCGCACGCTCCACTGGCTTCCAGTTGAAGCTCGCATCTGCTACAAGACCATGGTGCTTGCCTACGGAGCTGTGAGGGGAACGGCACCTCCGTACCTTCAGGCTCTGATCAGTCCCTACACCCAAAGAAAGGCACTGCGTTCATCCACCTCTGGCCTGCTCGCCTCCCTACCTCTGCGGAAGCACAGTTCCTGCTCAGCCCAGTCAAAACTGTTCGCTGCTCTGGCACCCCAATGGTGGAACAAGCTCCCTCACGACACCAGGACAGCGGAGTCAATCACCACCTTCCGGAGACACCTGAAACCCCACCTCTTTAAGGAATACCTGGGATAGGATTAAGTAATCCTTCTAACCCCCCCCAAAAAGATATAGATGTACTATTGTAAAGTGGTTGTTCCACTGGATATCATAAGGTTAATGCACCAATTTGTAAGTCGCTCTGGATAAGAGCGTCTGCTAAATGACATAAATGTAAATGTCTCTCTTGTCATGATGTGTGTTTTGTCCTATTTTTTATTTTTATTTTATTTTTTAATCCCAGCCCCCGTTCACACAGGCCTTTTGGTAGGCCGTTATTGTAAATAATTATTTATTCTTAACTAACTTGCCTAGTTAAATAAAGGTTAAAATAGAAATGTATTGATAAGTCACCTTGTCAGAGAGGTTATCAAAACGTCATGGCAGGGTAAGCCTACAGGAAACATAACCCTTATTAAGCGTTTCTAAAATCCTCTATGGGAAAAATGTATGGTTGAAGAACTATTGGAACCATTTCCCTGATTGAACGCTAGGTTTTATGGATATTACGAGACCACCATCGTGGGGCTCAATTGCTTCATCATCTAATTCCCCATTCAAAACAACTGAGAACTCATACAAATATGAGCTCAAATCATGCAGGTCGGAAAGTCGGAGCTCAAGAAAGAGGTCCGAGTTCTCGAGTTCGATGACCGTTCAAATCGATTTTCCATTGGAGATCGTTTTTTTTTTTTTTTTTCTGGGTTCCGAGTTGTTTTTAACGCAATTAAGTCGGAGATTTCAGAGTTCCCAGTTGTTTTGAACGCGGCATTATAATCAAGTCTAGGTAACGTTACCTCGATATTTTGGGGTCTGAAACGGATATATACAGGTAGTTCATTGTCTTCATTGCTAAAATACAGACACTCACCGTACAGCTCAATATACTTGCTTAGCTGACAGCTGGCGAATCAGATGTGACCGTCCCCAGAATTCATGTGTTTGGCTAGCTAGCGCTAACTTAGGAAATCAGCATACCGATATGCAACGTATTTTTCCTTGTAAATTTCACTCTCGAAACAACACACTTGCAATAATGACACCAGTCATATCACAAGCCTATGTGTCTAACAGCTGCTACCTAGCATCCGTCCTCATTATTTATTCCATAAATATTTGTCGCTTCTTCATAGCCTCACAGCTGACATCTTGAATCTGGGGAGAGGATGTGGAACCACAGCCGGGGCAAGAGGCACACTAAGTATCTCTGGGCTATGATAGGCGTTGGTCTTCTGCCCCCAGTGGTAGAACATATCGTAGGACTTCGGCTTTTTTTTGTCTTCCTTGAAAGAGCTGTTATGTGAAATGTTATAGGCAACAAAAAAACAAAAAAACAGCATTTGGTTAATAAAAGTATGAATGTCATCCAGGCAAACTATGGATTTATTATGACCAAATAATTATGACCATTAACCATTGGTGTAAAGTACTTAAGTGAAAATACTTTAAATTACTACTTAAGTAGTTTTTTTGGGCTATCTGTACTTTACTATTAATATTTTTTGCCAACTTTTACTTCACTACATTCCTAAAGAAAACAATGTACTTTTTACTCCAACACATATGTCTGAGTGTTGGAGTGTGCCCCTGGCTATCCGTCAATAAAACATGTAAGGAATTTGAAATGGTTTATACATTTACGTTTGATACTTAAGTACATTTTAGCAATTCCCATAATTACAAAATTACAAATAATTTTAATCGAAGTGGTCGGAGTATTTTGAATATTTGGGGCGTAGTCAACCATACAAACTGGCCAATGAGCTGACGAAGTACTTGGACGTGGTAGATTTGAAAGTGTGTTATAAACAGACAGACTGACGTTTTTTTTGTTGCTGGAAAGTGTAATTGTTTCACGTGAAACTACATTTTATAAAAGGTGAGATGCGTTTTAATCTAATGTACGATGTAAAAAAAAAAAAAAAGTCATTTTGATTGCTTTATAGCTTTGTTTCCTTGCAAATCTTTGTGCTACGGCATACACCACAATCCGGTAGCTAACGCGTTATTCGCTAAGCTAGTTTTGCTTTGGCTAGACGAGATGCAACTGGTTAGCTGGCTAAGGGCGTTAACTTAGTTACACATATCCCAGCGAGCTGGTTATTTACACCAGGGTCTGTTGTCTGCTTGTTGATTCACACATCAAGAGTATATATCGCACTATAGCGTAGATGTCATGTGTGAATAGCTAGCTAGGCTTACAGTCTACTAGCTGCCTCAATATCTATTAGCTAACGTAACGACGGTAACGTTAGCTACATTCTTTGCAGAGATGTTGGAGGAGGAACATACAGACAGACAGCACCAACTTGCCATGTTGTGTCAGAAGCTCGACCGAATTAAAACAAGATGTCTAATCGAAGGTAATAAAACCATTTCATTCGTTCTATGGCGAAGACAACATGCCTCATATATTGTACATAGTGATATTCTCCATATAAGGCCACTGAGTTTGCAAATGGTCACTCAGTCTTTTTTCCTCCCATTTTCATGCAGATGACACTGATAATATCAACCAGGCCATTGGCTCAAATTCGCCTGAAACCTGTCTCGCATATCTGATGGTCTTGGAGAAGAAAGGAGACCCTCACTTGGATCCTAGTCATCTCACAAAGCTTACAGACTTCTATACCCGTGTATTCTCAACTATGCCACTGGGAAAACACTGCCAAAATGAGAGCTATGCCAGGATGCTGGTCAGATTTGCAGAGCTGAATGTGTGAGTGAACCATGATCATACTGTACCATGAGAGGCTTGAGCTTTGCTTTGCAACATGTTCCTCTGTTGACTGTACCTAGCTACATCAGTTAAATACAATGTGTGGTGTGTATTAATAATATTAAAGTGGCAATCTAGGATTTTGGAAAACTACAAAGTCGCCACTTTTTTTGGTTAACAGCTGAGGGATAAGGCAAGAAATTCATGGATGCAAGGACTGACCATCCATGAGCTCAAAATAATAGTTCTATCCATATTTTGAAGCTATTCAGTGTTTGTTTACAATTACATGGTTTACAAATAATGGAAGTCAAATAAGTTTACATGTTGGGTTCTCTGACGGATTCCGACAGTTGAACTAAGCTCTGGAGGCATTTATACCAGTAAATTCTTTTATTCTAAAAATCAATGGCTTATTTCAGAATTGAAGTCTAAAAATATATGTACCAATCCCAGATTGCCCCTTTTAACAGACCACTTTTTTGGTATGAATTTTTTTCCTTCATATTGTCGAATGAGTCCTTTTAATTTCTTTCAGAATTCAAGACCCCAGTGGGGCAGAGGGCAACTTCAATGTTGCGACTACACACTGCCAGGATTTCGCTTTTGTCCACATTGCACACGCTCAGTTTGAACTGTCACAAGGTAGAGAGATGCACAACAATCTTTGGTTCGACTGGTATAGATGATTTATACACACAGACAACACAAATGTGGGTTATTTACTCAACTTTAGCTCCATATTTTTACCAGCTTTTTCATATTCACCCAATACAGTACACACCCAGAGCAACTATTCAATCTCTAACATGTTATTCATATCCTGACAATGATGAATGCATCTGTCCAATCTGTGAAACTCACATTCTGGAACTCCATACTGCTGCAGGAAAGTATTATTGGTATCTAGTCAGTAAGATTATTATTTCTTTACTATCCCATCTCAAAAGGCAACACCAAGAAAAGTACTTGGATACTTCAGAGGGCCATTGAACTGAATGCCAAACCCAACGACCTGCTGGAGGCTGCTATGCAGAACTTGACACTGGGCAAGGCAGAACTTCTGTCCTCTGAGGATAAGGAAAATGTACCAGGTTAGTTGTGTCCAATTTCCAATCCCATTTGAGATCAGTATTAACCGGAAGCTCATCTTTCCTTTTTTTTTTTTTATGTCAAAGATAAAAAATAGTATAATACATGAACATACTTCTTCGCCCTAGATTTGAATGAAATCACTACTTGTATGCTACTTTAGGGTTCTAGTACTGTATATTGATTGTCTTAATGTGTTGTCAATTTTTTTTTCTTTCAGTCTCAACTTATAATATAAATGGTTCTGCAAAAAATGGCAAAGAATTTCGCAAAGTCTCCAGAAACTCCGACGGTACAGGCGACTTGCAGCTCTCCAGTATATTTTCTTCAGGGTAAAATACGCGTTTGTTTTTTTTACAGTGCCAAGTTCTCACACCAAGCTTCTCTCTGTTTGGATTTACATTCTTCTATTCTGTCTCGTGAAAAAAATGTGTTGACACTGTTCTTCTCATTCCCTTAGAACAATGGAACCACGGAATGGACCCTTAGAGGACCAGGCTCCAGCTTGGAGGTCTGGGTCGCAACGAAAGAGAGCCGTTGGCATAGTAAAGTTTGATTTTAGTCTTTTAAAGATCCTACATGAGTTTTTATTAGTAGTAGTTTTAAATAGTGTTGGGGGGGATTGATACAGTTACATATCGCAATATTACTTTGGACGATATTGTATCGATACTTTGACTCCAAGTATCGATTGTGGTTTTTGCTAGGTAGCGTTAGCTAGGGCTAGTTGGTTGTATCTGCGCCCAAACTCGGGTATTTTTCATCCTATAGCTTGTTCTCCATCTTTTTAAATTGTTAGCCAACATGTTGTTCGCACTTTTATTTTCATGACTGATCAAAACTTGATTTTATTATGGCTCTTGTCTCTGCAGCAGACATATAGTGAGCAATATGTTAGGAACATCAAATCACAATAAAATCACAGTATCGAATCGCAATACATATAGAATCGTGAGATTCGCAATACATGTCGTATCGGTACCTAAGTATCGTGAGAATATCATATCGTGAGCCCTAGTTTTAAAGTAGTTTTTTCCCCATCACTTCTCTGGCTTTAAATCATCTCTTGTTCTTTATTATCCTGCCCTTCAAGCCAGGGAGAGTGCCTGTAGTCCACTGCTCTATCTCAGAAATGGATGATGATGACAGTGATGGAAGACAGGTGACGAGGAGGGAGGCTCTCATCCCAAGTAGCTTGTCCAGGTAAGCATTTTTATTTATTTTTTTACATTTTTCAAGGAAACACGTTCAGAACACAGGATTACAAAGCCTAAACTGATGAATGGAACTTTGTTTAGGCAAACATCTGGTTCAAGTGCCATGTTTACCTTATCCTCCCAAAAGCGTGTTGAAGATGGGGACTTACTCAATCTAAAGGTTTGTGAATGAAAATCCCCACCTTTTCAGTTGTAATTATAGATTGCCTATGATTTTTTTTTTAACACCCGGCCCAACTGTTTACAATTATATAAAATAACATGGAGAGCAGAGCATGTGATATTTTACATAATCTTATTTTAAAGTCGAGTTGATTGGACCGTCAAATCATTGTTGATTTGCTCTCTCAGACACCAATCATTAGCCCTGAGCCACGCCCATGGGAGGACATGGGAATGGTGGACTCCACCACTACACTGTTGCAAAGGCAAGATAGGAGAGATGCCACTAGGATGGAAGGTAGGTACCTTTTACGTTGAAGTGAAACCATTTTGACCTAGTAGTTGACGGTGCAAAAAGCTTGTTTAGTGAAAAGCATTAGTTGGTGCACACCCACATATTCAAAGAGGTGCTCACTAACGGAATGGTAAACTTGTGAAAAAAGTTTCTCACTCATATCGAGTTTATGTTCTCTGCTGTTTCAATGGTAGATACCACTGACAACATAAACCAGATAATCGGTTCCAGCTCCCCTGAGGCTTGCCGGATTTATCTGACCAAGCTGGAGAAGAGGGGCAATCCTCAGACAGACACCAACCTTCTCCTAAAGCTGAAGGACTGCTATTCCAGAGTCTTCTCCAGACTGCCGCTGGGAATGTACAGCAAAAACGAAAGCTATGCCAAGATGCTGGTCCGATTTGCCGAACTCAAAGGGTGAGTGTACTTCAGGATGTTTTTGGAAATTAAAAAACAAAAAAACATGCATATATTCAGATGTGTTTCCAGTGTTCTAGAATTGGTTTGATTGCTGTCTAAAAATGTCCTCTGTAGTATTGATGACCCAGATGATGCTCGGGACAACTTCATCGTTGTGAGATCCAACTGCAAAGGCTTTGCCTTTGTGCACATAGCACATGCTCAGTTTGAGGTGGCGCAAGGTAGATTGCCCATTTTTGTATTTTACATAAACGATCGTGCATAATATTGAGTTTTGATACTAAAGAGATTTTTGTTCATATTCTTCCAATAGGTCAGGTCAAGAAAGGCACCTCAATACTACAGAAAGCCCTTCAGGTGAACGCAAAGCCCACTGAACTAATTGAGACGGCAATGCAGAAGCTAAAAGCCGGGAATTACCAGTTTCTCCCCGCAGAAGACCGAGAGTGTGTCCCAGGTAGGTTTCATTTACATTTAGTCAATTATGCTGTATGTCTTGGTGGGGTTCGTTAGGGCATGCAATGAAAAATGTGGTCCCTCTGTTTTCTCCTGTTTGGTACCTAATGAACATGACCCTGTTCATCCTGACTACAAAGTGATAACGGCTTCAAGCTTAAAGCTTGCAAACCTGATGTAAGTTTTAGATTCCTTATGTGTGTTTCTTTTTACAGAGCCACAGTCCCACGGGTCATTGAGTCTGTCAAACTATTGTAGAGAGAGGGAGCCGGAGATTCCCGCCCGTTTACCTCTGAGCCAGACACAGCCCAAACCCTCTAGCATGGAGCTGTCTTCAGGCTGGAAAATGCCAGCCCGTGTCAGCCGAGTCGTGTCTCCAGAGGTTTGGTTTGCTATGTTATTTTTGGGGTTACTACTGTGTCATCAACATGAAAAGTGCTAGCATCAAACTCCAATTTAGTTTGTTCATTCTTATGGCTGAGTTAACTACATTTCTGTCTCTCTTTTTGCCTCTGTTTTGACACTCTTAACACTTATGTTTTTGTTTTCTTTTGGATTCTTCTATTTTAATCTTTGGGTTTATCTGTGTGCGTGTTTGGTCGTCATCAGGAGAAGCACACCCCTCCTGATCTCAGGCCCATTCCACGTCTGGTGGATTCTCTGCCCACCCCATCCCTCCCTCTCCCGTCCAGACTCAACCCACCCGTCGCCTGCCAGACACCCAACAACAAAGACCCCAGGGCCAACAGGTGAGGGGGCTGGAGTGGACATATATCTGACATAAAAGCTCTTGTGCAGTGATCCTAATCACCATAATCTAATGAATCTATTGAGCTATATTAGGAAATGGTATTGTCAGTGTTGGGGAAGCTACCCTGAAAATATTACTTCCCACTGCAAGAAGTTGCGCTACAGTAAAGCTACCCTCAATGAAAATATATTTTGTTTAACTAAAGTTACTTTGAAAAGGTTACTTTGAGAACTACCTCTTGAAAAATGATATTTTAATCTGAACTGTCATAGTGCAAAGTTAAGACTCATCCATCCTGTGACATGGCTTAAATAACAGTCACGGCAGACGGTATGGTGAGATCTGTGAGTGTGTTTCGTCTTGGAATCAAGAGGAAAGATGGGAAGCAGTGGTGCAAAGAAATAGGACTTTCTTTGACATTTGCATTCCCTTCTCTCCTCAGTTACGTTACCCCCGTGGTCAAGAGGAACCCCCCGTTTGCGGCCCCTCTCTCAGCAGCCCATAAAGCCGGCCCTGACCAGCAGCAGCCGTGCACCCCCCTCAGCCAGGCGTCCTATGCTCAACAGACCCACCAGGTAAACCACAAACGCCATCCATGGGATTTCCCTGATCACTTGAGACGCAGTCAGGTCAGGAGGAACTATCTCATGGCCCTAGTTATGTTCTCTATTTGTGAGTTTTCTGTTTAAGTTATAGGCCTATGTCAAATGAAATGTGAACTTGATGGTTGAATGACTCTGCACTTGTCCCTTACTTCAGGGTTCCACCGCTGCTCTCTCAAACGAGTCCATCGTGATAAAGGGCAAACGGTTCCTTGTCCTGAAAATGATTGGCCGAGGTGGATCCAGTAAGGTAGGGTCTAGTTGTCTTGTTCATTAGGGCACAATGTAACAAACTCTCAAAAACATTGCGCAACGGAAAACAAAAGACAGTTACTTGTTGGACAATTTAAGATTGTACTTCCCTGTTTCAATTTGTTTGAAACCAGAAGATACCAGGGAAGTTCTACATGTGGTTGGATGGCCGGATTAGCTGGGTTTTTTTTTTAAAGCTGGTTTGATGGTAGGTTCCCTGTCATTTCAGGTGTACCAGGTTCTGGACCAACGGAATCAGCTGTTTGCTGTGAAGTATGTGAACCTGGAGGAGGCTGATCCCCAGACAGTGGAGAGCTACAAGAACGAGATAGAGCATCTCAATCACCTGCAGCAGTACAGTGATCAGATCATCAAGCTGTATGATTAGTGAGTGTTCAGTGTTTGCTACTCTGACTTATTCCGCTAGGGTCTAGCAATAAATTATTTAGACTTTTTGATAGAAATGCATACACTGTACATCCAAAACACAAAAACTGGTGGTACTGGTACATACATAAAAAATAAAATGCATAGTCACATGGCCTACATAAAACAAAAAAAATGAAGGATAACACAACGTTATTTTAGTTATGTTTTATTTATTTTTTTGTCCCCATTTTTGTGATATCCAATTGGTAGTTACGATCTTGTCTCATCGATCTTGTATCAACTTCCCAACGGGAAAGGCGAAGGTCGAGTCGTGCGTCCTACGAAACATGATCCGCCAACCTGCACTGGTTCTTAACACCTGCTCGTTTAACCTGGAAGCCAGCCGCACCAATGTGTCAGAGGAAACACCGTTCAACTAACGAGTCAAGTCAGCTTGCACGGATCGAACCTCGGGCTGTAGCGACGCCTCAACACTGCGGTGCAGTGCCTTAGACCGCTGTGCCACTCGGGAGGCCCCAACACAACGTATTTCGGTTGTGGTCTCTGTTCCATCCTCACTGGGATTCCCAGTGAGCAGTGCATTTTATCAGTCGAGTTCTCTTGTGTTCCAGTGAAATAACAAACAGCTACATCTACATGCTGATGGAATGTGGTAACCTGGACCTCAACACCTGGCTACGAAACCGTAAAACTGTCAACCCGCTGGAGAGGAAGTTCTACTGGAAGAATATGCTGGAGGCAGTCCAGACCATCCACAAACATGGTTATCTCTCCATCTGTCTTGAACTCTATCTCTCTTCATCAGTAACAATTATGTTTTCTAAAGTTCCTCATACCCAAACATTGCACTCTATAAGAGTCCTTTTAGTTTTTTCAGTAACTTTTTTGTGTGTAGGTATTGTCCATAGTGACTTGAAGCCAGCCAATTTTGTGATTGTGAATGCCTCGCTGAAATTGATCGACTTTGGCATTGCAAACCGCATCCAGCCTGATGTGACAAGCATTATGAAAGATTCTCAGGTAAGAGCACAACCCCCATCTCCAACTGTTGTTCATTATGTATGTATGCATAACCAGAAGCTTGCCAAAATAAGGATATTGATCTTCAAGAAAAAAATCCTAAACACAGGTGGGGACCTTGAACTACATGCCCCCCGAAGCAATCAAAGACACCTCCTCCCAGCCAGGGAAGGCAAGCTTTAAGGTGAGCTGATGTCCCTTCCTTCCAAAACAATGTATTTTTAATACATGCATATTCCATATGGACTCATTTTATATCAATGTTGGAAGATTATGCATGTGTAATGATGTATAATAAATATCTTTGTTGATTTGATTCATAGATTAGTACTAAAGGTGATGTGTGGTCCCTTGGTTGCATCATGTACTGCATGACCTATGGGAAGACTCCATTCCAGACCATCACCAACCAGATCACCAAGCTACACGCCATCATTGACCCGACCCATGAGATAGAGTTCCCTGACATTGCAGAGAAGGATCTGCTAGATGTGTTGAAGGTGAGTGATTCCGCTATGTATTGTTTGTTTTTTTTGGTTTGAGTTTTGATTTACTGTGAATGACATGGATAAGTGGGATCTAATGGGATATGTATATATTTTTTTTCTACCCCCAGAGGTGCTTGGTACGGAACCCTAGAGAGCGGATTTCCATCGCGGAGCTGCTGGCGCATTCATACCTAAAGCTTCAGTCTCAGCAACAGTCACCTGTGCCAGGTACATAAACGCCCACACATTATGCATATTTATAACTTATACCTGCCATAATTCCAAGTGTTTTTATTTCATTTTTTTAATAAGAAAAAGAATTGCAACAACTTTAATTTTGTCTTCCTCTATATCTCCTTTCAGCACCTCCTGACAATAACGATCTGAAAAGGATCCTCAACGAGCTCGCTGCCTTACAGTCTCCCAACAGCATTGCCAGGGCTGCTCATGTAAGCATAACAATGTGGAATTTCCAATAATATTCATCTTATCGTCATTTGCTTTTAACTGACTGGCATCTTCTCTGCAATCGACAGAACTTGGCGAAAATGTGTAACAGTGGTCGGAAACTGGACGCTGCAGGGTGTGTAAAGTCATCCAGCCTGCTCAACTGGAAGATGTGATCTGGCCATGTAGATGCTCCACTGATGGCTTAAAAACCCACATAGGGGTCAGCAGATGGGATTCCATATCTAGCCTAAGTCATGCTTTACCCAAGAGATACTGCCCATGCCATGCTTCAGCACAACCCGAAAAATACATCCTGCTTGGCAGTACACTGGCCTTGTTTGAATACTTTGAAAATGTATCCTTCCTTCCCCGTCTTGAAGAAGTCACTGATCTGACATGTCTGGATTGGTGAAAGCTATGAAGTGGAACCTATGCTTTTATTCTATCCAAGTATGTTAGATCAGTGCTGACACAGGATGAGAGGAAAAAAGGAAGCATTTTAACAGTTTTTAAGCAGGGTCCATATCTGCCCTACAGAGCTCTACCATCTCCATGTTTTATCCTCTCATGTCCTCATGACTTCCCCTTGCTTGCATCTTGAAGGATACAGATCTACACATATTATTTTTTTTAAAGAATTTTTTTTGTGTTTCTTTACTTTACACATTTTACTGTACTCTCAAACATGTAACTGCAAAAAATTCTCAAATAAACTAGCTAACCGATGTTTATTTCGGCTGTAGTTATATATTTATTTTTCTGGTACTGGTAGGATACAAATAACTGAAAGTCTTGAATGAATTATAGTGAAGCTGCTGAATGGCCAAAAGGGGGCATTTTATGTGGTGGGGGGGGGGGGATAACCTGCTCTGACAATGTAAAATGGGATGACTTAAGTGTATGGTGATAATGCTGTCTCAAATTCATATCAAAACCAACCAAAGGATTTCAGCACCACATCAGGGAGAGCTATGGAAATGGACCAATACTGCGTGCACCATTTTCTAATACCTCAATCAGCATGACTGTTCCATGCTCTTCATGACACCAGACATCTCTCTTTTTGTACCCAGGAATGGTTTCCACTAGATAGCACAGCCACAAAGTCAAAATTGGCTTTTGTAATAATTCATGAAAACAAAAATGAGCTTTTTGGTCTTTAAGGTTAGCAGTGTGGTTAACCGGGTCATTAGTTGTCTTCACCTAAGCACAGTACTTGACTTGGGAAGGAGGTCACTGGAACTGAGTAAAGGCACCTCAGATTTTATTCTGAAAGAGTTCCTGCACCTCTTATATAATATTACCTCAAAAGTATTGAGTTCCTGCACCTAAATATAAATGAGTACTGGCACTTATTTCAGGCCAAATCAAGCACTGGCCTAAACATTCATTTACAAAATGGCAAAATGTATAGCAAGGAGGGGGTGGGAAAGGGATATGGTATATAGTGACAATAATACATTTTATTGGGCAGATGCCTTTCAAGACACTCATAATGCATTTTAAGGACATCTTACATAAAATTTGGTACTATAAATTAAATCTTTCATTTAGGCCTATAATGAATTTACAGGGAAAATATAACATTTTAATAATGATCAGCTTATTTTTTATAATAATGGCCGGGTTCTGTCACTTTGCACTGATACCATGTGTAGTGAACAGTAGCTATTGCTGTGTAGGCTACTCCCTGTTAGCTAGCTAGACTCAAGGCTTGCATTTTGACTCATAAAGTGATCTCGACTAAGAAAAGGTTAGTGACCACTGTTCTAGTCTATATAGGCTATGGCCTATTATTATTATAAACTGGGTGATTTTAGCCCTGAATGCTGATTGGCTGACAGCCGTGGTATTTCAGACCGTATACCACGGGTATGACAAAGCATTTATTTGTACTGCTCTAATTAGGTTGGTAGCCAGATTATAATAGCAATAAGGCATCTCAGGGCTTCGTGGTATGTGGCCAATATACCACGGCTAAGTATCCAGGCACTCCATGTTGCGTCATGCGAAGAACAGCCCTTAGCCGTGGTACACTGCTCAAAAAAATAAAGGGAACACTTAAACAACACAATGTAACTCCAAGTCAATCACACTTCTGTGAAATCAAACTGTCCACATAGGAAGCAACACTGATTGACAAATTTCACATGCTGTTGTGCAAATGGAATAGACAACAGGTGGAAATTATAGGCAATTAGCAAGACACCCCCAATAAAGGAGTGGTTCTGCAGGTGGTGACCACAGACCACTTCTCAGTTCCTATGCTTCCTGGCTGATGTTTTGGTCACTTTTGAATGCTGGCGGTGCTTTCACTCTAGTGGTAGCATGAGACGGAGTCTACAACCCACACAAGTGGCTCAGGTAGTGCAGCTCATCCAGGATGGCACATCAATGCGAGCTGTGGCAAGAAGGTTTGCTGTGTCTGTCAGCGTAGTGTCCAGAGCATGGAGGCGCTACCAGGAGACAGGCCAGTACATCAGGAGACGTGGAGGAGGCCGTAGGAGGGCAACAACCCAGCAGCAGGACCGCTACCTCCGCCTTTGTGCAAGGAGGAGCAGGAGGAGCACTGCCAGAGCCCTGCAAAATGACCTCCAGCAGGCCACAAATGTGCATGTGTCTGCTCAAACGGTCAGAAACAGAATCCATGAGGGCCCGAAGTCCACAGGTGGGGGTTGTGCTTACAGCCCAACACCGTGCAGGACGTTTGGCATTTGCCAGAGAACACCAAGATTGGCAAATTCGCCACTGGCGCCCTGTGCTCTTCACAGATGAAAGCAGGTTCACACTGAGCACATGTGACAGACGTGACAGAGTCTGGAGATGCCGTGGAGAACGTTCTGCTGCCTGCAACATCCTCCAGCATGACCGGTTTGGCGGTGGGTCAGTCATGGTGTAGGGTGGCACAGCCCTCCATGTGCTTGTCAGAGGTAGCCTGACTGCCATTAGGTACCGAGATGAGATCCTCAGACCCCTTGTGAGACCATATGCTGGTGCGGTTGGCCCTGGGTTCCTCCTAATGCAAGACAATGCTAGACCTCATGTGGCTGGAGTGTGTCAGCAGTTCCTGCAAGAGGAAGGCATTGATGCTATGGACTGGCCCGCCCGTTCCCCAGACCTGAATCCAATTGAGCACATCTGGGACATCATGTCTCGCTCCATCCACCAACGCCACGTTGCACCACAGACTGTCCAGGAGTTGGCGGATGCTTTAGTCCAGGTCTGGGAGGAGATCCCTCAGGAGACCATCCGCCACCTCATCAGGAGCATGCCCAGGCGTTGTAGGGAGGTCATACAGGCACGTGGAGGCCACACACACTACTGAGCCTCATTTTGACTTGTTTTAAGGACATTACATCAAAGTTGGATCAGCCTGTAGTGTGGTTTTCCACTTTAATTTTGAGTGTGACTCCAAATCCAGACCTCCATGGGTTGATAAATTGGATTTCCATTGATTATTTTTTTGTGATTTTGTTGTCAGCACATTCAACTATGTAAAGAAAAAAGTATTTAATAAGATTATTTCATTCATTCAGATCTAGGATGTGTTATTTTAGTGTTCCCTTTATTTTTTTGAGCAGTGTATATTGGCCATATACCACAACCCCTCGTACCTTATTGTGTGTATTAGCATACTGTTAGGCTATTCTCTAAATTTCCTTTTAGGGTGTTTTAATATGCAGCGTGTAACCTAATACAAAGCTGATTGTTCGCCGTGCCAGTGATTATCACTAGAAAAGCCTGGCCTCGTTGGACTCACCTTTTGGGCCAATGATGTGTCTTTTGAAAGTCAACATGCTAGCAGTCTAATAAACAGTGCATTCAGAATGTATTCAGACCACTTTCATTTTTCCACATTTTGTTTCGTTACAGCCTTTTTCTAAAATGTATAAAATATTTTTTCCCCTCATCAACTTACACACAATACTCCATAATGACAAAGCAAAAACAGGTTTTTAGAAATTTTTGCAAACTTATCAAATAAAAAACAGAAATATTACATTTACATAAGTATTCCCAACCCTTTGCTTAGTACTTTGTTGAAGAACCTTTGGCAGCAATTACAGCCTCGAGTCTTCTTGGGTATGACGCTACAAGCTTGGCACACCTGTATTTAGGGAGTTTCTCCCATTCCTCTCTGCAGATCCTCTCAAGCTCTGTCAGGTTGGATGGGGAGCATCGCTATTTTCAGGTCTCTCCAGAGATGTTCAATCGGGTTCAAGTCCGGGCTCTGGCTGGGCAACTCAAGGGCATTCAGAGACTTGTCCCGAAGCCACTCTTGCGTTGTCTTGGCTGTATGCTTAGGGTCGTTGTCCTGTTGGAAGGTAAACCTTCACAACAGTCTGAGGTTCTGAGCGCTCTGGAGCAGGACATCATCAAGGATCTCTCTACTTTTCTCCGTTCATCTTTCCCTTGATCTTGACTAGTCTCCCAGTCCCTGCCACAGAGAAACATCCCCCCAGCATGATGCTGCCACCACCATGCTTCACCGTAGGGATGGTGCCAGGTTTCCACCAGACGTGACGCTTGGCATTCAGGTCAAAGATTTCAATATTGGTTTCATCAGACCAGAGAATCAATTTTTTCATAAATGTTTTCTTTTGGTGCCTTTTGGCAAACTCCAAGTGGGCTGTCATGTGCCTTTTACTGAGGAGTGGCTTCCGTCTGGCCACTGTACCATAAAGGCCTGATTGGTGGAGTGCTGCAGAGATGGTTGTCCTTCTGGAAGGTTCTCTCATCTCCATAGAGGAATTCTGGAGCTCTGTCAGAGTGACCGTCGGGTTCTTGGTCACCTCCCTGCCCAAGGCCCTTCTCCCTCGATTGCTCAGTTTGGCCGTGCGGACAGCTCTAGGAAGAGTCTTGGTGGTTCCAAACTTCTTCCATTTAAGAATGATGGAGGCCACTGTGTTCTTGGGGATCTTCAATGCTGCAGAATCTTTTTGGTACCCTTTCCCAGATCTGTGCCTCGACACAATCCTGTCTCAGAGCTCTACGGACAATTCCTTCAACCTCATAGATTGGTTTTGCTCTGACATGCACTGTCAACTGTGGGACCTTAAATAGACAGGTGTGTGCCTTTCCAAATCCTGTCCAATCAATTGAATTTACTACAAGTGGACTCCAATCAAGTTGTAGAAACATTTCAAGGATGATCAATGGAAATATGATCAATATATTTGCAAAAATGTCTAAAAACCTGTTTTTGCTTTGTCAGTATGGGGTATTGTGTGTAGATTGATGTCATTTTTTTTATAATCCATTTTAGAATAGGTTGTAACATAACAAAATGTGGATAAAGTCAAGGGGTCTGAATACTTTCTGAATGCACTGTTCATGTCATATATGCTATCGGAGGAACAATAATTTGGTTGTGGTTATGAAGGTCTTAGGTAACATTAGAATATGAAAGAAAATGTATTTCAAACAACACAATAGCATTTTCATTAGTTTATGTAACTGTAAGATATATGTACAAAAGAAAAAACACTTAAACACCACAATTTAAGTCTGAAAATCCAGGAAAAAAATACATTTGTAAAGGGAAGATCTTAAGGAATGAATTTATGAACTTAAGAATATGCATTTCAAAAGAACGGAATTGCATATTTTGAGTTTAAATATATTACTGTGCTTAGAGTGTTGCGAGTGCACCCGGGGAACACATGTAATCGCAGTAATTCTGCCCCCCAAAAAGTTATATATTTTTTTTGTTTTGAGACCAAATCTTTATTCATTTTTTCATTCTCCTGTTAAGGGAAAGGGGGGGGGGGGGGAAACACATGCACAATACACTAATTATTATAATTTAAAAAGTAACAATACAGAGCCAAAAAGTAACAATACATTTAGTATGTAAAGGGAGGGGTAAAAAAGTGAGCCTCCACCCCAGCATGCTACCCCATTCCCCCAACCCCACCCATCCAGCATGTCTCCCTTCAATAACCCCCTCACCCAGAAACCATGTTTTTGACCCCTTTGACCCCTTTTAGCAACTAGGGTTGTTTGTCAGTCCCGCCTCCCCTCCCCAGAAAAACCCTCTCCATACCACCTCTTCCCGGAGGGCCTAAAAGCAAAGAAACTAAAAAAAAATGAAAATGCCAAGAGTGTGCAAAGCTGTCATCAAGGAAAAGAGGGTCTACTTTGAAGAATCTAATATATATATATATATTATACTTGTTTAAAACTTTTTTGGTTACTACATGATTCCATATGTTTTGATGTCTTCACTATTATTCTACAATTTAGTAAAATAAAGAAAAACCCTTGAATGAGTAGGTGTGTACAAACTTTTGACTGGTACTGTGTATATGTTTCTTTACTTTGGGGGGGGGGGGGTTGTATGTTCGGGCTCTATAGATTGCTTATGTGGTTTAGCTGAGATTATTCTTTACAGAGCCAAGAGTATTTGTCCAAGCCTCAATTGTTTCTTGACAAGCATCATTAATTCTCGCTGTCGATAATTCTAATATTAGAACTTCTAATAGTAACTGTATCCACTGGCGAATTGGGAGAGAGTGAGATAATTGCCATCTAAGAGCCAATCTTTTTTTTGCGGTAGGGCTGCCTGCCAGCATTAACCATCTCTGATTTATTGAGAAATTCAAGGAGCTATCATCGTTAAGTAGCATATTAGATGCAAAATGTTGAATATTTACATTCATGAACTTCTAAATGAATCCTGTAATTTTGTCCCTGGATGATTTTTCTTCAAGGCACTCCCACATCATGTGAAGGAATGTGCCTACCTGATTTAGGGGACACAGTGAGCAGTTGGGAGTTGGGGCCAATTTCATCGTAAAACGTTTCCTTGGTGTTAAATATAGTCTGTGAAACAAATTGAAAATATATAAATGGATGGTTCGGATTATGGAATGCCAAGGTCATATTTTTACATGTTCTAGTCCAGTTAAAGGTGCACTATGCAGAAATTGCTCTGCCATTTCCTGGTTGCTGAAATTAGAATAGTTCGCCTAATTTCACTTTATGTGACAAAAAAAGAAAGTATAGTGTAGAGAATTGTACTATCTAAACCGCTGCAAAATATATTTTCCATAACCAAAAAAACTGTATTTTCAGCTGTTTGAAGCTGGTGTACAAAACCGAAAGTAAAAGACGCAAAAACTAAACTTAAGCAGGGGAAGCATGGAAATAGTGCACATAGAACAGCTCTACCACTTCTTAGACTTGCTTTCAATATATCTAAAATGTTACATATTACAGCTTTAAAGGGTTATTGATTGTCACGACTTCCGCCGAAGTTCTTTCCTCTCCTTGTTCGGGCGACGTTCGGCAATCGGCATCGCCGGTCTTCTAGCCATCATCGATCCACTTTTCATTTTCCATTTGTTTTGTCTTGTCTTCCCACACACCTGGTTTCAATTCCATCATTACATGTTGTATATTTAACCCTCTGTTCCCCCCATGTCCTTGTTCGGAATTGTTTATTGTAAGTGCATGTGCACGTTTATCTGGTGAGCGACGGGTTTTGTACCCATTGATTGTTTGTTCTGATTCCGGTGGTTTTTATTATTAAACTGCTCCGTTGTAAACACAGTTTTTGCTCTCCTGCGCCAGACTTCTCTGCCGCCAGTACGCACCCCTTACATTGATATTCACTTAGATTGGTGGACCATATTTTTTTAAATGGCTAGCTTAGAATATGAGCTTTCCAAAAGTTATTTATATTTTATAGAGATGAGTCCTTTCGTGGGACCAGATCATTTATTTATGAATCCCATCATTGGATGGTCCGGTAATTTCCCGGGTTTCCCAAGGACTACATAGGCCAGCATAGCTGACCTAAGTTGTAACTATAGAAATAAAGAGTTTCCTGGTAATGAGCATGTGTCTTTCAAATCTTGGAATGTTTTCAAACCATTACTGTCCATTATATCGGTAAGGATTTGGACCATTGGGGGATGCAAAAGGCCGTCCTCCAGATCACAAGGCATTATTGTGAAATATTGGAGTTTTAATTCCCAGTTACATAGTTTTTTCAAATTTGTGCCAAATAGAGAGTGTGAGCATTAACAGGTCCAAAGCGTAGTTTATATTGTTTAAGGTGGCTATTTCCTAACAGGGGTACGCGCAATGCCGTTGGGGGTACGCCAAATAAAAATGTGATTCACATTTTCAAACAGTCCATTTGGATTTTCCAACGGGGCTATAAATCTGGGTGATGCTTTTTTCTCACCTGAGTAGCCCTTGTTCCACTGCCAAAAATACAATTAAACCATCTAGTGTTCAGCGAAATAACAATAACTAGGCTGCCTGTCAAATACAGGTAGCCTAGTCAAATAATTAACATCCAATCACATTAACCGTTACTCTCTCGCGGAAATTCCACTAATGGTCCGCATGTAGCCAAACGTAGCTGCTGCTCATTCCGTTTGCTCGAAAATGGATAAATGGTTAAAAAAAAGTAAGGCCCACGTCCATAGAGACACATACCAGCTTTGGTAGTACTGCTACTACCAGCAGTACTACACCTGCACTGTGTCATGATGCATCAGTGACATGGCAGGAGATGTTTTGAAACAATTACTGCTTCGCATACAAGCCAGTAAATTCTATGCCTTACAGCTGGATGAGTCAACAGACGTGGCGGGCCTGGCACAGCTCCTGGTATATGTCCTTTACGTTTATGGGGGGTCAATTAAGGAAGACATCCTCTTCTGCAAACCACTGGACACCAGGACAACAGGAGAGGATATTTTTAAAGTACTGGACAGCTTTGTGACACCAAATGGACTTCGGTTGTCAAGATCTGTTGGTATCTGTACTGATGGCGCAAAACCATGACATGGAGACTTAGTGGAGTGGTAATGCGCATGCAAGCAGTTGCTCCCGACGTCACCTGGGTACACCGACAGCTTGAAAAACGTTTTGGACACTACAGTGAAAATGGTTAACTTTGTTAAAGCAAGGCCCCTGAACGCTTGTGTATTTGCTGCATTATGCAATGATATGGGCAGCGACTATCTAACACTTTTACAACATACAGAAGTGCGCTGATTATCAAGGGTCAAAGTATTGACACGTTTTTTTGTATTAAGAGACAAGCTTAAAGTTTTCTTTACTGACCATCATTTTCACTTGTCTGACCGCTTGCATGATGACAAGTTTCTCACATGACTGTCTATCTGAGTGATGTTTTTTCGCCTGAATGATCTGAATCTTGGATTACAGGGACTCTCCGCAACTATATTCAATGTGCTGGACAAAATTGAGGCTATGATTAAGAAGTTGGAGCTTTTGGAGCTGGAGCTGGAGTTGGAGCTCTTTCTGCATTAACAGGGACAACACACAGGTCTTTCCATCATTGTATGATTTTTTTTGTGTGAACTCAAGCTTACGGACAATGTCAAATGTGATATAGTGAAGCATCTGAGTCAGCTGTGTGTGCAATTACGCAGGTACTTTCCCGAAACGGACGACACAAACAACTGGATTCGTTATCCCTTTCATGCCCTGCCTCCAGTCCACTTACCGATATCTGAACAAGAGAGCCTCATCGAAATTGCAACAAGCGGTTCTGTGAAAATGTTATTTAAATCAGAAGCCACTGCCAGATTTCTGGATAGGGCTGCGCTCAGAGCATCCTGCCTTGGGAAATCGCGCTAAGACACTGATCCCCTTTGCAACCACGTACCTATGTGAGAGTGGATTCTCAGCCCTCACAAGCATGAAAACTAAATACAGGCACAGACTGTGTGTGGAAAATGATTTAAGACTGAGACTCTCTCCAATACAACCCAACATTGCAGAGTTATGTTCATCCTTTCAAGCACACCCTTCTCATTAACCTGTGGTGAGTTATTCACCATTTATGATGAACAAATAAGGTTTCTTATGTTTAATAAATGTATTGTATAGTGTGTGACAGGCTTACAATGATGTCAAAAAACAACATTTGAGAGTGCGCTGACCTTGGTGCTAGAGGGGGTACACAGCTGGAGGTTGAATGTTTGAAGGGGTACGGGACTATAAAAAGTTTGGGGTCCACTGGTTTAAGGGATATACAGGGAACACCACCTCTTCCATGGCAATAGGAGACACCGTATTTATCTCTATACTCAGCCAGGGGGCGGAAGAATCCTGTCTAAACAAAAGTAGGATTGAACGAAATGCTAGTGCCTGGAAATTCAGTTGAAAGTTTGGTACGGATAGTCCTCCTATGTCTTTCCCTCTTTAAAAGTTTGTTAATTTTATCCTTGATTGCTTACCTTGTCATACATTTTGAAACCGCGCTATGGATTTTTTTCCAATTGCCAGAAGTGGGAGACAAGGGAAGCGTTGCAATACAGAAATTCAGCGGTGGCAATATTCATTTTGACAATAGATATTCTGCCGGATAAAGCAACTGGGATGTTAGTTCTTCTACTGAGGTCGGATTTAATTGATTTGAGCATTCTGTTAAAGTTTCTGGCAAAGGTTTTATCTAAGAAAGAAAATATATCTATTCACAAATATTTAAAATGGGAAACGAATGGGATTCCATAAGTAGAGACTGGATCTTGAGAGGCAGTAGGGCAGATTTGGTTAGATTTATTTTATAACTTGAGACGCAGCTGAATTTATAATGAGATGACTTGATCCGTAAAGTTGAGCGATATTGGTGTCGAATTGCCTGGGCCAGATGCTCCATAGACAATAAAAATAGCAGAGGTGAGATGGGATCACCTTTGCCTGCTACTTGTAGTTATTCTGAATGGAAAAGAGCAGGTATTGCCTGTTATTACTACGGCTGAGGAATTGGAAATGAAGAGTCGTCTCCAGGTCCTGATTAGCTCACTCCGACTGGCCGTTAGACTGGCGGTGAAACCTGGAGGATAGGCTGGCCTATGACCCAATGAGTGTGCAGAACGCCTTCCAGAACCGGGACGAGAACTGAGGACCACGGTCGGAGACCATGTCCACCGGAAGTCCATGGATCCGGAAGACGGGCTGCACCATGAGCTGGGCCGTCTCCTGTGCAGGCGGTAGCTTAGGGAGGGGAATGAAATGGGTGGCTTTGGAAAACCTGTCCACCACTGTGAGGATAGTGGTGTTGCCATCAGATGGAGGGAGACCAGTGAAGAAGTTCAGGGATATATGTGACCATGGATGGTGAGGGACATGAAGAGGTTGAAGGAGGCTAGCCGGAGCTTGCAGAGGAGTCTTATTCTGAGCACAGACAGTGCAGGCGGCGACAAACGCGGAGACGTCAGGGACCATGGTAGGCCACCAAAAGCATTGTCGCACAAAGGCCATGGTCTGACAGGAGCCAGAGTGGTAGGCAAGCCTGGAGGAATGAGACCATTCCAGGAACGGGGAGCGGGCCGCGTCTGGGACAAACATGGGAATGTTGCGCCTCACGGACCTGGTGGTCTATTCCCCAGATGAGAGTAGCTGCCAGACACAAGGTAGGAAGGATGGTCTTGGGGTCCAGATGGATTAATACGGAAGCTGTGGTGAAGCGGTGCTTAAGGTCCAGGAACTGCTCTCTTCTTTCCGGTATCCATCTTCACATTACCAGCAGTGATGATGTATCCAAGGAAGGAGATGGTGGAGCGATGGAACTCGCGTTTCTCTGCTTCAACAAAAAGCTGGTTCTCCAGGAGACGCTGGAGGACCTGTCGAACACAGAGAACGTGTTCTTGAGCTAAGCAGGGGAAAACGAAGATGTCATCGAGGTAGACGAACATCAACCAGTTCAACATGTCACGTTGAACATCGTTATCCAGGGCCTGGAACACGGCAGGAGCGTTAGTCAGACCGAATGGCATCATCAGGCGTTCGTAGTGTGTGAATACAGTGAATACAGCCGTCCCTGGAGTGGTGTAGTGCCTGGGAGACGGTCGATCTCACAGTCATAGGGTCGATGCGGAGGAAGCGAAGTGGCCCGGGCCTTGCTAAAAACCTCCCGGAGGTCCTGGTACTCTGCGGGAATGGCGGAAAGGTCCGATGCTTCTTCCGAGCCCACAGGAAGACATCCGGGGCAGGCTGCGCCGATCTCAGGCAATGGGCGTGGCAGAACGGGCTCCAGCCCATGATAGCACCAGCAGTCCAGTTGATATGGGGATTGTGTTGCTGGAGTCAAGAAAACCCCAATACCACGGAACCTGAGGAGACTTAATGAGCACGAACTGCATTGACTCACTGTGGTTCCCTGACACTCGCAGGTTGATAGGAGTAGTATTGTGGGTGACTCTGCCTATAGAGCATCCATCCAGTGCTCAATTGTCCATGTGAATGGAGAGGGGCTGAGTGGGGATGCCCAGCTCTGACACCAGGGTAGCGTCCATGAAACTCTCATCGGCCCCAATGAGTCAATGAGAACCTGGAGAGATTTCGACTGGTTGCCCCACAGCAGGATGGCATGGAGAGGGGTGCGAGTAAGGGGAGAAGGAAAATTCTCTGTATGGCCCACCAGAGTACTCGTACCTACTGATGAGCCTGGTCTTTTAATGGACAGGTAGACACGTAATGACCGGTAGTCCCACAATATAGACAACTCTTGGTGTTAAGTCTGTGTAAACATTTGGGGAACTCGGGTAACCTTGGATTCTCTCTGGAACGAGGATGCCGGAGACCTCCGGGATTCCTCGGAGGCGAGGCGGGACTGGAATCAGACCTCCTCTCCCTTGACCATCGATCCGGATGGTCAAGGCGATGAGCGAGTTGAGATCCATAGGCAGCTCCCGGGCTGCGAGCTCGTCTTTAACCTCCTACGATGATCCATGAAGGAACGCATCGAACAGAGCTTCCGGGTTCCAGGCACTCTCAGCTGCCATTGTGAGAAAATCCACTGTATAGTCTGCCACACTACAGGAGTCCTGACGTAGTTGGAGCAGTTTACGAGCTTCCTCTCTCCTGGACAACAGAGAATCAAACACTTTACGTACCTTCTGCCACGAATTCCTACAGACTGAGGCAAACGGTGGATTGCTGTTCCCACACTGCCGTAGCCCATGCAGGAGCCCTCCCAGACATCAGCGTTGTCAAGTACGCTATCCTTGAGCAATCTGAGGGAAATGAAGAGCGCTGTAGCTCAAAGATGAGAGAACACTGGGAGAGAAACGCCCAGCAGGATCCTGGATCTCCAGCGTAGCGCTCCGGAGGAGGTAAGCGGGGTTCTCGGGAAGCCGGGGTAGATTGGGGAGAGGCGCCACTGGTAGCAGGGTAACTGACACTCTGGGGGGTTGCTGTAGTGTCGGGCTGCCTAACAGACAATCCACGGAATTGCTCCAGCAATGTATGGAATGCACATTCATGGCGTTCCGCCAAGGTCTGGAATCCTTCCATAAGACCTTGAAGTAACTCCTCGTGTCTTCCATTGGTGGCTCCTAGGGAGGAGTCCGCGTTGTGGAGCTAGTTCGAGTCTGCTGAGTTAGTCATGGCCAGTACGTACTATCAGACCTCAGGATAAGACCCAGATGCAGACAGTTCAAATCACAGATGTTTATTAACAAAACAGGGGGCAGGCAGATAACAGGTCAAGGGCAGGCAGGGGTCGGTAATCCAGGACAGAGTCAGAAAGGTACAGAACGGCAGGCAGACTCAGGGTCAGGGCAGGCAGATTGGTCAAAACCGGAAAAAATAGAAAAACAAGCGCTAGAGAGAAACAGGAGTATGGGAAAAACACGCTGGTAGGCTTGACGAGACAAGACAAACTGGCAATAAACAAACAGAAAACACATGTATAAATGCAGAGGGTATGATGTGGAAAATGAGCAACACCTGGAGGGGGGTGGAGACAAGCACAAGACAGGGGAAACAAATCAGGCTGTGACAAACTCGATGGATGGCCAATTCTGCTCTCTGTCCTATCAATACATTTAGTTCTATCTTGCCTCCTGTTTTGACTTTGGAGAGAGTAGTTGCTACCGAGTCTGTTTGTTGAGAATGCTCTAACGTTGTTAACAACGTTTCCAATTCTGATATCCGCTTTAATTGTGATGTATTCAGCTCAGATCCAAATGCAGTTGCATTATTTTGAAGAGTCTAAACCCTGTCTAAGCCGGGGGAGGGGTTTTACTAAACTATATGAAAAACATTTTGTGGTCTTACTGCTATTAGCCCATATGAACACATTGAATAACAGATTCACTACACAGAACAACAGATAGTCCCCTCCCCCAAAACAAAATCTAAAGAAAGTTTGTTCTGAAGTGTAAAAAGAAAGATCAGGAAACATTATATATATATTTTTTTTACATGTACTGTATTTCAATTCTTATTTTGGCACTAAACAGTCTCCATACACAGTACCAGTCAAAAGCTTGGACACACCTTCTCATTTCAGGGTTTTTCTTAATTTTTACTATTTCTACATTGTAGAACAATAGTGAAGACATCAAAACTATGAAATAACACACATGGAAAATAGTAAAAACGAAGATAACCCCTGGAATGAGTAGGTGTGTCCAAACTTTTGACTGGTACTGTACATATCCCAACCAGAAAGATTACAGGCAACATCTGCATCGAGCTAAAGGCTAGAGCTGCCGCTTTCAAGGAGCGGGAAACCAATCTGGAAACGTATAAAAAATCCCGCTATGCCCTCAGACGAACCATCAAACAGGCAAAGCGTCAATAGAGGACTAAGATTGAATGCGTAGTCACTTTACAAATTACCTCGACTAACCTGTACCCCTGCACATTGACTCTATTTTTTTAATTATTATGTTAGTTTATTTAGGAAATATTTTCTGAACTATATTTATTGAACTGCATTGTTGGTTAAGGGCTTGTAAGTAAGCATTTCACGGTAAGGTCTACACCTGTTGTATTCTGCGCATGTGACAAATACAAGTTGATTTGATTTGAACATCACATTTACATAAATATTCACAAACCCTGAGTCAATACTTTGTAGAATCCCCTTTGGCAGTGATTACAACTGTGAGTCTTTCTGGGTAAGTCTCTAAGAACTTACCACACCTGGATTGAGCAACATCTGCTGATTATTTTTTTCAAAATTCTTCAAGCTCTGCTAAATTGGTTGTTGATCATTGCTAGCCAACCATTCTCAGGTATTGACAAAGATTTTCAAGTAGATTTAAGTCAAAACTAACTCTTCCATTCAGGATCATTCACTATGTGCTTGGTAAATAACTTGTCTGGATTTGGCCTTCTGTTTTAGGTTAATGTCCTGCTGAAAGGTGAATTAATCAGGAAAAGCAGACTGAACTAGGTTTTACTATAGGATTTTGCCTGTGCTTAGCTCCTTTACGTTTCTTTTTTTATCCTGAAAAACTCCCTAGTCTATGCCAATGACAAGCATACCCATAACATGATGCAGCCACAACCATGCTTGAAAATATGAAGAGTGGTACTCAGTGATGTGTTGGGTTGGATTGGCTCCAAACTTAACACTTTGTATTCAGGACATAAAGTTAATTTCTTTGGCAATTTTTGGGCAGTTTTACTTTAGTGCCTTATTGCAAACAGGATGCATGTTTTGAAATATTATTATTCTCTACAGGCTTCCTTCTTTTCACTCTAATTTAGATTAGTATTTTGGAGTAACTACAATGTTGTTGATCCATTCTCTGTTTCCTCCTATCACAGCCATTAAACTCTGTAACTGTTTTAAAGTCACAATTGGCCGCAAGGTGAAATGCCTGAGCTGTTTCCTTTCTCTTCAGCAACTGAGTTGGGAATGATGCCTGTATCTTTGCAGTGACTGGGTGTATTGATAAACCATCCAAAGTGTAATTAATAACTTCACAATGCTGAAAGGGATATTCAATGTCTGCTTTTTTATTTCTACCCATCTACCAATAGGTGTCCTTCTTTGCGAGGCATTGGAAAACCTCCCTGGTCTTTGAGGTTAACTCTGTGTTTGAAATTCACTGCTCGACTGAGACTATTATTGCACACAGAGTGAGTCCATGCAACTTATTATGTGACTTGTTAAAAGCACATTTTTACTCCTGAACTTATTTAGGCTTGCCATAACAAAGGATACTTATTGACTCAAGACATTTCAGCTTTACATTCTTTTTTATTTGTAAAACTTTCTAAAAACATATTTCAACTTTAACATGATGGGATATTGTGTACTGTACTGTAGGCCAGTGACACAAAATCTCAATTGAATGAATTTTAAATTCGGGTTGTAATGCAACAACATTTTTTTTTAAAGTCAAAGGGTGTGAAAACTTTGTGAAGGCAGTGCTTGTGTAGGAGAATTTTCAAAAGTCACTTTATGGTACTCTGTTTCATTTCCCTGCCTCTGTGTCAATTCCAAGCTGTGTTGTTAATCAGACTCTTCATTTACAATATAAACAATTGATAATATTCTCACCCATCAGACTATTGACAATTTTATCTTGTCTTTAGACAAACTCTATTAAATCAAAATCAAATCAAATGTTATTTGTTACATGCTCCGAATTCAACAGGCGTAGACCTTACAGTGAAATGCTTACTTACAAGCCCTTAACCAACAATGCAGTTTTAAGAAAATACCCCCCAAAAAAGTAAGAGATAAGAATAACAAATAATTAAAGAGCAGCAGTAAATAACAATAGCGGGGGTATAAACATGGGGTACCGGTACAGAGCCAATGTGTGGGGGCACCAGTGTCGAGGTAATTGAGGTAATATGTTCATGTAGGTAGAGTTATTAAAGTGACTATGCATAGATAATAACATGCATAGATAATATATGTTGGAAATTAGTTTTCAATGTAGTTTAGATGTAGTTTCGATGGGCCATCATCAGCTGCACAGGCCTGACAGGCAGGGGGGAAAAATGACATGTCCCCTTAAAACTGCTTAAAGCAAACATTGTGTTTGAGATATGAATATTCTAACAATGATAGTGTGTTAGATAGACTTATTTAGGAAAATCCAAGGATGGGGGCAAATAACTTTAAAATGGCAGAGTAATTGATGTGGGGGGGGTCTCTAAATAATGATAATTCTCCTATTTGTTTAAAATGCAGTGGTAAATATGTGTAATGGAATTGTAATGTTTTTCATGTAACACATTTCTGTGCTGTATTCATGTGCTGTTCTATGAACCAATTTCTGTGTTCATGCAAGTGGCTGACTGAACAAATCCTCACTATCAGTTTCTGCAATTTGGCAGTACGCCCAGACCTTGTTTTGAGAATGAACAAAAGATATCTCAGTTTCAAGGTCTCAGCTTAGAGAGAAAAAGCTTTGTGAGGTATTGGTCTGTCACATGTTATGAACCAGTATTGGTCGGTCACATGAATGAAACAAAATGGTAATGATTCATGAGTTATGCTAAATCATGCAAATATAACTTGTCTGTGTATAGCCGTATATAAGACACCTGCTTGGACTGCCCCAGCAGAGCTCCTGATTGACATGTGCATGGTACATTGAGTTGGTTGGAACCTCTCCAGCGCGCTGACAAAGGATGATTCATTTAAGATTGACTTTGAGTGTCTCTGTGTAAGAATTTTCACGACATATGTTTTACCATGGTAAGTATTAAAATAAACCCTTCCAAATTAAACGAACACCCCCACCTCTCCGGGTTTGGAGCGGGTAGTCGCACTTCGCTTCGCTCCACAGGTAATATTACATTTCATTACATTACAACGGTTTGATTTGTTTGATCTGAGCAATCTTTTCTTAGCTAGCTACATAGCCGTCTTTGTATCAAAGATAATTGTGTAGTTTAGAGTAATTATCGAGGTTAGCTAGCCAGCCAGCTGTTTTCGTCCTCCTAACTTAGTCAACACTGCTAGCTAGCCAACTAGCCAACTTCTACCGACTAGCAGCACTGTAGAAACTATTACATTACAACGGAACGACTTGATTAGTGTAGTGCTAGCTAGCTACACAGTTGTCTTTGCTGTCTTTGTATCTAAGATAATTGTGTAGTTTAGAGTAATTATCGAGGTTAGCTAGCCAGCCGCGACGCGACGCCGTTGTCCAGACTCCAGACTTAGTCAACACACCTAGTCACCATCAAACCCACTGCTAGCTAGCCAACCTTTACTGACTAGCAGCACTGTAGAAACTAATACATTACAACGGAACGATTTGACTAGTGCAGTGTTAGTTGTCTTTGTCATAGTTTGATAATTGTGTAGTTTAGAGTAATTATCTAGGTTAGCTAGCCAGCTATTTTCGTCCCCCGCGACGCCATTTTTCCAAACCTAGACAACTATTACCGACGAGCAGCATTGTAGAAACTAAATACATTACAAAGGGAACGTCTTGATTAGCGCTATGTTAGCTAGCTACATAGTTGCTTTTGTATCATGATAAGGTGTAGTACTGAAACTATCGAGGTTAACTAGCCAGCTACATGTTCAAACAAAGTCAACAACGCAGCCACTGCTAGCTAGCCTACTTCACCAGCCAGCTGTACTGTATCATCTTCGTCATTTTAGTCAATAACATTTTTGCAACGTAAGCTTAACTTTCTGAACATTCGAGAAGTGTAGTCCACTTGTCATTCCAATCTCCTTTGCATTAGCGTAGCCTCTTCTGTAGCCTGTCAACTATGTGTCTGTCTATCCCTGTTCTCTCCCCTCTGCACAGGCCACACAAACGCTTCACACCGCGTGTCCGCTGCCACTCTAACCTGGTGGTCCCAGCGAGCAGGACCCACGTGGAGTTCCAGGTCTCCGGCAGCCTCTGGAACTGCCGGTCTGCGGCCAACAAGGCAGAGTTCATCTCAGCCTATGCTACCCTCCAGCACCTCGACTTCTTGGCACTGACGGAAACATGGATTACCACAGATAACACTGCTACTCCTACTGCTCTCTCCTCGTCTGCCCACGTGTTCTCGCATACCCCGAGAGCATCTGGCCAGCGGGGTGGTGGCACTGGAATCCTCATCTCTCCCAAGTGGACATTCTCTCTTTCTCCCCTGACCCATCTGTCTATCTCCTCATTTGAATTCCATGCTGTCACAGTTACCAGCCCTTTCAAGCTTAACATCCTTATCATTTATCGCCCTCCAGGTTCCCTTGAAGAGTTCATCAATGAGCTTGACAAGTTCCTTTCCTGAGGATGGCTCCCCTCTCACAGTTCTGGGTGACTTTAACCTCCCCATGTTTACCTTTGACTCATTCCTCTCTGCCTCCTTCTTTCCACTCCTCTCCTCTTTTGACCTCACCCTCTCACCTTCCCCCCCTACTCACAAGGCAGGCAATACGCGTGACCTCATCTTTACTAGATGCTGTTCGTCCACTAATCTCATTGCAACTCCCCTCCAAGTCTCCGACCACTACCTTGTATCCTTTTCCCTCTCGCTCTCATCCAACACTTCTCACTCTGCCCCTACTCGGATGGTATTGCGCCGTCCCAACCTTCGCTCTCTCTCTCCCGCTACTCTCTCCTCTTCCATCCTATCATCTCTTCCCTCTGCTCAAACCTTCTCCAACCTATCCCCTGATTCTGCCTCCTCAACCCTCCTCTCCTCCCTTTCTGCATCCTTTGATTCTCTATGTCCCCTATCCTCCAGGCTGGCTCGGTCCTCCCCTCCTGCTCCGTGTCTCGACGACTCATTGCGAGCTCACAGAACAGGGCTCCGGGCAGCCGAGCGGAAATGGAGGAAAACTCGCCTCCCTGCAGACCTGGCATCCTTTCACTCCCTCCTCTCTACATTTTCCTCTTCTGTCTCTGCTGCTAAAGCCACTTTCTACCACTCTAAATTCCAAGCATCTGCCTCTAACCCTAGAAAGCTCTTTGCCACCTTCTCCTCCCTCCTGAATCTTCCTCCCCCTCCCCCCCCTCCTCCCTCTCTGCGGATGACTTGGTCAACCATTTTGAAAAGAAGGTCGACGACATCCGATCCTCGTTTGCTAAGTCAAACGACACCGCTGGTCCTGCTCACACTGCTCCACCCTGTGCTTTGACCTCTTTCTCCCCTCTCTCTCCAGATGAAATCTCGCGTCTTGTGACGGCCGGCCGCCAACAACCTGCCCGCTTGACCCTATCCCCTCCTCTCTCCTCCAGACCATTTCCGGAGACCTTCTCCCTTACCTCACCTCGCTCATCAACTCATCCTTGACCGCTGGCTACGTCCCTTCCGTCTTCAAGAGAGCGAGAGTTGCACCCCTTCTGAAAAAACCTACACTCAATCCCTCCGATGTCAACAACTACAGACGAGTATCCCTTCTTTCTTTTCTCTCCAAAACTCTTGAACGTGCCATCCTTGGCTAGCTCTCCTGCTATCTCTCTCAGAATGACCTTCTTGATCCAAATCAGTCAGGTTTCAAGACTGGTCATTCAACTGAGACTGCTCTTCTCTGTGTCACGGAGGCTCTCCGCACTGCTAAAGCTAACTCCCTCTCCTCTGCTCTCATCCTTCTAGACCTATCTGCTGCCTTTGATACTGTAAACCATCAGATCCTCCTCTCCACCCTCTCCGAGTTGGGCATCTCCGGCGCGGCCCACGCTTGGATTGCGTCCTACCTGACAGGTCGCTCCTACCAGGTGGCATGGCGAGAATCTGTCTCCTCACCACGTGCTCTCACCACTGGTGTCCCCCAGGGCTCTGTTCTAGGCCCTCTCCTATTCTCGCTATACACCAAGTCACTTGGCTCTGTCATATCCTCACATGGTCTCTCCTATCATTGCTATGCAGACGACACACAATTAATCTTCTCCTTTCCCCCTTCTGATAACCAGGTGGCGAATCGCATCTCTGCATGTCTGGCAGACATATCAGTGTGGATGATGGATCACCACCTCAAGCTGAACCTCGGCAAGACGGAGCTGCTCTTCCTCCCGGGGAAGGACTGCCCGTTCCATGATCTCGCCATCACGGTTGACAACTCCATTGTGTCCTCCTCCCAGAGTGCTAAGAACCTTGGCGTGACCCTGGACAACACCCTGTCGTTCTCTACTAACATCAAGGCGGTGACCCGATCCTGTAGGTTCATGCTCTACAACATTCGCAGAGTACGACCCTGCCTCACACAGGAAGCGGCGCAGGTCCTAATCCAGGCACTTGTCATCTCCCGTCTGGATTACTGCAACTCGCTGTTGGCTGGGCTCCCTGCCTTTGCCATTAAACCCCTACAACTCATCCAGAACGCCGCAGCCCGTCTGGTGTTCAACCTTCCCAAGTTCTCTCACGTCACCCCGCTCCTCCGCTCTCTCCACTGGCTTCCAGTTGAAGCTCGCATCTGCTACAAGACCATGGTGCTTGCCTACGGAGCTGTGAGGGGAACAGCACCTCCGTACCTTCAGGCTCTGATCAGGCCCTACACCCAAACAAGGGCACTGCGTTCATCCACCTCTGGCCTGCTCGCCTCCCTACCTCTGAGGAAGCACAGTTCCCGCTCAGCCCAGTCAAAACTGTTCGCTGCTCTGGCACCCCAATGGTGGAACAAGCTCCCTCACGACGCCAGGACAGCGGAGTCAATCACCACCTTCCGGAGACACCTGAAACCCCGCCTCTTTAAGGAATACCTAGGATAGGATAAAGTAATCCTTCTAACCCCACCCCCCCCTTAAAAGATTTAGATGCACTATTGTAAAGTGGTTGTTCCACTGGATATCATAAGGTGAATCCACCAATTTGTAAGTCGCTCTGGATAAGAGCGTCTGCTAAATGACTTAAATGTAAATGTTAATCATTTATTTCTATACGGCTGCACAAACTCTCCCTGTCCATGGAGTGGATGAACATGCACAGGTAGCCTACTTTCTGAAGTGATTTGTTTGACAATCAGATGAAAAGATCATGACTGGTTGTGTTCATGCCAAATTAAAAGGTAATTTGTTTTTACAGTTAAATTAAGTCTTTATTATTAGGCCCTGCCTATAGTTTTTTAAGTGTAGGTCTAGTAGCATGTTAAATGCAAGAGTCCTGGATTTACATAGGACTACAAGATTATTTGGTCTATAATGCGAAATCACGTTCGATGGGTTGTGGTTTGTGATCGATTACTGTAGGGTATAGGGTAGGCTTGCATTATAATTTAATGATGTTTTGAGTGCCCACATTTTGGACCTCCTAGATTTTTGCCTGCCCTTCGACAATGGATTTCTGCCGATGCCATTGGTTTAAAATCAAATTTTAAGTAGATCAATTGTATGAATGGGCACGATGTATGACTTTGTGGCTGTTGTAACTAGTGACAACACAGTTTCATCATCCCACAATAAAAAGTCATTTGTTTTTTCATGTTTGGCACAGCCAGAAAGAGGGAGAGGCCCAACTCAAAGGAAAAGCTGTCTCCCTTTCACGGAACAAGCAAAGTTTTTTTTATGAAGGTCAATTAGAGAGTGTCGAATTTGGTCAAAAAAACATTTTTATGGTATATTTGCTACGTGAGGTTTATTTGATCAGATATACGTTTCGTAGTGCTTAAGTTCTTATATAAGTAGGACATGTGACAGCAACTTTGAGAGAAAAACACTATATGGGAGTTGTCTCGAGATAGTTATGCATATTCACTGAATGATGCAGGTAGTGCAGCATCAACAACCCTCATCGAATATTCAAAAACAGATAATGAGATGTATCCACCAATCCAAAGAAAGGATGGGCGGGGGCTAGACAGCCCGCCGTGTCGCTTTGTGGACAACGATTCCCATTATTAGGGCGAGAGATTATCTTGTCAGTATATCCATAATCTTTGGCACAACTTCTTTACCTGAGTCAAAGGCTGTGTTCGAGAGCGTCAAAACCGTGATGTATCATGGGTAAATTGTGACTGATTGACTGATCTACAAATAATATTGAGTAGTTATTTAGGTTGTAAAGTCATTTGTAGATCAGTCAGTCTCGACTCGCTTTTATGGTGGGCTGCAATGTCGAACGTGACAAAAGTCAAGGAGGGAGTTCGATTAATCTCGCTCAGGCGCCCGTGCAGGCGTGTTTTGCACCGGCTGAAAGTTGATTGCTGCCTCCCGCACTTGAGTCGGGTGCTCGCTCTGTCCGACGGCGAAGCCGGCTCAAAATAAAAGTGATGTAATAAGCACGTGTATTAATGAGTAGGATTGTGTGTTTTCCCATGCAAAAGTGATTGCTTTTGTTAAAAATACTTTATCTGCCTTCCCAATAAAACACATATAAAACATTTATTTTATGGACGATGCCATGCTGTCTTGATGATAACATGACCGAGGACACGTCAACGTGGGCCAGCGTAAAATAACTCCCTCAGTGTTCAGGGTCGATGTAGGGCGATTGGACAAGAGGCTGAATCCACTGACACCACCCACTGTTTCAACCAATCACAGCACCTTTCGACTGAAAGGGACTCTGTCATCATTCTCTTCTTCCTGTTCAGAACACTCACAACAGCAATGGCGGCTGCTGCACGGTTTCTGCTCAGAGGTGCAGGCTCAAAAGCCTCCATCGCGAATGTAAATATCGGTGATCAGAGCTTGTTTGGGATCACTCTGCTGAGGTTATCCCCGAATTGCTTATCCCAAACAAAAACACAAAAAAGGAATGCTGCGCACTTCACCTACCACCCGGACCCTGTCCCCACAGAGTATGGTAAGTGAATGAATGCCCTTGCGTTCTCAAATAATTTGTCATACAGACAACAATCTTTGCTGAAAAGGTAAAGATCATTTGAAAATATCTTCAATGGGTGATCTGTACATTTTTAGCTTTCTAACTAACATGATACAATTAGCTAGCTAGTTAACGTTATTCCAGCTGCATTCATGCTTTGCTTTTTCTGTTTTTAATTTTTTGTATTTGTATTTGTTTTATTTTTATGCTTTGCTTTTTTTATTCTGTTGTTGGCAGGTTGGCTGTGTTGCATGCCCAGACTTTTGTTTGGCAGATGTAGACGGCTGTCACATGAGTCTTTCTAGGGCAGCGGTCCCCAACCTTTTTTGCACCATGGACAGGTCTTACATAGACTATATATTTGTTATTTTTTTGTGGGGGGGGGGGACACGACAGGAATATCAATTAGGCCTATAGGTTTAGTATAGCCGCTTTTTCATAACATTTTAGTTTAATAGGTCTAATGTTATAAAAACATAATGTGCATATTTTTCTCTAATGACCATATAATAAAAACATTACAACTCAACATGTTGCTGAATTAGTGGGTGCCCTGAGCTTGTTTCGTGCCAACAAGACTGTCCCATCTAGGGGTGATGGGAGACAGTGACACCTGAAGGGTGTTCCTTATGTCCAGCCTTCTCCGTAATTGTAAGATGGCGCTGGAGAAGAAGGCAGACGTTTCAAGTGCCCCCAACGGATTGTTTTTTTGTTGGTTTATTTGCAACTTATTTTTTAAAACGTATTTTGTACATATTGTTGCCGCTACCGTCTCTATGACCGAAAATAACTTCTGGACATCAGAACTGCGATTACTCACCACGGACTGGCAGAATCCTTTTTTTGTCTATAACGAGTCTGACGAGGCCGACGCCAACGATATACTGCTTTCTCAGAAACAGGCCCAGATCCCCGTGATTTGTGTGAAGAGGCGGCGGAGAAAAAAAGGGGCCGGAAGGCGGGCTGCCTTCTGAGAATTCGTAGGCGATCGAATAAACCTTAATTTCCTTCCATCCAGCTAGCAAATGTGCAATCTTTGGACAATAAAATACAGTTGAAGTCGGAAGTTTACTTACACTTAGGTTGGAGTCATTAAAACTTGTTTTTCAACCACTCCACAAATTTCTTGTTAACAAACTATAGTTTTGACAAGTCGGTTAGGACATCTACTTTGTGCATGACACAAGTAATTTTTCCAACAATTGATTACAGACAGATTATTTCACTTATAATTCACTGTATCACAATTCCAGTGGGTCAGAAGTTTACATGCACTAAGTTGACTGTGCCTTTTAAACACCATAGAAAATGATGTCATGGCTTTAAAGCTTCTGATAGGCTAATTGACATAATTTGAATCAATTGGAGGTGTACCTGTGGATGTATTTCAAGGCCTACCTTCAAACTCAGTGTCTCTTTGCTTGACATCATGGGAAAATCAAAAGAAATCAGCCAAGACCTCAAAAAATTGTAGACCTTCACAAGTCTGGTTCAACCTTGGGAGCAATTTCCAAACGCCTGAAGGTACCTCGTAAATCTGTACAAACAATAGTATGCAAGTATAAACACCATGGGACCATGCAATCGTCATACAGCTCAGGAAGGAGACGTGTTCTGTCTCCTAGAGATGAACGTATTTTGGTGCAAAAAGTGCAAATCAATCTCAGAGCAACAGCAAAGGACCTTGTGAAGATGCTGGAGGAAACAAGTACAGAAGTATCTATATCCACAATAAAACGAGTCCTATATCGACATAACCTGAAAGGCCGCTCAGCAGGGAAGAAGCCACTGCTCCAAAACCGCCATAAAAAAGCCAGTATACAGTTTGCAACTGCACATGGGGACAAAGATCGTACTTTTTGGAGAAATGACCTCTGGTCTGATGAAACAATGACCTTTGTTTTGTTTGGAGAAAAAAGGGGGAGACTTGCAAGCTGAAGAACACCATCTCAACTGTGAAGCACGGTGGTGGCAGCATCATGTTGTGGGGGTGCTTTGCTGCAGGAGGGACTGGTGCACTTCACAAAATAGATAGCATCATGGGGTAGGAAAATGATGTGGATATACTGAAGCAACATCAAGACATCAGGAAGTTAATGCTTGGTTGCAAATGGGTCTTCCAAATGGACAATGACCCCAAGCATACTTCTAAAGTTTTGGAAAAATGGCTTAAGGACAACAAAGTCAAGGTATTGGAGTGGCCATTGCAAAGCCATGACCTCAATCCTATAGAAAATTTGTGGGCAGAACTGAAAAAGCGTATGTGAGCAAGGAGGCCTACAAACCTGACTCGGTTACACCAGCTCTGTCAGGAGGAATGGGCCAAAATTCACCCAACTTATTGTGGAAGGCTACCTGACACATTTGACCCAAGTTAAACAATTTAAAGGCAATGCTACCAAATACTAACTGAGTGTATGTAAACTTCTGACCAACTGGGAATGTGATGAAAGAAATAAAAGCTGAAAGAAATAATTCTCTCTACTATTATTCTGACATTTCACATTCTTAAAATAAAGTGGGCATCCTAACTGACCTAAGACCGAATTTATTTTAGGATTAAATGTCAGGAATTGTGAAAAACGGTGTTTAAATGTATGTAAACTTCCGATTTCAACTGTAGCTTTACATTATATGACCTACGCGGAAGATCAATCTACCAACGGGACATTCAAAGCTGTAATATCTTATGCTTCATGGAGACGTGGCTGAACGACGACACTATCAACATAAAGCTGGCTGGTTATACGCTGCACCGGCAGGATAGAAGAGCGGTGTCTGGTAAGACAAGGGGCGGCAGACTGTGTTTTTGTTAATAACACCTGGTGTGCAATATCTAAGGAAGTCTCGAGTTGTTGCTCGCCTGAGGTAGAGTATCTTATGATAAGCTGTAGACCACACTACCTACCTAGAGTTTTCATCAGTTTTTTTCTTAGCTGTTTACATACCACCACAGTCAGAGGCTGGCACTAAGACAGCATTGAATGAGCTGTATTCCGCCATAAGCTAACAAGAAAACGCTCACCCAGAGGCGGCGCTCCTAGTAGCCGGGGACTTTAATGCAGGGTATCTTAACTCCGTTTGACCAAATTTCTATCAGCATGTTAAATGTGCAACCAGAGGGAAAAGAACTCTGGACCACCTTCACTCCACACAGAGATGCATACAAAGCTCTCCCTCGACCTCCATTTGGCATATCTGAGAATAGTTCTATCCTCCTGATTCCTGCTTACAAGCGAAAATTAAAGCAGTGACCAGTGACTAGATCAATAAAAAAAGTGGTCAGATGAAGCAGATGCTAAGCTACAGAACTGTTTTGCTAGCACAGACTGGAATATGTTCAGGGATTCCTCCGATGGCATTGAGGAGTACAACACATCAGTCATTGGCTTCATCAATAAGTGTATCGATGACGTCGTCCCCACAGTGACTGTACGTACATACCCCAACGAGAAGCCATGGATTACAGGCAACATCCGCACTGAGCTAAAGGCTAGAGCTGCTGCTTTCAAGGAGCGGGACTCTAACCCGGAAGCTTATAAGAAATCCCGCTATGCCCTCCGACGAACCATCAAACAGGCAAAGCGTCATACAGGACTAAGATCGAATCGTACTACACCGGCTCAGACACTCGTCGGATGTGGCAGGGCTTGCAAACCATTACAGACTACAAAGGGAAGCACAGCCAAGAGCTGTCCAGTGACACAAGCCTACCAGATGAGCTAAACTACTTCTATGCTCGCTTCGATGCAAATAACACCGGAACATGCATGAGAGTACCAGCTGTTCTGGAAGACTGTGTGATCACACTCTTCGCAGCCGATGTGATTAAGACCTTTTAAACAGGTCAACATTCACAAGGCCGCAGGGCCAGATGGATTACCAGGACGTGTACTCCGAGCATGCGCTGACATACTGGCAAGTGTCTTTACTGACATTTTCAACCTGTCCCTGACCGAGTCTGTAATACCAACATGTATCAAGCAGACCACCATAGTCTCTGTGCCCAAGAACACTAAGGTAACCTGCCTAAGCGACTACTGACCTGTAGCAGTCAAGTCTGTAGCCATGAAGTGCTTTGAAAGGCTGGTCATGGCTCACATCAACACCATTATCCCAGAACCCCTAGACCCACTCCAATTCACATACTTCCCCAACAGATCCACAGATGATGCAGTCTCTATTACACTGCCCTTTCCCACCTGGACAAAAGGAACACCTATGTGAGAATGCTGTTCATTGACTACAGCTCAGCATTCAACACCATAGTGCCCTCAAAGCTCATCAATGAGCCAAGGACACTGGGTCTAAACAGCTCCCTCTGCAACTGGATCCTGGACTTCCTGACGGGTTTCCCCCAGGTGGTAAGGGTAGGTAACAACACATCCGCCACGCTGATCCTCAACACAGGGGCTCCTGCTCAGTCCCCTCCTGTGCTCCCTGTTCACTCATGACTGCATGGCCAGGCACGACTCCAACACCATCATTAATTTTGCTGATGACACAACAGTGACAGCGTGTAGGGAGGAGGTCAGAGACCTGTCCGTGTAGAGCCAGGACAACAAGCTCTCCCTCAATGTGATCAAGAAAAAGGAGATCGTTGTGGACTACAGGAAAAAGAGGACCAAGCACGCCCCCATTCTCATCGACGAGGCTGCAGTGGAGCAAGTTGAGAGCTTGAAGTTTCTTGGTGTCCACGTCACTAACATGGTCCAAGCACACCAAGACAGTTGTGAAGAGTGCATGACAAAACCTATTCCCCCTCAGGAGACTAAAAAGATTTGGCATGGGTCCTCAGATCCTCAAAAGGTTCTACAGCTGCACCATTGAGAGCATCCTGACTGGTTGCATCACTGCCTGGTATGGCAACTGCTCGGCCTCCAACTGCAAGGCACTACAGAGGGTAGTGCGAACGGCCCAGTACATCACTGGGGCCAAGCTGCCTGCCATCCAGGACCTCTCTACCAGGCGGTGTCAGAGGAAGGCCCTTAAAATTGTCGAAGACTCCAGCCACATAGACTGTTCTCTCTGCTACCGCACGGCAAGCAGTACTGGAGCGCCAAGTCTAGGTCCAAGAGGCTTCTAAACAGCTTTTACACTAAGCCATAAGACTCCTTAACAGCTAATCAAATGGCTACCCAGACTATTTGCATTGCCCCCTCTTACACCGCTGCTACTCGCTGTTGTTATCATCTATGCATAGTCACTTTAATAACTCTACCTACATGTTCATTTTACCTCAATGTACCAGTACCCCCCTATATATAGTCTCACTGTTGTTGTTTTACTGCTGCTCTTTAATTACTTGTTACTTTTATTTTTTATTCTTATCCATATTTTTTCAAACCACATTGTTGGTTAGGGGCTTGTAAGTAAGTATTCGGCGCATGTGACCTAATAATATTTGATTTGATTTTCGTTTTTTGTTGCTGTCATTGTCGAAAACCCTGCTTCGCAGAGATCAAATGTTGGAAATGGAAGCAACGTTTTCAGTGCTTTTGTGGCCATCTCAGGATATTCAGCCTTGATTTTAATCCAGAAGGTCGGCAGAGATTAAGTTATCTCGAACATACTTTTTAAGGCCACAGTCATTTGCAACCTCGAGTTGATCTTCTTCCTTACCGGACATGGACGATTCACAAATGGGTTGGGAAGTAACACTCGAACTCTGTTGATAGCGAAGCTAGGTGAAGGCGCACCAGGTGGGAGAAAGACGGCCCAGTCTCAGTCTCTCCCAAAATCCCTGCTAATGTTTGGAACATGTCAAATATGCCCCTGCCCACTCGCCATCCCCACAGTTCCAGTTTGGCTTTGAATGCAACTTAATGACTTTATCTGCCAACTTAATGACAGGTGTCATTCTCCCCTGAAGTGACAGATTGAGTTTGTTGAGCAGGTTGAATATGTCGCACAGGTAAGCAAGTTTTGCGACCCATTCCTCGTCATTGAAATGTGCTGCCAGTGGTGACTTTTTTTCTCAAAGAAATATCCGCAGGGGCTCTCGTAACTCAAACGCTGGCAAGCGGTGTCCCCCTGGATAGCCATCTGACTTCTATGTATAAGAGGAGGCTTTGTGCTCTGCGTCCATTTCCTCACAAAGCTACCCAAACAGACGTGAGTTAAGGACGTGTGCTTTGATGTGATTGATAACTTTAATAACATCATTCAATACGACGTTAAATTCAGGTGACATTTTTCAGCTAGCCAGCTCTGTGAATGACAGTGCGTAGACTCACATTCAGGCGCAACCTCTTTAACCCGGGTAGCGAAACCGGACAGCCATCCAGTCATGGCAGCAGCCCCATCCGTTCATACGCCAACACAGAATGACCAATCCAATTTTCCTGACATGTAATCATCCAAAGACTTGAATAGTTCTGTGGCCATTGTGTTAGTTGGCAGGGACAGCGCACACAACATATCCTCATGCACATCATCCTGAAATATATATCGCACATAAACAGGAAGTGTTGCCTTGTTGTCCTAATCGGTAGATTCGTCAACCTGGATTGCATACCACGGTGACTTGTTAAGCCTCTAAACAGTTGTGCCTCAACGTCCTCCGCTATTTCATTAATTGTCTTATTTCATTTCGTATCTAACTGACGGGTGGCCGGAGGAACCTTTGCTGTCTTTTTAGCTGCAGTCTCTCCTAAGAGTTCACGGCAAATGTCCTTAGCAGCAGGTAGAATCAACTCCTCGCCAGTAATGAAAGGCTTCTTGGCCTTAGCAATATGGCTAGCCACTAAGTATGACGCTCTCAGTGCAGCCACGTTTGTTGATGCGGTGGCTTTCAAGACTTGCTTCTGTCCTTGTTCACGTTTTCTTCGCTCAAAGAATTCAACAGGTTTGTCTTTCAATGCCGGGTGCTTGGATTTGCTTTGCCGAAGCAGTTTTGAGGCTATCTAACGAGGCAATGAAGCCCTATCTCCACATACTACGCACAGGTGACTTGGAGCATTCAAGTCACCTGTCGCAATAAAGCCATATTTTAGGTTGGACTCATCATATTTAATATTGAATGAGGGTAAAAAAAAAATGCATTTTCGGGCTCTGCTGTCTCTGCATTATCGACATCGTCGTTGGGCCCTTATCTCTCTTACCCCTTCAGAAGAAGCTCTACAGCGACGGTTGTTTTTATTCATGTCAGCTAACGTAGCTAGCTAGTACAAAGTTGGCGGGCAACACAGCTCACACAGACCATGATGCACTCGCAGCGCACGCATTACTCAAGTTCAAAATCTGTAAACTGTTGTGGGCGTGACAGATATTAGAGTGGTGAGAAAAGGACCAAGAGACTACACCAAAGTCAATGTAATTACTGCACAAATGGCCTATAATTGTATACAATTCTTTTATTTGACCGATTTTTAAATAAATAATGATTTATCCTTCGTGTGGCCCTGTAGTGAATGGACCGCGTTCTGGTGGTTGGGGACCGCTGTTCTAGGGTACCAGTGAGCGTTTCTTGTCGTGGACAGCTGTTTGGAGCTGTTGCAAACTTTCTAACAAAGTAATTCAAAATTTGCCTTTAAACACCAGGAAACATTAAGATATAAAGGGGGAACATAGATATATTCATTACAGCTAATTATTAATGAGTTGAATCAACACCTTTCTCATGCTTGGAGTCTTCACAGATTTGGCTAAAATCGTGTGACATAAAACGCAACCTTTCTTTCCTACATTTATGATACTGTTTGTTGTTATCATATACTAAGCATTTAATAATTTATACATTGACATTGATCCTGTGAAATTCCTGGATATTGCTGTGACTCACTTTTGTATGGAGACCTCAGAAGTGTGCTGTAACCTCGTAACATTTCGTATCTTCCTATGTTACGGTGTGAACAACTCATGGGCACACATCAAAATAATGTATGTGATTGCAAAAATTCAATGCTTCAAACATAAAGACGTACTTTAATATGATTAAACACATCGATACTGTCATTTAACAGGGTTTTTCAATAATTCTGCGTAATAGTTGTTGTCTGTAAAATGGTATAGAATCAGCTTGATCCCCTCTGTTGAAGATGCTTGGACCTTCCTTTTTTTTATATTTTCAGTGGTATTGTTAACGAACACACCCCCATAAAGAAAATGAGAATTAAAAACAGGTTCAGCCACTGGTTCGACCGTGATGTTGCAGAGTTACTCCACCTCAACAATTGCATTTGGCGACAGCCTCGGCACACGCATACTCTGACTGGCTCTTGTTCAGGCAAATTAGAAATGAGTGCACTCAGGCTATCCGGAAGGCCAAAGTTAGTTACTTTAAGGAGCAGTTCTCTCTCTCTGTGGGTCTAAAATATAAACGCAATTTCAAAGATTTTACTGAGTTACAGTTCATATAAGGAAATCAGTAAATTGAAATAAATGCATTAGGCCCAAAACTATGGATTTCACATGACTGGGCAGGGGTGCTGCCATGGGTGGTCCTTGGAGGGCATAGGCCCACTCACTGGGGAGCCAGGCCCAGGCCCAGCCAATCAGAATTCGTTTTCCCCCACAAAAGGGCTTCATTACAGACATAAATACGCCTCAGCACCCCCCACATCCCCTCAGATGATCCTGCAGGTGAAGAAGCCAGGTGTGAAGGTCATGGGCTGGCGTGGTTACATGTGGTCTGCGTTTGTGAGGCCGGTTGGACTTACTGCCAAATTCTCTAAAACTACGTTGGAGGCAGCATATGGTAGAGAAATGAACATTAAATTCTCTGGCAACAGCTCAGGTGGACATTCCTGCAGTCAGCATGCCAATTGCACGCTCCCTCAAAACTTGAGACATTTGTGGCAATGTGCTGTGACAAAACTGCACATTTTGAAGTGGATTTTTATTGTCCCCAGCATAAGTTGCACCTGTGTAATGATCATGCTGTTTAATCAGTTTCTTGATATGCCACACCTGTCAGGTGGATGGATTATCTTGGCAAAGGACAAATGCTCTGTAACAGGGACGTAAACACATTTCTGCACAAAATTTGAGAGAACTAAGCTTTTTGTGCGTATGGAACATATCTGAAATGTTCTTTTTCAACTAACTAAAAACAGATTTTTGCTCAGTGTAGTATCAGCTGTCTGTATTTTCCTGACTGGTGGTTCTTTTAAAAAAACAAAAACAAATTTTGCTTCTCTACATTTCTGCTGAAATCTGGGTAAAAGATTGAACGGAATATATCCTGGATGTCACAAGACGGTTAACCCACTTAGCTGAAGCCCATATGGATGAGATGAGGAAGTTAATGTAAAGGATGACATACTGCTTGCTTATTGAGTACCGCGACCCCCCCCCCTAATTCCTCTTATATCGAAAGTTGAACTCAGGACCTCTGCCTCAAACACATGTGACTGCCCATACAATAAAATATACAAAACATTTGAAGTGTTCCATCCCATCAGGCTATTAACCATTTACTGCAATCAGGGTCACACAGTGTTTCTTGGTAGTCTTAAACAAATCTACTTTGAAACAAAAGTATACACCTCTCACACATGGTTTTGTTCTTTAAAAAAAAGACACCTGTATCATGTCAGATATAGAGTTGAAATGTATTACATTTTGAGTTTGTATTATAAGAATTATAACGCAACTGTTTGACATAGAAACATCAGATTTTCTGCCCCCCCCCCCCCCCCCGAAATTATGAAAAATATTAACATTCTACTCATGAGGCCACTAGGTAATTTGACTGCAGGAAAGGGCTACAAAAGGCCTCCTTCAAAGGGGCGACGCTTCAGGCTGAGGAGTGAGTTTCACAAAACCCTATCTGCTACACTAATCCAAGTCTTCAAGATCCAGCAAGGTTACGCATCAAAAGAATGTGGTTTAGTGACCCATGCTTATGTGATGAGAACCTTGCCTGAGACCTGAAGACGTGTTTGTTTGACATGTTAAGGTGTCCGCATGCTTCCCAGCCGAAACAGTTGTGCATATACTATATTATGACGATATTTTCTTGTTTTTGTTCATTTTTCAGCTGTTTGAGGACACGCTGGGCGTTTTTTTTTTCTAGAGGCAAGTCGAAGTCTACGTCCCTTAATCAGGTGATTGGTCAACAGTAGGGATTCTTCAATAAAGTCTTTGGGATGACTCGTTTTCATGCACATTTTTTCATTGAGAAATACTGCACCAAACATCTTAGTTGGATGTAAAATTGCGTGACTAGGATCTCCTTTGCAAAAACATCAAAATGAATGACATATCTTGTTAGAATTCTGACTATTTGAGGAAGTGCATACTTGCTACGGCGTCTCATAATGGACAAACTGCACTATTGCGTTTTTTTTTTTTCCAATTATTTTTTTCAAGCAAATGTTTTTTTTCAATTATTAGAATTTTTTTACCCCTTTTTCTCTGTGATTTTGTGGTATCCAATTGGTAGTTAGTCTTGTCACATTGGTAGTTAGTCTTGTCACATTGTTGCAACTCCCCTACGGACTCGGGAGACGTGAAGGTCGAGAGCCATGCGTCCTCCGAAATATGACCCTGCCTGCTTAACCCACACTGCTTGCTTAACCCAGAAGCCAGCCACACCAATGTGTCGGAGTAAACACTGTTGACCAAAGTCAGCTTGCAGGCGCTCAGCCCACCACAAGGAGTCGCTAGAGCACGATGAGACAAGGAAATCCCTCCCCTAACCCGGATGACACTGGGCCAATTGGGTGCCGCCTCATGGGTCTCCCGGTCATGGCTGGCTGTAACACAGCCTGGGATCGAATCCGAGGCTGTAGTGACTGCTCAGCACTGCAATGCAGTGCCTTAGACCGCTGCGCCACTCGTAAGGGCAAGTAAAGGTATTTTAAGGGAGTATTCGAGCACACTCGTTCGGTTTGGCTAGCCGGCAGCCAAACTGAAGCATGCTGACTACTTTAGTTTCATGTCTCTGGCAAGGGTACTTGTCGATTCCCTGAGCTGACAAGGTAAAAATCTGTAATTCTGCCCCTGAACAACGCAGTTAACCCACTGTTCCTCGGTAGGCCGTCATTGTAAATAAAAAATTTGTTCTTAACTAACGTGCTTAGTTAAATAAAGGTTCAATGTTTTTTCAAAAAACATGACTGACTGGGTTAAGACTTTGTTAGCCTGCGGAGCTAAGGCCTAGGCATTGGTTCTGTGACTTGTGACGCTTGCGTGATGAGTAACTGGTTAGAGACCTGAAAAGTTACATTGTGTGGTGCACAGGAGACCTGGGTTAAAACCCCATCAGTCAAACTAATGTCTTCAGGTTGAAGGCAATAATGTTGCTCATCACGTGCATAGATCACTAATGCACCTCTGTTGCACTCTCATTGGGGTACACAGAACCTTCTGCTTCTGTTTGCCATAGAAAGTGTTGTTGTGCAGTAGATTTGAGTTTGAACCCAGTTAGTCATGTCTAAAATTATTGGCACCCTTATTGGCAAAAAAATGTATATAAAATAAATAATACAAATCCTGTGCTTAATTGTATGCAAAAAAAAAATACGAAATGTGTATTTTATACTAAAACAATTGCTCAGAGAAAGATTTTGTTTAACAATTTAAAATATTTTTTCTAAAAAGATATGGGTCAAAATGATTTTCTCCCCAGTTTTTATATATATATATATATTTTTTTTAATATACCTTTCAATACCTCACCTTTTGTGAGGATAATGGCACTGAGCCTTTTTCTAAAATGTTTTTTGAGACTGGAGAACTCTATACATAATATTTCCAGATCCTTGATATTCTGACATGGCCATAGCAAAATGTCGATTTTTGTGGTCAATTAACAATTTCTTTGGATTTGGGGTCACTTGGGGACTTGGAAGATCCACCTCCGACCTAGTTTCAGCCTCAGAGGCAACCAGGTTTTTTGGCCAAAATATCAGGGTACTAGGTAAAGTTCATGATGCTGTTGACCTTAACATGGGCCCCAGGACCAGTGGAAGTAAAATGGCCCCATTAAAATCAGATCCACAACCATACTTTACAGTAGGTATAGGCTTATTTTCTACTTATGCATCCTTATTTTGACGCCTAACCCACCACTGGTGTGCGTGACCAAAAAGCTATATTTTCATGTCATCCAACAAATGTAAATGCTTAGCGTTTTGATAAACGCTATTGGCACTTGGATTGGAACTGGTGCTATGGTCAGATGACATGAGAAATTGTTATGGGGCCAAATAGCATTTATTAACAATTTACATTTAAAACATTAACGTGTGTGTACGCTCATATCTGTTACACATACATGTCAGTACATACACATAACAAGTAGGTCACATGGGGGAGAGGTGTTGTGCCGAGAGGTGTGGATTATTTATTTTTTTAGACCAGGTTTGCTATTCACTTGCGCTATATAAGATGGAAGGGAGTTTAATGCATTCATGGCTCTGTATAATACTGTACGTTTCTGTGAATTTGTTCTGGACCTGGGGACCGTGAATAGACCATTGGTGGCATGTCTGGTGGGGTAAGTGTGAGTGCTGTGTGTAAGTTGACTATGCAAACAATTTTTGGAATTTCCAACACAATGTTTCTTATAATAACAAGAAGTGACGCAGTCGGTCTTTCCTCAACTCTTAGCCAAGCGAGACTGGCATGCATAGTATTAATATTATCCCTCTGATTCCAATGAAGCGCAAGACATGCTGCTCTGTTCTGCTGCAGCTTAACTAGGTCTTTCTTTGCAGCACTTGACCATATGACTGGACAATAATCAAGATAAAATAAAGCTAGAGCGTGCAGGAATTGCATTGTGGCTTGTGGTGTCAAAAAAGCAGAGCATCTCTTTATCATTGGACAGACCTCTCCCCATCTTTACAACCTTTGAATCTATGTTTTGACCATGACAGCTTATAATCTAAGGTAACGCCAATTCATTTAGTCTCCTCAACTTGTTCAACAGCCACACCATTCATTACCAGATTCAGCTGAGGTCTAGAACTTACAGTTGAAGTCGGAAGTTTACATACACTTAGATTGGAGTCATTAAAACACATTTTTCAACCACTCCACAAATTTCTTGTTAACAAACTATAGTTTTGGCAAGTCAGTTAGGACATCTACTTTGTGCATGACACAAGTAATTTTTCTTTACAACAAGTAATTGTTGTTTACAGACATATTATTTCACTTATAATTCACCGTATCACAATTCCAGTGGGTCAGAAGTTTACATACACTAAGTTGACAGTGCCTTTAAACAGCTTGGAAAATTCCAGAAAATTATGTCATGAAATTGTCATGGCATTCTGATAGTCTAATTGACATAAATTGGAGTCAACTGGAGGTGTACCTGTGGATGTACTTCAAGGCCTACCTTCAAACTCAGTGCCTCTTTGCTTGACATCATGGGAAAATCAAAAAAAGTCAGCCAAGACCTCAGAAAAAGAATTGTAGACCTCCACAAGTCTGTTTCATCCTTGGGAGCAATTTCCAAACGCCTGAAGCTACCACGTTCATCTGTACAAACAATAGTACGCAAGTATAAACACCATGGGACCACGCAGTCGTCATACTGCTCAGGAAGGAGACGCGTTCTGTCTCCTAGAGATGAACGTACTTTTGTGCTAAAAGTGCAAATCAATCCCAGAACAGCAGCAAAGGACCTTGTGAAGATGCTGGAGGAAACAGGTACAAAAGTATCTATATCCACAGTAGAACGAGTCCTATATCGACATAACCTGAAAGGCCACTCAGCAAGGAAGAAGCCACTGCTCCAAAACCACCATTAAAAAAGCCAGACTATGGTTTGCAACTGCACATGGGGAAAAGATCATACTTTTTGGAGAAATGTCCTCTGGTCTGATGAATCAAAAATAGAACTGTTTGGCCATAATGACCATTGTTATGTTTGGAGGAAAAAGGGGGAGGCTTGCAAGCCGAAGAACGCCATCCCAACCGTGAAGCACGGGGGTGGCAGCATCATGTTGTGGGGGTGCTTTGCTGCGGGAGGGACTGGTGCACTTCACAAAATAGATGGCACCATGAGGGAGGAAAATGATGTGGATATATTGAAGCAACATCTCAAGAAATCAGTCAGGAAGTTAAACCTTGGTTGCAAATGGGTCTTCCAAATGGACAATGACCCCAAGCATACTTCTAAAGTTTTGGAAAAATGGCTTAAGGACAACAAAGTCAAGGTATTAGATTGGCCATCACAAAGCCCTGACCTCAATCCTATAGAAAATGTGTGGACAGAACTGAAAAAGCATGTGCGAGCAAGGAGGCCTACAAACGTGACTCAGTTACACCAGCTCTGTCAGGAGAAATGGGCCAAAATTCACCCTACGTATTGTGGGAAGCTTCTTGAAGGCTACCTGAAATGTTTGACCCAAGTTAAACAATTTATAGGAAATGCTACCAAATACTTATTGAGTGTATGTAAACTTCTGACCCAATTGGAATGTGATGAAAGAAATAATTCTCTCTACTATTATTCTGACATTTCACATTCTTAAAATAAAGTGGGGATCCTAACTGACCTAAGACAGGGAATTTTTACTAGGATTAAATGTCAGGAGTTGTGAAAAACTGAGTTTAAACGTATTTGGCTAAGGTGTATGTAAACTTCCAACTTCAACTGTAGGTAATGATACAATGCTCTTAATTTTAGAGATGTTCAGGACCAGTTTATTTCTGGCTACCCATACCAAAACAGACAAACACTTTGTTAAGGGTTTCAGTGACTTCAATAGCTGGGGTTGCTGATGCGTATATGATTGAATCAGCAGCATACATGGACACGTGCTTTGTTTAATGCCAGTGGCAGGTCATTGCTAAAAATAGAAAATAGTAGAGGGCCTCGAGCACTGCCCTGCGGTACACCACACTTTACATGTTTGATGTTAGAGGAGCTTCTATTTAAAGGTAACCATCTATGTTCTATTCGATAGCTCTGAATCTATGATATGGCAGAGGTTGAAAAGCCATACTACATACAGTCCCAGTCAAAAGTTTGGACACACCTAGTCATTCAAAGGTTTTTCTTTATCAAAACTATGAAATAACACATATGGAATCATGTAGTAACCAAAAACGTGTTAAACAAATATATTTGTTTATTTTTAATGTTTTATATTTGAGTTTCTTCAAAGTAGCCACCCTTTGCCTTGATGACAGCTTTGCACACACTTGGCATTTTCTCAACCAGCTTCACCTGGAATGCTTTTCCAACAGTCTTGATAGAGAGAACCCTTTGAAATGAGTAGGTGTGTCCTAACTTTTTTGACTGGTACTGTATGTTTTCTCAACAGGTTATTGTCAATAATATCAAAGGCTGCAATGATAACTAACAGTACAGCTTCCACAATCTTCCTATTGTCAGTTACTTTCAACCAATCTTCAGCCATTTGTCAGTGCAGCACATGTTGAGTGCCCTTCTCTATAAGCATGCTGAAAGTCTGTTGTTAATTTGTTTACAGAGAAATGGCATTGTATATGGTCAAACACAATGTTTTCCAACAGTTTGCTAAGAGCTGGTAGCAAGCTGATAGGTCTGCTGTTAGAACTGGAAATGGCCGCTTTACCACTCGTGGGTAGCGGAATGACTTTGCCTTCCCTCCAGGCCTGAGGACAAAGACTTTCCTCTAGGCTCTGATTTTAAAGATATGACACATAGGATTGGCTGTTGAGTGAGCTACCATCCTCAGCAGCTTTCCATCAAAGTTGTCAATGCCAGGAGGTTTGTCATAGTTGATCGATAACAATATTGTTTCCACCTCTCCCACACTAACTTTACAAAATCCCAACTTACATTGCTTTTCTTTCAATATTTGTCTTTTTATGTTTGAGTATGATGGCTCACTGTTAGTTGTTGACATTTCCTGCCTAAGTTTGCCCACTTTAACAATTAAGTAATCATTAAAATGATTGGCAACATTGGCTTCAGAAACTGCCAGAAACCTATTTAACACGGCGCGTTTGATCTGTTCTCTTCTACCATTTCTTGCTGGCAAAGTACCAGGATGTTGTCTCTGGTTTTTAATATAAATTTGGATAACTGAATTTGCAAACTGAATCTGAATGCTAAGGTGTGAACGTTTTACTCGCATATACACCAGATATGCAAGTATTTATTTCAGCTTTTATTTATTTCATCACATTCCCAGTGGGTCAGAAGTTTACATACACTCAATTAGTATTTGGTAGCATTGCCTTTAAATTGTTTAACTTGGGTCAAATGTTTCAGGTAGCCTTCCACAAGCTTCCCACAATAAGTTAGGTGAATTTTGGCCCATTCCTCCTGACAGAGCTGGTGTAACTGAGTCAGGTTTGTAAGCCTCCTTGCTCACATACGCTTTTTCAGTTCTGCCCACAAATTCTCTATAGGATTGAGGTCAGGGCTTTGTGATGGCCACTCCAATACCTTGATTTGTTGTCCTTAAGTCATTTTGCCACAACTTTGGAAGTATGCTTGGCGTCATTGTCCATTTGGAAGACCCATTTGCGACCAAGCTTTACTTCCTAACTGATGTCTTGAGATGTTGCTTCAATATATCCACATCATTTTTCTTCCTCATGATATTTTGTGAAGTGCACCAGTCCCTCCTGCAGCAAAGCACCCCCACAACATGATGCTGCCACCCCCGTGCTTCACGGTTGGGAAGGTGTTTTTCGGCTTGCAAGCCTCCCCCTTTTTCCTCCAAACATAATGATGTTCATTATGGCCAAACAGTTCTATTTTTGTTTCATCAGACCAGAGGACATTTCTCAAAAAAATATGATCTTTGTCCCCATGTGCAGTTGCAAACCGTAGTCTGGCTTTTTTAATGGCGGTTTTGGATCAGTGGCTGCTTCCTTGCTGAGTGGCCTTTCAGGTTATGTTGATATAGGACTCGTTTTACCGTGGATATAGATACTTTTGTACCTGTTTCCTCCAGCATTTTCACAAGGTCCTTTGCTGCTGTTCTGGGATTAATTTGCACTTTTCGCACCAAAATACGTTCATCTCTAGGAGACAGAACACGTCTCCTTCCTGAGCAGTATGACAGCTGCGTGGTCCCATGGTGTTTATACTTGCATAACTATTGTTTGTACAGATGAACGTGGTACCTTCAGGCATTTGGAAATTGCTCTCAAGGATGAACCAGACTTGTGAAGGTCTACAATTGTTTTCCTGAGGTCTTGGCTGATTTATTTAGATTTTCCCATGATATCAAGCAAACAGGCACTGAGTTTGATGGTAGGCCTTGAAATACATCCACAGGTACCCTTCCAATTGACTCAAATGATGTAAATTAGCCTATCAGAAGCTTCTAAAGCCATGACATGCCAGCATGTATCTTTGCTAAAACTGGAAATTATAGTTTGTAGACTTGATACACATGCAATGAATGCGATTGTTTATCATATTGAAACTGATATAGAATTTAAATATTAACCTAAATTGAATTTGAAATCTGAATGCAATTTTCATTCAATTCAGTTTCAAATGAAAATAAGTAAAATTTATGAATTAAACGATTCCATCTGTTCATTAGTTATTCAATATCTATATACAAATAAAAAATGTGGATTTCAATTAATTTCTGTTGGTACTTTTTAATCGCTCTATAAAATTCTTCCAACTTCTTGTAGGCCCCACTACGAAGATGAACTTATTTCAATCTGTGACCAGTGCCTTGGACAACACTCTCGCCAGCGACCCCACCGCAGGTAATAAAACTGGTCTGGATTGTAATTTAATGTGTTGATATATTCATCAATGTTTTCGAAGATATGCATGAATAAGACATGCACTTTAGAAATATTAGGCCTATGTGTTACTTTGTCAATCAATATGAGATGTATCTGTCCTTCAGTCATCTTTGGGGAAGATGTCGCCTTTGGTGGAGTATTTCGTTGCACCGTGGGTCTCCGAGACAAATATGGTAAGAGGCTGAATACTTTCCCCTTACCATTTTGGACAAATTTATCAGTATGTTTGTGTTGATTTAATATTAATGACATTGTGGTACCACCAGATGGCAGCAGAGAACCATTTTCATGCATACACCTATTGGTCAAAACTCCAAAATTGTGTGTGATAGTCCTGCTATAGCTGTGCTTGCTTACAAATGTTGATTGCAAGGAGACACATTTTCAATACAAACTTGATTTTAATAATAATCACGTTGTTTTTCATATAGTAGTAATCATTTTTGTCAGCTATGCCCGTGCATGCTGTTAGGCTATTCATTGCACACTTGAATTCCTCATTTTATTATCCTAATATAAAATTATTTTTAGAGTGGTTTAACTAGTGCGGGTGTACTGCTGCTACAAATGTGCAGGTTTTGAAATGGCCGTTATATATTTTGTGTGCTGCCTCCTGATGTAGAATACTTTACCCTCATCTCCATAATGTGGACACCAGTCGTGATTCACCCCTTGCTAGGTGTAAATATGATTAGATTTTCGAAAGTCAATGCACATCTCCCTCTTTGTGCTTTCTTTTGTTGTATTTGACGTCAGATGTGTTGACCTTCTGCTAGGGATCATTATTTTAATCTCATCTAGGTAGATAGATGGCGGAGAGGGATTTTTTTTTAAATCCCCTCTTTCTCTACCATTATACTACATGCAGCTTTATGGGAAGTATGCTAATCTCTATTTGTGTGGCTGACTGACTCATTCACCTCAGTGATGCATTACTCCGCCGCTGAGTAGCGTGCGCACAGGAAGTGTCTCCTGCGCCGTTCACCTGGAAATGACTAGCCACTTCGGCCTCGGTCTTTCTATTTCTCCTAAATGAAAATTAGTCAGTCGTGAATGAGTAGCCAATAGATGCCTCAAACGTGTGCGAGTGCAGTGCATATTCATCTAATGTGAGCTCCAAAAGTATTAGGACAGTGACACAATATTTATGGAACCAAAAGTATTGGGACAAATTCACCTATGTGTATTAAAGTAGTCAAAGTTTAGTATTTGGTCCCATATTCCTAGCACACAATGATTAAATCAAGCTTGCGACTACATTTGCTGTTTTTGTTTTGGTGGTGTTTCAGATTAGTTTGTGCCCAATTGAAATGAATGGTAAATAATGTATTGTGTCATTTTTGACTAAGAATAAGAATGTTTATTAACACTGCCACATTAATGAGTGAGAATGTTACAGATGCAAAAATATCATACCCCACAATTTTTTTTACAAAATGTTTACCTCCCCTCTTATTGTAATGGTGATAGATGGTGATGTGTTGTGGGTATGATATTTGTGCGTCTGTAACATTCTCACTCATCATTATTCACGATTCATTCAGGCCTATCCGTAATCGTGGTAGCTAGCATCTACATTCATGTAGAAGTGACTCCAAAATGACATAATACAGCATCTGTAACACAACCAAGAACAAACAGAAAATGCATCCAACACGTTTGTAGAGTCACAAGCTTTGATGTAGTCATTGCGTGCTAGGAATATGGGATCAAATACTCAACTTTTAACTACTTTAATACACAAGTGAATTTGTGGTCCCCTAAAATTGGGAGACTGTAAAAGTGCTGTAATTTCTAAACGGTTCACCCGATATTGATGAAAAAACCCTCAAATTAAAGCTGACAGTCTGCACTCCACATAGTCAGTCATTGTATCATTTCAAATCCAAAGTTCTGGAGTACAGAGCCAAAACAACAAAACAATTGTCACTGTCCCAATACGTTTGGAGCTCACTGTGTCACTCATTGACCACCAGATGTATTTGTTGTTTACTCTGGCTGTGTTTTACAAGTACACAAGGTTCTGATTGGACTGTGATGGTTTGGCCTAATTATTAATTTCTGAGGGGCTTGCGGTGCTCTAATGGTGTCCGGTCTGTGGTGAGAGGAGGGCGCTTGAGGTCAGGTCTCCCTGGACGGGACAGAAACGAGGTTCGGAGGGATCAAAGAAAAAAAAATACTTGCTTCTTGGCAATTAAACAAAGCAAGAGAACCAAAATAACATTCCTCCCCAAATGTAGAGCCCCAGTCCTGCGGCTCGCTGTCAAGATTATAGAGTGGAGGATGGAAAAATAGTTTTTGTGTTTATTTTTCAGACTAGGGCTTTTTAGTGCGTCACAGCCGACTTTGCTCCAGTTGAGGAGGAGTCCTCTGTCTCTGTGTATCACTTCACTTATTTTAAGTCCAGATGCTATTTTAAGGAGACACTGCAATGATTAACATACTTATGAAGCAAGTGTTGGTTAGGTGGGGGGTGACTGACACACCTTGTCATCCATCATGTGCCCTGGCCCTATTACACTGTATTTTGCTTGGATTTCATCCCTAATTGAAAATGAACGAGTGGATGTTTTTGAATCAATTAGTCAGAAGTACACAGCACAAACTCTCTCCGTTGGTTGATATGGGTGTGCTCTTATTTGTCGTCATCAGCCCCCTTGGTAGATGATAACTGAGTAACCCTCTCCCCTCTTTCTCTCTCCAGGTAAAGACCGTGTCTTCAACACTCCTCTGTGTGAGCAAGGCATTGTAGGATTTGGAATCGGTGCGGCGGTTGCCGGCGCCACGGCCATCGCTGAGATCCAGTTTGCCGACTACATTTACCCTGCCTTCGACCAGGTGAGCCAGTCTGAGTGCTCTCTGTTCATAAAGTGTAATTTCTCAGTCACTTGTTTGCCTGTTTGATTACACAGATGGTTTTATTTGTTATCATAACCCAGCCTCTCGTGTGACGGGAACAGATTTGATCAGGGACTACTGGAATCCATTTCCCATTTCTGCTTCTCTCATGCGTATATGTTTTCACCCACCAACAAACACCTGCCTCATTTGCATCCATGTCAATCTTGTGTTATTAGTGTAAATATAATATTTTCTCCAGTGAGTTCTCTGCTCATATGTGATTAGGCTTCCACATAATCAAGTTGTAATCAAACGCTGTCAAAAAAAGCAAAACATTTATAATTGAGGTGCAATTTGGCCAGATGCCAACCACACATTAGCTTTTAACGCTATCTGCTGACGCATTTCTACTCTAAATAGCAAACACGCGCACACACACTACTCTCCTCTCTCTCTTTACTCTCAGTTAAAACGAGGGAGTCCAAAATGGCCCCCAGAGATGCATAAAATCCAGAAAGAAGTGTCTTTCTGAATATTGGATGAAATAGAGCCTTGGACACCATCAGTGGAAGGGTCAGGTTCTGTCAACCGTGAATACGTAGGGGGAAAATAGTTCTGAAATCCAGTTCCGAGGTACTTTATATTATAGTCGGAATGTATTGGCAAGTAATATATTAACTACAGACCAAAAAGACCCCTCAGAACCTGTGGTCTTTAATATACTGCTCAAAAAAATAAAGGGAACACTTAAACAACACAATGTAACTCCAAGTCAATCACACTTCTGTGAAATCAAACTGTCCACTTAGGAAGCAACACTGATTGACAATACATTTGACATGCTGTTGTGCAAATGGAATAGACAACAGGTGGAAATTATTGGCAATTAGCAAGGCACCCCCAATAAAGGAGTGGTTCTGCAGGTGGTAACCACAGACCACTTCTCAGTTCCTATGCTTCCTGGCTGATGTTTTGGTCACTTTTGAATGCTGGTGGTGCTTTCAATCTAGTGGTAGCATGAGATGGAGTCTACAACTCACACAAGTGGCTCAGGTAGTGCAGCTCATCCAGGATGGCACATCAATGCGAGCTGTGGCAAGAAGGTTTGCTGTGTCTGTCAGCGTAGTGTCCAGAGCATGGAGGCGCTACCAGGAGACAGGCCAGTACATCAGGAGACGTGGAGGAGGCCGTAGGAGGGCAACAACCCAGCAGCAGGACCGCTACCTCCGCCTTTGTGCAAGGAGGAGCAGGAGGAGCACTGCCAGAGCCCTGCAAAATGACCTCCAGCAGGCCACAAATGTGCATGTGTCTGCTCAAACGGTCAGAAACAGACTCCATGAGGGTGGTATGAGGGCCCGACGTCCACAGGTGGGGGTGTGCTTACAGCCCAATACCGTGCAGGACGTTTGGCATTTGCCAGAGAACACCAAGATTGGCAAATTCGCCACTGGCGCCCTGTGCTCTTCACAGATGAAAGCAGGTTCACACTGAGCACATGTGACAGACGTGACAGAGTCTGGAGACGCCGTGGAGAACGTTCTGCTGCCTGCAACATCCTCCAGCATGACCGGTTTGGCGGTGGGTCAGTCATGGTGTAGGGTAGCATTTCTTTGGGGGGCCGCACAGCCCTCCATGTGCTCGCCAGAGGTAGCCTGACTGCCATTAGGTACCGAGATGAGATCCTCAGACCCCTTGTGAGACCATATGCTGGTGCGGTTGGCCCTGGGTTCCTCCTAATGCAAGACAATGCTGGACCTCATGTGGCTGGAGTGTGTCAGCAGTTCCTGCAAGAGGAAGGCATTGATGCTATGGACTGGCCCGCCCGTTCCCCAGACCTGAATCCAATTGAGCACATCTGGGACATCATGTCTCGCTCCATCCACCAACGCCACGTTGCACCACAGACTGTCCAGGAGTTGGCGGATGCTTTAGTCCAGGTCTGGGAGGAGATCTCTCAGGAGACCATCCGCCACCTCATCAGGAGCATGCCCAGGCGTTGTAGGGAGGTCATACAGGCACGTGGAGGCCACACACACTACTGAGCCTCATTTTGACTTGTTTTAAGGACATTACATCAAAGTTGGATCAGCCTGTAGTGTGGTTTTCCACTTTAATTTTGAGTGTGACTCCAAATCCAGACCTTCATGGGTTGATAAATTGGATTTCCATTGATTATTTTTGTGTGATTTTGTTGTCAGCACATTCAACTATGTAAAGAAAAAAAGTATTTAATAAGATTATTTCATTCATTCAGATCTAGGATGTGTTATTTTAGTGTTCCCTTTATTTTTTTGAGCAGTGTAGTTTTTCGTGGTGGGTAAGGTCAATTGTTGTGTGGTAATATTTGATATAAGTGTTTACTAGAGGTCGACCGATTTTATTATTTTTCAATACCGCTACCGATTTATTGGAGGATCAAAAAAAGCCGACTCCGATTAATCGGTCAGTTTTTATATAGATAGATATATTTGTAATAATGACAATTACAACAATACTGAATGAACAATTAACACTTTTTTATTTGAACTTAATACATAAATAAAATCAATTTAGTCTCAAATAAATAATGAAACTTGTTCCATTTGGTTTAAATAATGCAATAACACAGTGTTGGAGAATAAAGTAAAAGTGCAATATGTGCCATGTAAAAAAGCTAACGTTTAAGTTCCTTGCTCAGAACATGAGAACATATGAAAGCTGGTGGTTCCTTTTAACATGAGTCTTCGATATTCCCAGTTAAGAAGTTTTAGGTTGTAGTTATTATAGGAATTATGACGCGTCAACTATTTCTCTCTATACCATTTGTATTTCATATACCTTTGACTATTGGATGTTCTTACAGGCACTTTAGTATTGCCAGCCTAATCTCGGGAGTTGATAGGCTTGAAGTCATAAACAGCGCTGTGCAGCAAGCATTGCTAAGAACTGCTGGCAAACGCAGTAAAGTGCTGTTTGAATGAATGCTTACGAGCCTGCTGCTGCCTTTCACCGCTCAGTCAGACTGCTCTATCAAATATCAAGTCATAGACTTAATTATAATATAATAAACACACAGAAATACGAGCCTTTGGTCATTAATATGGTCAAATCCGGAAACTATCAATTCGAAAACAAAAAGTTTATTCTTTCAGTGAAATACGGAACTGTTCCGTATTTTATCGAACCCTAAGTCTAAATATTGCTGTTACATTGCACAACTTTCAATGTTATGTCATAATTTTGTAAAATTCTGGCAAATTAAATGGTCTTTGTTAGGAAGAAATGGTCTTCACACAGTTCGCAATGAGCCAGGCGCCCAAACTGCTGCATATACCCTGACTCTGCTTGCACTGAATGCAAGAGAAGTGACAATTTCCCTAGTTAAAATTGCCTGCTAACGAATTTCTTTTAACTAAATATGCAGGTTTAAATATACTTCTGTGTATTGCTTTTAAGAAAGGCATTGATGTTTATGGTTAGGTATATTTTGTACAACGATTGTACTTTTTTCGCGAATGCGCTTTTGTTATCATCACCTGTTTGGAAAAGTTGAAGTAGGCTGTGATTCGATGATAAATTAACAGGCACCGCATTGATTATATGCAACGCAGGACAAGCTAGTTAACCTAGTAATATCATCAACCGTGTGTAGTCCACTAGTGATTATGTGAAGATTGATTGTTTTTTTATAAAATAAGTTTAATGCTAGCTAGCAACTTACCTTGGCTCCTTGCAGCCACAAGGTTCTTTTGATGCTGCACTCGTGTAACAGGTGGTCAGCCTGCCACGCTGTCTCCTCGAGGATGACGATGTAATCAGCCATAATCGGCTTCAAAAAAGGCCAATTACGATTGTTATGAAAACTTGAAATCGGCACTAATTAATCTGCCATGCTGATTAATCGGTCGACCTCTAGTATCTAGTATTTGCTGTGCGTTTGGAAAGTATTCAGACCCCTTCACTTTTTCCACATTTTTGTTATGTTACAGCCTTATTATAAAATGGAAAAAATATATATTTTTCCTCATCAATCTACACAGAATACCCCATAATGACAAAGTAAAAACACGCCTTGAGACATTTTTGGAAACGTATAAAAACCCCAGAAATACATTATTTTCATAAGTATTCGTACCCTTTGCTATGAGACTCGAAATTGTGCTCAAATGCACCCTGTTTCCATTGGTCATCCTTGAGCTGTTTTAACAACTTGATTGGAGTCCACCGGTGGTAAATTAAATTGCTTGGACATGATTTGGAAAGGCGCGCACACACACCTGTCTATATAAGGCCCCATAGTTGACAGTGCATGTCAGAACAAAAAACAAGCCATGACGTCGAAGGAATTGTCCGTAGAGTTCCGAGCTTTCTGGGAAAGGGTACCAAAAAAATTCTGCAGCATTGAAGGTCCCCAAGAACACCGTGGCCTCCATCATTCTTAAATGGAAAAAGTTTGGAACCACCAAAACTCTTCCTCTTAGAGCTGGCTGCCCGGCCAAACTGAGCAATCGTGGGAGAAGGGCCTTGGTCAGGGAGGTGACCAAGAACCCAATGGTCACTCTGACAACGCTCAAGAGTTCCTCTGTGGAGATGGGAGAACCTTCCAGAAGGACAACCATCTCTGTAGTACTCCAACAATCAGGCCTTTATGGTAGAGTGGCCAGACGGAAGCCACTCCACAGTAAAAGGAACATGACAGCCCGCTTGCAGTTTGCCAAAAGGCACCTAAAGGACTCTCAGACCATGAGAAACAAAATTCTCTGGTCTGATGAAACCAAAATTGAACTCTTTGGCCTGAAAGCCAAGCATCACGTCTGGAGGAAACCTGGCAGCATCCTTACGGTAAAGCATGGTGGTGGCAGCATCATGCTGTAGGGATGTTTTTCAGCAGCAGGGACTAGGAGACTAGTCAGGATCGAGGGAAAGACGAACAGAGCAAAGTACAGAGAGAACCTTGATGAAAACCTGCTCAGGAGCTCAGACTGGGGTGATGGTTCACCTTCCAACAGGACATCAACCCGAAGTACATAGCCAAGACAATGCAGGAGTGGCTTCGGGACGAGTCTGTGAATGTCTTTGAGTGGCCCAGCCAGAGCTCGGACTTGAACCCAATCGAACATCTCTGGAGAGACCTGAAAATAGCTGTGCAGTGACGCTCCCCATCCAACCTGACAAAGCTTGAGAGGATCTGCTGAGAAGAATGGCAGAAACTCCCCAAATACAGGTGTGCCAAGCTTGTAGCATCATACCCAAGAAGACTCGATGCTGTAATCGCTGCCAAAGGAGCTTCAACAAAGTACTGAGTAAAGAGTCTGAATACTTTATATAAATGTGATATTCCAGTTTTTAAAATGTTTTAATACATTTGCACAAAAAAAAAAGTGCCTGTTATTGCTTTGTCATTATGGGATATTGTGTGTCAAATGGCCACCCAGACTATTTACATTGACACTCCCTTTGTTTTTACACTGCTGCTACTTGCTGTTTATTATCTATAAATAGTTACTGTACCCCTACCTACATGTACAAATGACCTCAACTAACCTTTACCCCCGCACATTGACTCAGTACCAGTACCCCTTGTATATAGCCTCTTTATTTTGTTGTTACTTTTTATTTTTTACTTTAGTTTATTTAGAAAATATTTTCTTAACTCCTTTTTTTTCCCCCAACGGCATTGTTGTTGTTAAGGGCTTGTAGGTAAACATTTCACGGTAAGGTCTACACCTGTATGTTTGGCGCATGTGACAAATACAATTTGATTTGAGATCGATGAGGGGAAAAAACTATTTTAATACATTTTAGAGTAAGGCTGTAGCGTAACAAAATGTGGAGAAAGTCAATGGGTCTGAATACTTTCTGAATGCATTGTGAATATGCTCAGTGTACAAAACATTAAGAACACCTTACTTATATTGAGTTGCCCTCAGAACAGACTCAATTTGTCGGGGCATGGAATCTACAAGGTGTCAAGTGTTCCACAGGGATGCTGGCCCATGTTGACTCCAATGCTTCCCACAGTTGTCAAGTTGGCTGGATGTCCTTTTGGGGGTAGACCATTCTTGATACACACTGGAAGCTGTTGAGTGTGAAAAACCCATCAGCGTTGCTGTTCTTGACACAAACCGATGCACCTGGCAATTACTACATTTACATTTAAGTCATTTAGCAGACGCTCTTATCCAGAGCGACTTACAAATTGGTGCATTCACCTTATGATATCCAGTGGAACAACCACTTTACAATAGTGCATCTAAATCTTTTAAGGGGGGGGGGGGGTTAGAAGGATTACTTTATCCTATCCTAGGTATTCCTTAAAGAGGTGGGGTTTCAGGTGTCTCCGGAAGGTGGTGATTGACTCCGCTGTCCTGGCGTCGTGAGGGAGCTTGTTCCACCATTGGGGTGCCAGAGCAGCGAACAGTTTTGACTGGGCTGAGCGGAACTGTGCTTCCTCAGAGGAAGGGGGGCCAGCAGGCCAGAGGTGGATGAACGCAGTGCCCTTGTTTGGGTGTAGGGCCTGATCAGAGCCTGAAGGTATGGAGGTGCCGTTCCCTTCACAGCTCCGTATGCAATCACCATGGTCTTGTAGCGGATGCGAGCATCAACTGGAAGCCAGTGGAGAGAGCGGAGGAGCGGGGTGACGTGAGAGAACTTGGGAAGGTTGAACACCAGACGGGCTGCGGCGTTCTGGATGAGTTGTAGGGGTTTAATGGCACAGGCAGGGAGCCCAGCCAACAGCGAGTTGCAGTAATCCAGACGGGAGATGACAAGTGCCTGGATTAGGACCTGCGCCGTACTACCATACCGCGTTCAGAGACACTTAAATATTTTGTCTTGCCCATTCACCCTCTGAATGGCACACACAAACAATCCATGTCTCAAGGCTTAAAAATATATTTTTTAACTTGTCCCCTTCATCTACACTGATTTGAAGTGGATTTAACAAGTGACATCAATAAGGGGTCGATCATAGCTTTCACCTGGATTCATTTCGTCAGTCTGTCATGGAAAGAGCAGGTGTTCTCAATATTTACCTCACATGCGACCCTGTATTAAGACAATGCAATTGGCCTAATTCAAGTGTTTATCTGACTCCGTTTAACATTTATTGTGAAATCAAGTATTATGGAATGGTCATGAACTCATGATAAGCGAATATCAAAGCAAGTATTATTTAATAGCTTCACATACAAGGCAATACTGACATTAACAAAGCATAATTCTAGTCATATACATCTTAAGGTTAACTAACTTACGAGACAAAGCATGAACTAAGCAGACCTACTCAGGGCATGGGCCTGGGTAGCTCACAAAATAAAAAAAAGTCCATACAACCTTATTCCATGGGCAGGATACAGGAGAAGAGCAAGAACAACAGATCTTCATCCCATTTATTACCAGATATATTCAAAAATCAATTGTTGACTAAACCAAACTAAGATATTGCATCAAACCAGCCAACATCCTCTAGGAAGTGGGTCACATCTATGTGTGATGACCTGAGGGGGTGGGCTGGGTAGGACAATTTTATACAGTGTCGACAGAGGTCACACTGAGCAACTACAAGTAACAATAGAGATCAGACATCCATCTAGATGTCATCTGAATACAACTCTGAAGCTAAGTTGTATATAGAATAACACTATTGCAGCCATGTTTGGTACCTTACACACATTTTTGTAGTCAATTCTCTGGTTTCTGTTGGAGAGGTTTGGCCCCTCTTAGGTGGGAAGGGCGTACTGGTCCTTGGGCATTGTCTTTTTGTGTTTTGCTGACCCATTTGCCATGCAGCCGAAGGTGACAGAGAGCCGTAAATTAAGGCCGTGCCTACACAATCATGTGAGGTCCAAGTCTTTCTGTTGTGGGAGACTGAGGTATTGTTATGAATGTCTAGCTCTGACTGACCAACTTAATGAGTGGTGATCTTATTATTCATGTCTCTCGGTCTATCTGTCTTCAGATTGTAAACGAAGCAGCCAAGTACCGCTATCGCTCCGGCAACCTATTTGACTGCGGGAACCTCACCATCCGGGCGCCGTGGGGCTGCGTGGGCCACGGCTCGCTCTACCATTCCCAGAGTCCAGAGGCCTTCTTCGCCCACTGCCCAGGCATCAAGGTTAGACACTCATCCCTATCGCCTTCCCTCCCTCTCTCCCCCCCATCCCATCCTCCACTCGCTCACTTCTCCACCTCACCTGTACTCGGTACTCTTAAAGCACCTTATAATATGATTCACCCCCCCACCATCATCAAAGGAATACAAGCCTAAAGTTCTCCTACGCAGCCAAGCACCACAGCATCAGTTGGCGCTTTACAGCCATTGTCAGTACAGTAAACATCCTCCGTTGTCTTTTTCAAAGGTCAAGGTAATAAACACTGCAAGGGGTTCAGAGAAGGCTCAAATGTCTAGCTCGGATATAGAGGAAGCCGGCTTCTGCGTTCCACCCAGTTGCACATCATCTGTGTCGTTTGTTTGCGTACCAGTTCAATAGTATGGTCTGTGTTGGTACAGAAACGCCCTATTTGCACTACTAAGTCAAGGCAAGCTGGACTGTTGTCCTGTGTACACTCCCTTAACAGTTGCTGGAAGCGTGCTGAAAAAGGACAACGTTATAAGAAAATGTCCGAACAGTTCAGGTTGGCACGATAGTGTGAAAGGGTAATGTACTATCTATGTATTTCACTCCAGGTTGTAATACCCAGAGGTCCGGTCCAGTGTAAGGGACTGCTGCTGTCGTGCATCGCAGATCAGAACCCCTGCATATTCTTCGAGCCCAAGATCCTCTATAGAGCAGCGGGTGAGTGAAGGAGTCCATCTGACCCAGGTGATGTGTGTTTGTAGGCGAGGTGTGTTTACAACAACACGTCTTTGCTCAGTTTCCTCAAGAATTCTCAATGGCCTTCTGTCAGCCTTTTCGTCTCCTTGGTGACATATGGATTGTTATTTTTGTGTGAGAACAGAACGGCAAACAAACTATGCCCTGGCTGCTTGGCTCTGGACTGAGTGTGAGTGAGTTCACCAGATTCAATCGCAAGTGTGAACCAGCTGGTCCAAATGGGCCGTAAACTGCTGACAGCCTCTGGCCTGGCCTGTGTCCGTCCTCTGGTTGGCTGTCCTCTCTGGCCTCAGGCACCTGCCTCTGGTCTACATCGTTTTTTTTTTACCTTTAGAGCAGGGATAGACGGCCTTCACAACTGAATGTCCTCTTAACAAAGCCTATAAGTTCCACACATTGATAGCTTTGGGTGATAAGAGTCAAATAAATGAAGTTGTGAGATACTCAAGCTGACTGTTGACTGTTTTGATTAAGGCATTAGAAAGTGATTATGCCCAGAACATTATTTTTCTTCTCAGGTGTTGAAACCACTCGGTCCAAACAAGCCTTATGTCCGTCTTTCCCTCCGTCTCTTCTGGGATTGTGTTAAGCTCTGTTTAATCAAATCTCCCTTTACCATACAGGGCTCTACATACAGGGCTACCCACTGGCCTAGGAAGTTTTGGAGACCGCCCGGGCCAGTCAGTCATCTACGTCAGTGGCCCACTTGGTCCAGTGAAAGAAATATTGTAATAATGCTATTTTCAATCTACATAACTGATGAAAAAACAGACGAAACGGACACCTATCCCGACGCTGTTACTTCATTATGTCGATTATTCATGACATGCACGCCACACACAGCCCTGCGGAGTAATCTGTCTGGTAGTAAGAGCATGCAGCTCTCAACAGCTAGTTGCGTGGAGCGGCTCACAGAGTGAATATGGCAAGACAGCTTGTGTGACTGACACTTTGCTCCATCGTGGTATGCACGACACACAGACACAGACACCAACAAACCGGTTGCGTGAGGAACCTCCACCAGAAATGGATATTAGAAAAGATTTCCCTTTACTTAGCCTCTGCCCAGGTTTTCAACAGTATTATCTTTCGTCATGATTCGTCCAGTTGTAGCATGTGATTTCGCACTATAGCCCAATGGTGGTTTTAGCTGAGTTTTTGTTACACGTTTATTTAAAAAAATAATCATTTGAGGCGGGCAATAGGGGAGCGATACCATCGTATATCATGTACATAGTCACGATAGGTCAAAGATTGACTTAGCCCAACCCTAGATTACGTAACAAAGTAAACAGAGAGGCAACACACAATAGGCAGTAGTTATACGACTAACTATGAATAACAGTATACACGTCACGCGACTCACTTGGTGCACGCACACCATCCCACAAGTCCACAGAGATATGGAGGAGTCCAGTTGTGTTGGGCAGGGCTGAGGTGTAGGAGCTTGCTTGAAGGAGACTGTAGTGTGAGCCCTGGAGAGTCATAAGGGTTTCTGCCCCCCCTAGCAACTGCCCTAGCTACTTGCTTGACAACCAATCAGGGCCAGGTCACCCAGGTCAGAGAGTTTGAGAGGTCAGTTTATGGTACCCATAGACTTTAAGACACCACTCCTGGTTGGATGGGGAGTGGAGTGTGCAACTTGAAAGGGTTGTGGGGTGCTGATAAGAGGCACTGTCACGGAATTCGTAACACTTTTTTTAAAAAAAATTTTTTATTTCACCTTTATTTAACCAGGTAGGCCAGTTGAGAACAAGTTCTCATTTACAACTGCGACCTGGCCAAGATAAAGCAAAGCAGTGCGACACAAACAGAGTTACACATGGGATAAACAAACGTACAGTCAATAACACAATAGAAAAAGAAAAATCTATATACAGTGTGTGCAAATGTAGTAAGATTAGGGAGGTAAGGCAATAAATAGGCCAATAGTGGCGAAATAATTACAATTTAGCATTAACAGTTGAGTGATAGATGTGCAGAAGATGATGTGCAAGTAGAGATACTGGGGTGCAAAGGAGAAAAAAATAAATAACAATATGGGGATGAGGTAGTTGGGTGGGCTATTTACAGATGGGCTGTGTACAGGTGCAAACTGCTCTGACAGCTGATGCTTAAAGTTAGTGAGGGAGATATAAGTCTCCAACTTCAGTGACTTTTGCCATTCGTTCCCGTCATTGGCAGCAGAGAACTGGAAGGAAAGGCGGCCAAAGGAGGTGTTGGCTTTGGGGAGGACCAGTGAAATGTACCTGCTGGAGCGTGTGCTACGAGTGGGTGTTGCTATGGTGACCAGTGAGCTGAGATAAGGCGGGGCTTTACCTAGCAAAGACTTATAGATGACCTGGAGCCAGTGGGTTTGGCGACGAATATGAAGCAAGGGCCAGCCAACGAGAGCATACAGGTCGCAGTGGTGGGTAGTATATGGGGCTTTGGTGACAAAACGGATGGCACTGTGATAGACTACATCCAATTTGCTGAGTAGAGTGTTGGAGGCTATTTTGTAAATGACATCGCCGAAGTCAAGGATCGGTAGGATAGTCAGTTTTACAGGGTATGTTTAGCAGCATAAGTGAAGGAGGCTTTGTTGCGAAATAGGAAGCCGATTCTAGATTTAATTTTGGATTGGAGATCTCTTAATGTGAGTCTGGAAGGAGAGTTTACAGTCTAACCAGATACCTAGGTATTTGTAGTTGTCCACATATTCTAAGTCAAAGCCGTCCAGAGTAGTGATGATCGATGGGCGGGGGGTGCAGGCAGCGATCGGTTGAAGAGCATGCACTTAGTTTTACTTGCATTTAAAAACAGTTGGAGGCCATGGAAGGAGAGTTGTATGGCATTGAAGCTCATCTGGAGGTTTGTTAACACAGTGTCCAAAGAAGGGCCAGAAGTATACAGAATGGTGTCATCTGCGTAGAGGTGGATCAGAGAATCACCAGCAGTAAGAGCGACATCATTAATATATATACAGAACACTATGCTACATTTTGCTAAATGCGGATAGCTATGCTGTCATCAATGTGCAGTTTATGATGTTGTCATTACGTTAGCGTGAGTGTATGCTTCCAAATTGTAGAATATAGGATATGTGGCAGTGTTGACTCATTTTGCACCTCTGCCATTTCTATGCATGTCTGAAGTGTTATTGCCTCAAGTGCAGGGGTCTCCAATTACATTCAACCCTGGGTTGATATTTCCTTGAGCGGATGGTCGGAGGGTGAGTACATAGTTATAAATAATGTCTACACTGCAAATTGACCGCAAGTATCCCAAACAGATATAGTATTTGACAAAAACAGAATAATTTCCAACCTTGATTACATTGCGATACGATCACATATGCCTCTATTTATGCGTGGGAATAGTAGTGAGCTTCCTAAATTAAAATAACTCAGATTTTCCTGGTGATTTTAGTCTTTATGTCCAAAGACAAATATTTTATTTTTGCAAAAAGAACTTGGGGATCCAAATAAAATCACCCGAGGGCCAAATTTGGCCTGTGGGCAGCCTATTGGAAAACCCAGCTCTAGTCGGACAGTAAAATGGTGAGGTGAGCTGTTAGTCACAGTAATATGGTTTAACAATCAAGTTGAATTCCGCCTCTTTAGGGCCTGCAAGGATATAATGTTTCAGTTTTGCAATGTTCTTGGCACAGAAAATCAGTTGCCACATTTATTTTTCCACGCCTTATCATTATTTTGGATGTCAAATTGTGTTTGATGCTTCTCAGGAAGTCAAGAGCAGCCTTCTTTCCTACTGCAGAGTAAATCATGAGTCATGACACTTACTGTCTCAGTCTCTCAAAATGTGAATGAAATAACGCCAGTTATATCCCTCAACAAAACCCAAAATCTTTCTTTCTGTAGGGTTTGTTTCATTTTCAGATGGACTAAACCCAGTTACTTGGAAGTACAGTGGGGTATGCAGGTCCAAATTGTGTACAGTGTCTATGACTCAGTGAGACTTAATCAAACTACGTCAGAGAGGGAGAGATTCGATGTGTTTCTGTGAGGAGAAAGACGCACTCTTGTCTGACTAAAATAGTTCCATGGTATACCACCTAATGGATATTTCTCTCCTTTCCTCTTCTCAAAATATCTCCTAGCTATGTTTCCCATAGCAAAATGACAACATTTTGTTCCCCCCCCCCAACAATCGCTCATCTGTTTCCCACAGGGCTCTCGGAACTGGTAGCAGTTAGGGAATGACTTTCATTTCCGAAAGCGCAGAAAGCACTACCTCGTGCCGGGTCCTAAATCCCTCTGAGCGATGCTTGTTTGGATGATGAGGTCATGTAATGTTTTTCATTGAAGCAGTCATTTTATTTTCTTACCAGCCAGAGGGGATGGAACCACAAGGACTGGCTTCATCAGGACCGTAGTTACAGTTGAAACGGAAGTTTACATACACTTGGGTTGGAGTCATTAAAACTATTTATTTTCAACCACTCCACAAAATTCTTGTTAACCTCTATGGGCTAGGTGGGACGCTAGCGTGCCACCCGTGGTGCACTCCATCAACAGCAGGTGCATTTCAAGAGCGGCAAATTTGAATCCAAATAAATGTCAAAATTCAAATTTTTCAAACATACAACTATTTTACACCCTTTGAAAGATAAACATCTCCTTAATCTAACCACGTTTTACGATTTCAAAAAGGTTTTACGGCGAAAGCATAAATTTAGAGTATGTTAGGACAGCACATTTACAAGAGTTGTGTGTAATGTTTTGTCAATTCAAAGACAGGGTCACCAAAACCATAAAACCAGCTAAAATGATGCACTAACCTTTTACAATCTCCATCAGATGACACTCCTAGGACATTATGTTAGACAATGCATGCATTTTTAGTTCTATCAAGTTCATATTTATATCCAAAAACAGCGTTTTACTATGGCATTGATGTTGAGGAAATCGTTTCCCTCCAATAACCGGCAGTCAAGTCAGCGTCACAAATTAAATAATTAAAATTAGAAAACATTGGTAAAATATTATATTGTCATTTAAAGAATTATAGATTTACATCTCTTGAACGCAATCAACTTGCCAGATTTAAAAATAACCTTACTGGGAAATCACACTTTGCAATAATCTGAGCACTGCGCCCAGAAAAATACGCGTTGCGATACAGACTAGACGTCATGTTGGGGAGATCTAAAATCGAAAATACTATGTAAATAATCCATTACCTTTGATTCTCTTCATCAGATGTCACTTCCAGGTATCACAGGTCCATAACGAATGTAGTTTTGTTCAAAAAAGCTCATCATTTATGTCCAAAAATCTCCGTCTTGTTAGCACATGATCTAAGCCAGCCGGACTTCTCGTCATGAACGAGGGGAAAAAATATATTTACGTTCGTTCAAACATGTCAAACGTTGTATAGCATAAATCATTAGGGCCTTTTTTAACCAGAACATGAATAATATTCAAGGTGGACGAATGCATACTCTTTTATAACGTATTGGAACGAGGGTACCCAACATGAACTCGCGCGCCAGGTGTCTAATGGGCCATCATCGTTCCATGGCTCTTGTTCGGTCAGATCTCCCTCCAGAAGACTCAAAACACTTTGTAAAGGCTGGTGACATCTAGTGGAAGCAATAGGAAGTGCCAAAATATTCCTCAGCGCCTGTGTTTTTCAATGGGATAAGTTTAAAGGTAATACAACACATCAGGTATCCACTTCCTGTCAGAAAATGTCTCAGGGTTTTGCCTGCCAAATGAGTTCTGTTATACTCACAGACACCATTCAAACAGTTTTAGAAACTTTAGAGTGTTTTCTATCCATATATAATAAGTATATGCATATTCTAGTTACTGGGTAGGATTAGTAACCAGATTAAATCGGGTACATTTTTTTTATCCAGACGTGCAAATGCTGCCCCCTAGCCCTAACAGGTTAACAAACTATAGTTTTGGCAAGTCGGTTAGGACATCTACTTTGTGCATGACGCAAGTAATTTTTCCAACAATTGTTTACAGACAGATTATTTCTCTTTTATAATTCACTGTATCACAATTCCAGTGGGTCAGAAGTTTACATACACTAAGTTGACTGTGCTTTTAAACAGCTTGGGAAAATCCAGAAAATTATGTCATGGCTTTAGAAGCTTCTGATAGGCTAATTGCCATCATTTGAGTCAGTTGGAGGTGTACCTGTGGATGTATTTCTAGGCCTACCTTCAAACTCAGTGCCTCTTTGCTTGAAATCAACCAAGACCTCAGAAAAACAATTGTAGTCTGGTTCATCGTTGAGAGCAACTTCCAAAAGCCTGAAGGTACCACGTTCATCTGTACAAACAATAGTACGCAAGTATAAACACCATGGGACCACGCAGCAGTCATACCGCTCAGGAAGGAGACACGTTCTGTCTCCTAGAGATGAACGTTCTTTGGTGCGAAAAGTGCAAATCAATCACAGAACAACAGCAAAGGACCTTGTGAAGATGCTGGAGGAAACGGGTACAAAAGTATCTATATCCACAGTAGAACAAGTCCTATATCGACGTAACCTGAAAGCCACTGCTCCAAAACCACCATAAAAAAGGCCAGACTGTTTGCAACTGCACATGGGGACAAAGATGGTACTTTTTTGGAGAAATGTCCCCTGGTCTGATGAAACAAAAATAGAACTGTTTGGCCATAATGAACATCGTTATGTTTGGAGGAAAAAGGGGAAGGCTTGCAAGCCGAAGAATACCGTCCCAATCGTGAAGCACGGGGGTGGCAGCATTATGTTGTGGGAGTGCTTTGCTGCAGGAGGGACTGGTGCACCTCACCAAATAGATGACATCATGAGGCAGGAAAATTATGTGGATATATTGAAGCAACATCTCAAGACATCAGTTAGGAAGTTAAAGCTTGGTCGCAAATGGGTCTTCCAAATGGACAATGACCCCAAGCATACTTCCAAAGTTGTGTCAAAATGGCTTAAGGACAACAAAGTCAAGGTATTGGAGTGGCCATCACAAAGCCCTGACCTCAATCCTATAGAAAATGTGTGAGGCAGAACTGGAAAAAGCATGTGCGAGTAAGGAGGCCTACAAACCTGACTATTTTCCACATCAGGAGGAATGGGCCAAAATTCACCCAACGTATTGTGGGAAGCTTGCGGAAGGCTACCTGAAATGTTTGACCCAAGTTAAACAATTTAAAGGCAATGCTACCAAATACTAATTGAGTGTATGTAAACTTCTGACCCACTGGGGATCTGATGAAAGAAATAAAAGCTGAAATAATCATTCTCTCTACTATTATTCTGATATTTCACATTCTTAAGACAAAGTGGTGATCCTAAAACAGGGAATTTTTACTAGGATTAAATGTCAGGAATTGTGAAAAACTGAGTTTAAATGTATTTGGCTAAGGTGTATGTAAACTTCTGACTTCAACTGTAAATGTAGGTTTGTTAGTGACAAAGATTGCCAATATTAAGCGAATATATTTTATGAAGACTGTTATACATCACCGTTGTCACGTGAGCTTATGATCTCACAGCTGGTTGTTGAGTGGACTTCCTTTAAGTGAATTGGGTACTTGATTTTGAAAAAGGCGATCACCACCTGACATTGGTCTTCTTGAGTAAGATTGGTCACAACTACTGTGAAATGACTGCTGTGTCACGGTCTGAAACGCAGAAGCTATGTACACCAGAGGAGGTTGATGAAATTCCATTATAAAGATCCCTGAATCAAGTCACCAGCAGCTCACTGGTTTGTTCGATGGTGGCAGGGGTTTTACGTGATGCTTGTTGTGGCTTTCTGTGTAAGCTTACTTGAGTAGATTTAGGAAAAACCTACGAATTTCAGCTTATTGTATGCTTGCATATTATAAGTATCTCAAGATGTTCCGAGAGAGAGTAATCGTTTGAAATTCCGTCACTGGAGTTTATTTTTATTTTGAACGAGTGCATTTTTCTTTTTCCAATCCACATCTTTCTGAATCACCCTGATGATTAGATGACTTGCTCTGAGAGATACTGATTAACCAAAATAAACACCACCTCATCCCTGACATCACTTCAATCTGGAAGCCATTTAATTGTAGATAAATGTCCCATGTGGCCTATAGGTGAATCTATCATTCACACCCCATTCAATCCATGATTCATTCAATCCATGATTCATTTGAACCATGTACCAGAACACACACTGACTTCAGGATTGGGTTGGAAAAAGGCTTGCCAGAGGTAGCTCTTTTCACTCATTTGAAATTGCTGACGATTCTTGAAGTCGGCAGCCTGTTTCTTAACCTCTAGAGGGGGAATGGGTGGAAGTCATCCCGACTGTTCTGGGAAGTGTATTGTGGAGTCGGAAACCGTAATGTCTCCCTTGAGTATCAATAGTACGCCCAATGACAGTTGCAGTTCATGTGTTACGATACAAGAGAGTTTTAAAGAGCACCAGTCTCCCCACTTAACACCCACACACACTTTCAGAAGGCCTTATCTTGCTTGTCAGGGTCAAACATGATGAGCGCCAAAGACCTGTGTAATGTTGTTACCACATAACTACATAATAGGCTATGTTGGTGCCTCAGGTTTTTGCCACCAAGTGTTTATGAACTCCAGGATTTCTACAAATAGGATGCTAAAGGGTTAGTCTCTTTGGAAAAGGATCCAAGAGAAAGTCTGATGCATGAATATAATGTCCATTGTGTGCGGAACACATTTTGAACTATATCCCATCCCGCAAATGTTTTGTTGTCCACATTGATCAGGATGACTAGCCTATTGTTGTTCACTAGATATTGTTAGTGCATAGATTTATTGTATTATTTATTATTATAATAATTAATAACGAAAGTAATAATATTTGCCATTCAGCAGACGCTGTTATCCAAAGCGACTTAGTCATACATGCATACATTTTATGTATTGGTGGTCCCGGGAATCGAACCCACTACCCTGGTGTTGCAAGCGTCATGCTCTACAGACATAGCTACAGAGGACCATAGAGAGGCGCACACAAGGCACCTCGTGATTGATGAGGTCTGGAAAAAGCATCTCAAATGGGCCAGAGACTTTGTTCCTAACTGGAAGCACAGATTGTAGGCTTTCATTTGTGAGTGTGCCGGTCATTTCCCTCGTCATCCTCTCCATCATTGAGCTCTACGGGCGGTTATGGACCATTGTTTGACAGCGTAACCACAGTTGGCCATAACAGAGTGATTTAATGTGTGTTCGGGATTGACCCCCAATCATATTCCTGTCGTGTGTAGTTCTGTAGTTGCATATGTGTATCAGGTCATGTTGGCCGTACGTATAAGATATTCTCCTTCACTGCACTGATCTGCAAGAATTTGCAAGATTAGCTTCCACCATAGGGTTTTCACCTGTCAAGTAATTTACAATCAGTGCAGATGAAGGGGAGGAGATGAGAGTACAGGTTTTGAAACAATTGAGATAGAGGTTGTGTTTGTTTTTTTCTTTTGTTTGTTTTGCAGTGGAGCAGGTCCCTACAGAGGCCTACACCATCCCACTTTCGCAGGCCGAGGTTATACAGGAAGGAAGTGACGTCACTCTGGTCGCGTGGGGAACACAGGTGAGACGTGGAAGAAGGAGCCGTGGGTTTGAGTCTACATACTCGAGCCATAGAGGAGATGGAGCTATACGTCTTCTTATGACTGTGCATGAGTCATGACCTTAGCCAGAAGTCATTGTTTATGGTTTGGAGGCGGGCAGAGTAGGGACATCCGCGTCACGTCTTCGGGTCTTTGACATTTTTAAGCCGACAGGGACGAGCCATGGATTTCCTCCTAGCTCCATCACAAGCCCACGCCTCTCAGCAGGGGCTTTCTCACCAGGGGTTGGTGGTTTATCGTGTCTACGCTGACGTCTCCGTTGGACCGACGCTGCTCCATGGTGTTAATAGTCCACGTCTACACAAGGCCTTCCATTGTCTTCAACTCCTGTCCCCCTGATTTATTTTCCTCAGGAGAGGATTATGGTCTCTATAGCGCTCTTGGTGTCGTTGCCCCTTACATAGATTCTGCTCACCCACTTAACGGGCTTAACCGTCCCAGAAAAATAGACTAATTTAGGTACAGCTGAAAAGCAGAGGGGGTCTAAGCCTGAGTGCCGGGAATGACTGGGAAATGAACTCCATCAAATCTGTCACTTTGCAAAGATGAAATATCCACCCAAGTAGTCGAAATCTGGGCTTTTTAAAACGCCACCCCATTACTCCGGTAATCCATCAGCCCTCCATGGACGAGCGAAAAGAAAACAACTCCCAGCGAGTGGAGCGGTCGGAACCGCGCCTGGGACCTGCAGTGAAGGCCTGCTAATGAGCGAAACAGAAGGGTTCATTTTGCTAGTCCTACTGTTTATATTGTAAAGTTTCATTTTATTGCACACTTTAAACCTGTTCATATCTTGACAGAAGTACTAGGCTCTGTCGTTGCTTCAGCAATATTCGGTATATTAGTAGTCATCTCTAGCATGGTTGACTAAAACCAGAATATTTATCTTTTTACTATGCCTGTTGTCGAATCTTGTCTAGATGGGTTAGAAGTCCATAGATTGCTGTGTTTCTTTTTTATCAATTGGCTGTCTGGTTATGACTCATGACTATCACCCAAGACCCACACATGAATAGATTTTGTTCATTAACCCTCACACACATTCATAGACAATCTCAAAGCCCTGATGCACAGCTTGGGGATAATAACGATGGAGCCGGTATGTCCTGCGGTTAGATTGCCGATGATTCACAGGCACAGCAGTCATTTACTGGAAACATACAGCTTTCTAATCTGCCAATAAACATGGAGTCTATCCAAGCAACTTTCTTCATTAGTTCAAACTGACTTGAAAGTTAATATGGGGTGCTGTGTAGTGGTTTTCTGCTGATTCTAAAAGGGTTTTTTGATTGGTATTATAAAATGTTCTAATATCCATTATGGATTACAATGGAATACACGGTCTTGATCGCTGACTCCTGCCTTGCAGATCCATGTGCTGAGGGAAGTGGCCAACATGGCTCAGGAGAAACTGGGTGTGTCCTGCGAACTCATAGATCTACAGACCATCTTGCCTTGGGACACTGAGACCGTTTGCAAGGTAAGACGCATGCTAGGCTATAACATTTGTGTGTACACACACACACACACACACACACACACACACACACACACACACTCAGGGTTGGGTAGGTTACACTCTAAATGTAATACATTAGTTACTAGCACCTGTCCAAAATTGTTAGCAGTAGTTTAATTTTTGGATTACCCAAACTCAGTAACGTAATCTGATTACTTTTAGATTGCTTTCCCCTTAAGGCATAAGAAGACAAAAATGAATTCCCAATTGAAGGCTAGCATCCCGGAGTCGCCTCGTCACTGTTGACGTTGAGACTGGTGTTTTGCGGGTACTATTTAATGAAGCTGCCAGTTGAGGACTTGTGAGGCGAACTAGATACTCTAATGTACTTGACCTCTTGCTCAGTTGTGCACCAGGGCCTCCCACTCCTCTTTCTATTCTGGTTAGAGCCAGTTTGCGCTGTTTTGGGAAGGGAGTAATACACAGCATTGTACAATATCTTCAGTTTCTTGGCAATTTCTCGCATGGAATAGCCTTAATTTCTCAGAACAAGAATAGACTGACGAGTTTCAGAAGTTTTTTGTTTCTGGCCATTTTGAGCCTGTAATCGAACACACATGCTGATGCTCCAGATACTCAACTAGTCTAAAGAAGGCCAGTTTTATTGGTTCTTTAATCAGAACAACAGTTTTCAGCTGTGCTAACATAATTGCTAAAGGGTTTTCTAATGATCAATTAGCCTTTTAAAATTATAAACTTGGATTAGCTAACACAATGTGCCACTGGAACACAGGAATGATGGTTGCTGATAATGGGCCTCTGTACGCCTATGTAGATATTCCGTCAAAAATCTGCTGTTTCCAGCTACAATAGTCATTTACAACATTAATGATGTCAACACTGTATTTCTGATCAATTTGATATTTTAATGGATAAAAAAAATACGCTTTTCTTTCAAAAACAAGGACATTTTGAAGTGACCGCAAACTTTTGAACGATAGTTTAGTTAGAAGTAAAGTGACTAGACAACAGGATAGATAATAAACGCTGGTAGCAGCATCATATGTGACGAGTCAAAAGAGGTAATGCAGATAGTCTGTGCAGCTATTGATTAGTATTATGGCTTGGGGGTAGAAGCTGTTTAGGGTCCTGTTGGTTCCAGACTTGGTCTGTGTCTTGGGTGGCTGGAGTCTTTGAAAATGTTTAGGGCCTTCTCACACCGCCTGGTAAAGAGGTCCTGGATGGCAGGGAGCTCAGCCCCAGTGATGTACTGGGTCCTACGCACTACCCTCTGTACTGCCTTGTGGTCGGATGCTGAGAAGTTGCCATACCAAGCGGTAATGAAGCCAGACAAGATGCTCTCAATGGTGCAGCTGTACAAGGTTTTGCAGATCTGAGATCCCATGTCAAATCTTTTCAACTTTTATTCCATAGGCTGGGATCCACACTATGCAACTGTTGCAAGAGTGCATTTTTCACAGCCTGTCCACTGATTGATAGGCAGCTTAAACTTCTTAAATTCAACCATCATTGTGTTACACATACCCAATTGTGAACAATGACCACAATCCGTAAGGCGCAAATGACTAAATGAGAGGGCAGCAGTGTGATTGACATCAATGCACTATGTAGGTATCAGTAATATGTAGCGCGTAGGCTACATCACTGCTATCGTCCTTACCCTTAGCGTTTATTTAGATTGGATAATCTTTGGATGCCGACAGCTGTTGCACTATTGGAAGACATGGCTTGGACTGTAGGCTTCAAAATCCTATTCCTGCGATCCATCAAACGCATTTGGTGTGTCATCATAGTGATCTCTGATTTATGGTCAGACTTAAACTTAAACTTGAAAAAATTAATTGCTGAGGAGTATTTCTGTCTAATAAAGCCCTTTTGTGGGGAAAAACTCTTGCTGATTGGCTGGGCCTGGCTCCCCAGTGGGTGGGCCTATGCCCTCCCAGGCACACCCATGGCTGCGCCCCTGCCCAGTCATGTGAAATTCATAGATTAGGGCCTAATTTATTTATTTCAATTGACTGATTTCCATATTTGAACTGTAACTCAGTAATCTTTGAAATTGTTGCATGTTGCGTTTTTATTTTTGTTCAGTGTAGTTGATGATCCCCGCAGTAGACTGTCTAATTTAGTACTTAAATTGCCCTTCAATGTGGCACAGAAACCATGCTATTTTTCTCTACAGTGCAGTTTCTGCCATTCGTGATTGATTGAATTCCAACTTCATTCTCCCACAGCTGGTATGATTTAATTAGGGCTGTATTTCTACGTTGTCGCATGATTAAAGTAACTGTAGGAGAGGAGGTAAGTGAGGTCTGTGGATTTTATTTTAATAAAACCATGAAAAGCTGAATGTCTTCAGTCAATAAGTATTCAGCCCCTTTGTTATGGCAAGCCTAAATAACTTCAGGAGTAAAGATTTGCTAAACAAGTCCCTTGATAAGTTGCATGGACATTTTTTATTTTTTTTATGACTACCTCATCTCTGAACCCCACACATACAATTATCTGTAAGGTCCCTCAGTCGAGCAGTGGATTTCAAATTCAACCACACTGATTCAACCACAAAGACCAGGTAGGTTTTCCAATGCCTTGCAAAGAAGGCCACTTGTTGGTAGATGGAAAGAATAAAAAGCAGACATTGAATATCCCTTTGAGTTATTAATTACACTTTGGATGGCGTATCAATACACCCAGTCACTACAAAGATACAGGCGTCCTTCCTAACTCAGTTGCTGGAAAGGAAGGAAACCGCTCAGGGATTTCACGATGAGGCCAATGGGGACTTTAAAACAGTTCGAGTTTAATGGGTGTGATAGGAGAAAACTGAGGATGGATCAACATTGTAGTTACTCCACAATGCTAACCTAATTAACAAAGTGAAAAGAACGCCTGTACAGAATAAAAATATTCCAGAAAATGCATCCTTTTTGCAGCAAGGCACTTAAACTGAATTGCGTTGCCAGATTTTTTTACTTTTGTACTGAATACAAAGTGTTATGTTTGGGACAAATTCAATATAATACATTACTGAGTACCACTCTCCATATTTTCAAGTATAGTGGTGGCTGCATCATGTTATGGGTATGCTTGTAATCGTTAAGGACTGGGGAGTTTTTCAGGCAAAAAAATAAATGGAATAGAGCTAAGCACTGGCAAAATCTTAGAGGAAAACCTGGCTCAGTCTGCTTTCCACCAGAAACTGGGAGATGACTTCACCAGCAGATGGGTGAGAAATAAATACAGTGGATATAAAAAGTCTACACACCCCTGTTAAAATGCCAGGTTTTTGTGATGTAAAAGAATGAAACAAAGATAAATCATGTCAGAACTTTTTCTACTGTTAATGTGACCTATAATGTGAACAATTCAATTGAAAAACAAACTGAAATCTTCGAGGGGGGAAAAATGAAAAATAAAAACCTTACAATAACCTGGTTGCATAAGTGTGCACACCCTCTTATAACTGGGGATGTGGCTATGTTCAGAATTAACCAATCACATTCAAACTCATGTTAAATAGAAGTCATTACACACCAGCCATCATTTTAAAGTGACTCTGATTAATCACAAATAAAGTTCAGCTGTTCTAGTAGGATTTTCCTGACATTTTCTTAGTTGCATCTCAGAGCAAAAGCCATGGTCCGCAGAGAGCTTCCAAAGCATCAGAAGGTTCTCATTATTTGAAAAAATCAGTCAGGAGAAGGGTACAAAAGAATTTCCAAAGCATTACATATACCATGGAACACAGTGAAGACAGTCATCATCAAGTGGAGAAAATATGGCACCACAGAGACATTACCAAGAACTGGACGTCCCTCCAAAATTTATGAAAAGACGAGAAGAAAACTGGTCAGGGAGGCTTCCAAGAGGCCAACAGCAACATTAAAGGAACTGCAGGAATTTCTGGTAAGTACTGGCTGTGTGCTACATGTGACAACAATCTCCCGTATTCTTCATATGAATGGGCTATGGGGTAGGGTGGCAAGACGGAAGCCTTTTCTTACAATGAAAAACATCCAAGCCCGGCTGAAGTTTGCAAAAACAAACATCAAGTCCCCCAAAAGCACGTGGGAAAATGTGTTATGGTCTGATGAAACCAAGGTTGAACTTTTTGGCCATAATTCCAAAAGGTATGTTTGGCGCAAAAACAACACTGCACATCACCCAAAGAACACCATACCCACAGTGAAGCATGGTGGTGGCAGCATCATGCTTTGGGGCAGTTTTTCTTCAGCTGGAACCTGGACCTTAGTCAGGGTGGAGGGAATTATGAACAGTTCCAAATACAAGGCAATTTTGGCACAAAACCTTCAGGCGCCCGTTAGAAAGCTGAAGATGAAGAGGAAGTTCACCTTTCAGCACGACATCGACCCAAAGCACACATCCAAATCCACGAAAGCATGGCTTCACCAGAAGAAGATTAACGTTTTGGAATGGCCCAGCCAGAGCCCAGACCTGAATCCAATTGAACATCTCTGGGGTGATCTGAAGAGGGCTGTGCACAGGAATGTCCTCGCAATCTGACAGATTTTAAGTGCTTTTGCAAAGAAGAGTGGGCAAATATTGCCACATCAAGATGTGCCATGCTAATAGACTCCTACCCAAAAAGACTGTTGTAATAAAATCAAAAGGTGCTTCAACAAAATATTAGTTTAAGGGTGTGCACACTTATGCAACCAGGTTATTGTGAGTTTTTTATTTTTCCCCCTCAAAGATTTCAGTTTGTTTTTCAATTGAATTGTTCACATTATAGGTCACATTAAAGGTGGAAAAAGTTCTGACATGATTTATCTTTGTCTCATTATTTTACTTCACAAAAACCTGGCATTTTAACAGGGGTGTGTAGACTTTTTAAATCCACTGTATATATAATACATTTTGAATTCAGGCTGTAACACAACAAAACTTGGAATAAGTCAAGAGGTACGAATACTTTCTGAAGGCACTGTATTTTGTCACCTCCCGAGATGTGCCAATGCCACGCATTTTAAATGGTCCACCTCAAACGTGCCGCCACATACTGTTTTGTTGTGAACGTGGCAAACAGCTGGGGACACGGTACTCTGGCAAAAGTGCCGGATGGATTTTTATATTGCCTGTTTTATCATGCAATTTTAAAGTCCCTCTGGTGCAGCACATGACACAGTTGGTAAGCTCTGCGAGGCCTGCCGCTGCCAAGTAAATCTTAGAACTGACATTTAAGGCACAAGATCAAAATTGTGGTCGCAGGCCAGTAATTTAATAGGGACCCCAATTGGAATCGATGGCATATTGTTATTGTCTTGGCACCGGGACGCTTCAAATGAAGTCAGCAACAGTCTGTTATGGGCCGTTTGTTCAGAGACTATTTTCTCAAATAAACGGGGTGATTTTCAGCAACGGCCGCCCCATTAAACCGGCTCTATGAAATTGAATAGTGTGTTTATACACCGCTTATGGTTCTCGGGGGCAAGGCCTCCGTCTTCACCTTGCCAACAACACTTGTCTTCCTCTCCACTGTTTTCTCTTCTCTCCTCTCCTTCAGCTAAACGTGTTGTGGATTATCCATCCTCATACCTTTTTAATTTCCCATTTCCTTGTCAGTTTATAGCCCCTATCTCCTCATTCTCTTATTACGTATTATTCTGTTTTCTCTTGGTAAGGTATCATGTCCTCACTCAGTCCTATAGCCGTGAAATTCAAAAGCCAACAACACTGCCAGGAAATGTGTTGTTGTGCAGCAGTCTCTGTGTGTTGCCCTATATGCCCCATGTGGCATTATTTGGTGGTTGTGGATGAGTAGAGAACCTTTTAATCACGCAATTAACTTGAGAGGATGAATTAACCACAGGCTAAATAATCACCATGTTCTTTGTACCCGATTCGCCATGAATGCAACGTTAAAATATTTTGTTTTATCTTTTAATAAATGTGAAGCAAAGAACTTCATGGTCCAGATTTAAATTAGGAACAAATGTGGGTGTCTGTTAAAAAAAATATTTAAAAAAAAGCTTACGTAAGACTACTGATTCCTCTCAAATGTTTAATGTTTTCAGACAGTGGGGCCAGCTAATGAAAACAACCCTAACATGAAATAGAATATTGGCTCCTTTTATGCACGAAAGGTGGATTCGGTTACCCAGAAATGGCTATGCTGAAGTACTGTGTTTTTTTGGGGGTTTTTTGTCTGTCTTAGCAGTGCCTGTTTTGGTCACAACGCACAGAAAACCAAATGCCCCATGGTTCAGTATCATCATTGCAAATGGTCTGCCCTAACTGCGTGTATACTTTGTTTTCCCAACCTGTGGCCAATGGTCTGCCTCTGCAGTGGGGGTGTGTGTGAGTGTGTGAGTGTCTGAAGACTAGACACAAGTATTCATCCACTGAGTGCCATAATGGATTTCTTGTGTGAAATACTCCTGTCGTCTTAGTTGGGAAGTGCTGGCTGCTGGGCGGTTGAATTACAGGTTTTGACCAGTGTAGGTCCCCTTAGGTGCTACAATGTATAGCACGTAAAGGTCGCCTTTGAAACTACTCTACCTTTCCATATCTGCATTTGAAGAGCTAGATTGATTGTACTCACGTTGCACAGCAATTTAGGCTGCATAGCTGCCTGACGATAGGGAAAATGTTTCACTTTTAAGGTTCTTTCACTAATCCATATTGAATAAATCCAAGAGTAACAGAGAACTAAAAATGTTATTTCATTCGCATTGACGTAACTGGGATTTCAGACACCAGCCCAGAACTATTGAGTGTGAGTGGATCCTTTTTAAATCAAATGAACTGCTGTCCAGGAATACGTCTATGAAACAAAATCATCATTCATCCTACCTAAAAGTGCAATCTAGTCCAAGTCCTTGCTTAATCTCTAATGTGAACCAGACCCCTTATGTATGCTTACGCTACTCTTTCTGTCACCCCTCTGACTACCCAGAATCCTCCACTTCCAATCCTGAAGTAGGCCTAATATTCAAAGGTTAGGTGGAGAGTGAGGTCAAACCCTGGTGCCCCTGGTCACCCTGACTGACTGACTGAGGGCTAGTCCTGGGTGCACCCTGCCCGCCTGCCCTGGCTCTGTGGCTAGAACTACTGCTGATGCTGAGCCTTTTTCAGACACGGGGGCATTCACACAAGGCAGCTATTGCAGGAATTTCCACATTAATTTACATTTTATTGAAACAAGTCCTACACGTGTAGGGCCGGCACAGTTGTCACAAACCTCTTCTTTCCTTCTCTTGACTCACCCTCCCGCCGATCCCTCTGACTCACCATGCTATTTTGGCCATAATTACCCAAGTCACACAGCCCTCTCTGGCCTCAGAGCCTTAGATCTTTTGCTACTAAAGGGGCGATGTGACATTTCATCAAACGATTGCTCAGAGGAATAACTCACAGAGCATTGTAACCTCAATCTTTATCCTGTTCCATCTGAGTTGTCTTTCTCCGACTCCGTTGAGAATTCCTAGGATTCATTATGTGCCAGTCTATATGCTGACATAAGGAAACAAAAAAAAACTGGCACAATTGGCGCCATGAGAGGCTAGTAAATAGTATTATTCTCCGATCCATTGAATTCGGCTGTCAGTGCTATACTTGGCCTCAACTACATGTCAGAAAGAATAAATTCTGCTTTTTAATTCAGTGGTTGTTCGCTTGAAACAAATGAAAGCCCTCATCTCTGTGCACTATTTGCATCAGCTGGTATCAGCGTTTCTAGGAATACCTACGGGCGCAAACATCGTCTTGCATTAAATGGGTTGATGGGCTCGTGTGTGTGTGTGTGTGTGTGTGTGTGTGTACACACGCTCAGCTTGTTGATCCATGGACGCACATCCGAACACTGGAGTTCAATTAGGACTTCATATAAATCTGAGTCACAGTCGGCTCCTGCATCGCTCCTCAGCGTCTTTGAACAGCGGACATCCATGCCCAGGTTGTCCATGATGTTCATATGAGTCAGTTCAATCAGTTCTTATCTGTTTGATCCTGGTGGGTCTTTATAGATGTGTGTCTCTTAGTACATGTGATCATTAACACGATAGCTCTGGGTTTCCTGTTCCCTTCATCCGGAGCCATCCAGCCCGGTGGTAACCGGCGGCGACACAGGGATCTAAATATACAGTCAAGTCTTTTGTTGACAAAGGGAATAGACAGAAATTGCTGTAGAAATGGAGGGAAAAACTGTATTTTGTGCCGCTGTCTGCGGCAGTCCAGTAAATGTAATAGTCGTTCATTTAAGGGATAAACAAAATGGCTGGTTTGGCCCTGCCAGACCACCAGGCTCAAATGATATAATGTGGAAAGTCTCTCTCTCTCTTGCTCCTAGGTCAAAAGCCAGTGTGGTAATATATATAAAAATCCATATCATCCTCTTTGACAGACCTTCAGTCTCTTGTTGTTTTCAGTGGCCTACATCTTAAGTGCTCTTGAGCTGGCTCCTGTACAATCTAATTTTGATCAGACATTTATACTCATTGTACCTCATTGTACAGCTCCTTGTCCATATTCAATACTAGTCCAGATTCGTATTAGTGCCTAGTCAGTGATTCAGAGGCATTTTCCAGTCCTGGTCAGACTACGATCTGGCCAGTGTGAAACCGTTTGTTGAGGGAGTGCAGTCAGTAATAGAGCAGTGGCTCAGTTAGCAGTGATTGGAGATGGCACTTTCCCATGTCTCACAAACCAGACCCGTCAGCCAAAAGGCCTGGGTCCTGGAAGACCTTAGGCCCTCTCCCTACAATGAAGCTCTTATTACTTTCCACCCATAGCTTCAGCTCTCTCCAAAATAGCTATTTTGACTGCTTCGACCTCCCATGACACACAATAAATACCCTTCCAGACTGGGTCTTTCCAAAGCAAAGAAACTGGCTAACGTGATCAAGATGTGGCTCGGGCTCATGCTTTGAGGTTACAAGCTCCATGTGCGCATGTCCCCTATAAAATGCATTTGAGACAATTCACGGTGAATTTATGTGTTTGTTTGATTTTGCAGTGAGACTTGTTAAGGCGTTTTGTACCCAGGTTCGTGTGGTAGGCATCTGGAGCGTTCATGCACTATTCTTTTGTATCCGGACGGCAGACGTCATGTACTGTTTCATTTCATTGTGTCCTCGTTGCCTTCAGTCAGTGGGTTTAAAGATGTTTTAAAGACTTCTTCTCAGGCTCATTTTAAGGTCACCAAGGCACTGATGAAATGCGTTGTTTCACTATGAACTGTCAAGATTAGCTTATTTCACCTGGGATTGATCTCACAGCAGAGTGTGCCACGGAGCTGACGTTATAATAAGATGGCGTATCCCTTAGGTCACGGCTGGGAAATGCTATTTTAGATATCTCCCTGTCACCCATCTCTCCTCACACTTGGTCATGGTCTGTTAACTCTCTCTTGGTCATCGATATCCTCTTTTACTTTACTACTTTTACCTCTCTTGACCTCCCTTGCCTACTCTCACCTCTCTCGACATTGCTATTGTCAGCCCACACAATATTTATTCGCTTTGGCGTTTGTCCTCCTCGCAGGCAGCAAGTCCATTCTGGTTTGGGAATCTGCAAGTCCTATCTGCTCCCATAAAACACACCGTTCCCATTTCCCCAGCCCCAGCACACATGCCACATCATATGGTGTCCCTTAATGACCCCTGGAAATGTTTGTGTGCTCACTTCACCTTCCTTCTCTCCAGAAATATGTACAACTTTGCCAAAGAAAAGCCAGAACACCCACTGTAACAGAGCAAAAAGTAAAGGAGAGCAAAGACTGAACAGACCACTCCGACTTTCCGCTACATGGAGGAAACTCCTCTACTTTATCCTTCTGCTTCATCAGAGCACTGCTGCCACAGATAGCTGCTGGTGTGTCCTATTTGACAAGTAGAAAGTGATGTGTAAACATGAAACAGCCAGTGACATGTTCTCCCTGTCTGCTCTGAGTGAGTGGTGTGGGCATAGCATGTTTGCTGAACTTGGTTACCCGAGGGGCTGGTGTTCCCGGCAGTCGGACTTCACACTGAAGGCTAACACTTGCCATGGTAACACAGATGTGTTGGCAGGTGGTGTAGTGTGGCAGGTGGGCAGGTGCTGGCTGGCTGTTTCATTCGTTTATTCAAAGTTCACAGGGAGTGGAACATATTTTTCTTTTAAAAGCCCCAGGGTTGCATGGGTAATTAAAGGCGTGGATATGAATGGTGTGATTGTCACTACAGAAACTGTATATTATCCTTAGTGGATTAGCATCAGTCATTCCATTTGTCAATTGATTTATTTGTAGCAGTGAATGGAAGACTGTATGGTTTTTGGCCATATCTTGACCAAGAAAATATCACTTAAATCAGTATCGGACTAAAATGTACATTTTTAGCACATCCCTCACATAGACTTGTATACGTTATCAGCTGCCGTTACAACTTACATCTGCAAAGACATGGCCCCAATTTACACGGTCGAGAAACGGGGGTTTCATGAGTTGGTGCAAACACTCGACCCAAGGTACCAAATGCAAATTGATATGTGACACGTATTAATGCCAAAATAACATGCGAAACAGGCAAGCCCCCTAAATAAATAAATATGTATTTATTTATTTATGTTTGCAACTATAGTTGAAGTGTTTTCTATTTACCTTTTTAGATTTTATACATACATACATACATACATACATACATACATACATACATACATACATACATACATACATACATACATACATACATACATACATACATACATACATACATACATACATACATATATTTTGTTACATGCTTAATTGAAAATCTGCACAAAGGTTATCAATAAAAGGAGAAATAATCAAATATGATTTTTATTTGTTGAGTATAATTCTGAATGTAATAAGAAATAGGCCTTTACATGTGGTCATTTTATATAAACAAATTTTTCATTGAATTTACAGAAAATGTGCTATATTGTGATATATATCGTTATCGGGATATGAAATGACCTATATCGGGATATGAGATTTTGGCCATATCGCCCAGCCCTAGTTAGCGCCATACTTCTTTCTAGAAGAGAAGTTCGAAGAGAAACCTTGTGGACACTGGACCTGTAGAACCAGATATTTTAGTAACCTCAATTTGTTCTGTTGATTTTGGGCTGTGCTGCTTCCCTTTATCATTACTCAAAAGGTACACGTTTGATAGAAGGGTCTTGGCTTTTACAGGATGAGTACTGGCGCAATGATGTTAGCTCCTTAAATACCCCAAAAATATGTTGAACTGTAAAACTGGTCCTGAAAGCCTTTTTGGATTTAGAATGTGAGTACCATTTCATTTTAAGCAGGCTGTACTGCTGTCTGACTGCTTGCCCAGTTCCATTGGGGTCTCAGGAGCCGAACCATGTTTCTTTTGTGATTCCGTTCAGTTATGAACATAACATGGACTGCATCCAAACACCAGGTCCTTGAGCGGCCACATGAACGTTTCGAAACGAGTCAGTTGGCAAATGGCATCGCAGAACACTAAAATAAGAATTAATTGAACTGTCGTAAGGTTCCGAGGTGACAGTGCGAGCATGTGTTTATGTCCGAGACAGAGACTGCGTAGTGGGAGACTGGGACACAGCAGGCTTGAGTTAAGTAGTGCTCAACAAAAGGAGGCTGACTTGTCTAAGCATCTCTCCACTCCACTGGCAGGAACCCATCTCTCATTAGTTTACATATGCATCGAAAAGATGACTTCAAACAAACAATAACAAACACGGAACATGGCCCCAGTATTGTGTCAGGGACATCGCTTTTCAATTAAAGTAGATTTATGACGAGCCTGCTCCAACAGAAGACTATACCTTCCAGTAAATGAAGTTCAATGAGTTTTTAAAATATTTTATTAATCCTGTATTTATGGGTTGTTCCACGAAAGCGTGCATTTTGGGTAGTGTAATGCTGTAAAAAATATATATATATTTAACCAAATTTTAATATTCTGCTATAAAGAGCACGTTCCACTTCATAAATCATGTTTTCCTATTTCAAGAGCTCAAATTTAAGAAAAGTGCCAATTAAAGTAACAGGGTTGACTGTAAAAGGGTTGACGATTTCATCTTAAATCAGCCATAACTCCCCAAGTGACAGGGAATGAAAGCATGTTGTGTGCAACAGGGAGGGGCAATTTAATGCAAGCTTAACAAAAAAGTGACTTGTTAAAACATGCCTAGCCAACCTATCTATATGGGTTACTCTCTGTTTTCTACCACAAAACCCCAGAAATTGGACAAAAAGAGTAGAACCGGCTCACCTGCTTTTGCACTATGATTTGACTATTAATGTTCAATGTTTCTTTTGAAAAAATATTTTATCAAGGAATAGTTTCACCATATTAAAACAAGTGGTCAGTTCACAGGTTTTAACCTAAAATGAAGGACAAATGTAAATGTATGACTAATCACACGCAATAAATAATCTTCAGAAATGACTTTGTCAAAGCAACTATATAGGTAGGGTCTTTACAATGGTGGTGAAAACTTTTGGGGTAAGTGGGTTAAAATCTTCCTCCAAAGTGACGTGGGTGGGGGATCAATAGAGAATGTTCTGGAAGATTTGTTGTAGTTCTAGTAGTAGAAGGTTTTATTGGTTTCTCAGTCAGACTGAATTGTTAACCAATTTACAATCATAACATCATATATAAATATCAAATAGTAAAATCCTAAACTAGCAAAACACTTAATATAATACAATGTTAAAATATGCAATATAAACAAAACAACAATACTACTATGACAAGGTTTGGGGTGGCAGCCGGGGTAGAATATATTTATATTCCAGACATTGCTCATTCTGATTTTTCTTTCTTTTTACTTTTAGGATTATGTGTGTATTGTATTAATGCACTGTTGGAGCTAGAAACACAAGCATTTCGCTGCCCTTGCGATAACATCTGCAAATCTTTGTTCGCGACTAAACTTTGATTTGATTTGGGGTACAGGCTACAATTTGTTGCGCGTCCCCCACGTTTCTGCAGGGTCATCACCTCCAACTGTTTCCGAGAATTCAGTGTCCGTTTTGAGGCAGATAATACCCTCCTGTCTGCAGGTGTGGGCAATCAGAGTGGTTTCTATGTCGGATCCAGGACGGCTGGTACAGCCGGTATTTCCTGCTTCTGGAAAGGGGTCGAGACTTTACCCCTGTTCTATACTTACAGTGCGTTCAGAAAGAATTCACACTCGTTGACTTTTTCCACATTTTGTTGTTACAGCTAGAATTTAAAAGTGATTAAATTGCGATGGGCTTTGTTACACCGAACTCACACTGTTGACTACTGCAGTTTCGACACTTCAATCAAGTTAGTAGGCTTATATCAATATATTTAATAATACCATATACAGTGCCTTCAGAACGTATTCACGCCCCTTTACATTTTCCACATTACAGCCTGAATTTAAAATTTGTTAAATTATTATGGTGTCGCTGGCCTACACACAATACCCCATAATGTAAAAGTACACATTTTTGCAAATTAATGAAAAATGAAAAGCTAAAATATCTTGAGTCAATCATTTTTAAACCCCTTTGTTATGGCAACCTAAATAAGTTCAGTAGTAAAAATATGAGTAAGTCACAAGTTGCATGGACTCTGTGTGCAATAATAGTGTTTAACATGATTTTTGAATGACCACCTCATCTCTGTACCCCACACATACAATTATCTGTAAGGTCCCTTCAGTCGAGCAGTGAATTTCAAACACAGATTCAACCACAGACCAGGGAGGTTTTCCAATATCTTGCAAATGCACCTTCTGGTAGATGGGTAAAAACGTTAAAAGCAGACATTGAATATCCCTTTGAGCATGGGGAAGTTATTAATTACACTTTGGATGGCGTATCAATACACCGTCACTACAAAGATACAGGTGTCCTTCCTAACTCAGTTGCAGCGAGGAAGGAAGCTGCTCAGGGATTTCAATTATGTAGTTTAATGGGTGTGAGAGGGGAAAATTGAGAATGGATCAACAACATTGTAGTTACTCCACATTACTAACCTAATTGACAGAGTGAAAAGAAGTGTGTACAGAAATAAATATATTCCAAAACATGCGTCCTGTTTGCAAAAAGGCACTTAAGTAATATTGGCAAAGCAATTCACTTTTTGTCCTGAATACAATGTGCTGGGTTTGGGGCACATCCAATACAGCACACCACTTTCATATGTTTTAAGCGTATTGGTGGCTGGATCATGTTATCGGTATGCTTGTGATCGTTAAGGATTGGGGAGTTTTTCAGGAGAAAAAATAAACAGAATGGAGCTAAGTGCAGGCAAAATTCTAGAAGAAAACCTGGTTCAGTCTGAACTCCCCTTTTCAGCAGGACAATAACCTAAAACACAAGGCCAAATCTACACTGAAGATTCTTACCAAAAGTGAATGTTCCTGAGTGGCCGAGTTACAGTTTTGACTTAAATCTACTTGGAAATCTATGGCAAGACCTGAGAATGGTTGTCTAGTAGTATGTATGTCGTGAAGCTAATAGCAGTGACACTATTGCAACATCACCCACGACAAACAACGGTTGATTGTCAAGGGCAATAAATTCCATTATCTTGGCTTTAATGGGATTCGCCTTTGAGTTGTCTCGCTGAAATTTTATTTTTCAAATGACTGCTCGACTTGTTGACTGCTCGATCCACACAGCAGACATTGTGGGCTAGGTTAGGAATGCTGTGTTGCACGTGTAGCGCAAAATTTTACATGGCGTCATGTACCTACGTTATATAGGTATGCACGGTAGCTTTGACATCAGTTTTAACATTAGTGTTAAACTAGCTGATACCAATGCTGGCATTTTTAGCTAATATCGACCAATTCTGATATGTTCATCAATTTTAAAAATAAATAAAAAATACATTTAAAAAAATAAAATTATCGTGCATCCCTATAAATTATATTTCTGTATTTTCAAACATTTCTAAAAACATATTTTCACTTTGTCATTATGGGGTATTGTGTGTAGATGGATGAGAAACAAATATTTCATATTTTAAATTCATACTTTGTATGTATGTATCTATGTAAAGTATGGATGACTCTGCATGAAGATATTTAACTTTTTAGTTTAGTTAGAATAATTAAAAGTGTAAATATACTTTCTGAATGCACTGTAGATGTCCTCAGCAAGCACCTCAGTCTGAGTTCAGAATACTCACAAACCGCCGGTTATTACAGTCGACTGAATGGGTGCAAGCAGTGTTACACACACACACACACACACACACACACGGTACCAGTCAAAAGTTTTTAATTTATTATTATTACTTTTTAATTTCAAGGTTAGAGCCTGTATCTGCTTACTGAGTCGCACTTATTCTATAATATTTTTGGTCCGTTGTTGGCCGAAAGGCACTGGAAACAATCCCTAGAGAAAATGTCTCACGAAGAAAGAGCCCAGTGGTTTTGGGGCTGGCTCCTACATATTTATTGTTGTAGCCGATGGCTGTAATTACAATATTAACACAGTACTCTGGTCTGGCCCAGTGGGGTTGTGTGCTTATTGGCCAATATGTCATAACTTTGTCATGTGTCCTTACTGTGGTGATGTTTCGGCGGTTATATCAGTGGAAAATGACTCATGGTTGTTTTTCGGTGGTAGCTCCAGAACCCCCCCCCCCGCTCTATCGCTCGCTGCCTGGTGAAAGTATGGTGTGTAACCCGACACTGCCCGAGGCTAGCCCATTGTTGATTATTACTGCCTTTTGTTTCAACACTGTTTGTGAGATTAATATGGTGTCTCTTGATCGCCATATCTTAATTCAGGCTCTCTCTCATTGCCTTTTTCCTTCTATCACTCACTCACACTGCGTTCCCCTTGACTTTCCAGGCTGCAGCCAGCGTTCCACATTCCTCGGCACTAGAGATTTCTAGAATTCCTCTCTGTGTCACCTTCTAGCGGAGGCCAGGCTTACATTTGCTAAATCCACACAGAGGCATTAAAAAAAGGGGGGAGAGGAACAAGGAGCTCTTTATCCTTTTTGGAGGTGCTTTTTCCTGGAGAGATTCAGGGATGTGGTACACATTGAATCTAAAGTGGTCTTACTGGCCACTGAGGAAGCTTACGGCCAGGGTTGACATACAGTCCATGTTGGTGCTGTGAGACAACCCTACTGTAAACAAGTGAGTGATGCACACCTATTGGCACCTTACAGATACACACACATTGGCAAAGATGCACACAGTGATGGAGAATAGGCCTAGTCAATAATGAGCCACCAATTCCCCATAACACTAAACTGCTGTTTTTTTCTCTGTTTTTGATTTCATAAGTTGGCACAAACAGCAGGAGCTGAGAGAGAGAGAGACCTTAGAGTGAAATGCTTACTTACAAGCACTTAACCAACAATGCAGTTTTAAGAAAAATAACTTAAAGTATTTATTTAAAGAGCGACTATAAAATTAGAAGTAGCGAAGACTATGTACAGAGTCAATGTGCAGGGGGACCAGGTTAGTCGAGGTAATATGTATGTAGAGATAAAGTGACTATGCATAGATAATAAACAGAGTAACGTCAGCGTAAAAATGGGGGGGTGGGGGGGGACAATGCAAATAGTCCAGGTAGCCATTTGATTAGCTGTTCAGGAGTCTCATGGCTTGGGGGGTAGAAGCTGTTAAGAAGCCTTTTGGACCTAGACTTGGCGCTCCGGTACCACTTTCCGTGCGGTAGCAGAGAGAACAGTCTATGCCTAGAGTGGCTGGAGTCTGACATTTTTTCGGGCCTTCCTCTGACACCGCCTGGTATAGAGGTCCTGGATGGCAGGAAGCTTGGCCCCAGTGATGTACTGGGCCGTACGCACTGCCCTCTGTTGTGTCTTGCGGTCTGATGCCGAGCAGCTGTAGAACGTTTTGAGGATCTGAGGAACCATGCCAAATCTTTTTCGTTTCCTGAAGGGGAATAGGCTTTGTCGTGCCCTCTTCACGACTGTCTTGGAGTGTTTGGACCATGATAGTTAATTGGTGATGTGGACACCAAGGAATTTGAAGTTTTCAACCTGCTCCATTACAGCCTTGTCGATGAGAATGGGGGCGTGCTCGGTCCTCCCTTTCCTGTAGTCCACAATCTTCAACTTTGTCTTGATCACCACATTACCAGGTCTCTGACCTCCTCCCTATAGGCTGTCTCATCGTTGTCGGTGATCAGCCCTACCACTGTTGTGTCGTCGGCAAACTTAATGATGGTGTTGGAGTCGTGCTGGGCCATGCAGTCATGGGTGAACAGGGAGTACAGGAGGGGACTGGGCACGCACCCCTGAGGGGCCCCGTGTTGAGGATCAGCGTGGCAGGTGTGTTGTTACCTACCCTCACCACCTGGGGGTGGCCTGTCAGGAAGTCCAGGATCCAGTTGCAGAGGGAGGTGTTTTGTCCCTGGGTAGTGATGAGCTTTTGAGGGAAGTATGGTGTTGAATGCTGAGCTGTAGTCAATAAATAGAATTCTCACGTAGGTGTTCCTTTTGTCCTGGTAGGAAAGGGCAGTGTGAAGTGCAATAGATATTGCAACATCTGTGGATCTGTTGGGGCGGTATGCAAATTGGAGTGGGTCTAGGGTTTCTGGGATAATGGTGTTGATGTGAGCCATGACCAGCCTTTCAAAGGGGGCCCAAGTGTTGAGGGTCAGTGTGGCGGATGTGTTACCTACCCTCACCACCTGGGGGCGGTCGTCAGGAAGTCCAGGATCCAGTTGCAGAGGGAGGTATTTTGTCCCAGGGTCCTTAGCTTAGTGATGTGCTTGGAGGGCACTATAGTGTTGAACACTGAACTGTAGTCAATGAACAGCATTCTCACGTAGGTGTTCCTTTTGTCCAGGTGGGAAAGGTCAGTATGAATTGCGATAGAGATTGCGTCATCTGTGGGTCTGGGGTTTCTGGGATGATGGTGTTGATGTGAGCTACGACCAGCCTTTCAAAGTATTTGGTGGTTACAGATGTGAGTGCCATGGGGTGGTAGTCATTCAGACAGGTTACCTTGGTATTCTTAGGCACAGAGACTATGGTGGTTTGCTTGAAATACGTTGGTATTACAGACTGGGTCCGAGAGATGTTGAAAATGTAATTGAAGACAATTGTCAGCTGGTCAGCACATGCTCTGAGCTCACATCCTGGTAATCCATCTGTCCCTGCAGCCTGTTTCAAGGTCTTACTCACATCGGCTACAAAGAACGGCAGGGTAGCCTAGTGGTTAGAGCGTTGGACTAGTAACCGAAAGGTTGCAAGATCAAATCCCCGAGCTGACAAGGGACAAATCTGTCGTTCTGCCCCTGAACAAGGCAGTTAACCCACTGTTCCTAGGCCGTCATTGAAAATAAGAATTTGTTCTTAACTGACTTGCCTAGTTAATAAAGGTAAAATAAAAAGAACGAGATCATATGGCACAAGTTAAACTCCCCCTTTCTTACATTTACAGCCCACTGCTCATGCCTGTTTGTTAGGTCCTGTGGTCTGCGCTCCGAGTTGTTGATGGCGGTATGGTTTAAGGGTAGAAAGGTAGTGTAATTGTGTTTAATGGGCCTTTATGGGATGTCGGGAGTTATTTCTCTCTGAGGTCTCCCCTGGCGTCCTGACTCCTCTCTCTGTAGGTTTGGCCAAGGGCCCAGTGCTGAGACTGTGTGTGTGTGTGTGTGCACATTTTCCTCCCACACTCTGTGCTTTAACTGGCCTCCCATTCACCAGGCACTCACCCCTCTCGCTAATTGTGCAGCGCCACTTAGAAGGCCTGTGTAACAAGTCAAGCTGCGCCGCGACTACCATTTTGTCATTGAGATCTCAAGGCGGTGGTATGAGTTAGGACCCAGCGGCGGCGATTACAGGGTGGGTAAGGCGACTCAAAGCCCAACGGGGCCACGACTCCTCGCTGGCGGCAGGGTTCACTGTCTTCACGTCCTGTCCTGGGGTTTTGACGTAGTGCCCTGTGGAAACGGAGGGTTGGGGAAAACGCTGGGAGCTTCTTCTTGCAGGTGCTCTGGCGACTCTCCCGGGATGTTTTTGTGTGTGTAGCGTGTGTGCTAGATTTTGTTTTTGTGAACCCTGCTATTTGTTTTTTTTCTTGGAAAGATATGTACCAAATTAGCCGTGTGAAGTATAGGCTAGATCTCAGATGTGCATTTATGAAATGTTTCTCCTAATTTAAAACTTATTGTGTTGGACTTTCGCCAATATGAAACGCATTGATTTCTTCTGTACCACTCAACCACAGTGTTTGTTTCGCTTCTGACTGCACACAGTCCTACAGAGTGAGCGTCCATGATCAGTTTGTGGTTGTACTTTGTGTCTCTCTTTCATTCTGCTTTCCCGCAGACATCAATATCAGCTTCTGAAGATTTTCAAAGCAGCCAGGAAAATCTATTGAACTGCCATCAGAATTGCAATATTGTCAGGTCTTGGGCGATAATATAACTGTCAATCAGTCGAGGTTCAACTTCTTCAATTGATTTCCTGGCAAGTTGCTGTTTGACTGAGGGATTTTAGCCTTGAACCGTGTTTGTATGAGTGGATCCAGTGACCCGGAGGCAGAGTCGGACTGAGTGGTTCAAGCCTGAAGGCTGTGCTACTGGGTAAGCTGGCTGGGCTGGCTGCATGTTGGTTGGTGGTAGTGTGGTTGGGACCGGAGCGTAGGCTGCATGGCCTGGGACTCCAAGGCAGAGTAGAACGAAGCTGAGCTCTGCTCATTATGTTGGGTGTGTATGGGAACGCCTGTAAACATGACATTCCCTCTCCGGCGAGCGGGCCCGGTTTAATGAAAGCCCTGCAGCACAATGAGCAATAAAGTGCAGCCACCACTGTCGCCATCCTACCGCCAGGACCTTCCTCCTCCCAGGCCGGTACTGCGACTCGACAGACCCAGAGTGGACATTAACCCCTTTGTCCCACCTATTGAAATAGAATGGACATCCATTAAATTCAATTTCTATTTTCTCACGCTCTATCTTGCCGCCCTCTTTCTGCCATCTCTTTCTGCCTTCCCTTCCTTTTCTCTCTTCCCTTTCTTTTAAGTCTTTCATATTTTCCCGAGAGGACATTAACCTCTCCCAGCATACACCACTCGGACTCTCTCTATGCTCTCCACCCACCGACTGACTCTGGGTTCTTACCGTCCACCCAACTCTGCCTACCTTCTACACTCCTCTTTCCACTTCTGTTTTTCATTGCTTCTCTCAGATTTCCCTTCCTTTTCCCTCTCCTCTTTCACTCTTCCTTTCCTCTTATTTTAATTTCTCCACATTTCCCCCTTTACCTTCTGGTCTTCCTCTTCTCATGCTTTACTCTTTCATATAGGAGGTGGAGGAGAGATTTATCGTGTAGCCTCCTAGCTCCGTACTCATTGTCTCAGAGGTTTTTTAAAGTTCTACTTGAGTCTTGATTACACGGATCACACACACACACTAATTCACTCTTCCTCTCCTCATCTCCCTTTTCATCTGTCTCACTCACACTGATTCATCAGGCCACTGTCCAAGGAGTTAAATTGTAGCAATAAAAGCCTCCAGTCAGTATGCATGCCTGTCTTTGTCTGGCTGGAGTGTACAGTGAGATTCATGGCATGTCTGTGTGCTCTCATTGCTCCAAGCGTATAATTCTCATGTGGATAAAGCCTACTGCTCATATTTGGGCCCTCTGCTGTGGCTCCACCACTGTCTATTTAAGGCAAATTGACATCACGACATTGGGTCCATGTTCACCACCATGATTGGTTTTGATGAGTGAAATAAATCGGCAGTGTGCTTCTGAGAAAGGGTCACTGGCTCCTCTGCAGAGGAAGATTCAGGGTTAAAGGTCTGGCCTCAATTACTATGTTTGAGTAGATCAGTACGCTACTGTCAGAGATTGTGTGTCCAAGTCCAAGAAAAGTGTCTGGCCCGTCCCTGTCCCCTGGGTGAGGCAGTGATTTGAGATGAGTGAGTAGGACAGTGCCAGTGAGGTCAGCACTATAAGCTGAGGTCTGACAGCAACCGCCATGATATTTGCCCTTTTTTAAAAGCTCTGTGTGCCAGACACAGAGAGCGAGACAGACAGACGGAATACTGATAAATGGAACACGAAGAAAAGATACGGAAGGAAGATGGACAGACAGACACTCACCGACAGTCGGGGGACCGACGGACTGCGAGGCGGGAGGCGAGGACGGAGGCGGAAGACCGGGACGGACAGGGAGGGACGGACGGACAGACGCACGACTGAAAACGGGTAGAAGGAAGACTGACTGACTGAAGGAAGGCAGACAGAAAACAGAAGGAAAATAGACAGACCGAAAGAAGACAGACGGACGTATTAGAGGTTGAAAGAAAAGTAGAGATCAGATGGACATGAAGCCGTTTCCTCTCCGTAGTTTTTTTGTCTGTCCCACAAATCTTTATCCAGAAGGATAAGCAGTGGTTATAGCTTTAAACGGAAAGCTGGGTATGATCTAGCATTTGAGGAAAGAGATCTGGGAGCTGGAATAATCCTCAATTTAAATCTGATAGTGTTTATTTTATTGCATTTTTGTGACTATTAATAAGAGTGTAATCTCACATACTCTTGGCCCAAGCCTCACCTGTTTCTCATATTCCTATTTAGCCCACATAGTCCACCATTTTGGGCACCCCTGCTCTATATTCAATAATACCCCTGCGGTGTGGTCCAGACGTCAATAGCTACATTTTGTCTTGTCTCATTGTCACAGCATTCACTGGAATTACAATCACACATCAGAATACTCGTCGGCCAGGGAGAGACTTTCCCAAACCACCATCCAACCTAGTAGTGCGGAAATCCAGAAGGCATTTGGAGTGTGATTACTAAATGGGTCATTCGATTCCCTGGCCCACGGGGGGGTGAAATGCTATCTCACGAAATTGAAATAACAGCGCTGCCTTCTTTGTGTTAGAAGCATCTGAAGATTGTGTTGGAGTATGGTGTGCAGCTTCACTCCTGGCACTAACTGAGGTAGTGAAGTGAAACGCTTATTTAAACACAATCTCTCTCTCGTGTGTGTGTGTGTGTGTGTGTGTGTGTGTGTGTGTGTGTGTGTGTGTGTGTGTGTGTGACAACAAGCAGGAGGAATGGGGTCAATTTAGCTGCAGAGAATTGGGCGGTAGCCTCACTTATTCACTCTACCTGTGAGTCATATTCCGTAACATGTCACAGCATGATATTGGTGCCCTCTTTCACCCCTTGCCTGATTTGCTCTCTGCTTTACCTGTTAGCCAGGCACCGTTACCCTCTTGTTCTCCCAATTTCCAGATCTATAGCCAGTTACTCAAGCTCAGTAGACAGGGACACAAATCTAATAGCAATATATTATTTTAAAGGGATGGTACAAAAATGTATTCCTGAGTGATTGGACAGTCCTACTCCCAACCGGAGGTCCATACCTAGAAATGCCATGGCTGTCAAAGCAGGCATTCTTCCAATAGGGTGACACTGGAGACTGTCATGGTGAGATCCCCATATTAGTATGTGGTCTCTGACCGAGTCAGTGTGTCGCAACCAAACCAGGGTCCTCAGCAACGTAAACAAACACTCAACCAACCTCTTTAACATCAGAGACGCAGAACACTTTTGGTTCTGATACTGTGTCTGTGGTCCTTTTGGTGTGAACAAATTAAGCTATGTTTTTGTCTTTTTCTATGTCCATGTGTTGCGTATTTCTTGGGTATGCTTTGAGTGAGGTCAGGAGTCCCCACACCAAGCAAAAAATAACGCTGTATATAAGCTGCAGTATTGCAGGGCATGTTGGGATACATTGGGACTTCACTTGCCAAGTGGTTTTGAAGGTGGAGGAGCCAGGTGATCATTTGCTTCCTGTCTGTTCTAGTTGCGGTGTGTCACATGCCTGCAGTAGACCCTCTTGTATAGGGGAATGAGAGAATCACAGCTTTGTCTGTATTGTGCATCATCTCTGTAGAAACAAAATTCTCATTCCAAACCGGAGAAGGAATTTCTCTCCACTCACAGCTCAGGGCTGCACGATCCAATAGAAACACTTCAGCTGAACCAGTCCATTACTACCACACAGCACTAGCAGGTTTTTACAGACTGAATTGAGTGGCTAACTGTACTTACGTCAAGTATAATTGCTATACTGTTATTTTCTCCTAATCAAGTGTAAGGAAATAATCTATTGAGGATAGAGCAGAGATGGAGTTGAGGAGAGACAGACGAGGTTTGGATGAGATCAGACTATATGATAGTGTTAGTTATACGTTGTGGTCTGTTGCATCTTCCTCTTCCTCCACCGCAACCTATTCTTTGTCCTGCTGCTGCTGTAAAGTAGGGTTTACAGTAAAGCCAGATGAACAGCCTGAGAGATGCGATCTCCGTGATCATCCTGCTCTCTCAGCATGTCATCCAGCTCGTTGTCTACCAGCCTAAGTCAAACCTCAATAGCATTTCAAAAGAACACATCCTACTGCTCTCCAACATCCATACCACACAAAGCCTGGCCGTGCAAACATACTGTTCCTTCTGTTCCAACCAGCAAAATAAACTTCTGAACCAGTTCGACCACAAAAAAAGTATGTTTATATCATTCCTTTACATTTAACTAATTAAATGACTTTACAGTGTGGATAGAGCAGGTAAGCTGGTTGTTTACATGCATGATGGACAGACAAGTGTATACTTTGGCGCAAGATGCAACAGAAATTTTGCGGGTGGTGGAAGAGCGGGAGAGTGTTGAGGAGGAGGCTTGAAGCACTGGGCATCTTGTTATGACATGCATTATTTGAATTAGGTCCACAGAATTCTATCTAGGAGGAGCGGCTTATATGGAAGAACTTTGAATGTCCTTTAGAGCTAGCTAGCTAACAAGCTTGAGCTAGCTAGCTAAGAAGCTTGTGTATGCAGAGCGGCACCAGAATTAAAAACACGTCTTACCTTTTTGTAGTTAATAAATCTAACGTGAAACGTGATAGTTAGGGATACTATAGGCCTAGTTATCATTGAAAAAGTTTATCCTTCTCTAGCTAGTTTCACATCTCTCTCCCCATCTTCTGAATCATGCTTGTACATCAGTACAGTAGCCTGGAAACATTGTTGTGGCACGTAAAATAACAGTATTAACTGGTTCCCAAGCTTTTAAAATAACGGTTCTGTTTCGGAACAGTATGGATCACTTTCGTTCCAGGATCTGTTTCTGTTCCTTGAAAAAAAATATATATTTTCAGTTTTTTGGTTCTGTTCCCTGAAAATGTTCCAACCCCTAATATTGTCCTTTGTTGAGCTTTGTATGATTTGCACAAGACTTTGAACCATATGTTTTTGAATGGTTGTATCTTCTCTAGTCAATTAGATAATGAAATAATTCTAATATGATCTGACCCAGTTTCTGATGAGGACCAATTTTTTGGTTGATGAATTTATGGAAACAATTGACAAGACTCCCTGAAAGAAAGCACAAGAAAGTCTGAAAGTTAGGAGTAGGAAAGCGCCACTTAGCTAGCCTGTATGTTTCCATAGCATAGAGTTTCACACTAGTCTACACAGTGATGTCACCCCACAATAACATAAGTAGCCCCCTGTTTAAGACCCCTGTCTCATTCCCCCTTGTGAACAGTGTTATGGCAGCGCAGTGGTATGTGATACGCCCACTCCCCTTACAGAGCACCTTCACCACTAACTCCACCACACACTGTCAGTGTTTTCCCTAAGTACATGGCGTAGCAAGGGAGTTCTGGGCTGGGGGGGGGGGGGGGGGGGGGAATTTCCCCGAGTTAATTTCTTTTGCAGTACGAGTTCTATTTTGGTGGCCTCTTGTACATTCTAATGCCTTGATTCCATCCGAAATACACAGCTACATTATTGAATACTAACAACTTTACCTCCGATTTGTAAAATGAGTTGTCATATTGAGTAGAAAGACGTGACTTTAAAATAGAAATTACTGAAAATGTATGTTGTTTTGGATATCGCCTCGGCATATGACTATTTTCTAAATAAAATTACCTTTTTGAACATTAATCCCGTCTTCTCTTAAGATTAGTCATATTTACAGTTGTCCTGCAATATATGAATTGCCACAATGATGTTTGTTCTTCAAATATGTATAGTATTGGCTCTACTGCTGTGGACACTCGACATATACTACCCACCACAGCGATCTGTATGGTCTCGTTGGCTGGTCCTCGCTACATATACGTCGCCAAACCCACTGGCTCCAGGTCATCTATAAGTCTTTGCTAGGTAAAGCTCCACCTTATCTCAGCTCACTAGTCACCATAGCAACACCCACCCGTAGCACGCGCTCCAGCAGGTATGTCTCACTGGTCATCCCCAAAACCAACACCTTCTTTGGCCGCCTTCCAGTTCTCTGCTGCCAATGACTGGAACAAATTGCAAAAATCACTGAAGTTGGAGACTTATATCTCCCTCACTTACTTTAAGCGTCTGCTGTCAGAGCAGCTTACCGATCGCTGCAGCTGTACACAGCCCATCTGTAAATAGCCCATCCAACCAACTACCTCATCCCCATATTTGTTTTTGTTTTTCTGCTCTTTTGCACACCAGTATTTCTACTTGCACATCCTCATCTGCACATATATCACTCCAGTGTAAATTGCTAAATTATAATTACTTCGCCACTATTGGCCTATTTATTGCCTTACCTCCTTATTTCATTTGCACACACTGTATACAGATTTTTCTATTGTGTTATTGACTGTATGTTTGTTTATCCCATGTGTAACTCTGTGTTGTTTTTGTCGCACTGCTTTGCTTTATCTTGGCCAGGTCGCAGTTGTAAATGAGAACTTGTTCTCAACTGGCCTACCTGGTTAAATAAAGGTGAAACTAAAATAAATAAGGAAACCAATGTGTCTCTTTGTAATTTAGGTGAACTGTCCCTTTAACAGTTTGGCCTGTCAATCGATCACTGTGGGATTGTCAGGGGAGGGGGCAGGATGTTTGTCAGAGTTGGTAGTGTTCCAGACCTGTCAATCAATCACTGTGGGTGGGACTTTGAGGGAAGGTGGTAGATTAGTAATCTAGTCAGAAAAATTTGTCTTACAAATTAATTTACTCTGGCAAATACTAAATCTAGTCTACTCTTTACAGACGGTAGGCAATTAAGGTCACAGTTATGAAAACTTAGGACACTAAAGAGGCCTTTCTTCTGACTCTGAAAAACACCAAAAGAAAGATGCCCAGGGTCCCTGCTCATCTGCGTGTATGTGCCTTAGGCATGCTGCAAGGAGGCATGAGGACTGCAGATGTGGCCAGGGCAATAAATTGCAATGTCCGTACTGTGAGACGCCTAAGACGGAGCTACAGGGAGACAGGATGGACAGCTGATCGCCCTCGCAGTGGCGGACCACGTGTAACAACACCTGCACAGGATTGGTACATCCGAACATCACATCTGCGGGACAGGTACAGGATGGCAACAACACCTGCCCGAGTTACACCGGGAACGCACAATCCCTCCATCAGTGCTCAGACTGTCCGCAATAGGCTGAGAGAGGCTGGACTGAGGGCTTGTAGGCCTGTTGTAAGGCAGGTCCTCACCAGACATCACCGGCAACAACGTCGCCTATGGGCACAAACCCACCGTCACTGGACCAGACAGGACTGGCAAAAAGTGCTCTTCACTGATGAGTCGCGGTTTTGTCTCACCAGGGGTGATGGTCGGATTCGCGTTTATCGTCGAAGGAATGAGCGTTACACCGAGGCCTATACTCGATTTGGGGGTGGAGGGTCTGTCATGGTCTGGGGGGGTGTGTCACAGCATCATCGGACTGAGCTTGTTGTCATTGCAGGCAATCTCAATGCTGTGCGTTACAGGGAAGACATCCTCCTCCCTCATGTGGTACCATTCCTGCAGGCTTATCCTGACATGACCCTTAAGCATGACAGTGCCACCAGCCATACTGCTCGTTCTGTGTGATTTCCTGCAAGACAGGAATGTCAGTGTTCTTCCATAGCCAGCGAAGAGCCTGGATCTCAGTCCCATTGAGCACGTCTGGGACCTGTTGGATCGGAGGGTGAGGGCTAGGGCCATTCCCCCCCAGAAATGTCTGGGAACTTGCAGGTGCCTTGGTGGAAGAGTGGGGTAACATCTCACAGCAACAACTGGCAAATATGGTGCAGTCCATGAGGAGGAGATGCACTGCAGTACTTAATGCAGCTGGTGGCCACACCAGATACTGACTGCTACTTTTGATTTTGACCCCCCTCCCCCCCTTTGTTCAGGGACACATTATTCCAGTTCTGTTAGTCACATGTCTGTTGAACTTGTTCAGTTCATGTCTCAGTTGTTGAATCTTGTTATGTTCATACAAATATTTACACATGTTAAGTTCGCTGAAAATAAACGCAGTTGCCAGTGAGAGGACATTTCTTTTTTTGCTGAGTTTAGTTCATTCTATTGGGAGAAGGCTATACAGACTTTTCTGGCTAGTGAATTGAAACTTTTAAATGAAAGAAGCCTAGTTAATCAATTAAGTGGAAAAAGTAGCCAGCTAACTATCTGAAGCTATTTAGCCAAAGGCAAGCGCTTATGGAAAATACTGCACTTGTTTGTGCACACATACACACAAATGCTGTTAGAGTGGGATTGTGTGTGTGTGTGTGTGAGTTTGAGTATTTATTATCTCCGGGGGCTATTCATAGTGTGATGAATTTGTTACTCATGGGCTGTCTGAACTAACTGTACTAAAATCTATCAGATGTGAAATAGGGGTCCCTCGGGGGGGAAAAAGGTTGTGAACCCCTGTGTTGGAACATGCTGCAAACTGTATTTGCGTACTCAAATCATGTTCACCCTCTACCCCGTTGTACATTTGTCATGGTACCATAATACGATGCTGGTCTCATTGCCTGCCACATGCTTGCCTTAGACACCACAGGCAGGCTGGGGAGAGACATTATGTCTACAGTAACCATAGATTTTGTCAATGGTTGATGTGTCACACTGTATTGATCAGATTGTGTGTGTTGTGTTTTTCAGTCGGTGGCCAAGACCGGACGGCTGCTTATCAGTCACGAGGCTCCAATCACTGGAGGCTTTGCTGCCGAGATCAGCTCCACAGTGCAAGTAAGTGTGTTTTGTGTGTGGTCATGCATGCAGAGGGTTCTATTGGAATCCCAGGAGGCCTTCAGAGGTGAGATGTGGGACGGATTGCACATGGGCAGTAGGGTATCTATATCTGTGTGGATGGGGGTTTGGGTTGGACTTTCTGTTTGAAATGTGAAATGAAATTAAAATGTCTGTCAGTGGGTGTCCTAGGGGTCAGGCAATAAATCTGACCTTAAGAGGCACTGACAGATTCACTACCGGTCAAAAGTTTTAAAACACCTACTCGTTCAAGAGTTTTACTTTATTTTTACTATTTTCTACATTGTAAAGTAATAGTGAAGCCATACAAACTATGAAATAACACATATGGAATCATGTAGTAACCAAAAAATTGTTAAACAAATCAAAATATATTTGAGATTTGAGATTCTTCAAATAGCCACGCTTTGACTTGATGACAGCTTTGCACATTCTTGGCATTCTCTCAACCAGCTTCATGAGGTAGTCACCTCGAATGCATTTCAATTAACAGGTGTGCCTTGTTAAAGTTAATTTTTTCACAAAAACCTTCAAGCGCTATGATGATACTGGCTCTCATGAGGACTGCCACAGGAATGGAAAACCCAGAGTTACCTCTGCTGCAGAGGATAAATTCATTAGATTTACCAGCCTCAGAAATTGCAGCCCAAATAAATGTTTCACGGAGTAAAAGTAACAGACACATCTCAAAATCAACTGTTCAGAGGAGACTGCGTGAATCTGGCCTTCATGGTCGAATTGCTGCAAAGAAACCACTACTAAAGGACACCATTAAGAAAAAGAGACTTTCTTGGGCCAAGAAACATGAGCAATGGATATTAGACCGGTGGAAATTTGTCCTTTGGTCTGATGAGTCCAAATTTGAGATTTTTGGTTCCAACCACCGTGTCTTTGTGAGACGCGGTGTATTTCCCACCGTAAAGCATGGAGGAGGTGGTGTTATGATATGGGAGTGCTTTGCTGGTGACACGGTCTGTGATTTATTTAGAATTCAAGGATCACTTAGCCAGCATGGCTTCCACAGCATTCTGCAGCGATACGCCATCCCATCTGGTTTGCTCTTAGTGGGACTATCATTTGTTTTTCAACAGGACAATGACCCAACACACCTCCAAGTGTAAGAGCTATTTGACCAAGAAGGAGAGTGATGGAGTGCTACATCAGATGACCTGGCCTCCACAATTCCCCGACCTCAACCAAATTGAGATGGTTTGGGATGAGTCGGACCGCAGAGTGAAGGAAAAGCAGCCAACGAGTGCTCAGCATATGTGGGAACTCCTTCAAGACTTTTGGAAAAGCATTCCAGGTGAAGCTGGTTAAGAGAATGCCAAGAGTGTGCAACGCTGTCAAGGCAAATGGTGCCTATTTGAAGAATCTCAAATATAAAAATTGTTAACACTTTTTTGATTACTACATGATTCCGTATGTGTTATTTCATAGTTTTGATGTCTTCACTATTATTCTACAATCTAGAAAATAGTAAAAATAAAGAAAATCCCTTGAATGAGTAGGTGTTCTAAAACTTTCGACCTGTAGTGCATGTCAGATATGTCATACTGAAACTTTGTCAGTTGAAATGAGTAATATATATTGGATCAAGCAAGTTGAAACTAATACTCAACCTTGTCTGAGGATTAATTTTTGCTCATGGAATGTACTGGAAGTGTATCCCCTTTCCCTCCCTCTGTCCAGTGAAGACTCCGCTCTGGCCTGGTGAGGGCATGATCAAAGTATTTGCTGTGTTCCCTTCAGGGAGAACGTGAGAGGGTTTGAGCTATAGTTTCACCTCCTTGAGCTATTCCTGAGTTATGATTATGACCCTTGTCAGCAGGGTGTTTGTTTAAATTATTATTTTTATTTTTTCCCCTAGACCACAATCAAAGATATCCGGTTAATGGCATGCTATTCAGTGTAGGCGTTACCTCAAGTGGATGATGCCCTGTGTGTCTGCATCAGCGCTGGTGTAGCACTGACATGAGGGCCTTGGAATTGGTCCTTCTCATCTCCCTGGCTGTCACTCATGTTGTTGTTATCCCCAGACCTGCTTATTGGTAGGATTATTGGTCTGTGAGTCATAGCCATGTTTTCACATGTTTTGTGTCCCGAGGTAACCAGCAGTATTTTTAGTCATGAACCGAGGTTTTAAATGGACCGCCATGCTCCACTGTTGAATGTGAGAAAGCATATGGTGAATAGAACTGTTTATAGCATTTAATACCTCGTTTTTATTGTGCATAGCAATTAGCTTTATGAGCTTTGTGTATGATGAGGAATTGTTGAGACTGCTTTCATCCCGCGCCAAATGAATCCTCAACCACTACTGCCAGAATACATGATCACACGCACTTGCACCTCATGTCTAATGTCTAAGTATATCCAGGTGTTTGCGGCCGCATGCCACGTTGTCCCCCCTCAAGAGCAGGGCACACACACACTCTCGTGGCCAAGTTCCCATGGCAACGTGACCTCGCTGGCTCTGGAGGGCCCACTTTCAGCCTGTACAGATGGCCAAGGGTGGCGGTCAGTACTGCGACTCGCCGGACTGTGGTGACTCATCCGCTAATAACGGGGATGTGGCATGGGTTCCACGCTGATAATGCGATGAAACGGAAAAAGCGCTAAAAATAGAGCTTTTAGTAGAAAGGTGCTGAGCTATCGGACCTGGGTCAAGCCTCTGGGAAATACAACAACAATGTATCCAGTGCTCTCAAGGGAACGACCAGAGAGGGAGACCTAATCCACTACTTAACAAGAGTCAACAGCAGAGAGGGAGACCTGCACCACACCTCACCACCAGTCAACAGCAGAGAGGAAGACCTGCACCTCACCACCAGCCAACAGCAGAGAGGGAGACCTGCACCTCACCACCAGCCAACAGCAGAGAGCGAGACCTGCACCACACCTCACCACCAGTCAACAGCAGAGAGGGAGACCTGCACCACACCTCACCACCAGCCAACAGCAGAGAGGGAGACCTGCACCTCACCACCAGCCAACAGCAGAGAGGGAGACCTGCACCTCACCACCAGCCAACAGCAGAGAGGGAGACCTGCACCTCACCACCAGCCAACAGCAGAGAGGGAGACCTGCACCTCACCACCAGCCAACAGCAGAGAGGGAGACCTGCACCTCACCACCAGCCAACAGCAGAGAGGGAGACCTGCACCTCACCACCAGCCAACAGCAGAGAGGGAGACCTGCACCACACCTCACCACCAGTCAACAGCAGAGAGGGAGACCTGCACCACACCTCACCACCAGTCAACAGCAGAGAGGGAGACCTGCACCACACCTCACCACCAGTCAACAGCAGAGAGGGAGACCTGCACCACACCTCACCACCAGTCAACAGCAGAGAGGGAGACCTGCACCACACCTCACCACCAGTCAACAGCAGAGAGGGAGACCTGCACCACACCTCACCACCAGTCAACAGCAGAGAGGGAGACCTGCACCACACCTCACCACCAGTCAACAGCAGAGAGGGAGACCTGCACCACACCTCACCACCAGTCAACAGCAGAGAGGGAGACCTGCACCACACCTCACCACCAGTCAACAGCAGAGAGGGAGACCTGCACCACACCTCACCACCAGTCAACAGCAGAGAGGGAGACCTGCACCACACCTCACCACCAGTCAACAGCAGAGAGGGAGACCTGCACCACACCTCACCACCAGTCAACAGCAGAGAGGAAGACCTGCACCTCACCACCAGTCAACAGCAGAGAGGAAGACCTGCACCTCACCACCAGTCAACAGCAGAGAGGGACACCTGCACCTCACCACCAGCCAACAGCAGAGAGGGACACCTGCACCACACCTCACCACCAGTCAACAGCAGAGAGGGAGACCTGCACCTCACCACCAGTCAACAGCAGAGAGGGAGACCTGCACCACACCTCACCACCAGTCAACAGCAGAGAGGGAGACCTGCACCACACCTCACCACCAGTCAACAGCAGAGAGGGAGACCTGCCCACACCTCACCACCAGTCAACAGCAGAGCGGGAGACCTGCACCTCACCACCAGTCAACAGCAGAGCGGGAGACCTGCACCTCACCACCAGTCAACAGCAGAGAGGGAGACCTGCACCACACCTCACCACCAGTCAACAGCAGAGAGGGAGACCTGCACCACACCTCACCACCAGTCAACAGCAGAGAGGGAGACCTGCACCACACCTCACCACCAGTCAACAGCAGAGAGGGAGACCTGCACCACACCACCAGTCAACAGCAGAGAGGGAGACCTGCACCACACCTCACCACCAGTCAACAGCAGAGAGGGAGACCTGCACCTCACCACCAGTCAACAGCAGAGAGGAAGACCTGCACCTCACCACCAGCCAACAGCAGAGAGGGAGACCTGCACCTCACCACCAGTCAACAGCAGAGAGGAAGACCTGCACCTCACCACCAGTCAACAGCAGAGAGGGAGACCTGCACCTCACCACCAGTCAACAGCAGAGAGGGAGACCTGCACCTCACCACCAGTCAACAGCAGAGAGGGAGACCTGCACCTCACCACCAGCCAACAGCAGAGAGGGAGACCTGCACCTCACCACCAGTCAACAGCAGAGAGGGAGACCTGCACCTCACCACCAGTCAACAACAGAGAGGGAGACCTGCACCTCACCACCAGACAACAGCAGAGAGGGAGACCTGCACCTCACCACCAGCCAACAGCAGAGAGGGAGACCTGCACCTCACCACCAGCCAACAGCAGAGAGGGAGACCTGCACCACACCACCAGTCAACAGCAGAGAGGGAGACCTGCACCTCACCACCAGTCAACAACAGAGAGGGAGACCTGCACCTCACCACCAGACAACAGCAGAGAGGGAGACCTGCACCTCACCACCAGTCAACAGCAGAGAGGGAGACCTGCACCACACCTCACCACCAGGGTCGAAGGCAAGACTCGGCCTGGAATATCCCATTCAGGGGCACATGGCGGGAATGAAGTGCTGGGATACTCATGGCTTATAGTCTGGTATGGGTTACTATTACAATTGACAAAGTACATGCTCAGCTGTCAGAGTCCAGGACTCAACTTTTCTTCTATTCTTCATGTGAAATATACTTTGAACAATGTGCAAATAGATTTTCTTTGAAGTGACAGGGCTGAGAGTATGCCTTGATTTCCTCACCCTGGAGCTTGTTGTTTAATTTGGATTGTTGAAGAATAAATCATTGAAATCAGGCCGTCAGTAGGCTTATACCGAGGTTCAGCTGTTTTGTCTTAGCAAATTTTCAACTGTTTTGTTATCTGGCTTTGAGGCATGTGCAAAACTCTTTCCACCCCTTTCCATGTGTTAGTGACTCCAGGAGTGGCTATACATAATGCTTTTGTCAATGTATTATGTCTGGACAGCAGGGTGAAACTGAAGGATAATCGGGTCAAAGCCAACTGCCTCAGAACAGTGTAAGCACGGTCCAATTATGGATTAGTTTGACTTCCTTCAAAATCTGGAACAGCGTCGTTAAGGGTTTGAAAGTTTCCATTCGGTGGATTAGCTGCACCTCACAAAAGGTGTTGTCATTGGCTGACCTCTACTAATATCAGTGCTTCTCTGCTGACTTACAATGGACCTCAGGGATACAAAGAGTGCCATGGTAAAGTTGAGCAGCCTCTCCCATACTGCTGTGCATACAGCTTTGTGACAATTAACACATGGACCTCGCTGTGCTACATACAGTGCCAGTCAAAAGTATGGAATCATGTAGTAACAAAAAAAAAGTGTTAAACAAATCAAAATCGATTTTATATTTGAGATTCTTCAAAGTAGCCACCCTTTGCCTTGATGACAGCTTTCCACACCCTTGGCATTCTCTCAACCAGCTTTACGAGGTAGTCACCTGGAATGCATTTCAATTAACAGGTGTGCATTGTTAAAAGTTAAATTCCATAAATGTTCCTTCTTAATGCATTTGAGCCAATCCGTTTTGTTGTGACAAGGTAGGGGTGGTATACAGAAGATAGCCCTATTTGGTAAAATACCAAGTCCATATTGTGGCAAGAACAGCTCAAATAAGCAAAGAGAAATGACAGTCCATCATTACTTTAAGACATGAAGGTCAGGCAATACGGACCATTTCAAGAACTTTGAAAATTTCTTCAAGTGCAGCTGCAAAAACCATGTGTTATTTCATAGTTTTGATGTCTTCACTATTATTCTACAATGTAGAAAATAGTAAAAATAAAGAAAATCCCTTGAATGAGTAGGTGTCCTAACTTTTGACTGGTACTGTATAGTATTTATAGGCTAGACCCCTGGGATTGGATCGTGCAGTAGAGGCTGTGCTTACAAGCAACACTGTGGCTTTAAGTCTCTGTTTCACGCTATGGACGGAAGTACACTTAGGGATGAAGCGTTACTTGAGATACACAAGCAAAACTAGAGCATCCATGTGATTACATTTTTTTATTGAGTACCTACAGTTCATGCTGCGTCTCCCCAGTCACTGCAAACACCAATCCCAGATTATAAACTGGGTGGTTTGAGCCCTGAATGCTGATTGGCTGACAGCCGTGCTATATCAGATTGTATACCACAGGTATGAAACATATATTTACTTCTCTAATTAAGTTGGTAACCAGTTGATAAAACAATAGTTATGTTGTGCTTAAGAACAGCCCTTAGCTGTGGTATATACCACACCCCCTCGGGCCTTATTGCTTAATTATACACTGCCTTTGGTCCCGTAACCTTTGCTGTAGACCTACCACAGCTTTCAGACACGGAATCATCCACACTGGTTGCTCTGCCGAGTTCCTTCCTTTATTTGTGTGTAATGGGAATGGCGCGGAGTCCAGCATCAACAACCAACCCAACGCTTATTGCTGAGTTGTGGTACTACTGGTCTGGGCCTCACATCAAAGATGGCCGTCTTCCATTCCGGCCCAGTTGGGGTTGGTCAAAGTTGAAAGCCTGCGTTTTCTGACATAATTGCCTTCAGAATCAGAAGCAGAACCCTTGTTTGCCTGTCAGGCCGTTTTAAAGAGTCCAGGATGCTCTTGAAAAAGAGATTTCAAATCCCAATGAGCCCTTCCTGGTTAAATAAAAAAGAAAGAAAGCTGGTTTGTTTCCTCAGGCGCTGTTTTCCTGCACCTTCTTCCACTGTAAAACCATGGCTGATTGCCTTCTGTCTCTCTCCCTCACAGGATACACCAATAGCCTTCAAAGGGATGTGTTTATGGAAGAGGCCTGTTAAGCTTCACACACACTGAGGAAAGTAAAATTGTATAGTATACAGGCTGTGGTAGAGTATGGACATGAGGTATTGCTCCATGTTCTCCTCTTTGCCAGTTGATGGGTTGAATGGCCACAGCCTAGCATGAAACCCTCTTTGGCCAGTTTGGGTATTAATTCATCCATACTGGTCCATCCTTTACCTGCAGAGGTAGATTTGAATCTAAATTGCAAGGAATTCCCCTAAATTTGTCCTTCAACAGGATGATCAGAGAATGTGTTATTCATTTTTCCTTCCAGGAAGTTGCTTAGTAAGTAATATATGTAAGTACCAGTACACAGGAAGTCTATAATTAACTCCTCTAATCAGTCTCTGAAAGCTTCCAGTGTTGATGAACCCACTAACTGCGGCTATCTTTGAACCCTCTGAAACCATTGTTCATAGGGGAACCATGGAAGCAAATAAACAAATACTTTTAAGATCAAAATTGATTTTCCAAAAGGTCTTTAAAAAAAAAAAAAAATGACCACACCATGTATTACTTGTAAACCCAGTAAAATAAGAACTCTGATAATAAAAAAAATCTATGGACTGCTGTCAACTTCAGAGCAGTGTTGAAATGGCCTATGTAAGACTGATAAAGGTACAGTTTAAACGGTGCTGAGAGACTAGGGAGAGGAAAGTACCCCAGCAGTGAGATCTCACTGATGCTTTCTTATGTACTGCTCCACAGTAAATTGTCCCCCCCAACATCAATCTACACACAATACCCCATAATGACAAAGCAAAAACAGGTTTTTAGAAATGTTTGGAAATTTATAAAAAGTACTAAACTGAAATATCTTATTTACATAAGTATTCAGACCCAATAGTATTCAGTATTCAGTCCTTAGTTGCAAAACTGCCTCTGGAAGCAACTTCAGCACAATAACTGTTTGTCGGGAGCTTAATGCAATAGGTTTCCATGGCCCAGCAGTATCACACAGCACACAAGCCTAAGATCATCATGCGTAATGCCTATTGTCGGCTGGAGTGGTGTAAAGCTCGCCCTCATTGGACTCTGGAGTAGTGGAAATGCGTTCTCTGGAGTGATGAATCACTCTTCACCATCTAGCAGTCCAACGGACAAATCTGGGTTTGGCGGATGCCAGGCAAACGCTACCTGCCCCAATGCACAGTGCCAACTGTAAAGTTTGGTGGAGGTGGAATAATGGTCTGGGGCTGTTTTTCATGGTTTGGTAGTTCCAGTGAAGGGAAATCTTAACGCTACAGCATTCAATGACATTCGCGACAATTTTGTGCTTCCAACTTTGTGGCAACAGTTTGGGGAAGGCCCTTTCCTGTTTCAGCATGACAATATCCCAGTTCACAGAGGGAGGTCCATACAGAAATGGTTAGTCGAGATCGGTGTGGAAGAATTTGACTGGCCTGTACAGAGCCCTAACCTCAACCCCATCAAACACCTTTGGGATGAATTGGAACGCCGACTGTGAGCCAGGCCTAATCTCCCAACATCAGTGCCAGACCTCACTAATGCTCTTGTAGCTGAATAGAAGCAAGTCCCTGCAAAAAAGTTCCAACATCTAGTGGAAAGCCTTCCCAGAAGAGTGGAGGCTAATATAGCAGCAATGGGGGACCAACTCCATATTAATGCCCATGATTTTGGAATGAGATGTTTGACGAGCTGGTGTCCACATACCTTGGTAATGTACCATTAGCCCTATAAATAGGATGCCAAATTCATGATATTAATAATACACTTTTATGTTTGGATATTGTCTTGTATTTGAAGGATGGTTGATTGATTTCAAATGTAGTCTACAAGTTATTACTATGTTGGATTCATGCCTCCATCTCAACCAAAAATCGAAGTTGAAGAATAGGACTAAATCAAATCAAACTTTATTTGAAGTGCATTTACATTTTTGGTTGAGAAGGAGACATGAATCCAACATATCAATTATTAATTTGTAGACCAACTGTATATTGAATTGGGAACACAACCAAATATAACATTTTGGAGTATCTTCTGCTTGGATAGTACACACTCATTGGCCAGTTTATTAGGTATACCCATCTAGTAGCGTCGGACACCCCTTTTCCCCCAGAACAGCCTGAATACTTTGGGGCATGAAAACGTTGTTCAATTGGTATCAAGGGACCTAACTTGTGCCAGGAAAACATTCCTCACACCATTACACCACTGCCACCAGCCTGTACTGTTGACACCAGGCATGACGGGGCCATGGACTCATGGTGTTTACGCCAAATCCTGACTCATCAGTATGACGTAACAGGAACCGGGATTCGTCAGACCAGGCAACTTTTTTCCACTCCTCAATTGTCCAGTGTTGGTGATCGTGTGCCCACTGGAGCCTCTTCTCCATGTTTTTAGCTAATAGGAGTGGAAACCGGTGTGGTCATCTGTGATGAGGACTGACAAGTTGTGCGTTCCGAGATGCCTTCCTGCACACAGCTGTTGTACTTCGCCGTTATTTTCCTGTTTTCCGCCTTTTAGCTTACACGATTCTTGCCATGCTCCTTCGACCTCTCATCAACGTGAAAAGCCCAGGAGGCCGGCTGTTTCTGAGATACTGGAACCGGTGCCCCTGGCACCGACGATCATACCACGCTCAAAGGCGCTTAGGTCACTCGTTTGGCTCATTCTAATGTTCAATCAAACAGTAACTGACTCGATGCCAGTCTGCATGCTTTATATAGCAAGCCACGGCCACGTGACTCACTGTGTGTAGGAGCAAACCATTATCGTGAACGGGGTGGTGTATTAAATAAATATTGTGAATAACGTACAGTACATAAGACAATATCCAAAGGTAGAAGTGTATTGTTATTATTAGTATCATGAATTTTCCATCCTATTTATAGGGCTAATGGTTAGCGATTTCTAAACATCCAAAGATGGATGAATGAGAGTTTACCTAGCTAACGTTGACATGATGGTGTCCTTTGTTGGGCAAATCAGATGTCAATGTATGCTACAAAACCTAACCTTACTCCGAATTGACTTTCACATACAACTTGTGTAAGAACAGTTAGCTGAGTTACTTTCAACTATTCAATGTTATTTTGGTGAGTCTACTCAAATGAGTATGGAAGCTGATCAATGTCTAAATGTGTTGACAGGGTAGCTCTGCTGAATGGAACACAGCTTGTTTATAAAGCTAAGCAGAGAACGTAGAGGTAGGTATCTGGATGATAGACTTGTTCTCACTGAAGTGCATTGCCCCTTGTATACCAGTAGGAGTTACTGTTCAGTCAGGAATCGTTGGATTTTGCTTTCACATTTTATTTCAATATACCTCTGTATTTAGGTTCCTGAGGCATGACACTGAAACGATGTTGATTCAAACATACCATTTTACTATCAACTGTCCCCGACTAAAAAAATAAATAAATACATTTTAAAAAAGTTGTCTGTTCTTTCAACCAATCGCTGTCAACATTTTAAAACGTGAATTTTTCCATGTATAATAGACACGCCCTATGTTTTGATAGAATTAACTATATGTATGCTACTGAGCTTGTTTGATGCTTTAAGCGTTGTAATTAAAAATGAAGAGTCAAAAATGACTAATGAGGGAGCCAGAGCTCAATATAGCCTAACTAGAAGAGAATCTGTTCCTGACCTCTCCTCCCGCTGCTGCTGGCCTTCCATTTAAGCTCTTGAAGTTGCTGGTAAAAGGCTACACCAGCGGTCTGCAACCTTTTTCAATTTGGAGTGCATATTTATCATACCGTTTCTACTGATCTGCATACCAGTTATGATTTTTATATGCACATTTTCGTGGAACAGTTTCAATTCATTTATAATAGTCTTCATATCTCAATCAATGTCATGTCGTTAATCAAAATTCTAAATGAAAAGTATACTTATAGATTTGTAACTTTCTATTGCCATTGCCAATATGTAAAAATAGCAGCCTGCAGGTAGCCAATATCCAGTGGTGTAAAGTACTTAAAAGTATTTTTACTTTAGTCGTTTTTTAGGGTATCTGTATTTTTACTTTACTATTTTATATTTTTGACAACTTCTACATTTACTCCACTACATTCCTAAAGAAAATGTACTTTTACTCCTTACATTTACCCTGACACCCAAAAGTACTCATTACATTTTTAATGCTTAGCAGGACAGGAAAATTGTCTTATTCACGCACATATCAAGAGAACATCCCTGGTCATCCCTACAGCCTCTCATCTGGCAGACTCACTAAACACAAATGCTTTGTTTGTGAATTATGTCTGAGTGTTGTACTGTGACCCTGGCTAGGGTCTTGTTTGCTTAATTTAAGATATTTTAAATGATTTATACTTTTACTTTTGATACTTAAGTACATTTAATACCAAATACTTTTAGACTTTTACTCAAGTAGTATTTTACTGGGTGACTTTTTTACTTGAGTCATTTTATTTTAAGGTGTCTTTACTTTTAGTATGGAAATTGGATATTTTTTCCACTACTGCCAATATCCTGATAAAAATAAATATCCTATAAATCATATTGGCTACATACACATGGGCCTGTGTAGCCAACTATTAACTTGGTCCAGCCCGAAGCTTGTGCTAGCAAACTTACAACATTATATAAAATGTTCTGGGCGCTCAGTTTCCCACGCCAGTGAGCTCCAGACACACAGCTGTAGGCTATTTGCGTAAGGGATAAGAAGTAATCAGGTAGGCCTATTTTATGAAGTTTCCATCGATCAGAGCATGACATTTTCTTCCCCTTTCATGCTGAGTGGTTATCGAAAGGGAGAGAGCTGGAAAGATTTTTCAAATAGGCTGTGTTGAGGAACAACTATCATTTTCAATGGATGTAAAAACAGACTTTGTTTACTTGCTGTTAGAGGCGAAGAAAAAATTACTTTGAGAAGCCTCACAGTGATGGTGAGTTAAGACAATCAGAAATAGTATCAGATCCCCAGATCTGGGCACATTTATAGGCCTACATTTGCTCGCAGGCAAGGTAGCCTAGGCCTACTTCTATACGTAGTCAGGTGCGTTTCCTTTCTCAAGATAGACAGGAGCGCACCAAACAAAAGACATAAATTGACAAGTCATAAATGGAATGAAATTAACCAAAACCTATTAATCACAAGTGGGATTAATAGACTGTGCACGCTGCAAACAGTGTCCACTCCTACAATGAGAACAGTAAGACTGTCATAATAATATTGAATGCATTAACAGAAATTACTGTAACCAAACAAACATTGTAGATTAGAAATTATGGGAATTTACTGTAAATGTAGGCTTACTACTGGTGTGCAATCCCCACGGCCTCTGCAATGGATTAGTCCACTTAGACAGGCGTGAATCAGACAGGAGTCTTGTGTGCCATAAAAAAAAAATATATATATATATATATATATATACACACACAGTGCATTCGGAAAATATTCAAACCCCTTAACTTTTTCCACATTTTGTTATGTAACAGCCGTATTAAATATATATATTTTTCATCAATCTACACACAATACCCCATAATGACAATCAAAGACAGTGTTTTTTTTGTGCAAATTTAAAAAAAATAAAACTGAAATATGACATTTTCATAAGTATTCACACCCTTTACTCAGTACTTTGTTGAAGCAACTTTGGCATCGATTACAGCCTTGAGCCTTCTTGGGTATAATGCTACAAGCTTGGCACACCTGTATTTGGGGAGTTTCTGCCATTCTTCCCTGCAGATCCTCTCAAGCTCTGTCAAGTTGGATGGGGAGCGTCACTGCACAGCTATTTTCAGGTCTCTCCAGAAATGTTTGATCGGGTTCAAGTCTGGGCCACTCAAGGGCATTGTTATTGACTGTTTGTTTATCCCATGTGTAACTCTGTGTTGTTTTTGTCGCACTGCTTTGCTTTATCTTGGCCAGGTCGCAGTTGTAAATTAGAACTTGTTCTCAACTGGCCTATCTGGTTAAATAAAGGTGAAAAAAAAAAAACTTGTCTCAAGGACAGAGACGTCCCAAAGCCACTCCTGCGTTGTCTTGGCTGTGTGCATAGGGTCGTTGTTCTGAGCGCTCTGGAGCAGGTTTTCATCAAGGTACTCTGTACTTTGTTCCGTTCATCTTTGCCTCGATCCTTGCTAGTCTCCCAGTCCCTGCCACTGAAAAACATCCCCACAGCATGATGCTGCCACCACCATGCTTCACCGTAGGGATGGTGCCAGGTTTCCTCCAGACGTGACGCTTGGCATACAGTTCAATCTTGGTTTCATCAGACCATAAAATCTTGTTTCTCATGGTCAGAATCTTTGGGTGCCTTTTGGCAAACTTCAAGCTGGCTCTCATGTGCCTTTTTTTTTTACTGAGGAGTGGCTTCCGTCTGGCCACTCTACCATAAAGGCCTGACTGGGGGAGTGCTGCAGAGATGGTTGTCTTTCTGGAAGGTTCTCCCATCTCCACTGAGGAACTCTAGAGCTCTGTCAGAGTGACCATCGGGTTCTTGGTCACCGCCCTGACCAAGCCCCATCTCCCCCGATTGCTCAGTTTGGCCGGGCACCCAGCTCTAGGAAGAGTCTTGGTGGTTCTAAACTTCTTGCATTTAAGAATGATCGAGGCCACTGTGTTCTTTTGGACCTTCAATGCTGCAGAAATAATTTGGTAGCCTTCCCCAAATCTGTGCCACAACACAATCCTGTCTCTGAGCTCTACGGACAATTCCTTCGACCTCATGGCTTGGTTTTTGCTCTGACATGCACTGTCAACTGTGGGACCTTATATAGACAGGTGTGTGCCTTTCCAAGTCATGTCCAATCAATTGAATTTACCACAGGTGGACTCCAATCAAGTTGTAGAAACATCTCAAGGATGATCAATGGAAACCAGATGCACCTGAGCTCAATGTCGAGTCTCATGTTAAAGGGTCAGAATGCACTATGTAGGTAAGGTATTTCTGTTTTTTATATTTAATAAATGTGCAAACATTTCTAAAAACCTGTTTTCGCTTTTCTCTACGGGTATTGTTTTTTAGATTGCTGAGGATTTTTTATTTATTTAATCCATTTAGAATAAGGCTGTAACGTAACAAAATGTGGAAAAAGTCGAGGGGTCTGAATACTTTCCAAAGGCACTATATTTATTTGTGACTGCTCGACTGAAAGAAATCTTGGTTGACCAACAGCTTATCAACCAAACAATCGACCAGTCGACTAACTAGGGTCAGTCCTAAAAATATCCAAAGTACATATGAAATTCAACATAATTTCAACCACCCAATTGAATATAGGATGAAAAAGATTTTTTATGTTTCTACATGGAACTTTCAATGCAATTTCAACATACATAGTTCTGATGATTATGTTGAAATTAGATTCATGTAACCTGACTAACTGTCACAGCTGTCGTGGAAGAGAGAAGGGGACCAAGGCGCAGCGGGTTGCGTGCTCAACATATTTATTAAATAAAATGAGAACACCACGGAAAAACAATAAACAAACTAACGACTGGAACAGAGAAGCAGGCTCAACAAAAGCAGTGCTCTCAAACAACTACCCACAAGTGACAAACAAAACACACACCTATTTATAGGACTCCCAATCAGAGGCAACTAGAAACACCTGCCTCCAATTGAGAGTCCAGCACCCAACCTACACATAGAAAAACTACCCTAGAATATACACATAGAAATACAAACATAGACCAGTGACCAAAAACCCCGTAATACATAAATAAACTACCCTCTGCCACGTCCTGACCAAACTACAATAACAAAATATCCCCTATACTGGTCAGGACGTGACACTAACAGGTTGTTAAGTCAATGTATTTAAGTGAAAGTTTTACCCTAATGTCAATGTTTACAACGCTGGTTCAAATTAGATCAAAACAGAACTGGTTCATTAGTTATTTCAAATCCAATGTATTTTCCACGTTGATGCCAAGTCACAATATGGATTCAGCTACTGTGTGCCCAGAGGGCAGTGTGTGATTTGTCATTGTTGGCAGTCCCATTTGGTAATATTGGAATTACTCAATCTGTGGCTGTCGCTGACAAACTTTTTCTGTGTGACAGGAGACAAAATGTGCAACTGCAAATCTAAACCCCCGCCGGTTGGTATTTTTACATTTTTCTATATTGCCTCCTCGAGAGATGCAGTCCATAGTTTATTCTGCCATTTTGTCATATTTATATGCAGACATTTAAGTCAGATTGCTTATAATGATGTGTTTTCTCCAAAGATAAACAGCGATTTGATTGAAATCGGAGTTCTGTGGCACATCACCATTTAGCTGTGGTGACGAGCAACCAGACTACTTTCTTCCTGCTTCCAGTAAGTGTATTTTAGAGGAGATTACAGTTAGGAATCTTACAGGAAAAAGCCTTTAGTACTGTCTTTCTGTCTGCCTGTGGATCATAGACTGTCTCATGAGACGTTCTCCCTTAATGCTGTGCACTCTAGAGACACGGATGGTCCTCTATCATGACAGTACATTGGGAGAGATGGCCTATGCTACATGTTTCCATTCTTTCAAAAAGTTTGACAGGATTTATTACACTTCTGATGTAACTCTACAAAAATGCAGGCCTGACCAGACTCATCTTATTTGTTTTAAGCTTTATCTTCATGATTAAGTGTCCTGTCAATCTGTCACTGAAGTCCACTGTAGGGCCCCCTCCAGCTGCCACACAAGTGTCTGCCTGTTAACACTCCTAGCCCCCATGACCAGGAATAGCTAATCACTGAGCAACATGGCAAGGAAACCTAGTCAAAGAATATAATTAGTCATCGCAGCTCAGATGTTTTTATTTTCCTTAGCCACTGCCAGACATTGTGAGCGTCCTTTCTGAGAGTTCTGCATCAAGAAAATCATCCACCTTCCAAGTGTTGAAGAGCTATAAAAGCTCTTTAGGACTGTGAAAACTAATTTTCTGCTTATAAGACTTTGACCTTAGAGGCTAAATTGATTCATGTTCTTGCCTCAACTAGGTGCAATAGGGGAATAGAGATATTTGACTATAGAATATGTGAACTTATGGTCTTATACATACAATGCATCATGTCCAGTCTCCCAGCTCTACCCGAGACTGTTGGAGAGGACAGAAGGAATTCCCCACGGAAACGGTTTGGCCCACTTGGCCATGGAGGGGCAGGCAGGGTGGGGTTGGGTTGGATGGGGAGGGGATACTGGCTGGCACTAACTGCGGGCATCCTTTAAAGCTAATCACCACTAATTAGCGAGGCAGAGCGGGTCTGCCTATTGTGGGCTGAGTAATGACACCCCCAACCCCCCTTTGATACACTACAGTGGGCCATGAGCCATACACATGAGCCCATCACTTTCCCTGCACGCTGTAAACCTGTAAAAAAAAAAAATGCTTGTAACACTGATGTATGACCTTTGTTGTACCACTGTGGTAATAATGTATACTGCATATATATTCCCGTCTCGTGGTACAGTAAACCCTAATGACCCAGAGGACCATTTTGTCCGTCTGCTAATTCCTTTTTAACATATCAAAGCAACCTGAGACATGCCGCTGCTGGCAATGCTAAAGCTATATCTGTAAATTAGACCCGACGGGCCTGGCATGATACTGGGGACGTGGAGCCGACACGTATCTACAGGCTCTCTGTTGTTTTTACAGCCCATGAAATAAGGAGACACACAAAGGCTTTCTCATGGAGCCTGACTTTCTTCTGAACCCTGCCAGATGTTTTGGAGGAGATGAAAAACATATTACTGCAGAAACATGCAAATACAACACAATGTCCACAGAGTAGGGCTAGCCTTAGTTTAGCTAGGGGTCTGCAGAATCTTTTCTAAAAGCTAAATCACTCCCTACTCGTCTTTGTCTCAGTTTTCAAGTTTGTGACTGATTTTGTCTTGTGTAGGTTTGATTGGGTGGGCTGTGAGCACACATCACATTGTAAGAGGGGTGTGTGAATGTGTGGTGTGTCTGTCTCTGTCTGTGTGTGTGAATGCTAGTTACTAAGACCCTATGGTTAATTTGGCTCAGCGATGGCTCTTCTCTCCTGTGGAGGCTATTGGCCCCTCCATTGCTTTCAGATGCTGTGGGAGGAGGTCAAAAGCCAATAGAGACATGAGCGATGGCTTGTTTTCCAGCGCTGCCAAAACACATGCTGTGCGTTGGCTAGCTCTGAGCTGTGATTTTAAATAAGCCATTTGTCTCCAACTTTTAAGGGTGGTGGTAGTGAATTCACTGAAGCTGTTGGCAATGTTCCAGTGAAGCATTTCCAGTGTTACTGTGGCTACAGCCATGAGTGAAACTGATTCCACTCCACTGTCTCTCTGTCAAGCACTAGAGCAGGGGCCTGGAGTTTTACCTGGTATTTGGTATTTTATTAGGATCCCCATTAGCTGTTGCAAAAGCAGCAGCCACTCTTCCTGGGGTCCACACTAAACATGAAACATGACATAATACAGAACGTTAATAGACAAGGACACAACTACATCCATTTCTTTTGAAAGGCAAACGTAACCTACATATCAGTGCATACACAAACTGTCTAGGTCAAATGGGGGAGAGGCGGTGTGCCGTGAGGTGTTGCTTTATCTGTTTTTTTAAACCAGGTTTGCTGGGCTCTGTTCTGGGCCAGCTGCAGCTTAACTACAGTTGAAGTTGGAAGTTTACATACGCTTAGGTTGGAGTCATTTAAAACTCGTTTTTCAACCACTCCACAAATTTCTTGTTAACAAACTGTAGTTTTGGCAAGTCGGTTAGGACATCTACTTTGTGCATGACACAAGTAATTTTTGTTTACAGACAGATTATTTCACTGTATCACAATTCCAGTGGGTCAGAAGTTTACATACACTAAGTTGACACTGCCTTTAAACAGCTTTGACAATTCCAGAAAATGATGTCATGGCTTTAGAAGCTTCTGATAGACTAATTGACATCATTTGAGTCAATTGGAGGTGTACCTGTGGATGTATTTCTAGGCCTACCTTCAAACTCAGTGCCTCTTTGCTTGACATCATGGGAAAATCAAACAAAATCAGCCAGGACCCCAGAAAAACAATTGTAGACCTCCACAAGTCTGGTTCATCCTTGGGAGCAATTTCCAAATGCCTGAAGGTACCATGTTCATCTGTACAAACAATAGTACGCAAGTATAAACACCATGGGACCACGCAGTCGTCATACCGCTCTGGAAGGAGACGCGTTCTGTCTCCTAGAGATGAACGTACTTTGGTGCGAAAAGTGCAAATCAATCCCAGAACAACAGCAAAGGACCTTGTGAAGATCCCAGAGGAAACAGGTACAAAAGTATCTATATCCACAGTAAAACAAGTCCTATATCGACATAACCTGAAAGGCCGCTCAGCAAGGAAGAAGCCACTGCTCCAAAACCGCCATAAAAAAGCCAGACTACAGTTTGCAACTGCACATGGAGACAAAAATCGTACTTTTTGGAGAAATGTCCTCTGGTCTAATGAAACAAAAATAGAACTGTTTGGCCATAAAGACCAGCGTTATGTTTGGAGGAAAACGGGGGAGGCTTAAAAGCCGAAGAACACCATCCCAACCATGAAGCGCGGGGGTGGCAGCATCATGTTTTGGGGGTGCTTTGCTGCAGGAGGGACTGGTGCACTATAAAAAAATAGATGGCATCATGAGGAGGAAAAATTATGTGGATATATTGAAGCAACATCTCAAGACATCAGTGAGGAAGTTAAAGCTTGGTCGCAAATGGGTCTTCCAAATGGACAATGGCCCCAAGCATACTTCCAAAGTTGTGGCAAAATGGCTTAAGGACAACAAAGTCAAGGTATTGGAGTGGCCATCACAAAGCCCTGACCTCAATCCTATAGACAATTTGTGGGCAGAACTGAAAAGGCGTGTGCAAGCAAGGAGGCCTACAAACCTGACTCAGTTACACCAGCACTGTCAGGAGGAATGGGCCAAAATTCACCCAACTTATTGTGGGAAGCTTGTGGAAGGCTACATGAAATGTTTGACCCAAGTTAAACAATTTAAAGGCAATGCTACCAAATACTAATTGAGTGTATGTAAACTTCTGACCCACTGGGAATGTGATGAAAGAAATAAAAGCTGAAATAAATCATTCTCTACTATTATTCTGACATTTCACATTCTTAAAATAAAGTGGTGATCCTAACTGACCTAAGACAGGGTATTTTTACTGGCATTAAATGTCAGGAATTGTGAAAAACTGAGTTTAAATGTATTTGGTTAAGGTGTATGTAAACTTCTGACTTCAACTGTAGGTCTTTCCTTGCAGCAATGGACTACACGACTGGACAATAATCAAGATTTGACAAAACTAGAGCCTGCAGAACTTGCTTTTTGGAGTGTGGTGTCAAGAAAACAGACCATCTCTTTATTACGGACAGACCTCTCCCCATCTTTATGTTTTGACCATGACAGTTTACAATCTAAGGTAACGCGAAGATATTTGGTCTCATCAACTTGTTCAACAGCCACACAATTCATTACCAGATTCAGCTGAGGTCTAGAACATAGGGAATGTGATCAAGAAAAACTCTGGCCTTATGTGTGTACCGCAAAGTCAGATAAACAGTTGCATTGACTGGGCCATGTTTAGGCACAAGAAGGATAGAAACCTAGTAAAACGGGGACGTACTATTTGACCTTGTCTGACTGGAAGTACTTTTGGATTTCCCCTTGCTACGTTTTTCCAACGTACAGTGAGGGGAAAAAAGTATTTGATCCCCTGCTGATTTTGTACGTTTGCCCACTGACAAAGAAATGATCAGTCTATAATTTTAATGGTAGGTTTATTTGAACAGTGAGAGACAGAATAACAACAAAAAAATCCAGAAAAACGCATGTCAAAAATGTTATAAATTGATTTGCATTTTAATGAGGGAAATAAGTATTTGACCCCTCTGCAAAACATGACTTAGTACTTGGTGGCAAAACCCTTGTTGGCAATCACAGAGGTCAGACGTTTCTTGTAGTTGGCCACCAGGTTTGCACACATCTCAGGAGGGATTTTGTCACACTCCTCTTTGCAGATCTTCTCCAAGTCATTAAGGTTTCGAGGCTGACGTTTGGCAACTCAAACCTTCAGCTCCATCAAATCAAATGTATTTATATAGCCCTTCTTACATCAGCTGATATCTCAAAGTGCTGTACAGAAACCCAGCCTAAAACCCCAAACAGCAAGCAATACAGGTGTAGAAGCACGGTGGCTAGGAAAAACTCCCTAGAAAGGCCAAAACCTTGGAAGAAACCTATAGAGGAACCAGGCTATGAGGTGTGGCCAGTCCTCTTCTGGCTGTGCCGGGTGGAGATTATAACAGCACATGGCCAAGATGTTCAAATGTTCATAAATGACCAGCATGGTCAAATAATAATAATCATAGTAGTTGTCGAGGGTGCAACAAGTCAGTAACACAAGAGTAAGTGTCAGTTGGCTTTTTCATAGCCGATCTTTGAGAGTATCTCTACCGCTCCTGCTGTCTCTAGAGAGTTGAAAACAGCAGGTCTGGGACAGGTAGGACGTCCAGTGAACAGGTCAGGGTTCCAGCAGATCTGGGACAGCAGGTCTGGGACAGGTAGCACGTCCGGTGAACAGGTCAGGGTTCCATAGCTGCAGGCAGAACAGTTGGAACTGGAGCAGCAGCACGGCCAGGTGAACTGGGGACAGCAAGGAGTCATCAAGCCAGGTAGTCCTGAGGCATGGTCCTAGGGCTCAGGTCCTCCCAGAGAGAGAGAGAGAGAGAGAGAGAATTAGAGAGAGCATATTTCAATTCACACAGGACACCGGAAAAGACAAGAGAAATACTCCAGATGTGACAGACTGACCCTAGCCCCCCGACACAAACTACTGCAGCATAAATACTGGAGGCTGAGACAGGAGGGGTCAGGAGACACTGTGGTCCCATCTGATGAAACCCCCGGACAGGGCCAAACAGGTAGGATATAACCCCACCCACTTTGCCAAAGCACAGCCCCCACACCACTGGAGGGATATCTCCAACCACCAACATACCATCCCGGGACAAGGCCGAGTATAGCCCACAAAGATCTCCGCCACGGCACAACCCAAGGGGGGGGGCCAACCCAGACAGGATGACCACGTCAGTGACTCAACCCACTCAAGTGACGCACCCCTCCCAGGGACGGCATGGAAGAACACCAGTAAGCCAGTGACTCAGCCCCTGTAATAGGGGTAGAGGCAGAGAATCCCAGTGGAAAGAGGGCAAACCGGCCAGGCAGAGACAGCAAGGGCGGTTCGTTGCTCCAGCCTTTCTGTTCACCTTCACACCCCTGGGCCAGACTACACTTAATCATAGGACCTACTGAAGAGATGTGTCTTCAGTAAAGACTTAAAGGTTGAGACTGAGTCTGCGTCTCTCACATGGGTAGGCAGACTATTCCATAAAAATTGAGCTCTATAGGAGAAAGCCCTGCCTCCAGCTGTTTGCTTAGAAATTCTAGGAACAATTAGGAGGCCCGCGTCTTGTGACCGTAGCGTACGTGTAGGTATGTACGGCAGGACCAAATTGGAAAGATAGGTAGGAGCAAGCCCATGTAATGCTTTGTAGGTTAGCAGTAAAACCTTGAAATCAGCCCTTGCCTTAACAGGAATCCAGTGTAGGGAGGCTAGCACTGGAGTAATATGATCAAATTTTTTGGTTCTAGTCAGGATTCTAGGAGCCATATTAAGCACTAACTGAAGTTTATTTAGTGCTTTATCCGGGTAGCCGGAAAGTTGAGCATTGCAGTAGTCCAACCTAGAAGTAACAAAGCGTCATTTTTGGACAGAAATGTTCTGATTTTTGCAATGTTACGTAGATGGAAAAAAGCTGTCCTTGAAACAGTCTTGATATGTTCTTCAAAAGAGAGATCAGGGTCCAGAGTAACGCCGAGGTCCTTCACAGTTTTATTTGAGACGACTGTACAACCATCCAGATTAATTGTCAGATTCAACAGAAGATCTCTTTGTTTCTTGGGACCTCGAACAAGCATCTCTGTTTTGTCTGAGTTTAAAAGTAGAAAGTTTGCAGCCATCCACTTCCTTATGTCTGAAACACAGGCTTCTAGCGAGGGCAATTTTGGGGCTTCACCATGTTTCATTGAAATGTACAGCTGTGTGTCATCCGCATAGCAGTGAAATTTAACATGTTTTCGAATGACATCCCCAAGAGGTAAAATATACAGTGAAAACAATAGCGGTCCTAAAACGGAACCTTGAGGAACACCGAAATGTACAGTTGATTTTTCAGAGGACAAACCATTCACAGAGACAAACTGATATCTTTCCGACAGATAAGATCTAAACCAGGCCAGAACTTGTCCATGTAGACCAATTTGGGTTTCCAATCTCTCCAAAAGAATGTGGTGATCGATGGTATCAAAAGCAGCACTAAGATCTAGAAGCACGTGGACAGATGCAGAGCCTCGGTCTGATGTCATTAAAAGGTCATTTACCACCTTCACAAGTGCAGTCTCAGTTTGACGGTGTGGATGGTGTTCTTGGGGTCATAGGCAGCATTCCTCCTCCTCCAAACACGGCGAGTTGAGTTGATGCCAAAGAGCTCCATTTTGGTCTCATCTGACCACAACACTTTCACCCAGTTGTCCTCTGAATCATTCAGATGTTCATTGGCAAACTTCAGATGGGCATGTATATGTGCTTTCTTGAGCAGGGGACCTTGCGAGCGCTGCAGGATTTCAGTCCTTCACGGCATAGTGTGTTACCAATTGTTTTCTTGGTGACTATGGTCCCAGCTGCCTTGAGATCATTGACAAGATCCTCCCGTGTCGTTCTGGGCTGATTCCTCACCGTTCTCATGATCATTGCAACTCCACAAGGTGAGATCTTGCATGGAGCCCCAGGCCGAGGGAGATTGACAGTTCTTTTGTTTCTTCCATTTGCGAATAATCGCATCAAATGTTGTCACCTTCTCACCAAGCTGCTTGGCGATGGTCTTGTAGCCCATTCCAGCCTTGTGTAGGTCTACAATCTTGTCCCTGACATCCTTGGAGAGCTCTTTGGTCTTGGCCATGGTGGAGAGTTTGGAATCTGATTGATTGATTGCTTCTGTGGACAGGTGTCTTTTATACAAGTAACAAACTGAGATTAGGAGCACTCATTTAGTGTGCTCCTAATCTCAGCTCGTTACCTGTATAAAAGACACCTGGGAGCCAGAAATCTTCTGATTGAGAGGGGGTCAAATACTTATTTCCCTCAATAAAATGCAAATCAATTTATAACGTTTTTGACATGCCATTAAAATTATAGACTGATCATTTCTTTGTCAGTGGACAAACGTACAAAATCAGCAGGGGATCAAATACTTTTTTCCCTCACTGTATGCCCTATTGAACACATTGTTGTGATTACCCAAACACCTGCAGAGCCTGTTGTCCAGAGATGAGGGATGTAGAGGGATGTAATATGAGTGCTGAGAGAGAGTGAAACTGACCACGTACCCTTTGTGTGTCCACAGGAGGAGTGCTTCCTCAACCTAGAGGCGCCCATCGCTAGAGTCTGCGGCTACGACACTCCCTTTCCCCACATCTTCGAACCCTTCTACATCCCAGACAAGTGGAAATGCTTTGATGCTATCAAGAAGTTGATCAGCTACTGATCTCCAACTACTGATCCCCAGGTGAGTACCACGTTGGAAGTTGATGTCTGTCCTCTGGGGTTTGTAGTTTTTAACTGTGCAGCTTTTTGAACCCACCCCCCCCCCCCCGCCAAAAATAAATCCGATCAAAAATCAAGATCATATGTTCGCCTCCAACCACTTTTTAACATGGATTGATAAAGAACAATGAAGATTATATCAGAAGCCTTATCAGGTATGCATTCAGGAGTCGCAATGTTCTAGAACGTTGCCAATAGAAATGTATTTTGTAGAGCTGACATGATTCCATATTTGACATGACTGAGGAACACGCCTGTTCTGCATTTTGTATTTCTATCTGAAATATGAAACATTACACCCCACTGAACGCAATCCTGATCTCTGTGCTCCTTGCAATTGTCCTCAAACATCGCACTATGGCTGACTGACAACCCATTTAGATTTAATGATTATGGTTCATGTCTCCGATTTAACTTGTGTAGCTCCATGCTGTTATTTTATAGTTTGTGTATAGCAAATGATTATCTTTACTTGTGGCAGAATTTATGAGTAATTCACTTTGAAATGGAGAGCGCTGTTGTCATTCGCCTCGATCGGCTGTGTTTAATCTTTTTTTAATTGCCTGTGTCGTTTTGAGCACCATGTTGTAAAAACGAGCCTGGAAAGAAGTCAATAAAGGGATGGTAAATTGAATTCTACAGGAGTCAACCCCCGCTTTTCTTTCACTCTCTCTCCCTCTGCTATGTCAAGTAAGATATCTGGACTGACGTACTGAACCTTTCTCTTCTCATTATTCTTCCCAGAGCCACCTCTCGGAGGACCTAGACTCCGAGCTCTCTCTCGCCATTGTTCTCACCAATGGACATCATGCAGAAAAATACACTTTGCCGGCCATCCAATCAGGAAGCAGCATCCAGACGGAGCTCTTCGCCCTCCCTGTGCAAGCACAGACTGTTACTTCTGGTTTAGTGAACGTTTTCTGTAAATGGGGAATAGGTGTCCTCTTGGTCGTCTCTCGTACGTTTTCTAGCTTCCATGGTAAATCAGATCCACACAGACAGTTTCACAAACACTAGTGTGAGTACCAGTAAGTGTTATTCTATAGGAACTCTGACTGTTAGAATAGTTGAATGTGTGTCTGCCTCAGTCTTCCCCGTTTAATTTTACTCTTTGAATGACTCTTTGCCTTTCTAATCTTAGTTTTGTTTGACATCAAGTTGACTGTACTAAAAATAATGGACCTGTGGATTTTTATGAAAATAAAGTAATTGACCTTCGGCCTCATTATATTTGACAGTTCTTTTAAAGGGGCAATCTGAAGTAACTACATCCATTTTTTTTTTTACTTAGAAATTAATGATATGTACCCATTTGATTCTTGAAGAATATATCATATAAATGTCTCATGAGTTCAACTGTCATAACCCATCAACACCCACAGTATAAGCTTATTTTACTCCAATGTTTGTAAACACAGTCAATGTAAACAAACACTGTATAGACTCAACATGGTTACTACAATTTTTATATAATGGATGGTCAGTCCATCTGGGTTGTGCTCATTAGGGCAAAGTCCAAATAGTCCCTCCCTGTTTCAATCCACGTTCTTACACTTGGTGCCTAATGAACACGACCCTGATAAATGATAGGAAACATGAGTGCGGCGGATTGAACACAGAAAAGGATGACGGAATCAGGTCCCGGGACAAAGTGTGTGTCACCACATGTTCTCTCCAATGCCTTCAAGTACCCTATAAATCACCCTCTCTGATGTCCCAACCCTCCAGCCAGATGCACACATGAAAAGAGACCTTAAAAAGACTCCTAGGGCGCGTAGACAGCCTGATCCACTTTAATCAACATACCACAGCTCAGACCCTGAGACTAGAGATGAGCTTTAATGGGGCTTCAAGGAGGCCTATGTGATTTTGAAGGTGGATCAGTCTCACAGATAGAGCTAGGCATCGTTATTACGGCATCTAAACTCAGCAAAAAAGAAATGTCCCTTTTTCAGGACCCTGTCTTTCAAAGATAATTCGTAAAATCCAAATAACTTCACAGATCTTCATTGTAAAGGGTTTAAACACTGTTTCCCATGCTTGTTCAATGAACCATAAGCAATTAATGAACATGCACCTGTGGAACGGTCGTTAAGACACTAACAGCTTGCAGATGGTAGGCAATTAAGGTCACCGTTATGAAAACTTAGGATACTAAAGAGGCCTTTCTTCTGACTATGAAAAACACCAAAAGAAAGATGCCCAGGGTCCCTGCTCATCTGCGTGAACGTGCCATAGGCATGCTGCAAGGAGGCATGAGGACTGCAGATGTGGCCAGGGCAACAGGGAGACAGGACGGACAGCTGATCATCCTCGCAATGGCAGACCACGTATAACAACACCTGGGGTAACAGGATCGGTACATCTGAACATCACACCTGCGGGACAGGTACAAGACTGCCCGAGTTACTGGGAACGCCCAATCCCTCCATCAGTGCTCAGACTGTCCGCAATAGGCTGAGAGGCTGGACTGAGGGCTTGTAGGCCTGTTGTAAGGCAGGTCCTCACCAGACATCACCGGCAGTAACGTCGCCTATGGGCACAAACCCACCGTCGCTGGACCAGACAGGACTGGCAAAAAGTGCTCTTCACTGATGAGTCCTGGTTTTGTCTCACCAGGGGTGATGGTCGGATTCGCGTTTATCGTTGAAGGATTGAGCGTTACACCGAGCCTGTACTCTGGAGCGGGATCGATTTGGAGGTGGAGGGTCCGTCATGGTCTGGGGTGGAGTCACAGCATCATCGGACTGAGCTTGTTGTCATTGCAGGGAAGACATCCTCCTCCCTCGTGGTACCCTTCCTGCAGGCTCATCCTGACATGACCCTCCGGCATGACAATGCCACCAGCCATACTGCTCGTTCTGTGCGTGACTTCCTGCAAGACAGGAATGTCAGTGTTCTGCCATTACCAGCGAAGAACCCGGATCTCAATCCCATTGACCACGTCTGGGACCTGTTGGATCGGAGGGTGAGGGCTAGGGCCATTCCCCCCAGAAATGTCCGGGAACTTGCAGGTGCCTTGGTAGAAGAGTGGGGTAACATCTCACAGCAAGAACTGGCAAATCTGGTGCAGTCCATGAGGAGGAGATGCACTGCAGTACATAATGCAGCTGGTGGCCACACCAGATACTAACTGTTACTTTAATTTTGACCCCCCCCCCCCTTTGTTCAGGGACACATTCCATTTCTGTTAGTCACATGTCTGTGGAACTTGTTCAGTTTGTCTCAGTTGTTGAATCTTATGTTCATACAAATATTTACACGTTAAGTTTGCTGAAAATGAACGCAGTTGACAGTGAGAGGGTGTTTAGATGAAATATTACCGAATCCCATAACTTTTAGGTGTTCCTACAAAGTACCCTGAGAATCTGTAACTGCAAACATAGGTGTTCAGAGTCACTCACACACACACACACACACACACAGAGACTAGTGTACAGTTAACTCCCATGCAGTCCGAGTATTCAGCCTTTCTATCTATTTTCCCTTATTAGGGTGCATGTTGCAACAGCACCTCACCTTGCAGCATATTTCACTTTGGGCCTCCAGTGCTCATTTGTCTCACCCACAGAGTAATACGATCTGAAAGAGCTCAGGCCTCATTCATGAAACTACACTGAACAAAAATATTAATGGAACATGTAAAGTGTTAATGACATGTATCATGATCTGAATTAAAATATCCCAGAAATGTTCCATATGCACCAAAAGCTTATTTCTCTCAAATTTAGTGCAGAAATTTGTTTACATTCCTGTTTGTGTTCATTTCTCCTTTGCCAAGATAATCCATCCACCTGACCAAGAAGCTGATTAAACAGCATGATCATACACAGGTGCACCTTGTGCTGGGGACAATATAAGGCCACTCTCGGGCACAAGCTACCGAAAACTAACACAATTGCATTTTATCAATGTCAATGCCATTCATCTGATGCCATCACCACCTGGTTCAGCATGATCATGCACGGCCCCATATTGCAAAGATCTGTACGCAATTCCTGGTAGCTGAAAATGTCCCAGTTCTTCCATGGCCTGCATACTCACCAGACATGTCACCCATTGAGCACGTTTGGGATGCTCTGGATCGACGTGTACAACAGCATGTTCCAGCCATTGAAGAAGAATGGGACAACATTCCACAGGCCACAATCAACAGCCTGATCAACTCCATGCAAAGGAGATGTTGCGCTGCATGAAACAAATGGTGGTCACACCAGATACTGACTAGTTTTCTGATCTACACCCCTACTTGTTTTTAGGTATCTGTGACCAACAGACGCATACCTGTATTCCCAGTCATGGGAATAGCCATAGATTAGACCCTAAGGAATTTATTTCAATTGACTGATTTCCTTATATGAACCCAGTAAAATCTTTGAAATTGCTGCTTGTTGCATTTATATTTTTCGTTCAGCATAATAAAATGCATAGATTGTATCTTAAATTGTGCGTACCCAATAAAGTCCATGCCACAAACTGATTCATAAATCCATGAACATGACATGAAAATGTGTGATTTATAATATGTACATACACAATGTTTTTGTATTTTTACTATTATTTTTACACTTAGGTTTAAATTGTTTCAAGTATTCAGTAAAAAATTGCAATTTAGATTGCAGTAGATACTATGTTTACAAATTACATCTTAGTTGAGAAGCAATGAAAGTGTATTAGAGGTCAGTGTGTCACTGTCTGATAGATGTTCACTAGGCTCAGGGCCAGAGTTATGGGCAGGCCTTGGGAGGCCCACTCTACCGTATCTCCTTGCCCATCCAAATAAAATATTTTAATATTGATTTGACCAAGATGTGCACTAACAAAGACGCATCAATCTCAGATAAAGTATCTGAGTGAAGGAAACAGTGCCCCTCTGTCTCAGTATGTGTAGCTAATGTAGCTGATGCTTTCTGGACAACATCAGATTACTTGGGCTACATATAGTATAGTAAGGCAGAGGGGCGCTGTCTCGTTCACTCGGATGATTTCTCCAGTGAAATTAATTTCAGCGAATTGAAAGAAAGTTGGCAGGAGCACAGTGCACTGTTCGGATGCTGGAATTATTTTTGGACAAACGTGCGAAGGTAACCTACTTTTTGAAGTGATTTGTTTGACAGTGAGATGAAAACATCATGACTGGTTGTGTTCATGCCACTTTAAAAGGTCAAATATTTGTACAGTTAAATTACAGGTCTTTACTATAAAACCCATTTAAAAAATGGAGGAGGTCCCGTGAAAGAAAACGAGCCCTATGGAAATCAAATGCCCGTCCAACTGATTCGTTCTGGCCGGCCCTGGAAAAGTTCGGAATTAATGTTTCTGTGTGTAGTTTGAAGGAACTTTTCTTCTAGCGATTGCGCAATTACTGGAATTCTATGGGAACAGCTAGCTTGATAACTGTTCCTGTAGAATTCCAGTCCTTGTGTTAAAGCCAGTTAGTATTGGCTTGCGAAATTACCTTTAACTTCCTTCATACTGGATAAAGATACAGTACGTAAAAATGGTATCCATGAAGTAGATATATGGCCTCATTGCCAAAATCCCGAACTATCCCTTTGACCCCAATAACAGGGCCAGCTTCCCCCTACACGTAAAGTATGAGCCTTTGGAAAGATTAGGGATAGAATGTGTGAAGCATCCTGAGATGATGTAAGATTTACGTTTTCGGGTGAAGAAATTTGTGTGTTTGTTAGGATTAATCATCTCAAACACTTTGCAACGATGAAACCTCTACACACGGTGACTAAGTGCATGAAGGAGTGGCCTGCTGTGGCCACGGCCAAATATACTGTACGTGGCCTCATCCTGAGGATTAATTTGCTCTCTAAGTGTAAAACTCAAACCATCGGCACGCTTTGGAGGAGAAAGGTGAATCGTACATCAAAGCAGCACTAACAAGCACTTAGCGTACAGTAATTCTTTCCTCATGGCCAGCACCATATGAGATCAAATGAAGCGGACGGAGCTGGATCTGCCTTGTTCGTATGATGCCCTGGACAGCTGGGCTTAGGAGATCTGGACACCGGGGAAGTGTCTCGTGGGCCTAATCAGAAACACAACGTGTTGGACTTTGTTCTGAAAGGACTGCGACTGCTAGTCAATATGCACTTTTGGCTTTTTCTGTGTTTTTTCGAATGTAGGCCACACATTGGAGTGACATGTTTTTGAGAGCAAATGTTTTCAATGTGTTGCTTTTCTTTGCCTGCTGTGATGTCCCATTGTTTTTTTTTTTTCAAACAAAAGCAGGTCGAACATTAGTTGAAGGACATTAGTTGAGGTATTACAGTGCCTAGGACTTATTCTAAGCAAGGCTTTGCCGAGAGCAATATATTTATTCTCTGTTGGCGATGTCTCTCACAATCACTTCAATGTAAGATGGATGGATGCCTTGACCTCTTCCGCAACCATTCAACACCACCTATCATAAAGTTATTGCGGTTCACATCAACAGGAAGCTGCGACTTTGGCTTTCAAAGGCGACCAAATAAATGGAGAAAGTAACGAACGTTGAACCATTGAGACAATGCCACTAATCACCCAGCCTCTACCAACCTCATGGTCGCTTCGCCGAGAATTCTCAGCACTCCCCGACTGCGAAACCCCTGAGAAATGTTTAAGATAAAATAACGTCTGTCATTTTGGTTAGGGCAAAAGCCAGGCTTGTAACCGCGGTGGTGAGGTGGCCACACCCTAGGGCGTGGCAGGCAGCAGAGATGACCTCTGGTTGGGAGGGTATAATAGCATCTATGCACTGACACTGTGTCATTAGGCACTATATTTACATGAAACACGAAACCACCCGGTGGAGGGCTGGTCACCGTTCAGTGTATCCCTCCACTGCAAGGGGGAAAGGATCCACTATGGTCCCTTTTCAACTCTAACTTGTGTTTACTGAGGGGGGAAACATCAAGCTTTTCATGTACAATGTCATATGACCTCTGTGTCATTGAAAATAAAAATATTGCTTATGACAAAATCCGGTGAAATTTTAACTGTCACATAAATCCTCCCTGCCTTCACCACCCCTATTCAAAGTCAAAGGACCACTGTAATATTGTATTATTACAGTGTTATTAGTCACATAATAAACACTTCAAAGTTTTGGTGAGTGTTTCAAATACATAGAAAGTTGAATTGACTAAGAAAGTCAATAAAATAGTGCATTTATTTCCGTATGTGATGCAACAGATTCTAATGAAAAAAGCACTGAAACCATGCTATCTATGGCCTCGTGAGTCATGAGGTCTGTCTTGCACCACAACTTTCATCCTCAAGAAACATGTTCACGTCTTTACACTTGATATATTCCCTCCTGTGTATTATTTATAATTAACTAGAAGCCAATTTGTCACAATTGTGACTGGTTCATAATAAATGTTGCAGAGCTAGATACTCTAGCTCAATATTGAAAGTATTCTCAAGATACAATGTGATGATCACATGTCATGTACCATTGGCATCGTTTTGATGTTGATTGATTCCCCATTTCTCGGCCTTAGTAAGATGCCTCCGTGACTGGGGGCAGGTAGCCTAGCAGTTTAACTGAAAGGTTGATGTTTCGAATCCCTGAGCCAGTTAGGTGTAAAAATCTGCCGTTCTGCCATTGAGCAAGGCACTTATCCCCCAACATCAACTGCTCCCCGGGTGCCGATGACGTCGATTAACGCACCTCTCTGATTCAGAATGGTTGGGTTAAATGCGGAAGACACATTTCAGTTGAATGCATTCAATAGTGACTAGATATACCCTTTCCCCATTGATGTTGGTGCATTCAGACAGACTACAGCTGAACCAGTGAGGAAACTCACAGATGCCAGTCCTTTCCTGTTCTGATTGGTCACAAGCTCTCAGACGTTCACACCGCATCCTCTTCCAAGACATTTTGCTGTTTTCTTCAGCTTCCTCATTCCCATTCATCCCATGATTCCTTCGATCTGTTGCAGATCCTGTTGGAACACTAAGATATTTTCTTGAGGTCAATCATTTAAACTCCAGCGTTAAATCCACACATCAGTTTCCAATGTACATCGTCTAAAGAAAGACCAATAGGCTAAGGATGTTGATCCAAGACTGAAACCTCTTGGGGTTGAATGTATTGTAAATACATTTCAACTCAGTGAAATGAGCATTGACAGGAGAAAACCCGCTAACCAGCTGTTCATCTGTTCCCCTCCAGACACAGACATGGACACACACACACACACTCTCTCATTTTCCGTGTGTTGACTGGAGTCACAGGGGACTTACTGTGTGTCCTCATCCGGATTATTTAAACTTCCATTACTTCATCAAACATATATCTGAAATCGGGGACACACACACATTGTTCTCTCAGCCCATTAGGGCACTGATGGCAGAACTTAAAGAGCAACAGAAGAGGTTCAGTGGGCACACAGGTATCCTAGCAGCAGCATACTGCTATCATCAAACCCCAACTGAATACACACACTAATAATACATACATTACACATGTCTGTCTGTCTATGTCTTTATATGTCTTTCTTTCTTTACTGTGTTCCAGTGGTGTAAAGTACTTGAGAAAAAAATACATTAAAGTAATACTGAAGTCGTACTTTACTTCACTAGTTATATTTTTGACAAGTGTTTCTTTTACTTCACTACATTCCTAAAGAAAATGAAGTACTTTTTACTTCATACATTTTCCTTGACGCCCAAAAGTACTCGTTACATTTTAAATGCTTAGTAGGACAGGAAAATTGTCCAATTCACACACTTACCAAAAGAACATCCCTGGTCATCCCTACTTACTTTGATCTGGTGGACTCAATAAACACACATGCTTTGTTTATAAATGATGTCTCTGTGTTAGGGTGTGCCACTGGCTATCAGTAAATAAAAACACTTCTTAAATTGTGCTGTCTGGTTTGCTTAATATAAGGAATTTGAAATAATTGATACTTTTACTTTTGATACTTAAGTATATTTAAAACCAAATACTTTTGGACTTTTACTCAAGTCATTTTCTTATAAGGTATCTTTACTTTTACTCCAGTATGACAATTGGGTACTTTTTCCACCACTGCTGTGTTCTTCCTTTCTTGAGTTATAGTCCGTTTGCATGTTGTCCTGTAATGCCCGGCTGACGGGGATAATGAATGGTTGCTAGGGGGACTCAAAAACACTTTCAGGTCAGTTGGCTTGGCTGACCGTTTGACGGTGTGATTGTTTTTCTAATAATGACATCCTGTTTGAGACAGAGGGCAGCTCAGTCTCATGACGTAAGTGGCACTAATTTGTGTGGCAATGAAATAATTTCCAGCTCTAATTGAGGGACACTTGCATGTCGTGCTCCACACTTTCCCACTTAAGCCCCATGGCAAACAAGAAATGTGAGGTTTCCAACAGTCGCTCTGAAGTAGTGAGGAGAGAGAGTGTGTGTGTGTGTGTGTAACATCTTTCTACACCAAGGACAAGCTTTTAAATGTTTAGCTTTGCCTGGAACGAGCATTGTGTATGAAAGCTGATACAATAGAAATGCCTACCATCTGTGCAGGACTGAGAAGGCAACATAGTGTTTGAAAAGGTTTAGCCAGAAGCACCAGCACTGGTTTGACCGTGTAAACACAAACTCATGCTTTTAGTGAGTAAACAAACTTTTCAAGAAGTTTTGGGAAACTGGTCATAATAAAGTCAGACTGAGCAGCATTACTCTCTGTGGCCTATGATACGAAATACACCATAGACCTAGGACTAGGAGTGAGGCATTACAGTGTACATTTTAGGACATACCTGTGTAGTGTGTGGAGTGTGGTCATAGCTGGTGTGTGTATTGTGTGTGCAGTTTGTGTTCAGACTAGCTGTGTTTACTTACTTACTTAATCCATCTCATTCCTGAAGGAACATAAGGCATGTACTAAAGTTTTCTAACGTTGCCGGTCTTGGGCTGCTTTCTTTACCTCAGGCCATGACAAGTGGATCTTCTTCAGTTCTGAGTCTACACCTGCGCCAGGTCATTGTTGGACGTCCTCTTCTTCGCTTTCCTTGTGGATTCCGTGTGACCAACCCATCTCCACTTCCGCTCTTTTATGGTGCTCGAGGCAGGCTTCTTCCACAGGTCTATATTAGAGATCCACTCAGGCCACCATTTGCGCTGAGGTTTGTCTGAGGCAGGAGTTGATAAAGTCCTGTAGCTTGTGTTTTAGGCTCTTGATCGGAGCAGCATGTTTAGTGTACAGTCAATGTTGATCCCTCTCCAGCAGTCTGGAGTGTACAGTTGAAGTCGGAAGTTTACATACACTTAGGTTGGAGTCATTAAAACTCGTTTTTCAACCACTCCACAAATGTATTGTTAACAAACTATAGTTTTGGCAAGTCGGTTGCATGACACAGGTCATTTTTCCAACAATTGTTTACAGACAGATTATTTCACTTATAATTCACTGTATCACAATTCCAGTGGGTCAGAAGATTACATACACTAAGTTGACTGTGCCTTTAAACAGCTTGGAAAATGCCAGAAAATGATGTCATCACTTTAGAAGCTTCTGATAGGCTAATTTACATAATTTGAGTCAATTGGAGGTGTACCTGTGGATGTATTTCAAGGCCTTCCTCCAAACTCAGTGCCTCTTTGCTTGACATCATGGGAAAATCAAAAGAAATCAGCCAAGACCTCAGGAAAAAATTGCAGACCTCCACAAGTCTGGTTCATCCTTGCGAGCAATTTCCAAATGCCTAAAGGTACCACGTTCATCTGTACAAACAATAGTACGCAGGTATAAACACCATGGGACCACACAGTCGTCATACCGCTCAGGGAAGAAGACGAGTTCTGTCTCCTAGAGATGAACGTACTTTTGTGCGAAAAGTGCAAATCAATCCCAGAACAACAGCAAAGGACCTTGTGAAGATGCTGGAGGAAACAGGTACAAAAGTATCTATATCCACAGTAAAATGAGTCCTATATCGACTTAACCTGAAAGGCCGCTCAGCAAGGAAGAGGCCACTGCTCCAAAACCGCCATAAAAAAGCCAGACTACAGTTTGCAACTGCTCATGGAGACAAAGATCGTACTTTTTGGAGAAATGTTTGGTCTGATGAAACAAAAATAGAACTGTTTGGCCATAATGACCATCATTATGTTTGGAGGAAAAAGGGGGAGGCTTGCAAGCTGAAGAACACCATCCCAACCGTGAAGCACGGGGGTACAGCATCATCTTGTGGGGGTGCTTTGCTATAGGAGGGACTGGTGCACTTCACAAAATAGATGGCACCATGAGGAAGAAAATGATGTGGATATATTGAAGCGACACATTTAAGTCATTTAGCAGACGCTCTTATCCAGACCTCAACAACACCTCAAGACATCAGTTAGGAAGTTAAAGCTTGGTCGCAAATGGGTCTTCCAAATGGACAATGACCCCAAGCATACTTCCAAAGTTGTGGCAAAATGGCTTAAGGACAACAAAGTCAAGGTATTGGAGTGACCATCACAAAGCCCTGACCTCAATCCCATAGACAATTTGTGGGCAGAACTGGAAAAGCGTGTGTGCGAGCAAGGAGGCCTACAAACGTGACTCAGTTACACCAGCTCTGTCAGGAGGAGTGGGCCAAAATTCACCCAACGTATTGTGGGAAGCTTGTGGAAGGCTATCCGAAACGTTTGATCCAAGTTAAACATTTTAAAGTCAATGCTACCAAATACTTATTGAGTGTATGTAACTTCTGACCCACTGGGAATGTGATGAAAGAAATAAAAGCTGAAATAAATCATTCTTTCTACTATTGTTCTGACATTTCACATTCTTAAAATAAAGTGGTGATCCTAACTGACCTAAGACAGGGAATTCTTACTAGGATTAAATGTCAAGAATTGTGGAAATGGAGTTTAAATGTCGTTGGCTAAGGTGTATGTAAACTTCCGACAGAACAAGCCTTGCAAAGTGTGTGTAGTGTGTGTATTGTGTAGCGAGAGCATCAGTGTTCAGCATATGGTCAGTGTTGATGCACTCCAGCAGTCTGCGTCAGAGGTGTTAAGGGTGGCCAAGTGGAGGTTAGAGGTCAAGTGAAGCAGTCAGATGTTGTGAGATGTTGACGAGAAAATGGAGGAGGAAGGCTATCTCATCTCCTTCCAAGCTTTGATGTCCATCTGCAGCCATGCTCACTGGGATTGTTTTAATTTAAACCCAAAGTCATCTGAATATGATTGATATGCACAGATGTACACTGAACAAAAATATAAACGCAACATGTGAAGTGCTGGTCCCATGTTTCCTGACCTGAAATAAAAGATCTCAGACATTTACCATATACACAATCAGCTTATTTCTCTCAAATTTTGTCCACAAATTTGGTTACATCCTTGTTAGTGAGCTTTTCTCCTTTGCCAAGATAATCCATCCGCCTGATCAAGAAGCTGATTAAACAGCATGATCATTACACAGGTGCACCTTGTGCTGGTGACAATAAAATGCCTCTGAAATGTGCCAACGCCACTCCTGCATTGTCTTGGCTGTGTGCTTGGGGTCATTGTCCTGTTGGAAGGTGAAGGTGAACCTTCGCCCCAGTCTGAATTCCAAGCGGATTGTCATTTGCCTTTTACTGAGGAGTGGCTTCCGTCAGGCCACTATAGCATAAAGGCCTGTTTGGTGTAGTGCTGCAGAGATGGTTGTCCTTCTGGAAGGTTATCCCATCTCTACAGAGGAACTCTAGAGCTCTGTCAGAGTGACCATCGGGTTCTTGGTCACCTCCCTGAGCAAGCCCCTTTCCCCCGATTGCTCAGTTTGGACAGATGGCCAGCTCTAGGAAGAGTCTTGGTGGTTCCAAACTTCTTCCATTTAAGTATGATGGAGGCCACTGTGTTCTTGGGGAGCTTCAATGCTGCAGACATTTTTTGGTACCCTTTCCCAGATCTGTGCCTCGACACAATCCTGTCTCCGAGCTCTACGGACAATTCCTTCAACGTCATGGCTTGATTTTTGCTCTGACATGCACCTTGAACTGTGGGACCTTATATAGACAGGTGTGTGTGCCTTTCCAAATCATGTCCAACCAATTGAATTTACCACAGGTGGACTCCAATCAAGTTCTGGAAACCTCTCAAGGGTGATCAATGGAAACAGGATGCACCTGAGCTCAATTTCGAGTCTCATAGCAAAGGGTCTGAATACTTATGTAAATAAGCTTTTTAATACATTTCAAAAAATTCTAAAAACCTGTTTTCACTTTGTCATTATGGGGTATTGTGTGTAAATTGCTGAGGATTAGATTGCTATGGATTTTTATATTTTTTTATCAATTTTGAATACTATGTAACAAAATGTGGAAAAAGTCAAGGGGTTTGAATACTTTCCGAAGGCACTGTATTTTTTATTCTGTTTAACCCTATACCAAATCACCCTACATATGCATTCAAAAAAGTATTTCTTTGTTCTCAATCTGCTTCTACGCTTTTGTCACATATTCTCACCACTGCAGAACATTGCCAGTTTAGGCTTGTGGCATGAGGCTTGTATTCTCCTGCCACTGGCTTATGTACTTTCACTTTTCAAACACTGTTATAAACACAGACCACTTGATCCTCTCCCAATCCACAGATCTGTCAGACTTACTGATCACGGCGCTGAAGGATCCAAAGGAACGTGATTTCTGCGAGGAGAATAGAGAGGGATGAGTTATCTGAGGTCAGGGAAGGAGAGAAATGTGTGAACAGTCAAAACATTCCACTTTCCTGGGGACTGAGACACACAGACACTCGAATCAGATACTGGCAGACACAGAGTTACCAAATACAGCTGGGAATGATGGGAACTGATTGACCCAAGAAAAGACTGGAGATTTGTGCTGGAGGGAAGAATTACATTATCACCCCCTGCCAATATCCACACAGGGAACTTCTTTTAGAAAAACTTTAGAGGCTTAACTTTAGAGACTCTGAGAAGGCACAGATAGTGAGTAAATATGACATATTTGCAGGGGGACAAATACAGCTGTTGTTTGGATGATAAGACATGTACATGTTTGTTGCCATAAGTAAGGGATCATCCTAGATTTGACAAAGAAATCAAATCAAGGTCAGGGAGAGGTCTGTCAGTAGACTGTGTGGAAATCAGTTTAAGAAATCAATGCCAGCTGGACAACCCTCAAAATACAGATCCATCTATATGAGAATATAACATTATAACGCACTGAATGGTCACGATACTATCAACAACGTTTTCTTTGACAAAGATTCTCATAGTAATGACAATGCATTGCAAAGATCTTTCACATACAAATGGAAATGAAGACACAATGCATGGGAAACTCAGTGACAGTATGAGACAGGAATGTAACACACTAGTACAGTATGTGCAGTATTACGTCAGGGACATTGTCTTCGAATAGTGTCACACATGTAAACGAGTTGGCCAGAGGCTCCTGTGATGTTTCACATCAATTCTGAACCTTTCTAATCGCATACTATCTACAGATAGTAAATTAAAGATTAATATTTTTACTAAGAGTGTTATTAAATTGTTGATTGATTGACTATGGCTTTCCAAACCTCCCAACAGTGCTATTTGTAAGATTAGTTTCAGGTAAATGTTATGATTTTTCAGCGTCCCCTGAACTTGTGACCAGACACAAGCTACATAGAGGAAACACCAGAATAAGTGATCTACTGTAATGATTCTGTATTTTCGCAGCAAAATCTGCAGATCTGAGATGGTTGTATGCCGTATATACATAACATTCTGTTGGTGGCAAGAATTTTGTTGAAAAACGATTTGAATGAAGCGTTGTTTTGTGTTACAGAATATTGAGAAACTCTTCCCAGCTATTTTGCAACCTGTATGGCGCCGCTGACAACATTTTGGTCCTGAAACTGGTATATTTTGTCAATTTTTGTCTTTAATAAAAGGCAGACAAACAAGTTTCCTACCTTCTCCCCCTTCCACATGTCTCTTCCATTTTCATGGTAATGCTGCAATCAGTTGGTTGTAATTTTGGATAGAGAAAAAATGTCCATATGTTTTTGTTAACTGCACGTGTGACATACACGTGCCTTCAGAAAGTATTCATACCCCTTGATTTATTCCACATTTTGTTGTGTGTCAGCCTGCATTCAAAATGGATTAAATAGATTTTTACACACAGTACCCCATAATAACAAAGTGAAAACATGTTTTTAGAATTTTTTGAACATTTATTGAAAATGAAAGGCTGAAATATCTAATTCACATAAGTATTCATACCCCTGAGTGAATACTTTATAAAAAAAACAACCTTTGGCAGCGATTACAGCTGTGAATCTTTCTGGGTGAGTCTCTAAGAGCTTTCCACACCTGGATTGTGCAATATTTGCCCATTATTCTATTCAACATTCTTCAAGCTGTGTCAAATTGGTTGTTGATCATTGCTGAAAAAAACATTTTGAGGTCTTGCCATATATTTTCAAGTAGATTTACTCAAAACTGTAGCTCTGCCACTAAGGAACATTCAATGTCTTTCTTCATAAGCAACTCAGTGTAGATTTAGTCTTATGTTTTAGGTTATTGTCCTGCTGAAAGGTGAATTCATTTCTATGTGTCTGGTGGAAAGCTGGCTGAACCAGGTTTATATCTAGGATTTTTATCCTGAATAACTCCCCAGTCCTTAACGATTTCAAGCATACCCATAACATGATGCAGCCACCACTATACTTGCAAATATGGAGAGTGGTACCCAGTAATGTGTTGTATTGGATTTGCCCCAAACATAACACTTTGTATTCAGGATAAAAAGTGAATTGCTTTGCCAAATATTTAGCAGTATTACTTTAGTACTTGTTGCAAACAGGATGCATGTTTTGGAATATTTTTATTCTGTACAGGCTTCCTTCTTTTCCCTCTGTCAATTAGGTTAGTATTGTGGAGTAACTAAAATGTTGTTGATCCATTTGGGGCAGCAGGTAGCCTAGTGGTTAGAGTGTTGGGCCAGTAACCAAGAAGTTGCTGGATCAAGTCCCTGAGCTGACAAGGTAAAAATATGTCTTGCTGCCCCTGAACAAGGTAGTTAACCTTGTTCCCCGGTAGGCCGTCATTTTAAATAAAAATTTGTTCTTAACTGATTTGCCTAGTTAAATAAAAAAAATCCTCAGTTTTCTCTTCTCACACCCATTAAACTCTGTAACTGTTTTAAAGTCATCATTGGCCTCATAGTGAAATCCTTGAACGGTTTCCTTCCTCTCCGGCAACTGAGGACGCCTATATCTTTGTAGTTACTGGGTGTATTGAGTGTAATTAATAACTTCACTATGCTAAAAGGGATATTTAATCTCTGCTTTCTTATTTTTACCCATTTTCCAATAGGTGCCCTTCTTTGCGAGGCATTGGGAAACCTCCCTGGTCTTTGTGGTTGATTCTGTGTTTGAAATCCACTGCTTGACTAAGGGACCTTACAGGTAATTGTATTTGTGGGGTACAGAGATGAGGTAGTCATTCAAAAATCATGTTAAAAACTATTATTGCACACAAAATATGTCCATGCAACTTATGTGACTTGTTAATTTTCACTGACTCAGGACATTTCAGCTTTAGATATTTTATGAATTAGTCAAAATTTCCTAAAACATAATTCCACTTTCAAATTATGGGGTATTGTGTGTAGGCCAGTGACACAAAATCTCAATTTAAACAATTTTAAATTCAGGCTGTAACACGGCAAAATGTGGAATAAGTCAAGGGGTGTGAACACTTCATAAAAGGCACAGCACTTGTCTTGTTTTAGAAAAGGCGATACAGTGCCTTTAAGAAGTATTCACACCCCTTGACTTGTTCTACCATAAAACAGTTACAGAGTTTGGCTGTGATAGAAGGGCTGTGGTAGAAGAAAACTGAGGATGGCTCAACAACATTGTAGTTACTCTACAATACTAACCTAAATGACAGAATGATAAGAAGGAAGCATGTACAGAATAAAAATATTCCAAAACATGCATCCTGTTTGCAACAAGGCAGTAAAGTACATTTTCAAAAAATGTGGAAATTAACTTCATATCCTGAATACAAAGTGTTATGTTTGGGCAAATCCAACACAACATAGTACCTCTTTTCATATTTTTAAGTATGGTGGTGGCTAGATCATGTTATGGGTATGCTTGTCATTGGCATGGACTAGGGAGTTTTTTGGGTGGATAAAAATAAACAAAATAGAGCTAAGCATAAGCAAAATTCTAAAGTAAAACCAGATTCAGCCTGCTTTCCAACAGACACTGGGAGACAAATTCACCTTTCGTCAGGACAATAACCTAAAACACAAGACCAAATGTACACTGGAGTTGCTTACCAATATGACATTGAATAATCCTGATTGGCCTAAATTGGCTTAAAAATCTATGCCAAGACTGTCTGTCTAACAATGTTCAACAACCATCTTGACAGTTTGAAGAATTTTTCAAAGAATAATAAATAATACATATTGTACAATCCAGGAGTGCAAAGCTCTTAGAGACTTACCCAGAAATACTTTCATCTGTAATTGCTGTCAAAGGGGATTCTAACATGTATTGACTCAGGGGTGTGAATACTTATGTATATTCGATATTTGTGTACTTGATTTTCAATAAATGTGCAAAAATGTCTAAAAACATGTTTTCACTTTTGCCCCGATTCCGACCCGAGTTAAGCATGTGTAAAAGGAACGCAATTCCCTTTTCATGCCCTTTTCTCTATATACGTATTCTCACCCTGAATTTAAGCATGAGAATAGCATACTATTCTCCCACTATTCATTTGTGGTGGAGAACTAAGAAATGAAGGAATGGTGGAGGTGTGTCTACATATAAGCCATATTCTGACCTTGACTTAATTCCACCACCTTAGCGCAGCCAAGACAGAAAGATAAACGCGGTCAGTGACCCACTAAAACAAAACTTCCCCCTCAAGAGTCTGAGCCTGTCTGGCAGGGTTGGTCCTGCAAAGCCAAAGCTCCTGGATGGGTGCGCATAATATACAAGGAATTTCTCAAAGCTGCTAAAGAGAACCTTGATGACCTTGTAGCTAACCGGTGGGAATTTCAGTGGGGAGCCCCAACCCAGGTAGTGGCAGTGCTGGCAACACTAGCTGCGGTAACCCATGGGGAGGAGGTCACACTCGGACTAACAGAAAGGGGACAAATTATTGTGGCCCTGGTGGCACAAAATAATAAAAAGTTCCGACTGCACAGAGATGCTTGGTAAAATGGTCACAATGAGGGGGACCAGTGTGTGTGGTGTATCTGAGCTCCATCAGCTAGGACATGACATTGGTTAATGAAATCTTCCCATTCTTTCTCAATTTTGCATGCCTTCTCAAACAGCTTCAACTGTATATGCCACAGGAGGTTGGTGGCACCATAATTGGGGAAGACTGGCTCGTGGTAATCGTGATGGAATAATTGGGATGGCATCAAATACTTCAAACACATGGTTTCCCGCAAAACACCAGTCTCAACGTCAACAGTGAAGAGGCGACTCCGGGATGCTGGCCTTCTAGGCAGAGTTGCAAAGAAAAAGTGATATCTCAGACTGGCCAATAAAAAGAAAAGATTACGATGGGCAAAAGAACACAAACACTGGACAAAGGAACTCTGCCTCGAAGGCCAGCATCCCGGAGTCGCATCTTCACTGTTGACGTTGAGACTGGTGTTTTTACAGGTACTATTTAATGAAGCTGCCAGTTGAGGACTTGTGAGGGGTCTCAAACTAGACACTCTCTTGCTCAGTTATGCACCGGGGTCTCCCACTCCTCTTTCTATTCTGGTTAGAGGCAGTTTGCGCTGTTCTGTGAAGGGAGTAGTACACAGTGTTGCACACGATCTTCAGTTTCTTGGCAATTTCTCGCATGGAATAGCCTTCATTTCTCAGAACAAGAATAGACTGACGAGTTTCAGAAGAAAGGTCTTTGTTTCTGGTCATTTTGAGCCTGTAATCGAACCCACAAATGCTGATGCTCCAGATACTCAACTAATCTTAAGGCCAGTTTAATTGCTTCGTTTATCAGGACAGCAATTTTCACATGTGCTAACATAATTGCAAAATGGTTTTCTAATGTTCAATTAGCCTTTTAAAATTATAAACTTCGATTAGCTAATGCAACGTGCCATTGGAACACAGGAGTGATGGTTGCTGATAATGGGCCTCTGTACGCCTATGTAGATATTCCATTAAAAATCAGCCGTTTCCAGCTACAATAGTCATTTACAACATTAACAATGTCTAACTGTATTTATGATCCATTTGATGGTATTTTAATGGACGAAAAATTTGCTTTTCTTTCAAAAACAAGGACATTTCTAAGTGACCCCAAGCTTTTGAACGGTAGTGTATATATATTTTTTTAATAACTGTATACAATACAATCGAAGAGAGGGCGTTGGAAATGCTTTTGGCAGTTAATCTGTTTCTGTTCTTTGAGTGGCACTGTGTGCTCTTTTTAAAGAGGCCCTAGGATGGACAGGGATGGTCTGCCAGTCACTGGGACGACAATCTCACTTGGGTTGGGGGGAGGTTTTAACAGGTGGAATAGTCGGGCACAGTTGGAGGTTTACAGTACCATGGCAATCCTATATGGACACTCAATCATTTAAGTACTTCTTCTTTTTTTTACAACCTCTCACTTTCGGTTATTTCAAAATGAAATAATCTCCAAAATATTGCTTTTTTTAAAACAAGCCATAGAAGGTTGGTTTTAATTTCAGTTTAATCCACCAGAAAATACAGAAAAAATATTACAACAAATATTATGGTTAAACTCAAATATACTAATTGAAAAAGATATACAAAATAAAACAAACAAAAACGGTATCATCTTTGTAAATTATATCATAAATAAGACTGGTGGAGTTGTGTCACACATGCAGCTAAGAAACATTTATGGAAAAGTCTGCTCTACTCAACATTACAACCAACTAATTGCATCATTACCACAAAAATGGAAGAGGCAAGTGGAAGGGGGAGAAAGTAAGGAACTTGTCTGTCGGCTCTGCATTAAAGACCAAAATTGGTTGAAGAAAATTGTGATGAATGAAAAAGTATACCAGTTTCATTTAAGGACCAAAACATTGACAGCTGTGCCATATATTTTGCAAAATAGTTGGGAAGATATTTTTAATGTACTGATTCCATGGCACATGGTTTAGGAACTGTTACACAAAATGACGCTGAATTCTAAAACTTGGTACTGTCCGTATGTTGCTTGTTTTTGGTCGCAGGTTTAGGAATGGCTGAAGAATTGTACCATTTACATGGAGCTAACGCTGCAACACTCACTGCTGTGTGATTTAACAAGTCATAGTCAATTGATTAATAATATAATAATACTCTTACCAAAATATGTTATCTTTAATTTACAATCTGTAGAAACTATGAGAATAGAAAGGTTCAGAACTTTTGTGAAACATCACAGCACAGTTGAAAAATATATGGCAAATAGAAATCGTGTTTGGATAATAGTAAACTGTAAAATAGTAAACTGGATAGTGTTCACAGATAGATGGGAGGGGTTGAGTAGAGCTGAAGGGTGGGACTAAAAATAACAAGATAACTAATGTAAAATATACTGTGTCCGTAAAATGTATATAGGTTCAGAACTTTTGTGAAACAGCACAGCTGAAAAATAGATGGCAAATAGAAATCAAAACTTGATGGTCTTCAGAGATATAGTGCATTCGGAAAGAATTCAGACCCCTTGACTTTTTCCACATTTTGTTAAGTTACAGCCGTATTCTAAAATGTATAAAATAGTTTCTCTTCATCAGTCTACACACAATATCCCATAATGACAAAGCAAAAACAGGTTTTAGAAATCTTGGTAAAAAAATTGAAATATGACATTTACATCTTCAAATAATATTTTAGCAGGAATCTCCTTGTGAATGATTTTGCCGAAGATTGTATCTCCGCCGGCCTGGGTAAGTATTAAGACCCTTTACTCAGCACTTTGTTGAAGCACCTTTGGCAGAGATTACAGTCTTGAGTATTCTTGGGTATGACGCTACAATTTTGGCACACCTGTATTTGTGGAATTTCTCTTTGTACTTTGCTACTGTTCGTTCATCTTTCCCTCCATCCTGACTAATTTCCTAGTCCCTGCTGCTAAAAACATCCCCACTGCATGATGCTGCCACCACCATGCTTCACCGTATGGATGGTGCCAGGTTTCCTCCAGATGTGACTCTTCGCATTCAGGCCGAAGAGTTCAATCTTGCTTTCATCAGACCAGAGAATATTGTTTCTCATGATCTGACAGTCCTTTAGGTGCCTTTTGGCAAACTCCAAGCGGGCTGTCATGAAGTAGCTTCTGTCTGGCCACTCTACCATAAAGGCCTGATTGGTGGAGAGCTGTAGAAATGGTTGTCCTTCTAGAATGTTCTCCCATCTCCACAGAGGAACTCTGGAGCTCTGTCAGAGTGACCGTTGGGTTCTTGGTCACCTCCCTGACCAAGGCCCATCTCCCCCGATTGCTCAGTTTGGCCGTGCGGACAGCTCTAGGAAGAGTCGTGGTGGTTCCAAACTTCTTCCATTTAAGAATGATGGAGGCCACTGTGTTCTTGGGGACCTTCAATGCTGCAGACATTTTTTGGTACCTTTCCCCAGATCTGTGCCTCGACACAATCCTGTCTCTGAGCTCCACAGACAATTCCTTCGACCTCGTGGCTTGGTTTTTGCTCCGACATGCACTGTCAACTGTGAGACCTTATACAGACAGGTGTGTGCCTTTCCAAATCATGTCCAATTAATTGAATTTACCACAGGTGGACTCCAATCAAGTTGTAGAAACATCTCAAGGACAATCAATGGAAACAGGATGAACCTGAGCTCAATTTCAGGTCTCATAGCAAAGGGTCTGAATACTTATGTACATTTGGTATTTCTGTTCTTGTATTTTTTATACATTTGCAAAAAACGATTAAAAATCTGTTTTCACTTTTTCATTATGGGGCATTGTGTGTAGATTAATGAGGGGGAAAAAATCTTCAATCAAGGCTGTAACGTAACAAAATGTGGAAAAAGTCAAGGGGTCTGAATACTTTCCTGAATGCACTGTAGATGGGAAGGTGTTGAGAGTAGATGAAGGATGGGATTAAAAACAAACAAAAGATAACTATTGTAAAATAAACTGTGTCAGTAAAATGTATATTGTATGTATAAGCTGGAAGTAGAAGCCCAAGTGTTGTTGTCCATTAGTTTACTCCAAATAGGGGATGGGTGGTAGGGTTAGGGAAAAAGAATAAAGGAAAATGTGTACAAAAATATATATATATTTTATGTATATATTTCTAAGAAAATATATACTGCTCAAAAAAATAAAGGGAACACTTAAACAACACAATGTAACTCCAAGTCAATCACACTTCTGTGAAATCAAACTGTCCACTTAGGAAGCAACACTGATTGACAATACATTTCACATGCTGTTGTGCAAATGGAATAGACAACAGGTGGAAATTACAGGCAATACGCAAGACACCCCCAATACAGGAGTGGTTCAGCAGGTGGTGACCACAGACCACTTCTCAGTTCCTATGCTTCCTGGCTGATGTTTTGGTCACTTTTGAATGCTGGCGGTGCTTTCACTCTAGTAGTAGCATGAGACGGAGTCTACAACCCACACAAGTGGCTCAGGTAGTGCAGCTCATCCAGGATGGCACATCAATGCGAGCTGTGGCAAGAAGGTTTGCTGTGTCTGTCAGCGTAGTGTCCAGAGCATGGAGGCGCTACCAGGAGACAGGCCAGTACATCAGGAGACGTGGAGGAGGCCGTAGGAAGGCAACAACCCAGCAGCAGGACTGCTACCTCCGCCTTTGTGCAAGGAGGAGCAGGAGGAGCACTGCCAGAGCCCTGCAAAATGACCTCCAGCAGGCCACAAATGTGCATGTGTCTGCTCAAACGGTCAGAAACAGACTCCATGAGGGTGGTATGAGGGCCTGACGTCCACAGGTGGGGGTTGTGCTTACAGCCCAACACCGTGCAGGACGTTTGGCATTTGCCAGAGAACACCAAGATTGGCAAATTCGCCACTGGCGCCCTGTGCTCTTCACAGATAAAAGCAGGTTCACATTGAGCACATGTGACAGACGTGACAGAGTCTGGAGACGCCGTGGAGAACGTTCTGATGCCTGCAACATCCTCCAGCATGACCGGTTTGGCGGTGGGTCAGTCATGGTGTGGGGTGGCATTTCTTTGGGGGGCCGCACAGCCCTCCATGTGCTCGCCAGAGGTAGCCTGACTGCCATTAGGTACCGAGATGAGATCCTCAGACCCCTTGTGAGACCATATGCTGGTGCGGTTGGCCCTGGGTTCCTCCTAATGCAAGACAATGCTAGACCTCATGTGGCTGGAGTGTGTCAGCAGTTCCTGCAAGAGGAAGGCATTGATGCTATGGACTGGCCCGCCCGTTCCCCAGACCTGAATCCAATTGAGCACATCTGGGACATCATGTCTCGCTCCATCCACCAACGCCACGTTGCACCACAGACTGTCCAGGAGTTGGCGGATGCTTTAGTCCAGGTCTAGGAGGAGATCCCTCAGGAGACCATCCGCCACCTCATCAGGAGCATGCCCAGGCGTTGTAGGGAGGTCATACAGGCACGTGGAGGCCACACACACTACTGAGCCTCATTTTGACTTGTTTTAAGGACATTACAACAAAGTTGGATCAGCCTGTAGTGTGGTTTTCCACTTTAATTTTGAGTGTGACTCCAAATCCAGACCTCCATGGGTTGATAAATTGGATTTCCATTGATTATTTTTGTGTGATTTTGTTGTCAGCACATTCAACTATGTAAAGAAAAAAGTATTTAATAAGATTATTTATTTCATTCAGATCTAGGATGTGTTGTTTAAGTGTTCCCTTTATTTTTTTGAGCAGTGTATAAACGTCCCTTTTTCAGGACCCTGTCTTTCAAAGATAATTCGTAAAAATCCAAATAACTTCACAGATCTTCATTGTAAAGGGTTTAAACACTGTTTCCCATGCTTGTTCAATGAACCACAAACAATTAATGAACATGCACCTGTGGATCGGTCGTTAAGACACTAACAGCTTACGGACAGTAGGCAATTAAGGTCACAGTTATGAAAACTTAGGACACTAAAGAGGCCTTTCTTCTGACTCTGAAAAACACCAAAAGAAAGATGCCCAGGGTCCCTGCTCATCTGCGTGAACGTGCCTTAGGCATGCTGCAAGGAGGCATGAGGACTGCAGATGTGGCCAGCACAATAAATTGTAATGTCTGTACTGTGAGACGCCTAAGACAGTGCAACAGGGAGACAGGACGGACAGCGTATCGTCCTCTCAGTGGCAGACCATGTGTAACAACACCTGCACAGGATCTGTACATCCGAACATCACACCTGCGGGACAGGATGGCAACAACAACTGCCCCAGTTCCACGAGGAACGCACAATCCCTCCATCAGTGTTCAGACTGTTCGCAATAGGCTGAGAGAGGCTGAACTGAGGGCTTGTAGGCCTGTTGTAAGGCAGGTCCTCACCAGACATCACCGGCAGTAACGTCGCCTATGGGCACAAACCCACCATCGCTGGACAAGACAGGACTGGTAAAAAGTGCTCTTCACTGACGAGTCGCGGTTTTGTCTCACCAGGGTTGATGGTCAATTTCGCGTTTATCGTTGAAAGAATGAGCGTTACGCCGAGGCCTGTACTCTGGAGCAGGATCGATTTGGAGGTGGAGGGTCTGTCATGGTCTGGGGCTGTATGTCACAGCATCATTGGACTGAGCTTGTTGTCATTGCAGGCAATCTCAACGCTGTGCATTACAGGGAAGACATCCTCCTCCCTCATGTGGTACCCATCCTGCAGGCTCATGCTGACAGGACCCTCCAGCATGACAATGCCACCAGCCATACTGCTTGTTCTGTGTGTGACTTCCTGCAAGACAGGAATGTCAGTGTTCTGCCATGGCCAGCAAAGAGCCCGGATCCCAATCCCATTGAGCATGTCTGAGACCTGTTGGATCGGAGGATGAGTGCAAGGGTCATTCCCCCCAGAAATGTCCAGGAACTTGCAGGTGCCTTGGTGGAAGAGTGGGGTAACATCTCACAGCAAGAACTGGCAAATCTGATGCACTGCAGTACTTAATGCAGCTGGTGGCCACACCAGATACTGACTGTTACTCTGATTTTGACCCCCCCTTTATTCAGGGACACATTATTCCATTTCTGTTAGTCACATGTCTGTGGAACTTGTTAAGTTTATGTCTCAGTTGTTGAATCTTATGTTCATACAATATTTACACATGTTAAGTTTGCTGAAAATAAACGCAGTTGACAGTGAGAGGACGATTATTTTTTGATGAGTTTATGATGGATTGGAAATGATGCAGACAATTACACACCACAATCTATCTGCAATATTAAAATATTAAAGCTGATCTATCCACCCCCCCCCCCCCCCCCCTTAAGGATTAGGACCTTTTTTTCAATTATTGCCTAAATTAAGATACCCAAATCTAATTGCCTGAAGCAAGGATATGCATATTCTTGGTACCATTTGAAAGGAAACACTTTGAAGTTTATGGAAATGTGAAAGGAATGTAGTAGAATAGAACATAATAGATCTGGTAAAAGATAATAAATGTATTTTTTTGTACCATCATCTTTGAAATGCAAGAGAAAAGCCATAATGTATTATTCCAGCCCAGGTGCAATTTAAATGTTGGCCACTAGATGGCAGCAGTGTATGTGCAACGTTTTAGACTGATCCAATGAACCATTGCATTTCTGTTCAAAATGTTGTATCAAGACTGCCCAAATGTGCCTAATTTGTTTATAAATAACTTTTCATGTTTAAAATTGCGCACTCTCCTCAAACAATAGCATGGGATTATTTCCCTGTAATAGCTACTGTAAAATGGACAGTGCAGTTAGATTAACAACAATTTAAGCTTTCTGCCATTATCAGATACATTTGAAGTCGGAAGTTTACATACACCTTTGCCAAATACATTTAAACTCAGTTTTTCACAACTCCTGACATTTAATCCCAGTAAAAATTCCTCGTTTTAGGTCAGTTAGGATCACCACTTTATTTTAAGAATGTGAAATGTCAGAATAATATGGTAGCATTGCCTTTAAATTGTTTAACTTGGGTCAAACATTTCAGGTAGCCTTCCACAAGCTTCCCACAATAAGTTGGGTGAATTCTGGCTCATTCTTCCTGACAGAGCTGGTGTAACTGCCTCCTTGCTCGCACACGCTTTTTCAGTTCTGCCAACAAATATTCTGTAGGACTGAGGTCAGGGCTTTGTGATGGCCACTCCAATACCTTGACATTGTTGTCCTTAAGCCGTTTTGCCACAACTTTGGAAGTATGCTGAGGTAATTGTCCATTTGGAAGACCCATTTGCGACCAAGCTTTAACTTCCTGACTGATGTCTTGAGATGTTGCTTCAATATATCCACATAATTTTTCTTCCTCATGGTGCCATCTATTTTGTGAAGTGCACCAGTCCCTCCTGCAGCAAAGCACCCCCACAACATGATGCTGCCACCCCTGTTCTTCACGGTTGGGATGGTGTTCTTCGGCTTGCAAGCCTCCCTCTTTTTCCTCCAAACATAACGATGTTCATTATGGCCAAACATTTCTATTTTTGTTTCATCAGACCAGATGACATTTCTCCAAAAAGTACGATCTTTGTCCCCATGAGCAGTTGCAAACCGTAGTCTGGCTTTTTATGGCGGTTTTGGAGCAGTGGCTTCTTCCTTGCTGAGCGGCCTTTCAGGTTACGTCGAAATAGGACTCGTTTTACTGTGGATATAGATACTTTTGTAAGTGTTTCCTCTAGCATCTTCACAAGGTCCTTTGCTGTTGTTCTGGGATTGATTTGCACTTTTCGCACCGAAGTACGTTCGTCTCTTGGAGACAGAATGCGTCTCCTTCCTGAGCAGTATGATGGCTGCGTGGTCCCATGGTGTTTATACTTGCGTACTATTGTTTGTACAGATGAACGTGCTACCTTCAGGCGTTTGGAAATTTCTCTCAAGGATGAACCAGACTTGTGGAGGTCTACAATTGTTTTCTGAGGTCTTGGCTGATTTCTTTTGATTTTCCCATGATGTCAAGCAAAGAGGCACTGAGTTTGAAGGTAGGCCTTGAAATACATCCACAGGTACCCTTCCAATTGACTCAAATTATGTCAATTAGCCTATCAGAAGCTTCTAAAGCCATGACATCATTTTCTGGATTTTTCCAAGCTGTTTAAAGGCACAGTTAACTTAGTGTATGTAATCTTCTGACACACTGGAATTGTGATACAGTGAATTATATGTGAAATAATCTGTCTGTAAACAATTGTTGGAAAAATTACTTGTGTCATGCACAAAGTGGATGTCCTAACCAACTTGTCAAAACTATAGTTTGTTAACAAGAAATTTGTGGAGTGGTTGATGAAGTTTTAATGACTCCAATCTAAGTGTATGTAAACTTCCAACCTCAATTGTATATAAATTGTATTTTATCAAAGTGTAAGCGGTGCGTAACTGGCTGCAGGGAAGTCAGGTGCAGGAGAGCAGAAATGGGTAACAGCCGGAGCACTTTAATGATGCAAAAACAAACGGCACCCAGAACAGCAAAATACTGGTTGTAACAACACGTCGCCAACCAGTCAGAAATGCACCAAACACTTACAACAAACAATTCCACACACAGACATGGGGAGAACAGAGGGTTATATATACGTCAAATAATGAGGGAATGTAAACCAGGTGTGTGGGAAAAGAAGACAAAACAAATGGAAAATGAAAGGTTGATCGGCGATGGCTAGAAGACCGGTGACGTCGATCGCCGAACGCCGCCCGAACAAGGAGAGGAACCGACTTCGGCGAAGTCGTGACACAAAGGCCTTTTCAAAATGTAACTTTTTTTCCTAGAGACCAGGCCTGGTTTCTTCGATGTTTCATAGTATTCTATTGTTTCAAGTTATTATTGTCACATAATCCATGGTGCTGATGAAAGGACGACCAAGGCGCAGCGGGAATATGGATGCTCATATATATATTTTTTTTTAAAGGAGTAAAGCATCCACTGAAAAAACCAATAAACAAAACAATGAACAGTACTCACGAAATGACAGTGTAGCATGCTAACCCAAAAAAAGCAGTGCTCACAACAATTCCCCACCAACACACAGACAAACACACCCAACTAATATAGGACTTCCAATCAAAGGCAACACCACACAGCTGCCTTCAATTGGAAGTCCACCCCCAATTACCTCTACATAGAAACACCCAACCTAGACAGACCAAAGAAAACCCAACTACTTCTGCCACGCCCTGACCAACACTTGTACATCTACTCCACCTGCTGGTCAGGACGTGACAATTATCTTATACTATCTCCAATGTATCGTCCATTTAAATAAACTGTCTGATCAGAATGAATAATAACCTTTTTCATTTTGCCAGGATTTTTTCTTCATGACATTGAAGTGTGAGGGTCCTCCAGTTTTTTTTAAATGGACTGGATCTTTATACTTACAGTGTTGCTCAACTAAAAGTTTTGAGATTATTCTGCGGGATTTAGAGGTAATTTGTGATTTAGTACGTTGCCCTACGTCACTGTGTCACTGCTCCAGACCAGCGCAAGGGGGAGTTAGAGCACTGATTATGCTTACTGGAAAATATTCTTTCAAAATTAATGGAAGAGGCAAGTGGAAGGGGGAAAAAGACATCATTCAGAGGTCAAGACAGCGCTGCTCTGAGACAAGCATGGGGACTAGTCTTGATAATTCAATGAGATTTTTATTTTCACTGAGTCTCCATTTGGGTATTGGTTAGACTACAATTAGGGTGTGGAAATGTTAGGATTATTTTGCTCTCACTGTAGTATTGTAGCCTACTCCTGACCGGTCACGTGTACAGCGCCATTATGGGCTATTAGCAGGACAATAGATACTTTGTGCAAGGCAATTGATCAGCATTAAAATATGTGTGGATGGGGCCTCCAGAGTGGCGCAGCGGTCTAAGACACTGCATTGCAGTGCAAACTGCGTTGGTGCAGATGCTTGTTCGATACCCGTGCCGGCTGCGACCCATGAGGCGATGGTGGGATTTTGGTTTCACTCCCTATAAAAACAGAAATAATTCATTCTAAATAACAAACTGGCTTTATTTACAAATGAATAGAATGTCTCACCCCATGTTCAAGAATGGCCTTTTTCTCACTCGCTTTCGGTTATTTGAAACCGAAATAATCTCCATAATATCATTATTTTTTAAACAAGGACTTGAAAATGAGATTGTGAACTCTGCAAACAATGTTTCCAGTCCGAGAACTATAACAAAATATATATTGGTTATATTGGTCATGGCTCCTGAGTGGCACAGTGGTCTAAGGCACTGCATTGCAGTGCAAGAGGCATCACTATAGTCCCTGGTTTGAATCCAGGCTGTATCACATCCAGCTGTGATTGGGAGTCCCATAGGGCGGTGTACAATTCTCCCAGCATCGTTCGGGTTAGGGGAGGGTTTTGCTGGCTGTGATGTTCTTGTCCAAAAAATAGGCACATGGGCTTTGGTTTCTCTCCCTCTAAAAACAGAAATAAATATTTTGGTCTTTATAAATATTATTTTGGCCTTTATTCAGATTACAATCGCTCACTTTCGGTTACTTGAAAACTAAGTAATCTCCAAAATGTCGTTATTTTTTAAACAAATTGATTATTATTATTAATTAATTAATTTAGAATTACATAAAAGCCCCTTAAATATTCTCACAGATCAGATTTGCCCTATTGAAAAATGCCCCTTAGATATTAATTTAGAATCCTCCAATCCTCTAAATCTAATTATTGGCGGAGAGTCACGTCATTGAAAAAATATTTGTAGATATGCTGTAGGTCTACCATAGGCGACATGAGTCTCACTAGTGTTGAGTAATGTGCTGTTAAGTGTAGGTCTTATTTATTTAAAAAGCATATTGAAGTTAGAAGCAATAGAATTGAATCAATAGCCTACCCGTGTATGGTCAACTATTGCAGCACCGTTTCGTGCTGCTCTGAGACAAGCATGGGGACTGGTCTTGATAAATCAATGAGATTTGTTTTTCACTGAATCTCCATTTGGGTATTGGTTAGACTACAATTAGGGTGTGGAAATGTTCTGCTCTTAGTACTGTAGTCTACTCCCGGCCGTCACGTTGTACAGCCCTGAGGGTTTCGTCTCTTTTTGTTTTTTCTTGGAATAGAAACACCATAATATTAATCAAATGAATTTAGCAACATTTCTTAAAATCATTCCCATATACTATGTTCTTACAAAAAAGGTTTTAAATTCTCTAGTATAGCCAATATTGAAGACTATCAAATGCTTCTCAAAGATGCCCTCTGGTGGTCACACTAGCACTAACTAGCATTAATGGCAACAATGACTGACAATTAAATAACGTGCCGTAGAATTCTGCAACAGCACACAAGGTGTGCTGCAGTATAACACAACTTTTACACTGTACCACCTGGGTCCAATTTCAGTAATAGTGAAATCAGACCTTCTTGCTGTGTATCTACCATTGTTTTAGGAGTAGTTAACACATGCTAATAGTGGATCTTAGAGTACATCAAAAAAGGTTAGATATAACTCAACTGGTATGCCATCAAGCCCTTGAGTTTTTCCCTGACTGAAATTGCACCAAGAAGTACCTCATCCATAATTTGACCTTCACACCAGTCTTTCTATACAGTTGTTCATTTTACATTTTTATTAGGAAAAAAGTCATTACAGTGAACATCATTCAGCGGAGATGGAGGACACTGAAAAGAGAACATATTTTGCTTCCTCTTTCAAAATTTAATTTGATGAATCATGGTTGACCCTGGTAGCATATCTATGTTGAAGATTCAAAAATAATTGTGTGCATTTTTCACGATTTTCCATGTAGTTTGCTTTATTTTTGTAATATATTACATTTGATCATTCTTGAATAAACTTTTTGTTTTCCCTCTAACTTATGCTGTGCCTCTATGGTAGTTTTTATTGCCATTCAACTATGCATCCATATGCTGTTAGTTCCTCTATTTCCTTTATTATTCTAATCTCTTTTGACTTAAATCGTTTTTGTGTTAAAGAGGAGTATTGAATTGCATGGCCTCTGAAGACGCATTTGAAAGTATCCCATACAATAAGGGGATCTGCTGTACCAGTGTTATGCAGGAAAAAGTCAGTTCTAAATTATTTTGTCTTGGTTAAGAACAGCTTGTCATCCAATAGTATTTGATTAAATGTCCAATATCCCAGCCCATGTGGAAATTCAATAAGAATGATGTAGATACCAATTAGATGATGGTCCGATCACATTCTGCCTCCTATCAACACTTTTTAAAAATGTGGTGTCATTGAAAAGGATACAAGAAAGTAGTCAAGTACAGTATATTTCTCCCTCCCAGTTATTTTCCCACAAACCTCATCTGTAATTGTATAGTGAGTTTCCTGTAAACAGTAGATATTATATTCCTTATCTTTTAGCCAGTTAAAGAATGATCGTCTTTATTTACAATCTGCTAAGCCATTACAATTATAACTAGCTGTACTTATTTCACCACTTACCATAATGAGATACAAGTTTCAATTATGCTTATCATAATATACTGTACAGTGTGCCCGTAAACTTACTACCAAACAGTACCATGATGATCAAGCTGCTAGACACCCTGAATTTATTCATACTTACCAATACTACCAGAATCAATGCCTGACATCTAGCCATGTATCTGTGCCATAATATATGCACTGCTAAACGTACTGTTGCAACAACGGACTCGAAGTAGACCTCCAATAGACCTCCAATAACCCTATTCGCCTATTGCATGACCATGAGAGGTGCATCTTCTTTTGAAATTAGCCATATAAAAGAAAAAGTGGAAAAAAAGGGAAATAAAAAAAGAACATAGAAAGAGAGAAATAGAGAATAATAAATGAGATAGTACTGCGGACAATAAGACCTAAAAACAGATACCCAGATAACAGCAAAACCTGGAACGTAATACCAATGATAATAATCCATACCATATTAACTTGTGTTCCTCGCCATTAACAGCATTGACAATAATAATAATAATAATAATAATAATGATAATAATAAAAATATCACCATTACTGCTGTTGGGGTATAAATATGATCAATACCAATACTGACAATGACAATAACCATCTACACCTTAATCCCTACCAAGATCCTAACAATTTTTCGCTTGTGATCTTCACCAATTAGTAATAATAATATTAATAGTAATACTAATATTAATCATAAACACGATCATATAACTAGGTATAATGATAGTAATAGCATAATAATAATAATAATAATAACATCAACAACAATGCAATCATCATCCTCATCCCTGTCATCATTGAAAAACTGTACAGTACTAGCCACACGCAAAAAAAAAACGGAATGCCCAGATATTCATATACAGCAGCTCATTATCGGCTCACTTTGCAAGTTTTCAGACCATTTCGTTCAGTTCATTAGATCCGTTTGCCAATAAACCTTTTAGAAAAGTTCAGTAAAAACATTATAAGCTCACTTATTTGCATTCCGACTGTCACAATAGAGGAAAGGCATATCAGCCCAGTTCGTTCAGATCATCAGATCCGAATGTCAGTGAAACAAGAGAAAGAAATTGAAAACAATTGGAGACATCGTTGGTGGCTCCAATGGATTGTAGAAAAAGTAGTGTGGTTTTTAGAACCTATAGATCAGTTGAGGACATAGCACAGGACACCTCCATCGCCCTAAGTCTAACTATATTTACTGCTTCCTGAAACAAATTCATTAGAAAGAAAATGCAATTTACAGACACACATATTCAAAAGGATCCCCATCTTGTTTTATTTGGGGTTTCGCCTGTGATTTATTTTGTCAAAATGTTTATAATTTTAATTTGCTGAGATTTGTTTTCATTTGGGTGTATTTAGCTCTTCCTGATGCTGGGCCCGTTGCCCGGCTGAGAGCGAGAGACTCTAATTAGAACAGCAGAAATACATACTTAGAACCATGTGGCTTTTGGGAGACTCTTATTTAAGTGCAATGGAGGAAACGCTGCCTGTAGAAGAGTTGTTTTTTTAAATTTAGCCTACTGAGTCGATACGTTCAGACCTGCTCAGCAGACTAGATCTGAGGTCTAATGTAGGCTATCAACCTCTCCTTGGAGAAAGAAACTGATTGCTGTGTTATGTTTATTGTTAATTATCTATCAGCTGCCAGACTTACCACACACTTTCATATCTAGACCCCTGAATCAGATCAGTAAAATCCTCTCAAAATTCAATCTATTGAATTTTTTTAAATGCATATTGTCTGTAATCAAGACTTCATTTACCAAGTGGAAGTCTCTCTCCCTCGTTTGTAACATGATTACAGTGATTTACAGTGTAATAATAGCAGCTCTGGTACAGGAACAGGCAATAAGAATCCCTCTATAGTGGTGTTGATGTGAGAAAGCTGTGTCTTCATCCTGATAATGATTTGGTTTTGGCGTTATCTCCATCAAGGCAGGCTTGTACAGGAAGTGTGGGTGAGCCCGGGAGACATTTCCCTTCGCTCACTTGGCAGACTCCTTAGAAAGCAAAAGCGCTGATGGCGATAGATGTCTCCACTCTCAGACTGAGGTGGTTTTATATCAAGATTATAAAGTAGCTGCAGTACGGATGTGACTCGCCTACACTTTGCTTTAATTTCCTATAAGAAGAGGAGACGCAGTTAAATGATACCTTGGCTGAGACACGTTCTTCAATTTCCCTTTTTAAAACATTGTTTGGTCTGATCACATTCCCCCACTGACATTTTTATGTGAAGGGGGAACCTTGCCATACAGCTTGGTAGCATTTGTTTCCCACTGGTTTGGTGGTGACAGTTTCCATAATAAAAATGTAATGTAAGCCATCGCTCAGCGCGCAGCGGGGCAGCCCAGATGTTTAGGGATAAACATACTGGTAATTAGGGCTCTGATCTCACCCTGCTATTTACACTAGGCATAGACACTGGATGGTCACGCCCCTTGCACCCTCTCCACGCAGCCCCTCATCCCCTGACCCCCGGACCCCCGGACCCTGGCCCGGACCAGCCCATCTCCCAGCAGGGTAAATATTTAGGGGAATGGCTTCTTTCCCATTTTCCCTGAGGAGTTATTCAAAGAATGCTGTGCTTCCAGGAAGCAATGTGGCATTCTGGAGAATGCAGCTGTAAGTGGTGTTAGCTAACATCTTAGTTCCTAATAACACTGGACATTACCCCCTTCCTCCTTAACCAGCAATGCCAGCTCTGAAGTCAGAGTGGCTGTTAGGAGGTTGTAAGAAAGGTGAGGAATGGTGAAATCCTGGATAGGGGGGAAACCGCTGTTGGTATGTTCCAGGTATTGAGGGAGCAGGCAAGACTTTCCATGCCTCTGTCATCTCCTCTCTCAAACATGTATGTATGCAGTATACATTTAGGGACATTTCCCAAGATTCTTTATGGAAAATTCTGGTAGCTTTATTTGAATAGTCCCGTATAGATGATCTACACATGCTCACACTATCAACAAACGATCAACTGCAACTCTGTCGCTATGTAATCGATTGCTTGGGTTACGGTTAGGGTTAAGTTTAGGGTTAGAATAAAAATGCTTCGTAGTCCAGGACTAGGCCGTGCTCAATCGTGTCCATACTGTAGGCTACCTTCCTCTCTTTCTGTTTATGACTCCTGTTCTTTCACTGCTGCATGCTCTCTCTTCTTAAGCCCTATTATCCATAATGTTTGTCTTTGTTTGATGTTTATCTCTGCACTGTTTCAAGATCAGAAAGCATCTCCCCATCTCAACCTACCTTGTGTGACATGCCACTAAATACAGCTGGGCCACTGTCCATTATCTCTCTCTCTCTCTCTCTCTCTCTCTCGCTCTCTCTCTCTCTCTCTCTCTCTCTCTTTCTCTCTCTCTCTCTCTCTCTCTCAAATTCAGATTGCTTCATTGGCATGAAATACAATTGGTAGATATTGCCAAAGCAGTAGAGTGGTACAGCATTTCAGTAAATACACTACAGTACAATAAGGGTAATGAAATACAGTTAATTCAGGAGTAGTAATAATCGTACCTATACACCATATATACAGAGGTAGTGGATTCGGCTATTTCAGCCACACCCGTTGCTGACAGGTGTATAAAATTGAGCCCACAGCCATGCGATCTCCATAGACAAACATTGGCAGTAGATTGGCCTTACTGAAGAGCTCAGTGACTTTCAACGTGGCACCCTCACAGGATGCCACCTATCCAACAAGTCAGTTCATCAAATGTCTGCCCTACTAGAGCTGCCCCGGTCAACTGTAAGTGCTGTTATTGTGAAGTGGAAACATCTAGGAGCAACAACAGCTCAGCCGCGAATTGGTAGGCCACACAAGCTCACAGAATGGGACCGCCAATTGCTGAAGCGTGTAGCGTGTAAAAATGGTCTGTTTTTAAAAATCTTATTTGGGAGTATTTCTCACAATAGAGGAAAAGTGCATCTGTTCCAACTTAACATTTTTTTACATTTTAGTCATTAAGCTGACGCTCTTATCCAGAGCGACTTACAGTAGGGAGTGCATACATTTTCATATTTGCTCCTCTGTCATGCAGTGACCACTTAGACACTCCTCTTTGGGTAGCCGTGTATTTTTGTGTCTCTCTTTTTCTATAGCCAATTGGTGGTCGCTGAGCATGTATTTGGTCAGGATCTGTATCTGTTGTGTATCTCTGACAAAGTAAAAATATTCTGCCAATTTGTATTCCCTTTTGAGGGCCAAATGGCAATTTAGTTCATTCTGTGTTTTTGTTAAATTTTCCCAATTTGTAAAATAGGAGGTTTTAATATCTGCAACAATCTGATTGATTTCCCTGTGTGTTTGGATAATGGGGTTGTTTAGTATTTTTAACAGCTGACCATATGGGACTCTTTTCAGGGTTTAACTTGGGTTTCCAGTGCTTTGAATTGTAAGGATGTTTTGGGGATTCATTTAAAATGGTTACAAATTCTGTGTCCTTTTCTTTATATTTACAATTAAAGGGAATCTTCCGAGTTCTGCTCTGCATGCATTATTTGGTACATTATTTTTGATATTTAGGATAATTCTGCAGAATTCTGTATGTGCTTATAATCTTAATTACAGGTTGTATCCAAAACCTTTCTTCCATATAGTGCAATTGGTAAAATATTGAATATTTTGCACCAGATTTGGATATAGTTTTTTAATTTAATTAATTCATTAATTAATAATTTTATGTATTTATTTATTTATTAATGCTTTGTGGCTTTTTCTTTTAGTGCATTCACTACCATGCCAAATCCACCAGAGACATAATTTCTTTGTCCCAGGTAGTTATGCATGTTCAACCCATTGGTCTTGTTTAACCTTGGTATTTCCTAATTTGAAGGAGTGTCTGCTGCTCTGATTCTTGGAATTGTTCTGTGAAATCCTGACTTTGGTTTTCTGAAAGTTGTTCAGTCTATCAAGCAAATAGATTTTATGATGACGTATACTTTACTCGCAATGCCGCTTTGGAGGTTTTTGTAATATAATCCATCATGCCATATGTAATCAAAAGCATTCTTAAAATTAACAAAACATGCAAATACTTTTCCTCTGCTTTTCTGATGAACATGCTGATTTATTAGTGTGTGTAATGTGTGAATGTGTGTTCTGTTCTGTGTTTAGGTAGAAAGACAATTTGTTTTTTGCTGAGAGCTTTATGTTGTGTGAGGAAGGTCTGTATTCGGTCACTGAGAATACAGCAGAACAGCTTCCCCATGTTACTGGTGACACATTCCCCTATAGATATCAGGGTGTAATTTGTCACCTTTTTTTATATATGGGGTTATGAGCCCCTGGTTCCAAAAATCAGGGAAGCAATCACTCTCCAAAACCAGGTTGAATAGTTTTAATAAGACATCCTGTCACGGCTGTCTAAAGGATCCAACCAAAATGCAGCAAGGTTGTAGTTCCACATATTTATTTATTTATTCCGTGAAACGTTGCGATACACAAATAACTACAATAACAAAAACAACAAACCGTGACGCAGAGAGAAACAAACACTACTCAAAAGATAATCACCCACAAAAACAGGTGGGACAAACATCAGCTTAAATATGACCTCCAATTAGAGACAACGACAACCAGCTGCCTCTAATTGGAGATCATTCCAAACAAAACCAACATAGAAATACAAAACTAGAAACTGAACATAGAAACTAGAAACACAGACAAACACCCCCTGTCACGCCCTGACCTACTCTACCATAGAAAATAACAACTTACTGTGGTCAGGACGTCACACATCCAGCCTTTCCAGGTTAATTTAATTGTATTTTCTTCGAAAGTTTAGCATGTGTAATTTCGTAGTCAATTGGGTTCTGGTTGTTTTTAATTGTGTGTTCTAGGGAGCTGAGTTTTTCTTGCCTATTTCGAGTGTTTATAGTAAGGTCTTCTGATGGTATTATTGCATAGAGACTTTCAAAATGGTTTGGTCCTTTTTCCATTTAGACCATTCTATTTCTGCCTCTCTCTCTCCCTCTCTCTCTCTCTCCCTCGCTCTCTCTTTTTCTCTCTCTCTTGCTCTCACTCTTTCTCCCTCTCTCTTTCACTCTCTCTCGTTAGTATCTCTTCAATCTTCCTTCCCTTCAGGATATTTACATTGCATATATTAAAGTGAAGAGAGAGAGAGAGATACAGGTCATCTTCCAACAGCGGTGTTGACTCCAAAAAATTGTTTTTTGTTTGCCGAAGGTCCTCTCCACACTCCACTCTATCATACATGAAAATATGTACATGATAACCTACACACGCACACATATACAGTTGAAGTTGGAAGTTTACATACACAGAGGGCTGGAGTCATTAAAACTTGGTTTTCAACCACTCCACAAATGTCTTGTTAACAAACTATAGTTTTGGCAAGTCGGTTAGGACATCTACTTTGTGCATGACACAAGTAATTTTTCCAACAATTGTTAACAGACAGATTATTTCACTAATAATTCCCTGTATCACAATTCCAGTGGGTCAGAAGTTAACATACACTAATTTGACTGTGCCTTTAAACAGCTTGGAAAATTCCAGAAAATGATGTCATGGCTTTAGAAGCTCCTGATAGGCTAATTGACATCATTTGAGTCAATTGGAGGTGTACCTGTGGATGTATTTCAAGGCCTACCTTCAAACTCAGTGCCTCTTTGCTTGACATCATGGGAAAATCAAAAGAAATCAGCCAAGACCTTAGAAAAAAAACTGTAGACCTCCACAAGTCTGGTTCATCCTTGGGAGCAATTTCCAAACGCCTGAAGGTACCACGTTCATCTGTACAAACAATAGTATGCAAGTATAAACACCATGGGACCATGCAGCCGTCATACTGCTCAGGAAGGAGACGCGTTCTGTCTCCTAGAGACGAACGTACTTTTGTGCGAAAAGTGCAAATCAATCCCAGAACAACAGCAAAGGACCTTGTGAAGATGCTGGAGGAAACAGGTACAAAAGTATCTATATCCACACAGTAAAATGAGTCCTATATCGGCATAACCTGAAAGGCCCCTCAGCAAGGAAGAGGCCACTGCTCCAAAACCGCCATAAAAAGCCAGACTACAGTTTGCAACTGAACATGGGGACAAAGATAGTACTTTTTGGAGAAATGTCCTCTGGTCTGATGAAACAAAAATAGAACTGTTTGGCTGTAATGACCATCGTTATGTTTGGAGGAAAAAGGGGGAGGCTTGCAAGCCGAAGAACACCATCCCAACCGTGAAGCATGGGGGTGGCAGCATCATGTTGTGGGGGTGCTTTGCTGCAGGAGGGACTGGTGCACTGCACAAAATAGATGGCATCATGAGGCAGGAAAATTATGTTGATATATTGAAGCAACATCTCAAGACATCAGTCAGGAAGTTAAAGCTTGGTCGCAAATGGGTCTTCCAAATGGACAATGACCCCAAGCATACTTCCAAAGTTGTGGCAAAATGGCTTAAGGACAACAAATTCAAGATATTGGAGTGGCCATCACAAAGCTCTGACCTCAAGCCTACAGAAAATTTGTGGGCAGAACTGGAAAAAGCGTGTGTGAGCAAGGAGGCCTAAAAACCTGACTTGGTGACACCAGCTCTGTCAGGAGGAATGGGCCAAAATTCACCCAACTTACTGTGGGAAACTTGTGGAAGGCTACCTGAAATGTTTGACCCAAGTTAAACAATTTAAAGGCAATGCTACCAAATATTAATTGAGTGTATGTAAACTTCTGACCCACTGGGAATGTGATGAAAGAAATTAAAGCTGAACTAAATCATTCTCTCTACTATTATTCTGACATTTCACATTCTTAAAATAAAGTGGTGATCCTAACTGACCTAAGACAGGGAATTTTTGCTAGGATTAAATGTCAGGAATTGTGGTAAAAACTGAGTTTAAACGTATTTGGCTAAGGTGTATGTAAACTTTCGACTTCAACTGTACACACACACACACACACACACACACACACACACACACACACACACACACACACACACACACACACACACACACACACACACACACACACACACACACACACACACACACACACGTATTATTTAAAACACAAATACCACAGACACTCACTAACACAAATATATTTTATACACACATCCAGAGTGATTGATAGCTGCACACTAGGGATCTCGGTGGAATATCCAGTTATACATTTGCATTTTCATAGAACCTGATATGCCAAAAACCTTTGAGCAAGCAGAGAGAACCCTGACTGCACCACCGACTGTGATCACAATTTCAGAATGTAATTTAGCATATGATTTATTTTTGAAGGTTTCTCCTGACTGCATTGCTATGGCCTTGGATTTCCACCTTATCAGTGTTAGCAGACACAAATTAAATGTTTCTACAGTAGCTTCTCATAGTAAAGACTGTGTGTGTGTGCATGCGAGCGAGTGAGAGTGAACTGTAGAGTGAAAGACTGAGAAAAAATATTTTCCCTGAATATCCACCAGTAGAACGTCCAATCAGATAATCGGCTGAAGGGAGTCCTAGGATGTGATCATCTGGGGTTTGGGATTATGATGTTCACAGTAACTCACAGGAGGAAAGAAGTCCAATTATTTCAATCACAGACACATACTGTACTGTGCAGGCTACTGTTGACATGCAGTTAGTTTGTATAGTAAATGTATTATGCTCTTAAGGACCAGTACATTTGAATTCGTTTTTAATAGTAATCTTTTATTTCATGTCCTGTTGTCTGATGAAGACTGAGCTTTTTTTTCTGAGTATTTTTTATCCAATACATTAGAGTATGTTAAGAAGATGTTAAGCAGGGTTCTCTGCTGGGTAACTTGCAGGGTGACTTGTTTAAGGATATTGGTATTCGGGACACCTCTGTATGTACCCAGACATCACTTCAACTCAGGAGTACTGCATGTATGAGGACTGAGGTGCTGCTGTGTATAGAGGCAGTCTTGTACTTCGAGCCCTGCAATCAACCTGCCAAGCTTCTGCCAAGATCACTCCACAGCAGGGTGACACGAGGAGGGCTGAAGAAAACTCAGCCAGAGAGGAGAGAGAGAGAGTTGGAAAGGGGGAGAGGGAGAAAGGGGGGAGATTAAAGACCCTAAAACAGAATGAGGGCCCCTTCTTTAAACACCAACACTACAGTTCCGGAGAAAACTGGGAAACAAAACAGAAACTATCAGCAATTAAGCCCATCCACCGTGTGATTCATTACCTCTTGATTACCCTGAGAACCTCACTATGGTAATAAGCACTATATTCTAAATCAACACTATTAGAATCCAACAGCGAGGTTTTCAATATATCGATGTGTGATTAAACAGCAGCAACAGGTACTATGATTCATCTTCCCATGCTACTATGTTTTCCTATACCAGTTTATTACTCGCTAGATGCAGCATGTTGTCATTGATAAGCCACAGAAATGGTTTTGAGAAAAATGATAGCAGTCACACACGGTCCATGATGCCTAAATCAATACGCTGGATTAGATTAGATCGGATTAGCTCTCTGACAGAGCAGACCACTCTTAGAGGAGTGTCATCCCCTGCCTCTGCTCTGCCCATGTTTCCTGCAGGTTGTTAGGCAGTGTCTTTCCGAAATTCCCAAACTGAAACGAATTGACATCTGATAAGTCGTTTTTTGTGCCGAATTCTTAGTGATTTCCTAGTAGTGAATTCAACATCCCCAGTGCAGTCCCACCTCTGTCGCAAATGATGCTGGGAGAGGTGCCAGTTCCCAGTCCTGGACCACCACTCTGCACCCCCCCCCCCCCCCCCAGGAGGAGACAGCAGACTCACCTCTGCTGGCCTTTAAACAGGTAGCAGGGTCACCAGGCTATTAAAGGGCACAAAACGGATGTAATTACAGATCTCCTTTGGATTTCATTTTTTTAAATCATTTTAGCAGATGCTCTTATCCAGAGCGGCTTACAGTAGTGAGTGCATACACTTCGTACTTGTCCCCCATGGGAAGCGCCATGCTCTAACAACTGAGCTAAACGGGACCCATCATCCACGGGACCCGTCTCCTTATTCTTCCATTTAATTTCCACTTCGCCATCGACAATATTCAGACAGTCTGCTCAAAAATAATAATTGTGTCATTATAAGTCAGAAAATTGCTCTATTAAACGGCTTGAATTTGTGAAACGAGAAGCCTTGATGGATGGGTGGATGTGTGAAGGCTGAACAGCGCTGGTTGGGATGAAGACAGACATTCTACACGCCCCCAGAGTACTGTATTTCCAACCACTGGAGATGTACAAGGAGATACATCTGTCTCTTGTCTTTGGCTCTTTCTGCTAGGAAGAAGTTCATGGCATGACTGAAGATTTTATGGTGTTGTCTCTGTCTCTTCATTACTGAGGTAATGTTTTTGCTTATTCCCACCCATCTACCTACATCTACATAATACCTCAATTACCTCGACACCGGTGCCCCCACGCATTGACTCTGCACCGGTACCACCTGTATACAGCCTCGCTATTGTTATTTACTGCTGCTCTTTAATTATTTGTTATTCTTAACTCATACTTTTTTTGTTGGTATTTTCTTAAAACGGCATTGTTGGTTAAGGGCTTGTAAGTAAGCCTTTCGCTGTAAGGTCTACCTACACCTGTTGTATTCGGCGCATGTTGATTTGATCAACCATCAACCTACAACCCTAAAATCTGCCCACACCTGTATCATCGCCACTGATCCCAGAACAGATCCTGTCCTTATGGCTTTAGGAGTTTGTCGTGAGGGCAGCAGTTAAACAATTCCTAGGCATTATAGATTAGACGAGACTAGACCCTAATACCACCTTTGCTGTTCCCTCAGCCCCATGCTGTTTGAGTTAGGCTGACAATTGCTCTCGTATGCTTTCTGTGATTTAAGCAGCCCATAGGGGTCTCGCATTAATGCATCTCTAATCAGAGTGAAAACAGCATATCTGTTTGCCTATTGATGTAACCCATCATTAGGATGATGTTTTTCCCTGTGTGCTCACCAAAATGTTACATTGCAATGTGTTGGCCCATTTTCTGGTATGACATATTTATCCACGGAAATGTATACCTATCCCCAGAGGCGAGAGAGGACTGTTTAGTCTTGGGTGGCATGCCAGGTGTTTTATAGGTATCACATAGGTCACATGTAGTGCTTTTCTTTTTAAAGGTCAGAGAGATGTTTCATTCATGACATCATAACTATTTCATGGTGCAGACCTGGGGTTAGAGACCCAAATGGTAGAAAGATATATGTTTTTTAAACATTTTCACCAAAAACTAGCGCTCTGTGAGCCACAATGCGTTGATCACGCCATGTTGAACCTGGCAATAAACTGGGATACATTGACACACCTTCAATTCAAAATAAAGCAAAACAAAATTGTGTTGAATAGTAAGGGGTATAAGCACACTTCAACTGCTTTTAAGAAATTTTTATTTGGTTTAAGTGTTAGTTGAGCTAATTTGATCTGTGTTCATTCTACTACTATTATGGTCTATTGATGACTTTTAATTACCAATTATAGATTGCCATGTAGCCATAAAGAGGCAGTTAAAGAACCGCTTGTGGCTCCAGAGCCACATGTTGCAGACCGCTGGTATAGACTGTATGATAATTATCTGAGGCAATGCAGTAAATGCAAAATCCTGTGCAACGGTCATATGGTTTCTTACTTTTACACATCAAAGGGTCTGGCTGGTTATTCAGGAAATCAGTGTCTTACCAATCGCAACACAGCACAGTACTGCTTGCTTTCCATAATCATAGGTCATCATACGCACAATAGTCTCTGCGCTATGACAGGCATATTAGAATCCAGACAAAGCCTCTGAGCGGTGACTCATAGCTAAACATTTGGAGATGATGGATGTCAGATTCTATTGGCCGTCTCACAGCCAAGAGGAGGTTTTCCAGCTTATGCTCTGGCAGGAAGGCAGATAGTACTGCGTCGTGTTCATTAGGGCTCGAAGTGGAAATAGTTTTGCAACGGAAAATGGAAATAAGCAAGGTTATTGGATAAGCGTAGATAGTACCTCCTTGTTTCATTCCCACTGAACACCACCCTGTACTTTACATGGTGAGGCACTGTGACTCATATAGATAGACGTCATACGGTGCTGCTTACCAGCATCATCGGCCTCTGAGGTCACAGCAGTGCGAGCCTGCTCGAAGGCAATCTTTGACCCTGGATGATGTCTGGTGTCAGTGACAGTGATGGAGTTTTTCCACTGACAGCTACCGTCATATATCTGACTGGCAGGACTAAATGATTCAGAACAGGGACATTTTCCTCTGCTTGTAAATACATTGTACATTGTTCTGTTTTGATTTCAATACTATCACGGTAACTCCGTTTTTTGGCTGGCGTTTGGTAATTGTCTCCGTGCATCTCTCTTCATTCTTCTCTTCAGAATGTGTGAGTCATCCAAAAACAAATTTCTGAAAATGTATTCAGGCAAGGGCTGGTGTTCCAGAATTTACATTAAAGACAGAAATGCTTACAGTTATGGATTCGGCATCAATTGGGTCGATGTCCAAATGTCCTGTTTATCTTCAGGTTTGTTGCCTCAAAATAATGGACCAGGTGCACTGTGTTATTTATTAAAAACATACACATTAACCAACACTGATTCCAACAACAAGGGTAGAGCTAACATGGGGACATCCATGACTACAGAAACATGAAAGATTTCAGTGTAATGGTTTATCGTCTCCCGCTCTAGTTCCATATCCCTTCACATGGTCTTATATTTCATTCGGCGAGGTACACACAACTGACTATTTACTCCTCTCTGTTGCTATATCCTCGAGGCATCCATATCACCCCCCCCTCCTATCCTTTTTCATCCTCCGTGATGCTGTATTTTTACTGTGCTCTTCACATCTTTGATGTTGATCTTATGCTAGCAATAACTCTCCCTCTGTGTAATCTCATAGAATTCTGTTTGTTTTAACATTCTCGCTAATGCTGGGTGACGTCTTCCATCCACGACCTTGATCTGGGCCAGGTTCAACTAGATGAATGTCTCTCTCTCTCTCTCTCTCTCTCTCTCTCTCTCTCTCTCTCTCTCTCTCTCTCTCTCTCTCTCTCTCTCTCTCTCTCTCTCTCTCTCTCTCTCTCTTTGAGGATTAGATCAAGAGATGTGCTGATGGCTATTGACAGTCCCATTTCAGAATGGCTCTGATCTGTCGCTAGTAATGTGTGCACAGTCAATAACAACAACACTCTGTGGGCTAAAAGGAGAAAGTGTATACCAGATGTGACACACATGGTGTAGAAAGCATGTGGCCCAAAGGTAGTGCACTGCCCTGGAGCATGCAGAGGTAGTGGAACACAGCTGTTTGACTTACAGGTGTGTATCCTCTGGTCTGTTTATTTATTTAACCTTTATTTAACTAGGCAAGTCAGTTAAGAACAAATTCTTATTTACAATGACGGCCTACCAAAAGGCAAAAAGCCTCCTGTGGGGATGGGGGACTGGGATAATAAAAAAAAGACAATATAAATATAGGACAAAACACACATCACAACAAGAGAGACAACACAACACTACGTAAAGAGAGACCTAAAGACACGTTTTTCCAACACATTTGATAAACAGGGCAAAATAGAAATAGGCTTATAATAGTTAGGAAGCAGAGTCACGGAGAAGTCGTAGTGTGCCAGGTTCCAAGCACAGCGCTCTCGCTGATCTCTGAGGTGATAATCAAGCTCAGAGATCCGGTGCTAGACGACATCACCAGGCTGCCAAAACACTTCATCCCACTGGGCACACCACTTCATTTCAACGTGGAAATTCTGGGAATATTGAGGTTGAGACGTTGATCAATGAGTTATCAACCTTTATTCACCCACTGAAAAGGACAGAATGTTGTTGAATTCCGAGTGTGTTATCACTTTCGCTTTCAACTATCTAAAAGCACAACCAAATTCCAATAGAAAAACAATGTCAGATTTTTGGTTTAGTTGTCATCTTAATGTGTTATCACTTCGCTTTCAACCATTTAAAAGCACAATAATGTTCATATGGGAATACAGTGTCAGATATTTGATATTTATTAAACAACTTAATTTGTTATCGCTGTGCTAATAGCACAACCAAATGACCTGGATTGCAGTAGAGATTACATTAAAATCACATTGTGCAAGTGATCACTCTTATTTTATTATGTACAGGCTTTCTTCTTTTCACTCTGTCAATTAGGTTAGTAACTACAATGTTGTTGATCCATCCTCAGTTTTCTCCTATCAAAGCCATTAAACTCGGTAACAGTTTTGAAGTCAACACTGGCCTCATAGTGAAATCCCTGAGTGGTTTCTTTCCTCTCAGCGAACTGAGTTAGGAAGGACACCTGTATATTCGTAGTGACTAGGTGTATTGATTCACCATCCAAAGTGTAATTAATAACTTCGCCATGGTCAAAGGGATATTCAATGTCTGCTTTTAAAGTTTGTACCCATCTACCAATAGGTGTCCGTCTTTGTGAGGCATTGGAACACCTCCCTGTTCTTTGTGGTTGAATCTGTGTTTGAAATTCACTGCTCGACTGAAGGGACCTTACAGATAATTGTATATGTGGGGTACAGAGATGAGGTGGTCATTCAAAAATCATGTTAAACACTATTATTGCACACAGAGTGAGTCCATGCAACTAATTATATGACTATATGACTAATATTTATTGACTCAAGACATTTCAGCTTTTCATTTTTTATTCATTTGTATCAATTTATAAAAACATAATTTGATTTTGATATTGTGGGGTATTGTGTGTTGGCCAGTGACACAAAATCTAAATTGTATCCATTTTAAATTCAGGCTGTAACACAACAAAATGTGGAATAAGTCAAGGGATATGAATACTTTCTGAAGGCGATGTATGTGGAAGTAATCAGATTCACACATGCAAGCACACACACACACACATTTCACCCACCGAGGAGAAGGTCATGTACAGTGCCAGTCTAAAGTTTGGACACACCTACTTATTCAAGGGTTTTTCTTAATTTTTTTAATTTTCTATATTGTAGAATAATAGTAAACATCAAAACTATGAAATAATACACATGGAATCATCTAGTAACCAAAAAAGTGTTAAACAAATCAAAATATGTTTTATATTTTAGATTCTTCAAAGTAGCCACCCTTTGCACACTCTTAGCATTCTCTAAACCAGCTTCACTTGGAATGCTGAGCACTTGTCTGCTTTTCCTTCACCCTGCGGTCCAACTCATCCCAAACCATCTCAATTGGGTTGAGGTCCGGTGATTGTCATCTGATGCAGCACTCCATCACTCTCCTTCTTGGTCAAAAATCCCTTACACAGCCTTGAGGTGTGTTGGGTCATTGTCCTGTTGAAAAATAAATGATAGTCCAAACTAAGAGCAAACCAGATGGGATGGCCTATAGCTGCAGAATGCTTCTTCTTATTGGTGTCCTTTAGTAGTGGTTTCTTTGCAGCAATTTGGCCATGAAAGCCTGATTCACGCCGTCTCCTCTGAACAGTTGATGTTGAGATGTGTCTGTTGCATTTATTTGGGCTGCAATTTCTGAGGCTGGTAACTCTAACGAACATGTCCTCTGCAGCAGTGGTAACTCTGGGTCTTCCTTTCCTGTGGTCGGCCCTCATGAGAGCCATAGCACTTTATGGTTTTTACGACTGCATTTGAATACATTTTCAAAGTTCTTGACATTTTGACTGACCTTCATGTCTGAAAGTAATGATGGACTGTCATTTCTCTTTGCTTATTTGAGCTGTTCTTGCAATAATATGGACAGATTTCTATCTGGCTTATCAAATGCACATGAGGGTTCCCATTTCTCTATTGACTCACCAGGAGGGCAAGTAAGCGTAAAATAAGGGAGGGGTTCAATAGAGTGGGAGATACACGAGTGTAAACAGTCTGTTTCAGTAGCAATTGTATTCTGTGTAAAGTGCCTATCTTCCACAATCCTAACATCCATGTACTGTATGTCTACATGAGCATTAACATGGCTTTAAATACAAATCCACTGTAAAAATACAAACAGCAAGTGGAGTTGTGTGTGTGTGTGTGTGTGTGTGTGTGTGTGTGTGTGTGTGTGTGTGTGTGTGTGTGTGTGTGTGTGTGTGTGTGTGTGTGTGTGTGTGTGTGTGTGTGTGCATGCGTGTGTGGATGAGTGTGTGTGTGTGTTTGACCTGTGTAGGGAGTTGCTGAGGTTCTCTGTACACTCTGTGAAGGTGCTGAGTGTACGTTAGGCTGTGGCTGCAGGGCCTGCCTATGTGATGTGGTCTGTGTTGAGTGAGCCACAGGTGTCCTCTACAGCCTGAGCTGTGTGTGTGCGCGTATGTGTGTGCGTGTTGCGGGTGTTTGCGTGCGAGCGAGAGGGAGAATCTGTGCTGTGGATAAGCACAATTACTTTTCCTGGCTGTCAGCGTGTCAAGCATTCCTCCATTGATTACCATTTTCTCTGCTCATCTAATAAAAACTTAACATTAGCTTCCACATCTCTTCTCCTCCTCCTCACTCCTCTTCCTCTCCTCCCCTTTCTACCTGCCTGCTGTTACTCAACCTAGGAAACCAGAACTGCCTATTGCTTTGTGAAGATTTCTTGAGTTGAAACTCTGAACTCCAGAACATGGGGGGCATGATGTTGGCATCCCAAATAGCACCCTATTCCCTATATAGTGTACTACTTTTGACAAGGGCCCATAGGGCTCCAGTCAAAAGTAGTGCACTATATAGGGAATAGGGTGCCATTTGGGATCAGCCAATAACTTCCAACCGTAATTAGCTCCCTGTGCTGTCTGTGATATAAGACACAAAAGTCAATGAGTCAGTCAGCTATGGGAGTATATGGAGGACCATGATAATGCCCATACTGCACCACATTCACACACGCCTTCCCCAGATGGTAGTGGCTCAGTGCTCAGTGGTTAAAAAAAGGGATGTTGTTTCCCATGTCCTGATTCACCACGGAATCCCCATAACCAACCGTGAAACAACACATTTTCAAGTGGCACAACAATGTGGTATAGATTTGACCAAGGGGAAAGACCATGCTTCTCTGGTTCTGTCAAGGATTCACATACAGTATAAAATCATAACAGCAGCTCCTGTATATGACTGCTGGGTGATAAATACATTTAAGTTCAACTTTATTTGAGAGTGCTGACCATCAGTACATAAAACGGGTGTACATTTTATGTATGACTTTGTGCTTTCCCCGTAAAATATGTGCTGTTTAGGTTGTTGTTTGAAGAAATGATTGATGTATTTCTGTGTGTAATGAAGGACAGAGTTTGGAGTTTTACGCTTCTGGATTTTCTCTTTGAACCATTTAAAGCGAGGTGTCCTTCTGCCCTGTAGTGAAACACTGAGAATCCTGTTTTCTTTTGCCATGTAATTGAACCTTAAAACACACTGTTGCAGTAATTTACTCAAACTCCCTCTTTGAAATATTTTTAGGATAATAGTGTATGTACAGTAATTATATCAGATTACAAAATGGACTATTTCTGTAATGTCAGTTAGGAAGAGGGTTTCATCGTCACCAAAGTGCTAGCATGGAGGAGCTCATCATGGAATGTGGCTAATATAAACGTCTGGCTGAAGATCGCCCAACAGAAACACAGCTTTGATGGGATCTTTGTGATAAACAACATTCTTTTTTTATTCATATTAAGAAGAGAAGGCAGCAATTGACAAAGCAAAATAAAACAGTATGAAGCACGAAGACACACATATGGGACAGCTGACTGAAATTAAGTGTGTGGCTTTGATTCCAAAGTATATTTGTAAAAAAAAAAGTTGACATAAAAGGTTTAATCTCCAATAATAACAAACAGACAGACATATAATTATCTCTCATCCACAGAGAAGACACACAAAACATGCCAAGTTACCCACCATGACACAAGCACACACACACACAGGACACAAACTGGTTGAATCAACATTGTTTCAATGTAATTTGTCAACGTATTGGGGTGTGGAATCTATGTGGGAAAACACATTGGATTTGCAAAATGTCATCTATCTAAACTGTTGTTTTGAGGGTGAAATTTAAACAACAGGATTATGTCATCATGGTAACCAATTTTTCAACATCCACAAACCTTGTATAAAATATGTCGAATTTTTACCTTTGAAACAACATCAGATTTTCACTATCAGATAAAAAACAATAGGCTGGGCACCACCTCCTACTGGAGAGTTGACCTATCCCTTTGGTCTCCCGTACAGGGTTTTAACTAAGCCCTGCTTAGCTATGATATTTGTCACTGACTATTACTATGTGCTATCATGAGAAAGATTATTGACATATCTCCACTTAACAACTAAATAGATTCACTGTTGCTATCGAAGTCATTCCAAGGGGTAGGTTTAACAGAGCAAATGAAATATAACCATGCTTTATAAGTCATATATCATCAATTATACTATTTGGCCTATGTAGCATTTCTAAAGTCACCAACAGCTATTGTGTCAATTCAACCCAGGGTTCAACAAAAAATATACAATACGGTTTCAAGCTTTGGTTCATTTCAAATTTAATCTACAAGTTAACAATGAATATGTTTTATTCACGTCTGATTCACATCTGATATTTGGTTGCGTTAACAACAAAACACAATTAAAATATTCAGTTTGTCTACAAATTAATAATTTAAATGTTTGATTTACATCTCCAACTCAACCAAAAGTCAAAGTTAAAGAATAGGACTAAATCAAATCAAACTTTATTTAAAGTGCATTTAAAGTTGGATTTGATTAAGTCCTATTCTTTAACTTTGACTTTTGGTTGAGATGGAGACCTAAATCAAACATTGAAATGATTAATTTGTAGACAAACTGAATATTAAATTGTGTTTGGTTTTTAACGCAACCAAATATCAACATTTTGAAAGAGATTAATCTTCTGTTTGGATAGTTCCATCTGTGTCACTCACTTTAATTCCAGTTTGTCTACAAATTAACATATTATATGTTGGATTCACATCTCCATCTCATCCAAAAATCTAAGTTAAAGAATAGGACTAAATCTATTAAAATCACACTTTAAATGCACTTGAAATGAAGTTTGGTTTGACAACCAAACACAATTCAATATCACTTTTGCAATACAGTAATTAGCCTAATTACACTGAACAAAAATATAAACGCAACATGCAAAAATTTCAACTATTTTACTGAGTTACAGTTCACATTAGGAAATCAGTCACTTTAAATAAATTCATTATGCCCTAATCTATGGATTTTACAAATACCTTAATAATAAAATAAATGGTAGGCGCGTGGATCAGAAAACCAGTCAGTGTCTGGTGTGACCACCATTTGCCTCACGCAGCGCATCTCCTTCACAAAGAGTTGATCAGGCTGTTGATTTTAACCTGTGGAATGTTGTCCCTCTCCTCTTCAATGGCTGTGTGAAGTTGCTGGATATAGGCTAGAACTGGAACACGCTGTCGTACACATCGATTCAGAGCATCCCAAACATGCTCAATGGGTGACATGTCTGGTGAGTATGCAGGCCATGGAAGAACTGGAACATGTTCAGCTTCCAGGAATTGTGTACAGATCCTTGCAACATGTTGCCGTGCATTATCACGCTGAAACATGAGGTGATGGCAGTGGATGAATGGCACGACAATGGATCTCAGGATCTAGTCACGGTATCTCTGTGCATTCAAATTGCCATCGATGAAGTGCAAATTGTGTTCGTTGTCCATAGCTTATGCCTGCCCATACCATAACCCCACCGCCACCATGGGGCACTCCGTTCACAATGTTGGCATCAGCAAACTGCTCACCCACACAATGCCATACACGGTGTCTGCCATCTGCCCTGTACAGTTGAAACCGGGATTCATCCGTGAAGAGCACACTTCGCCAGTGGCCATCAAAGGTCAGCATTTGCCCAGTCAGTATGCCAATTGCACGCTCCCTGTTTTGTGTGACAAAACTGCACATTTTAGAGTGCCATTTTATTGTCCCCAGCACAAGGTGCACTTGTGTAATGATCATGCTGTTTAATCAGCTTCATGATATTTTTGCACAAAATTAGAGAGAAGTAAGCTTTTTGTTTGTGTGAATGGAAAATGTATTTTATTTCAGCTCATGAAACATGGGACCAACACTGCATGTGGCATTTATATTTAGTTCAGTTTATATGTTGGATTCACGTCTCCAACTAAACCAAAAGTTAAAGTTAAGAATAGGATTAAACCAGTGGCTCAGATGAAACTACCAAAGCATTAGATACTGCTCCTCCAGGCTACCTGGGGCGGCAGGTACCCTAGTGGTTAGAGCGTTGGGCCAATAACTGAAAGGTTGCTGGATTGAATCCCAGAGCTGACAAAGTAAAAATCTGTCTTTCTGACCCTGAACAAAGCGGTTAACCCACTGTTCCCTGATAGGTTGTCATTGTAAATAAGAATTTGTTCTTAACTGACTTGCCTAGTTAAAATGTAAAAAAAAGTTTAATGGTAATATTTGGTTGCGTTGTCAACCAAACACAATTCAATGTTGCTTTTGTAATACAGTTATTAGCTATCTTACAAACTAATATAACAGTATTTATTCAAACTTAAAGGGAGACTTCGGGACTTTCAGATGAACTCGTGGGTACTATTTTTATGTCTCTGTGTCCAGTGTGAAGGAGGTCGCGAGCCAATGCTAACTAGCGTTAGCGCAATGACTGGAAGTCTGTTGGTATCTGGTAGCATGCAGAGATAAAAACGGGTTAATCTGACTCTGGGGGAAGTAGATACAAGGTCCTTATTGCCAAAATCCCAAAATATACCTTTAAATTGAGTAACACATCCATGGCCACATTTTGAGGTTACTGTAACTATAAATGTCATCTTATGTAATCCTCTTTACAATGGCTATAACAATCTGTGCAGAATCTCAAACACCATTGATCACTTGCATTATGTACTTTTAATGTAATCTCATCTGCAATCCAGGTCATTTGATTGTGCTATTAGATGAAGCACAGTGATTACACATTAAGTTGTTGTATACAAAATACCTGACATTGTATTCCCATTTGAACTTTGTCTTTTTGAGTGGGTGAATAAAGGTTGAAATGTTATTGATCAACATCTCAACCAAGTATTCACGTTGAAAGGACGTGGTGTGCACACTGGGACACACACATTCTCCCAGTCTGGTTTCCACTCTGCTCTGACCTTCCAACTCCCCTCTTATAGGGAACATCCTCTTCAGTTTTCACTGGCTGTGTAATTATGTTGAAGCGTCTCACGGCCCGCTTCAGATGGGGAACCACAAAGTATTTTACTGTCAGTAAAGGCATGTATTACCCTCCCATACCTTAGTTTACTGTCAACCTCTCCCTGTGGTACAGCCAGAACCTCTCTGCCTGCGTCCTGTCATCCTTTCTCCACCACACAGTGAGTATGTCAGGCCAAAACAGGAGAGCAACACAAACCGTCCCCAGATTCTTTCTTTATGGGGCTGTTTGATGTGCAGGACCACAAGGAGCCTACTTACTGTACCGTAGACTCCAACGTGTATACATACTGCTTTATACAGAGACTGACTGAGCTCTTACTGTAGTTTCTATGCAAAGACAGATTAAGTCTGAGAGAGTGGGGTGGGTATATGATTTGTATGTGAAAGTGAGGTGGGTATTTCAGCACAACTGGTATTTTATGTCGTCAAAACAAATATTCAACATGGCCTGCTGTACAGTAGGTATGTTTTTTCAGAACGGACCTCATAGCCAGGGCCCCACTCTCCTCACTAACACTTTTTCCACAGCTGCTCTTCAAAGGCAACTATCACATGCTGAGCACAAACTAAGTGTGCTTTTAGTTAGCCACAGTCATATTTTTTTGGCCTGCAGAACATGTCCATTGATGTAAATGGGGAGAGTCCCCTACACACTGAGGCTGAGACATCCATAATAATGCATCACATGGCAAAACCAAAGACAGTCAGATGACACCTACTTGGTATTGGCAAATTATGATAATTGATGGTCAGGATTCATCTTGCATATATTAGGGCATACATTTGGACAAAGCTGAAAAACGACACTCTTTCTATCACTCCTCTCCACGGGTACCCAGGATGCCTCTTTGTCAGACTAATCAGAAATTGAGTCATGTTAATGGAACTGTCTTACCTTCTGCATTTAAATATTTTTTTTTTTCATGGTTTACCATGCACAACAACAGCTGAGGGATGTTACAGTAAACCTCTCAAGGTTTGTGAGATTTGTCAACCCTGAACACGAGGCTGCATTAAGCACCACAAAATGACGGTGAGTTTGTGAAAGACTGAACGTTCTGTTTCTCAAACAATTTTTCATTTGACCTTTTTTATTCTCTCCTGTGGTTGTTCGAGGCTGGGACAAGGTGACATGATGCTAGGTGCATCCTGTAATAATTCCTTAATCAGACAGAGTGTATTACATGGAGGATCCAGACAGAGAGTGTATTACACGGAGGATCCAGACAGGAGTCAGTGTGACACTTTCACTGACCACACTCAGGGTCCAATTGGAAAGGCGAGGCCATGTCAAAACCACCCCTGGTGAAGGACCACTTAGGGTCAGTCGTACTTATGTGGACACTGCCTGCCTGGTAAGACAAACCCTGGTGAATGAACACTTCTAGGGTCAGTCAGAATATAAACACATCTGAGAAGACAATGTGATCAACCATCAACACTCATTGCTGGCACCTGTAATCCATACTGATATGAAATATATTGCCTATATTTGACACTTTCTATGGACCATCTGTGTCTATCTGTAATACAGTGCCTTCGAAAAGTATTCAGATCCCTTGACTTTTCCACATTGTTATGTTACAGCCTTACTTTAAAATCAACACAATACCCCATAATGACAAAGTGATCACAGGTTTTTAGAAATGTATTATCTACATAAGTATTCAAACCCTTTGCTATGAGACTCAAAATTGAGCTCAGGTGCATCCTGTTTCCATTGATCATCCTTGAGATGTTTCTACAACTTGGAGTCCACCTGTGGTAAATTCAATTGGTTGTACATGATTTGGAAAGGCACACAGCTGTCTATATAAGGTCCCACAGTTGAAGGTGCATGTCAGAGCAAAAACCAAGCCATGACGTTGAAGGAATTGTCCGTAGAGCTCGGAGACAGGATTGTGTCGAGGCACAGATCTGGGAAAGGATACCAAAAACATCCTGCAGCATTGAAGGTCCCCAAGAACACAGTGGCCTCCATTATTCTTAAAAATGGATGAAGTTTGGAACCACCAAGACTTTTCCTAGAGCTGACCACCAGACCAAAATGAGCAATTGGGGGGGAAGGGCCTTGGTCAGGGAGGTGACCAAGAACCCAATGGTCACTCTGACAGAGCTCCTCCGTGGAGATGTGAGAACATTCCAGAAGGACAACAATCTCTGCAACACTCCACCAATCAGGCCTCTATGGTAGAGTGGCCAGACGGAAGCCACTCCTCAGTAAAAGGCACATAACAGCCCACTTGGAGTATGCCAAAAGGCACCTAAAGGACTCTCAGACCATGAGAAACAAGATTCTCTGGTCTGATGAAACCAAGATTGAACTCTTTGGCCTGAATGCCAAGCGTCACATCTAGAGGAAACCTGGCACCATCCCTATGGTGAAGCATAGTGGCGGCAGCATCATGCTGTGGGGTTGTTTTTGAGTAGCAGGGACTGGGAGACTAATCAGGATCGAGGCAAAGATGAATGGAGCAAAGGTTCACCTTCCAACAGGACAACGACTCTAAGCACACAGCCAGGACAACACAAGAGTGGCTTCAGGACAAATCTCTGAATGTCCTTGAGTGACCTAGCCAGACCTAGCCAATCTAACATCTCTGGAGAGAACAGAAAATAGCTGTGCAGCAACACCCCCTATCCAACCTGACAGAGCCTGAGAGGATCTGCAGAGAAGAACGGAAGAAACTACCCAAATACAGGTGTGCTGAGCTTGTAGCATCATACCCAAGAAAACTTAAGGCTGTAATCGCTGCCAAGGGTGCTTCAACAAAGTACTGAGTCTTAATACTTATGTAATTGTGATATTTCCATTTTTTATAAATTAGCAATTTCTAAAAACCTATTTTTGCCTTGTCATTATGGGGTATTGTGTGTAGATTGATGAAAAAAATAGCAATTTAATACATTTTTGAATAAGACTGCAACATAATAAAATGCAATAAAAGTGAAGGGGTCTGAATACTTTCCGAAGGCACAGATTATGGGTATGTCTAAGTCAGTCGCTACACCCACAATAACATCTGCTAAACATATGACCTATAAAATTTGAGGGGAAGAATGAAAGCCAGAAGTGTTACAGGTCTTGAGGGACAGATTTCAATACCCCTGCACTATGGGATACAGCACAAGAAATGCATCCGTACAGTAATAGAGAGAATGTTACTGAGAAATGTCAGCTATCCTGTAGACTCAGTCCGATGTTCTGTGCAATTTGAATCCATTTTATTAACCAGACAATCATTCTGTAATCTAGGAATTCTAAACCTTTAACTTGCAAGTAGACCTATTGGTGTTACTCTGCTCTCACACGTCATATCCCACATCTGGAGGGTATGTAACCTCAGCTTGATCTCTCCTCGTGTTTTGTTTGGGGACACTGGAATAGTAGGACGACTGGGGTTTGTTTACATTCTGTTTCATTTGGTTAAACACTTTAAAGAACTGTTTGTGCCTTGTAACTTACAGTATGCTAGCTGCCATCTCAGTACCATCAACTAAACAGGGACTTTAGCTTTTTCACTGCACTCAGCAGCTGACCTGATCCCTGTGACAACAGTGTCAGAATCAAACGTAATATGAAAGGGGAAAATCCCAGCAAAAAATGTAGAGGAAAAAGGTGGCAGCACGCCCAATCCTTCTGAAGGCGGACGGCACGCTGGAGCCTCACGTGGGCAGTGTTCCACACCACCTCTGCACGCTGGAAGCACTCATCAACTGCAGGGGCTTCGGTCTGGCTCAGAGTCCACGGAGCCAGGGCTGGCTGATATCCCAGGACGCACTGGAAGGGAGTCAGCCTGGTGGAGGAGTAACAAAGTGAATTCTGGGTGTATTCCAGCCAGGGAAGGAACCGGACCCACTCCCCCGCCGGTCCTGGCACTGACTCCTTAGGAACCTCCCCAGCTCCTGGTTGGTCCTCTCCACATGCCCGTTAGGCCGGATGTGAGGCTGACCATGGCCCCCAGCTTCTCAAAGGCTTTCCAGACCTGCGACGGGAATTGGAGACCATGGTCAGAAACAATGTCCTCCAGAAGCCCATAGTGGCAGTAAACCTGCTGAAATTGTGCCTCAGCAACCTGGAGAATGGTCGTTAGAGGAGATCTGTTACAAAGTCTATGGACAGATGTGACCAAGGCCGTCGAGGCACAGGAAGGGGAAGTAGTTAACCTGCTGGAGCGTGCTGGGGAGATTTGGAATGAGTGAGGTTAAGTTCAGGGAGGAGGTGAGGGTCTGGTTGATAAACTTCACCTTGGTGACCGGAGTACACTAGAGCTTTAGAGACAACACTTGAGGGACAGTCAGCCAGTAAAATGGGAACCAGAAAGGGTTTGGTGGATAACGATGATAATGGAATACTCACGCCTTTCCTGGGAGACAGAAGGTCATAGGGCCGCCCCTCTGCTGTAATGGACCATGGGTTAGGATGCGCCGAATGCCACTGAAGCTGGTGCCCCTCCTGGCCGCAATAGGGGCAGAGCCCCAGCTGTCTCCAGCTACGCCGCTCTGCCACGGAGAGGTATGTGGCTACTATCTCCATGGGTTCAGGCTCTGCCTCTGGACAGCCAAAGGAGGGGGGTGAGTGGCGAGTTGGACACTGACGCTCCCGAAGAAGGTTATCCAGACGGATGGCCATTGCGATGAGCGTCCAAGGATATGTTGTCATCCCGACATGCCAACTCCGTCTGGACCTCTTTGCGCAGTCCACTCTGGAATAAAGTGAAGAGCAACGGCTCATTCCAGCCGCTGGAGGCTGCCATAGTCCGTGGTGAGGGCATACTCCTCAACGGTCTGGGCACCCTGCTAGAGTTGGAAAAGTTGCTCACCTCCCTTTCTGCCCTCTGGAGGATGGTCGAAGACCACCCTGAACCTCTCATAGGCACAGAGCTCCTCTTCTCCTCTCTCCCAGACAGCCGTAGCCCACTCCAACGCCCGTTCGGTCAGCAGGGAAATCACCATGGCAACCTTGGACCTCTCGGTGGTGGGGGCTCCCGTCTGATAGGCAAAATAAAATTAAGGGAGCACTGGAGTAGGAAGCCACGGCATTTCAATGGAGTGCCGTCATACTTCTCCAGAAGGGACAGTCAGGCATCACTGACCTGGGTTGATGGCTGGGTAGGCTGGATCACTGTGACGACCCGTGGTAGGAGGCCATCCGTCAGAGGTATGGAGAACCTCGCTGGTGGTGTCGAGGAGGTGGAGAACGAGGAGGACTTCCTTCATGGTCGTACCCAGTAGAGCCAGCTGGTAGTTGTGTCGGTGGAGGAGATGGCCCTGTTCCTCGACCATCTGGAAGATGGTGTAATCATCTGCTGCTTCCATAATTTCTGAGGCAGTATTCTGTTATGAAGACGCAAGGAGTCAGGAAGGTGCAGATGGTGAGGTCAATAATAACGAACATGGCGCATTACAAAACAAGAGCCGCGTCTGGACATGAAAACAGAACCAATACTGCCTGATGACTGAGGTTGTTGAGAGCTATATGAAGGGAGAGTAATCAGGGTGGTGATGAAGTCCAAGTGTGCTTAGCGATGGGGTGCAGGTGTGCGCAATGATGGTCTCCAGGTGTGAGCAACGTGGGTTGCCAGGACCGGTGGTTAGTAGACTGGCGACGTCGAGCGCCAGAGGGAGGAAACAGGAGTAGGTGTGACAAGCATAGAGCAACTTAAGTACGTATTTTTGAGTCTCCCCTTTCCAGAGTGGTCATAATAGTTTCGCTTCATGTGGTCCAAACAGGAAACAACACAACAGATAAAATACATAATATACATAAATATATGTAGCAGTACATTTACATTACAATTTATCCATTCAGCAGACGCTCCCATCCAGTGGCCCACAGCTAGTGCATTCATCTTAAGATAGCCAGGCGAGACAATCACATATCACAGTCATAATACAATACTTAATACAACGCAAACTACAATACAAAATGCATAAAAATGTCTGTGTGTATCTTTATAGTCCCCATCGTGCCGTAATGTGTTCTTCTATCTGTTTTTTTATCAGGTTTTATTGCTAGCTTGAGTTTCCTGGGGTAGCAAAAAGTTCCATTTAGTCATGGCTCTATTCAATCAAATGTATTTATAAAGCCCTTTTTACATCAGCCGATGTCACAAAGTGCTATACAGAAACCCAGCCTAAAACCCCAAACAACAAGCAATGCAGATGTAGAAGCACGATGGCTAGGAAAAACTAGAAACCGAGAGGACCCAGGCTATGAGGGGTGGCCAGTCCTCTTCTGGCTGTGCCGGGTGGAGATTATAACGGTACATGGCCAAGATCTTCAAACGTTAACATAGATGACCAGCAGGGTCAAATAATAATAATCACAGTGGTTGTAGGGGGTGCAACAGGTCAGCACCTCAGGAGTAAATGTCAGTTGGCTTTTCATAGCCGATCATTCAGAGTTAGAGACAGCAGGTGAGGTAGAGAGAGAGAGAGTTGAAAACAGCAGGTCCGGGACAAGGTAGCACGTCCGGTGAACAGGTCAGGGTTCCATAGCCGCAGGCAGAACAGTTGAAACTGGAGCAGCAGCATGACCAGGTGGACGGGACAGCAAGGAGTCATCAGGCTCAGGTCCTCCGAGAGAAGAAAGAAAGAGAATTAGAGGGAGCATACTTAAATTCACACAGAACACCGGATAAGACAGGAGAAATACTCCAGATATAACAGACTGACCCTAGCCCCCCTGACACAAACTATTGCAGCATAAATACTGGAGGCTGAGACCGGAGGGGTCAGGAGACACTGTGGCCCCGTCCGACAATACCCCCGGACAGGGCCAACCCCACCCACTTTGACAAAGAAAAGCCCCCACACCACTAGAGATATATTTTCAACCACCAACTTACTACCCTGAGACAAGGTCGAGTATAGCCCACAAATATCTCCCCCGCGGCACGAACCCGAGGGGTGCTCCAACCCGGACAGGAAGATCACGTCAGTGACTCAACCCACTCAAGTGACGCACCCCTCCTAGGAACGGCATAGAAAAGCACCAGTAAGCCTGTGACTCAGCCCCCGTAATAGGGTTAGAGGCAGAGAATCCCAGTGGAGAGAGGGGAACCAGCCAGGCAGAGACAGCAAGGGCGGTTTCCGTTCACGTTCATACCCCTGGGCCAGACTACACTCAATCATAGGACCTACTGAAGAAATTAGTCTTCAATAAAGACTTAAAGGTTGAGATCGAGTCTGCGACTCTCACATGGATAGGCAGACCATTCCATAAAAATGGAGCTCTATAGGAGAAATCCCTGCCTCCAGCTGTTTGCTTAGAAATTCGAGGGACAATAAGGAGGCCTGCATCTTGTGAACGTAGCGTACGTGCAGGTATGTACAGCAGGACCAAATCGGAAAGATAGGTAGGAGCAAGCCCATGTAATGCTATGTAGGTTAGTAGTACAACCTTGAAATCAGCCCTATCCTCAACAGGAAGCCAGTGTAGAGAGGCTGGAGTAATATGATCACATTTTATGGTTCTAGTCAAGATTCTCTATTTAACACTGTGTTTCCCAGCCTCTGCTCTGGACCTGGGGACTGTGAAGAGATCTCTGGTTGCATGTCTTGTGTGATACCGATGAGTGTCCGAACTGTCTGCCAACTGCTTGAACAGACCGTTTGGTACCTTTAACACATCAACACCTCGTACAAAGACCAATAGTGATGCAGTCAATCTCTCCTCAACTTTGAGCCAGGAGAGATTGACATGCATCTCATTGACATTCAGCCTCTGTGTACAATACCTGCTGCTCTGTTTTGGACCAACTGCAATTTGCCTATGACCTTCTTTGCAGAAACTGACCACACAACTGGACAGTAGTCCAGGTGCAACAAAACTAGGGCCTGTAGGACCTGTCTGGTTGACTGATATATCTTGGCAGCATCTAATGGGGATCCATAATAAATATAATACAATCATGGACAGACCTCTTCCCATTTTAGTAACCATTGAGTCTATGTTTTGACCATGATAGCTTGCTATCTAGGGTGACACCCAGCAGTTTAGTCTCTTCAACTCGCTCAATAGACACATTATTCAATAACAGATCCAGATCATATCCAATTTTATTTGTCACATGCGCCGAATACAACAGGTGTAGGTAGACCTTAAGGTGAAATACTACTTACAAGCCCTAACCAACAATGCAGTTAAAATAAAAAATACCTAAAAAAGAATAAGAAATAAAAGTTACAAAAATATTAAAGAGCAGCAGTAAAATAACAATATCGAGACTATATACAGGGGGTACCGTTACAGAGTCAATGTGCGGGGGCACCGGTTAGTCGAGGTAATTGAGGTAATGTACATGTACATGTAGGTAGGGTTATTAAAGTAACTATGCATAGATAATAACAGAGTAGTAGCAGCAGTGTAAAAGGGGGGGGGGGCAATGCAAACAGTCTGGTTAGCCATTTGATTAGATGTTCAGGAGTCTTACGGCTTGAGGGTAGAAGCTGTTTAGAAGCCTCTTGGACAGGTATCGCGTGCCATGCGGTAGCAGAGAGAACAGTCTATGACTAGGGCGACTGGAGTCTTTAATCATTTTTAGGGCTTTCCTCTGACACCGCCTGGTATAGAGGTCCTGAATGGCAGGTCGGAGGCCGAGCAGTTGCCATACCAGGCAGTGATGCAACCAGTCAGGATGCTCTCAATGGTGCAGCTGTAGAACCTTTTGAGGATCTGAGGACCCATGCCAAATGTTTTCAGTCTCTTGATGGGGAATAGGCTTTGTCATGCCCTCTTCATGACTGTCTTGGTGTGCTTGGACCATGTTAGTTTGTTGGTGATGTGAACACCAAGGAACTTGAAGCTCTCAACCTGCTCCACTACAGCCCCGTTGATGAGAATGGGTGTGTGCTCGGTCCTTCTTTTCCTGTAGTCCACAATCATCTCCTTTGTCTTGATCACATTGAGGGAGAGGTTGTTGTCCTGGCACCACACGGCCAGGTCTCTGACCTCTTCCCTATAGGCTGTCTCGTCATTGTCGTGATCAGGCCTACCACTGTTGTGTCATCGGCAAACTTAATGATGGTGTTGGAGTCGTGCCTGGCCGTGCAGGTATAGGGTTGAGCGAGTGAATTGTCCCAAAAATTATACTTACATTTTTTTTAAATATTTAGCACCAGCCTATTGCTAGTTACCCATTCTAAACCTGACTGAAGCTCTATATTAAGGGTGTGAGTTATTTATTTTACTGTTGCACCCGACGTGTAAACTGTTGAGTCCTCAGCGTACATGGACACAGGCTTTATTCAAGGTCAGTGGAAGGTCATTAGTAAAAAACAATAATGGTCCCAGCCGGCTGCCCCACTACACTCAACCGAATTTGCATTAGAGAGGCTTCAATTAACGAAAACCCTCTGTGTTCTATTGGATAGGTAACTGTACATCCATGATAAGGCAGAGGATGTTCATCTATAACAGGTACGTCTTTTCAGCAATTTGATATGATACATGATATCAAAGGCTGCACTGAAGCCTAACAAAACAGCTCCTACCATCTTCTTATTATCAATTTCTTCCAGCCAATCATCCGTCATTTGTGTCAGTGCCGAGCATGTTGAGTGCCCTTCCCTATAAGCATACTGAAAGTCTGTTCATTTGTTTTCTGTAAAGTAACATTGTATTTGGTCGAACACGATTTTTTCCAAAAGTTTGCTTGGCACCGGTAACAGGCTGATTGGTCTGCTGTGATCTATTAAAGGGTGCGTTGCCATTTTTAGGCAGTGGAATGACCTCTGCCTGCCTCCAGGTCTGCGGGCATACTCCGTCTTCTAGGCTTAGATTGAAGATGTGGCAAATAGGAGTTGCAATGTATTCCACTATCCTACCTCAGTAATTTACCCACACTTCTTGGAATGACCAGTCTTCGAAATGCTGTTTTAGAGACGTTCATCGTCCTGTAAGCGTTACATGGCAACGCAGGAATTTTAATAGCGCACAGATCTGTGGGCCAGAAGGTTGTGGTTTCGCAGACCATCGTGGACAAGAATAGGGGTGGAAAGATTAACTTTATAGTTTAAGCATTGCATGAATCTATCATCCTATTTGCGGGTCCGAGAAAAAATAGCCTTTAATAAAAATTCTACATCATTTGACATGTTTGCAGAATCTTTTTTAATACCACACAATTTACCAAAATTACAGGCTAAGAATGGACAGAGAGATATGATAAGATGAACACATAGGCCTATTTCTCCAATGACAAATCAGTGTCTCTTGATTGCAAACCAAACTTTCCCTGTCTGCAAATAATTAAATCTGAGACATCATTAGGAATCTGAGCACGGTACTTTCAAACGTTAGGCCTACCTTTCCACCCCTGACAGAGTAGGCCTGCTAGCGCAGAAAAATGTAAGCTTTAATTGCTGGCTACTCTTCTTCCGTGGCTTAACTCAATGAGAGAAGGTCACAAGTGAGCTGTTTGTGTTTAAACATCTTCTATTTTACAGAAAGTGAATAGCTGCCTGACTGGCGCAGCGGTTTAAGGCACTGTATTACAGTGATAGAGGCGTCACTGCAGACCCTGGTTCATTCCCAGACTGTGTCACAATCGGCTGTGATTGGGAGTCCCATAGGTTGGCGCACCATTGGCCCAGCGTCGTTAGGGGAGGGTTTGGCCAGAGGGGTAGGCCGTCATTGTAATAACAATTTGTTCTTAACTGACTTGCCTAGTTAAATACAAGGTAAAATATTTCATGGATAGTGACAGAATTAGATTACTTCCCAAGCAAAATACATTTTTTGTCTCCTCGGCTATAGAAGGTTGTTGCTCAGCCTCTGAATGTCTAACAAAATAATCATATCCCCATATGCATATGCAGAGTCACATCTTTCCCGGATATTTTACAGCTTGTTTCTAGCATAAAGCATATTATATAAATCAGATCTGTTTTATTTTCTACAAAATCTTAAACTAACAAGGGGTAGGCCTGTGCCATTTTCTTTAATAAAAGGGAGGCCTATGGCATACCCTCTCATACCCCCTAATTACGAGTCTCGGTTTAACTTAACAGCCCTTCACTGACACAGAGGATGGCTAGAGTGCATGGTGGGTGGAGGAATTGACTGACAAATCTGTGACTATAGCAGCCTATAGCCTAATTTTGTCTGTCAAACAGGTAGGCCTACCTTTTATTTCTTAAATAGGAAGAAATAGGTTCCAACAAAGCCCTCTTGTTGTTAATAAAATCTAATTAAAATGAAGACGGTTTAAATGAATTATAACTACTCGAATTTGCCTCCATTCAGAACCTTAAGCTGTCCATTTCTGATTGATTGTGCTGTGGCTGCTGATAAATGTAGGCCTAATCAACAACAAAAAACTCAGAAGAAGCCTTTGACTCTCCTCCTGAACAGCCACCGTAGGCCTACACAGCAAAGCCCTTGGTTAGACAGCACACAATTTTTTTGTTGATCAGTAAGAGCAGAACAGGCCGGGGCTCAGGGTTGGACTATCCATTGCATTGTGTGTAACGCAGCCTAGTTGTATTTACACCATCCCAGCAGCTATCTTAGAAACATAACGTTGCTCTGTGCTTCTCCAAGCATGCACTTCTTAGCCGATAGGTTATGGACCATTTGAATGAGACCACACTAAATAGCCTATATGCGCACTAAATATTGCGCGCCCAGCGAGAATCAGAGATGAGGGGCGGCATCGGGCACACATTGATATAAAGCCTAGTAAGCAACTCATTCTAAAACACAGAGAAATATAGACATTTCATCAATTACAAATTACATGACCCTCCCCTGGACTGCTGTAGATTAAAAAAAAATGTTTTTAAATACTAAACCTTCCTCTTGACTGAAATTGAAAAAGCATGATCCTCCCCCATTATCCTCGAGGTAACCATTCTGCAAATTTCGATCCGTCCATTAGTTACGTGATTTCTCATGTTTGCCACGCTGCTGCGTTGCCAGACTTATTTGCCATTCCCTTAGTCTCATCCCTCTCAGCCATACAGTTTTTCATACAGTCAGTTCTCAAGTGCTAGTTTTAATGTAAACAGTCCTCCAAGGAGAAAGGACCATAGCTAGCAGTCTCTGACACAAAAAGGGTTGAGAAACACTACGTAAGGTTAAGCAGTGGGCAATGCACAACGTACCTCAATATAGAAGCTATCATCAAAACCAGTGATGTGATGTCACACAGATGCATGCTGGGACTGGTGACAACATGGCCACCTATCATCTGGTTCTGATGTCTCTTTGGGAAGTCTTGGCCAGTGGTAATAAACAAAATATCTGGGCAGCGAAAACCAGGACTTTGAACTCTCTTTACCAATAGCCCAATTGTCCCTGGATCCAGTTGTGCTCTTTGTTGCTTCAAAACATTGTTTTTGCCAAATGGATTGTCTTACAACTAGCCTAAAAAAACTCAAATAGAATCAACCATTCGGCATGTCTGTGAAATGGCGTTCGGATCTGCTTACAGATATTTTGGACAGAATCTGAAAATGATTAGCAAGTCTGTAAAAACAATATGCTACCATTCATTTCAACTCATATGTTTACTCATTGAGCTAAGGTCATTTTGCAGGTTTGTCTCATTTCAACAGCCATAATAGCTTTTAAATTTTCATATACAAAAAACTGACAATAACTCCACAGGGCCATTGCAACATGGCAAGCAGATAAATCAGGGAAGATATAGATATATACACCAATTCTCATTCATTTATTAAACCCTTGCAATTCGTGAGCGATGTTCAGCTACAGGGCTTGGTTAACCTGGACTGCTGGAACTCCTGCCGACTGGATGATACAATGATGTTTGAGTCAGAGGGGCAGCACATTTCAAACCAACTCTCTGCCAAGGTAATAAAAGTCAGTGAGCACGAGCAGGCATCTCTCATGACATAATGACCTTTCCTGATCATACCCATTACCTCCTGCCTGGCTACCTTCTAACCTGGTAACCTTTGACTTTATCAGATTATAATCCAAGGATTATGCTATATGCCACACAAAACTCACCTGGAGGAACCAAAGCCTGGCTGTCTATTCCATCCGGATATACAGCATATTGTAAAGTTAGGTTGTTATAATGCAAAATTAGGTTCTTTTTTCATAAAGCTATGGTTCTTGTACTGTAAAGCTATGGTTATTGTATTGTAAAGCTAGGTTAACAGTCCCCGTAGACATTGAGGCTATTTCTGAGTAAATAATAATTGTGTGACTTTTACCTAATGTACAACTTTAATAATATTGTTATATTCTTCTAAATCATCCATTGAAGCCCACTCACTCCTCATAAACTGAAAGTCTACTCATCTCTATGGTAACCTGCGCCCCTACATCCCTAAAGATAAGAGCCAAACTGTTGGCATCCCTGACGGTCCCTTACACAATGTGTGGTGGGGTGAGTGCGTTACTAAGCAGCTGAAGGCTGAAACTGAGGATGACGTCAACCCCCTGACCTTGGGTGAGATCTGTTTACAGCTCTGCGGAGTGTCTCTGCTATCTGTGACGTTGGCAGTGACACAGCCCATGAGTTTAGGGGAGCGTCAGCGTGTGTATGGGAAGTGATGCCCAGATGCCAAAGGGACTACGCACTGTCACGAGCCATTAGGACACACACATACAGTACACAAAACACAGACACACACACACACAGATGCCAAGGGTACTACGCACTGCTCCAAGTCATTAGGATGTTAGCGACACAGCCAACACTCATAAATATCACCGAGGTATGATGCAAACACACAAACACACGCGGACACATACGCACACATGCATGCACACATGCAAGCTCGCACGCACACACTGGCAGTCTGCACTTTAACCTCATGGTCATTGTATCATTTCGGGTCAGAGGTGTTGGAGTGCAGAGCCAAGACAGCATGGGATGTGTCATTGTCCAAATATTTTTGGACCTCACTGCATATACAGTGGGGAGAACCTGCAAAATCGGCAGTGTTTCCTACTTACAAAGCATGTAGAGGTCTGTAATTTTTATCATAGGTACACTTCAACTGTGAGAGACGGAATCAAAAATCCAGAAAATCACATTGTATGATTTTTAAGTAATTAATTTGCATTTTATTGCATGACATAAGTATTTGATACATCAGAAAAGCAGAACTTAATATTTGGTACAGAAACTTTTGTTTGCAATTACAGAGATCATACGTTTCCTGTAGTTCTTGACCAGGTTTGCACACACTGCAGCAGGGATTTTGGCCCACTCCTCCATACAGACCTTTTCCAGATCCTTCAGGTTTTGTGGGCTGTCGCTGGGCAATATGGACTTTCAGCTCCCTCCAAAGATTTTCTATTGGGTTCAGGTCTGGAGACTGGCTAGGCCACTCCAGGACCTTGAGATGCTTCTTACGGAGCCACTCCTTAGTTGCCCTGGCTGTGTGTTTCGGGTCGTTGTCATGCTGGAAGACCCAGCCACGACCCATCTTCAATGCTCTTATTGAGGGAAGGAGGTTGTTGGCCAAGATCTCGCGATACATGGCCCCTTCCATCCTCAATACGGTGCAGTCGTCCTGTCCCCTTTGCAGAAAAGCATCCCCAAAGAATGATGTTTCCACCTCCATGCTTCACGGTTGGGATGGTGTTCTTGGGGTTGTACTCATCCTTCTTCTTCCTCCAAACACGGCGAGTGGCGTTTAGACCAAAAAGCTCTATTTTTGTCTCATCAGACCACATGACCTTCTCCCATTCCTCCTCTGGATCATCCAGATGGTCATTGGCAAACTTCAGACGGGCCTGGACATGCGCTGGCTTGAGCAGGGGGACCTTGCGTGCGCTGCAGGATTTTAATCCATGACGGCGTAGTGTGTTACTAATGGTCTTCTTTGAGACTGTGGTCCCAGCTCTCTTCAGGTCATTGACCAGGTCCTGCCGTGTAGTTCTGGGCTGATCCCTCACCTTCCTCATGATCATTGATGCCCCACGAGGTGAGATCTTGCATGGAGCCCCAGACCGAGGGTGATTGACCGTCATCTTGAACTTCTTCCATTTTCTAATAATTGCGCCAACAGTTGTTGCCTTCTCACCAAGCTGCTTGCCTATTGTCCTGTAGCCCATCCCAGCCTTGTGCAGGTCTACAATTTTATCACTGATGTCCTTACACAGCTCTCTGGTCTTGGCCATTGTGGAGAGGTTGGAGTCTGTTTGATTGAGTGTGTGGACAGGTGTCTTTTATACAGGTAACGAGTTCAAACAGGTGCAGTTAATACAGGTAATGAGTGGAGAACAGGAGGGCTTCTTAAAGAAAAACTAACAGGTCTGTGAGAGCCGGAATTCTTACTGGTTGGTAGGCGATCAAATACTTATGTCATGCAATAAAATGCAAATGAATTACTTAAAAATCATATACAATGTGATTTTCTGGATTTTTGTTTTAGATTCAATCTCTCACAGTTGAAGTGTACCTATGATAAAAATGACAGACCTCTACATGCTTTGTAAGTAGGAAAACCTGCAAAATCGGCAGTGTATCAAATACTTGTTCTCCCCACTGTATGTGAATTTGTATGCTGATATTTATGATAGATATGGATATGTTTGCTGATATGTACAGTGCCTTCAGAAAGTATTCATACCCCTTGAGTTATTCCACATTTTGTTGTTTTACAGCCTGAATTCAAAATGTATTAAATAGATTTCTCACCCATCCACATACAATTCCCCATAATATGAACACGTTTTTAGAAAATGTTGCAAAGGTATTGAAATGAAATACAGAAATATGTAATTTACATAAGTATTCACAATCCTGAGTCAATACATGTTAGAATTACAGCTGTGAGTCTTTCTGGGTAAGTCTCCAAGAGCTTTGCACACATTGATTGTGAAATATTTGGCCATTATTCTTTTCAAAATTCTTCAAGCTCAATTGTTTGTTGATCATTGCTAGACAACCATTTTCATGTCTTGTCATAAGTCAAAACAGTAACTCGGCCACTTGTGAATATTCACTGTCTTCCTGGTAAGCAACTCCAGGGTAGATTTGGCCATGCATTTTAGGTTATTGTCCTGGTGAAAGATAAATTAATCTCCCAGTGTTTTATCCTGAAATACTACCCAGTCTTTAACGATTACAAGCATACACATAACATGGTGCAGCCACCACTATGCTTGAAAACATGGTGAGTGGTACTTAGTAATTTACATTTTAGTCATTTAGTAGACACTCTTATCCAGAGCAATGTACAGGAGCAATTGGGGTAAAGTGCCTTGCTCAAGGGCACATCAGATTGTTTTCACCTAGTCAGCATGGGGATTCGAACCAGCAACCTTTAAGTAACTGGCCCAATGCTCTGAACAACTAGGCTACTTTGTATACAGGACAAAAAGTTACTTTTTTTCAGTACTACTTTAGTGCCTAGTTGCAAACATGATGCATGTTTTGGAGTATCTACAATGTTGCTAATTTATCCTCTGTTTTCTCCTATCACAGCCATTCAACTATGGAACTGTTAAAGTCACCATTGGCCTCATGGTAAAATCCCTGAGTGGTTTCCTTCCTCTCTGGTAACTGAGTTAGGAAGGACGTCTGTATCTTTGCGGGGTATTGATACACCATCCAAAGTGTAATCAATAACTTTCCCACGCTCAGATATTCAATATCTGCTTGTTTTTTTGCCCATCTACCAATAGGTTCCCTTCTTTGTGAGGCATTGGAAAACCTCCCTGGTCTTTGTGGTTGAATCTGTGTTTGAAGTTCACTGCTCAACTGAGGGACCTTACAGATAATTCCACTTTGACATTATGGGGTATTGTGTGTAGGCCAGTGTCAAAACATATTCATTTAATACATTTTCAATTCAGGCTGTAACACAACACATTTTGGAAAAAGTCAAGAGATGTGAATACTTTCTGAAGGCCCTCTATATATGCATGTACTGTATATAATTGACAGTGAATACTGTAGATAGGCCTCACTTATTTGAACTTTATGTAGCTCTGTCCTTGAGCTGTTCTTGTCTATCAATGTGTTGTATTATGTTACATTTTATGTTTTGTGTGGACCCCAGGAAGAGTAGCTGCTGCATGAGCAACACCTAATGGAAATCCTAATAAACAAACACACACACACATCAGACTCTGATTATAGCACTTAGGCATGGTAGAGAAACGCTGTCTGTCTATAGACCAAGAGTCATAACATATTGAAGCTTTTCCTTTGACAGTCATTGAGGAAAGACAGTTTGGAGGGAATCTTTATCTCTCTGTGTGGTATTAGAAATAAATATTGCTGACCAGGTTATTGATTCATTGCATGTCAGAGGAATTCATTAGTATTCCTCAGGGTAAAAACATATTGTGCTTGGGTTCATCTATCAAATAAAAAAATAAAAAAATTAAGGTCATCTCTCTGAAGTTGTCTTCCAAACAGCTTTGTGTTGAAAGATCCCACTAGCCACACAACGTTGTTTCCACGTCATTTCAATGAAATTATGTGGAAAAAACTTTGAATTGACGTCGGTGCCCAGTGGGATAACTATGTTTTATCTATTACGTCACTTTGATGCAGGGTCAGTAACCGCTTTCAATCTTGACCCTGCAGTAATCACCACCCAAACCACTGCCCTCTGAACCAGCAGTCCCATATGGAGCAATTTCTGTGCCAACAGAAATTTCAGTATAGTTTTACAATTTTTACTTTGTGTTAGGATATTTAATTTCAAATTGAAATTTTTTGAATTATTAATGCACAAATTGAATGATTAAATTCCTACATTGAACTTGTATTTCATGATTTGAAAAGGAATTGAATTAAAATTGCATTTCAATTGAATTCAAATTCAATATTTATATATTTAGTTTCAATATGGTATATATTGCATTCATTTTTTGTCTATCAAGTTTACAAACAATAATTTCAAGTTTGCATTCAGATTCAGATTTTCAAATTCAGTTTCTAAATTCAGATTCAAAACTGCTCTCAAAACATCCTGGTACTTTGTCAGCCAGGAAAAGTAGAAGAACAATGATAAATCTAACTCCCTTACAGCCAATTGCAAAGTAAAACAGGCTACCACCTGACCTCATTAAGGGCTGTTGCCTCAGCTGTCTTTGTTTGCAGAAGAAGCAGGAGACAGCACTGAGCAGACATATTAACTTACTCTAAGAAATCAGTCGTCTTTGATATTACACCTGATCAAGCACAATCTGGCCATTGACGGGCAGAGTGGTTAAAAGCACATGAGCCGCTGTTGTGTTATGAGGATAAAACCGAGCAGTCAAACAGGGAAATGGTTCCGGGACTGAACTAAGGTTGGGAAATGGTTCCGGTACTGAACTAAGGTTGGGACATGGTTCCGGGACTGAACTGAGGTTGGGACGGGAGTTAGGAGAGAAGAAAAAGATGGCAGAAGCAGATAATGAAGTGGATTCTGAATCTAATGGTGGTAGAGTCGAGGAGAATTAGAATCTTGTCCAAAATAATGGAAAACGGAGCAAAGTAGTGTACAGTGATGAGAATGTCACTTCGTATCTTGTAGGAGTATGGTTTGTTAATGAGGAGCAGCTGATCGAATTACCAATTTGAGGAATCCATTTGAGATCTAGGCTGTGAGGATCTGGAGAAGCGGGCTTGTTTAGATTTTTTTGTGCTTCTGCGGATCAGAAGAAACGCGTGTTGCGTCTCACCCGATTTGCTAAGTTTGAAGTGTTGTGTGTGTCTCTTAGGAACAGGGCACCCCTCAAGGGGGTTATATCTAGCGACTCGTGGTAAGTCGATGTCGAAGAGATAAAAAATGTTTGTGTGAAGAGTCGCTGTTCTTTAGTTTTTTGATATGGAGTCTCTCCCTACTCAAGTGCAGTTAGGGTTATTAACTACAGAGTCAGAGCATTTATCCCAAGACCAATGTAGTGTGATCACTGTTAAGCATTTGGTCATGTTTCAAGTGTTTACAGAAGGGAGAAGCCGAGATGTCCAAGTTGTTGAAAAGATCATATCATGTGTTATAAAAGTGATGAAAATGTGACATGTTGCAATTCTGGTGGGAACCATGCATGAAGCTACGTCTTTCAAATGCCCCTCAAGGACGAAAGAGAATGAGGTGGCCAGTCAGGGCTGTCCAGAGCATTTCCTATGCAGCAGCTGTTGAAAGGGTTGAGGATTTGAATGGTGCACCTGAAGAGTTCATGGTGGTGGATAGGCCTTTACAGACATTTTAAAAGTTAAGAGGGTGGACTTTGTGGCCTTTATAACTGTGGTGATTATTTGCACTGCCAAGCTGGAGACAAGGTCCAGGAAGATAGAAATCATTGTGGACGCTGCGGAGCGGTTCCTGGGGCTGAAAGATTTCTCGGTGAAGGCGTTACATGGAATATTGTCACAAGCCGTACTACCCTCTCAGGTCCTAGAGCCTGAGAAGGGAGATATGGAGATTTGAAAGAAGGAAGAAGTTTTGTTTTGTCAATATGCTATTTTTATTTGGGTGGATTAAGTTAGTTTCCATATTACGTATGGATTTTCTTTTTATCTTTTTTGGTTTCAACCAGTCCAGTTGGTGGCAGCAATACACCTTTTGGGGTTGTAGTCTGCCATAAAACCTACAGAAGAAGAAGAAGCACAATGCGGCGCGATGCCACTGTACCACCACTGTCAACGGTAAGTTTGAAACGTTTTTTTCCCCCCCTCAATCTACACACAATACCCCATAATGAAAAAGAAAAAAACTTTTCTTTCTTTTTAGCAAATGAAGAAATGAACACTTAAATATCACATTTACATAAGTATTCAGACCTTTTGCTATGAGACTCAAAATTGATCTCAGGTGCAACCTGTTTCCATTGATCATCCTTGAGGTATTTCTACAACTTGGAGTCCACCTGTGGAAAATTTAATTGATTGGACATGATTTGGATAGGCACACATCTGTCAATATAATGTCCCACAGTTGACAATGCATGTCAGAGCGAAAACCAAGCCATGAGGTCGAAGGAATTGTCCGTAGAGCTCTGAGACAGAATTGTGTCGAGGCACAGATCTGGGGAAGGGTACCAAAAACAATGTCTGCAGCATTGAAAGTCGCCAAGAACACTGTGACCTCCGTCATTCTTAAATGGAAGAAGTTTGGAACCACCAAGACTCTTCCTAGAGCTGACCGCTTGGCCAAACTGAGCAATCAGGGGAGAAGGGCCTTGGTCAGGGAGGTGACCAAGAACCCGATGGTACCTCTGACAGAGTTCCTCTGTGGAGATGTGAGAACCTTCCAGAAGGACAACCATCTCTGCAGCACTCCACCAATCAGGCCTTTATGGTAGAGTGGCCAGATGGAAGCCACTCGTCAGTAAAAGGCACATGACAGCCTGCTTGGAGTTTGCCAAAAGGCACCTAAGATTCTCTGGTCTGATGAACCCAAGATTGAACTCCTTGACCTGAATGCCAAGCGTCACGTCTGGAGGAAACCTGGCACCATCTCTACGGTGAAGCGTGGTGGTGGCAGCATGCTGTGGGGATGTTTTCAGTGGCAGGGACTAGGAGACTAGTCAGGATTGAGGGAAAGATGAACGGAGACAAGTACAGAGATCCTGGATGAGCACTCAGAGTGGGGGCGAAGGTTCAACCTCCAACAGGACAATGGCCCTAAGCACACAGCCAAGACAGTGCAGGAGAGGCTTCGGGACAAGTCTCTGAATGTCCTTGAGTGGCCCAGCCAGAGCCCGGACTTGAACCCGAACGTCAGGAAGTCCAGTGGGGTGAAGTGGACCCATCGACGGGTGTAAGCAGCATCAACCTCCACCTTTTTGACCTGCCTGTTGTAGGTTAATCCTATGATGCAAAATGTATGCCTTATATCTGGATCTGTCTAACCAAGCCATGCAAGGTATGGGGTAAACTGTTGCTAGCATAGCTATCTACCTTCATAAGAAGTCTGTTTTAAGACGTTTTGGTTGATTAAATACAATTGAACATCAACCAATGTGTTAGTTTCTCTTTTTTAGTTATCCCAAGAGTTTACATTGCAGTTGACAAGCAGCTAAGTTAGCAACGCGATCGCATTATGACATTTTTTTAACCTATTCTAGCTAGCTAATGTTATCGACGCTGGTAGAGACGAGAAGCAGGTACAGGGAGTGAACATTTAATTATCAACGGACATGGAACAAGACAGGACAGTGTCTGGACAAGAACACATAGCATCATTAATGCAGAACCAGGGATCAAACGGGGGAGCAGACAGTTATAGATGGGTGCAAAAACACTAAACAGAAAATATTCACCCACAAAACACAAAGGAAAAACAGGCTGCCTAAGTATGACTCCCAATCAGCAACAACGATGTACAGCTGTTCCTGATTGGGAGCCATACCCGGCCGAAACAAAGCAATCCCAAACATAGAAAAACAGACATAGAATGCCCACCCAAATCACACCCTGACCAAAGCTAAATAGAGACATAAAAAGGATCTCTCAGGTCAGGGCGTAACTATTTGAAAATCTTAATCTGAATGTTAACTTGAAATGATAGTTTGTACAGTTGATAGACAGAAGATGAATGCAATATCTGTGTGCCCTGAAATCGCTACATAGTCCCACACCATTAACCTTGTGTCAATTGACTCTTCGTTTAAAAGAAAGTTAGAGGTGTTGAATTACAAGTTAACTACTGATTATTTTATTCGCTAAATTGATCGTAGTATTTTAGCACATCTGCTTAGCTAAGTTATTTCTCTGTGTGAGAAAAGAGTGGATAGACTTAGAGCAGTTGAAGGATCCAGCATCCACACATTTCCTCTGGACAGAAGTGCCCTGTATGGATTCTGTAAAACCAACTTTCATTTGACCAGAAACTACCATGGCAAACCATAACCGCCCTTTAAAAGAACCGTCAGCACTAGAGTATGGGAAACTTTTCTCCCTGTAGTTATTTCATTTTCACTCAATCAGCATTTCCATGATAGTAAAAAAAATAATAAAGCATGCTGATGTGCTCTTCCAATAAAGATACGCACCAACGAAGAAGAATCTTTCCCTCATGCTAGCGACTACGTAACCGTTGAAGATTTCAAAGGCTGCCAACAACGACGTGTGAACTAAAAAAAGTATCTCTCGCTCTCTCGCGTGCAACATAAATAATGTTTGTGTATGGCCTGCTGTCACTTATTCCCCCCAGCATTCTGCACTCAGCAAGGATGCCTGTGCCTCTCCACATCCCTGTGCTGGGGTTCTAACACTTTCACTCTCCTTAGAGACCTATGATTCACACTCTCAAAGTGGAGTCACAGAAGATCCAACCCCCCCCCCCCACACACACAGGGGCAAGGGGAAGTGAGGGATCCTGCGAAAGGCTCTATTTTCCTATTGACTGGCTCACTGTCTGGGTTTCTGGGGGAGCCCTTGTTTCCATGGTGATACACCTCAGTATGAAGCCCGTCCAGGCAGAGAGAGAGTACTTAGTAGGATGCTGGACCCATAGAGCGCAGACATTGCTGACCTGTTAATGGACCCCTTCCCTAGACGGTTGTAACTGTCTCTTCCCTGCGGTGGTTCAGACGTGTCAAAGAGCATAGAATCATGTCTTTACTATGCTTCAGAGAGGGAGCAGGAAGATCTCAAGGAAATAAGAATACTTCATTAGGATTGCGTTTTGTCCCTTACAAAAAAAGATTGCAGTTTTGAAACTGCAGTAAAAGTGCAGTAACTGCAGTCAACTGTGGTATTTTGGATGCAGTAATTGCAGAATAACTGCAGTTACACTGCAAAATTACTGCAGTAAAAAGAAAAAAAACGGTGTTATTTTGGATGCAGTATGTGTAGCATACTTAGTTATACTGCACTCTAACTGCAGTTATACTGCACTCTGACTGCAATCTTTTGCAGTCAGAGCTCAGATATATCAAAGACAGTATGTATGGCTGGAAATGAAAGTTACATGACAGATAGGCCTTAATATAGTATAAAGAGAAAAGGTTGGGCAGGTCTGGTCAGTAGTGGACATAATCATCAAATACTTTCTCAATTCTTCCAATATTTTCTGTATTCTGACATCTTGTCTAGGTCTGCACTCTCTCACCACTGTTCGCCAAATATTAGCCCAACACCACGGAATTTCCCTCCCATAAAAACCTTTGAAGCTGCTTCTCTGTTCCTCTACTTACAGGGTATATCACGTGTGTTTTTACATTGAATATGATATTTTCTGGCCTTGGTATGTCACTCGCAATACAGGCTCTATACAGTGAGGGAAAAAAGTATTTGATCCCCTGGTGATTTTGTATGTTTGCCCACTGACAAAGAAATGATCAGTCTATAATTTTAATGGTAGGTTTATTTGAACAGTGAGAGACAGAATAACAACAAAAGAATCCAGATAAACACGTCAAAAATGTTATAAATTGATTTGCATTTTAATGAGGGAAATAAGTATTGACTTAGTACTTGGTGGAAAAACCCTTGTTGGCAATCACAGATACGCAGATACTGGTCAAAGAACTGACCCAAGCTGACACCCTTACGTCCGAAGGTCATAGTTCTGGAGATCTCTGGAGCAAGTTTTCATCAAGGATCTCTCTGTACTTTGCTCCGTTCATCTTTCCTTCAATCCTGACTATTCTCCCAGTCCCTGCTGCTGAAAAACATCCCCACAGCATGATGCTGCCACCACCATTCTTCACGAAAGGATGGTATTGGCCAGGTGATGAGCGGTGCCTGGTTTCCTCCAGACGTCACACTTGGCATTCAGGCCAAAGAGTTCAATCTTGGTTTCATCAGACCAGAGAATCTTGTTTTTCATGGTCTGAGAGTGCTTTTGGCAAACTCTAAGCGGGATGTTGTGCGCTTCACTGACGAGTGGCTTAGATCTAGCCACTCTACCATAAATGCCTGATTGTTGGAGTGCTGCAGAGATGGTTGTCCTTCTGGAAGGTTCTCACATCTCCATAGAGGAACTCTGGAGCTCTGTCAGAGGTACCATTGGGTTCTTGGTCACCTCCCTGAGCAAGCCCATTCTCCCCCAATTGCTCAGTTTGGCTGGGCGGCCAGCTCGTTTTTCAACCACTCCACAAATGTACATACACCTTAGCCAAATACATTTAAACTCTGTTTTTCACAATTCTTGACATTTAATCCTATTAAGAATTCCTTGTCTTAGGTCAGTTAGGATCACCACTTCCTTTTAAGAATGTGAAATGTCAGAATAATAGTAGAGAGAATGATTTATTTCAGCTTTTATTTCTTTCATCACATTTCCAGTGGGTCAGAAGTTTACATACACTCAATTAGTATTTGGTAGTGTTGCCTTTAAATTGTTTAACTTGAGTCAAACATTTTGGCTAGCCTTCCACAAGCTTCCCACAATAAGTTGGGTGAATTTTGGCCCATTCCTCCTGACAGAGCTGGTGTAACTGAGTCAGGTTTGTAGGTCTCCGTGCTCGAATGCGCTTTTTCAGTTCTGCCCACAAATGTTCTATAGGATTAAGGTCAGGGCTTTGTGATGGCCACTCCAATACCTTGACTTTGTTGTCCTTAAGCCATTTTGCCACAAATTTGGAAGTGTGCTTGGGGTCATTGTCCATTTGGAAGACCCATTTGTGAAAAAGCTTTAGCTTCCTGACTGATGTTTTGAGATGTTGCTTCAATATATCCACATAATTTTCCATCTATTTTGTGAAGTGCACCAGACCCTCCTGCAGCAAAGCACCCCCACAACAAGATGCTGCCACCCCCGTGCTTCACGGTTTGGATGGTGTTCTTCAGCTTGCAATCATCCCCCTTTTCCTCCAAACATAACAATGGTCATTATGGTCAAACAGTTATATTTTTGTTTCATTAAACCAGAGGACATTTCTCCAAAAAGTATGGTTTTTGTCCCCATGTGCAGTTGCAAACCGTAGTCTGGCTTTTTTATGGAGCAGTGGCTTCTACCTTGCTGAGCGGTCTTTCAGGTTATGTCAACTCCTTTTGCTGTGGATATAGATACTTTTGTACCTGTTTCCTCCAGCATCTTCACAAGGTCCTTTGCTGGATTGATTTGCACTTTTCACACAAAGGTACGTTCATCTCTAGGAGACAGAGCCCGTCTTCTTCCTGAGCGGTATGATGGCTGCGTGGTCCCATAGTGTTTATACTTGTGTACTATTGTTTGTACAGATGAACGTGGTACCTTCAGGCGTTTGGAAATTGCTCCCAAGGATGAACCAGACTTGTGGAGGTCTACAATTTTTTTCTGAGGTCTTGGCTGATTTCTTTTTATTTTCCCATGATGTCAAGCAAAGAGGCACTGAGTTTGAAGGTCGGCCTTGAAATGCATCCACAGGTACACCTCCAATTGACTCAAATTATGTCAATTAGCCTATCACAAGCTTCAAAAGCCATGACTTCGTTTTCTGGAAAATTCCATGCTGTTTAAAGGCCCAGTCAACTTACTGTATGTAAACTACTGACCTACTGGAATTGTGATACAGTGAATTATATGTGAAATAACCTGTCTGTAAACAATTGTTGGAAAATTACTTGTGTTGTGCACAAAGTAGATGTCCTAACCGACTTGCCAAAACTATAGTTTGTTAACAAGAAATTTGTGGAGTGGTTGAAAAATTAGTTTTAGTGACGCCAACCTAATTGTATGTAAACTTCCGACTTCAACTGTATGCGTGTGTGTGTGTGTGTGTGTGTGTGTGTGTGTGTGTGTGTGTGTGTGTGTGTGTGTGTGTGTGTGTGTGTGTGTGTGTGTGTGTGTGTGTGTGTGTGTTCAAAATGTCTATACCTGTTTTGCTTTGTCATTATGGTGTACTTTGTTGTCCTTAAGCCATTTTGCCAGAAATTTGGAAGTGTGCTTGGGGTCATTGTCCATTTGGTAGACCCATTTGTGAAAAAGCTTTAACTTCCTGACTGATGTTTTGAGATGTTGCTTCAATATATCCACATAATTTTCCATCTATTTTGTGAAGTGCACCAGACCCTCCTTCCGACTTCAACTGTGTGTGTGTGTGTGTGTGTGTGTGTGTGTGTGTGTGTGTGTGTGTGTGTGTGTGTGTGTGTGTGTGTGTGTGTGTTTTTGTGTGTGTTCAACATGTCTATACCTGTTTTGCTTTGTCATTATGGTGTATTGTGTGTAGATTGATGAGGAAAAACATTAATTGAATCCGTTTTAGAATGAGGCTGTAACGTAACAAGATGTGGAAAAAGTGATGGGGTCTGAATACTTTCCGAATGCACTGTATTTGTTTCTCTGCTCTGGCTGTGTAGTGTTTCTGTGGGGCTGTGGCAAATAAAACTAAAAGTGCAGCATACGGAGTAGTTTGTTTTATTTCATTCAACTTTATTTTATTTTACTTTCAAGTTTGTTTAATTTCCTGAAAAAGCAATACTTGCGTTCTGTGAGAAAATTGTGGGCTTGGTTCTACTAAAATATAAAAGCTCGTTAATGTAATTTCTAATAATGTAGCAATACAACACACCATACATACTTCATGTGTCATGAAGCTAAGTGAAAGAGACATGTTTTGGTGGAAATAAAGTGAACAAGCTCATCTGCATGGTAAATCCAACTGTTCCATTCATAAATGGGTTGTTTCACGTGGCTTCACTGCTCCCCATGTCTCTACACGCCACATAGCTCCCTCATTTATAGTTTTGTGGAAGAAAAGTCTCCTCTCCTCCTCCTTCCATCTTTCTCTCTTCAATCTCCTTGAAACAGAGACAGCTGGGCTTCATCACCTCGGGGTTTGTTGCTAGAGTGTTTAAGTATGGTCCTTTTAACCTCTAACTGTGCCCTTCCTCAACCAATTGACACTACTATCCCTGTATGTCTTTCAGGACGGTTCAACCTATAGCACTAACTCTAACAGGGTTAAATTACAGTGACACATGAGCACTTTTGGAGGTTTTCATGGCAGGCCCATGCAAGCTTCATATATTCACACAGACACATGATGTATGCAAGGCAAGCACAAAGCAGTATATTGTTGAAGAGTTTAAGAGTTGTTGTGTGTTCTGTGTGTGGTGATTGTATGTTTAAAGGATGCTCTATGCTAGGTGTGTGTGTGGGTGCCTCAACATAGACAGTGCTCTAACTCCTCTAGCTCCACAATCAGACCATAAAAAAATGTAACATTTTTATTTTTGATACTGTCGCAAAGCTAACTCAAAATCAGCATTCCCCAAGTGAGGATGGCCTTGACTTCAGCAGCAAATTACGGACCCCTATTTAAATCTGCGTATTTCTACAAAACTCCGTTGTCCTGAGACTGCACAGAACTGCAAGGACCTAGGATCAATGAAGACACTCAAGTTTTTCAATCCTGCATCTCTCGACACCTTCACAAAGATAGTCATGGCTTCTAAACCTTCCAGCTGTCTACTGGACCTTATTCCAACTAAACTACTGAAAGAGCTCCTTCCTGTGCTTGGCCCTCCTATAACCTCCTAACCGTTCCCTATCCTCTGGATGTGTACCAAACTCCCTAACAACGGCAGTAATAAATCCTCTCCTGAAAAAGCCAAACCTTGCCCCAGAAAATTAAAAACACTATCGGTCTATATCGAATCTCCCGTTCGTCTACAAAAAAAATGAAAAATATGTTGCACAGCATCTCACTGCCTTCCTGAAGACAAATAAAGTATACAAATCGCTCCAGTTTGGTTTTAGACCCCATCATTGTGCTGAGACAGCACTCATGGAGGTGGTAAATTGCCTTTTAACCTCTTACATCTAGACGTTCCGCTAGCGGAACACCTGCTCCAATAGCCAATGATGGGCGTGGCGCGAATTACAAATTCCTCAAAAATACAAAAACGTCCATTTTTCAAACATATGACTATTTTACACCATTTTAAAGACAAGACTCTCCTTTATCTAGCCACACTGTCCGATTTCAAAAAGGCTTTACAATGAAAGCAAAACATTAGATTATGTCAGCAGAGTACCCAGCCAGAAATAATCAGACACCCATTTTTCAAGCTAGCATATAATGTCACATAAATCCAAACCACAGCAAAATGCAGCACTAACCTTTGATGATCTTCATCAGATGACACCCCTAGGACATTATGTTATACAATACATGCATGTTTTGTTCAATCAAGTTCATATTTATATCAAAAACCAGCTTTTTACATTAGCATGTGACGTTCAGAACTAGCATACCACCTGCAAACTTCCGGTGAATTTACTAAATTACTCACGATAAACATTCACAAAAAACATAACAATTATTTTAAGAATTTTAGATACAGAACTGCTCTATGCACTCGCTATGTCCGATTTTAAAATAGCTTTTCGGTGAAAGCACATTTTGCAATATTCTCAGTAGATAGCCCGTCATCACAGGGCTAGCTATTTAGACACCCAGCAAGTTTAGCACTCACCAAAGTCAGATTTACTATAAGAAAAATGTTATTACCTTTGCTGTTCTTCGTCAGAATGCACTCCCAGGACTTCTACTTCAATAACAAATGTTGGTTTGGTCCCAAATAATCCATAGTTATATCCAAATAGCGGCGTTTTGTTCGTGCGTTCAAGACACTATCCTAATGGTAAAGAAGGGTGACGAGCACGACGCATTTCGTGACAATTTTTTTTTCTAAATATTCCATTACCGTACTTCGAAGCATGTCAACCGCTGTTTAAAATCAATTTTTATGCCATTTTTCTCGTAAAAAAGCGATAATATTCCTACCGGGAATCTGCATTTAGGTAAACAGACGAAAGAAAATAAAGCATGGGGTCGACTCGTGCACGCGCCTAAGCCCATAGTACTCTGATCGGCCACTTGCCAAAAGCGATAATGTGTTTCAGCCAGAGGCTGCCTCGATATCATTCAGCTTTTTCCCGGGCTCTGAGAGCCTATGGGAGCCGTAGGAAGTGTCACGTTATAGCAAACATCCTCAGTCTTCAATAAAAAGAGCCAAGATGAACAACAACTTGTCAGACAGGCCACTTCCCATATAGAATCCTCTCAGGTTTTTGCCTGCCATATGAGTTCTGTTATACTCACAGACACCATTCAAACAGTTTTAGAAACTTTAGGGTGTTTTCTATCCAAAGCCAATAATTATATGCATATTCTAGTTACTGGGCAGGAGTAGTAACCAGATTAAATCGGGTACGTTTTTTATCCGGCCGTGTCAATACTGCCCCCTACCCCCAACAGGTTAAGTTCGTTCAAGCATGTCAAACGTTGCATAACATAAATCTTTAGGGCCTTTTTCAACCAGAGCTCCAATAACATTCAAGGGGGACGATTGCATTGTCTTTCAAAACGTTTCGAAAGGGGAGGGTAGCCAGGGGCGCCGGCGTCATAATGGTGATGGCCCTCCCCATGTGACCTCGTTCCACAGACTCTCATTCTGTCAGTTTTCACAGTAGAAGGCTCAAACCACTTTGTAAAGACTGGGGACATCTAGTGGAAGCAATAGGAAGTGCTCAATGAACCATAGCTCACGGTGTGATTTATAGGCAAAGTGATGAAGTTGAGTCCGCAATTCAGAATTCCACATCCTGTTACGATCTGTCTCGGGGTTTTGACTGCCATATGAGTTCTGTTATACTCACAGACACCATTCAAACAGTTTTAGAAACTTTAGGGTGTTTTCTATCCACAAGTATTAATTATATGCATATCCTAGCTTCTGAGTTTGAGTAGGAGACCGTTTAAAATGGGCACACATTTTTTTCAAAAATCGCTGTAGCGCCCCCTATCCTAGGCGACCGTCAAGAGGTTAATGGCATCAGACCATGGCTCTGCATCTGTTCTCATGCTCCTAGACCTTAATGCCGCTTTTGACACCATCAATCACCACATTCTTTTGGAGAGATTTGAAACCCTAATTGGTTTACAAGGACAAGTTCTTGTCTGGTTTAGATCTAATCTGTCGGAAAGATATCATTTCGTCTGTGTGGATGATTTGTCCTCATACAAATCAATGTTAAGTTTCGGTGTTCCTCAAGGTTCCGTTTTAGGACCACTATTGTTTTTACTATATATTCTACCTCTTGGTGATGTCATTCGGGAAACACAAAGTCAACTTTCACTGATATGCGGACGACACACAGCTGTACCGTTAGATTAAATATGGGGAAGCCCAAAAATTGCCTACCCTGGAAGCCTGTGTTTCAGACATAAGGAAGTGGATGGCGACCAATGTTTTACTTTTAAACTCAGACAAAACAGAGATGCTAGTTCTAGGTACCAAGAAACAAAGATATCTGCTGTTTGATCTGACAATAGACTTGATGGTTGTACAGTCATCTCAAATAAAACTGTGAAGGAGCTCTGTGTTACTCTGGACCCAGATCTCTATTTTGACAAACATATCAAGAATATTTCAAGGGTAGATTTTATCCATCTTCGTAAAATTGCAAAAATCAGAAACATTTTGTCCAAAAAATGTGGCAGAAATGCTAATCCATGCTTTGTCACTTCTAGATTAGACTACTGCAATGCTGTACTCTCCGGCTACCTGGGTGATAAAGCACTAAATAAACTTCAGTTATTGCTAAATACGGCTGCTAGAGTCTTGACTAGAACCAAAAATATTTATCATATTACTTTAGTGCTCGCATCTCTACACTGGCTTCCTGTTAAGGCCTAATTTCAAGGTTTTACTGCTACAAAAGCATTACATGGACTCCTACCTATCTCTCCAATTTGGTCCTGCCGTAAATACCTACACATACCCTACGGTCACAAGACGCAGGCATCCTCATTGTCCCTAGGAATTTCTAAGCAAACAGCTGGAGGAAGAGCTTTCTCCTATAGAGCTCAATTTTTATGGAATGGTCTGATTATCCATGTGAGAGTGGTAAATTTGGTCTTGACCTTTAAGTCTTTAGTGAAGACTCATCTCTTCAGCAGGTCCTATGATTGAGTGTTGTCTGGCCCAGGGGTGCGAAGGAGAATGGCAAGGCACTGGAGTGACGAACCGCCCTTGCTGTCTCTGCCTGGCCGGCTGCCCTCTTTCCACTGGGATTTTCTGCCTTTGACGCTATTCCGGGGGATGAGTCACTGACTTACTAGAGCTCTTCGATAAAGGGGTGCGTCAAGTCGTGCCATCCTTTTCTTCTCTCGCTATACTCGACTTGAGTAGGTTCTGATCTTCTTGTCCGGTTTTTCGCCCCCTCGGGCTCGGGTGGTGGAGGAGAACTTTGTGGGCTATACTCAGCTTTGTCTCGAGGTAGTAAGTTGGTGGTCTGTTGATATCCCTCTAGTGGTGTGGGGACTGTGCTTTGGCAAAGTGGGTGGGGTTATATCCTGCCTGGTTGTTCCTGTCCGAGGGTATCGTCGGACAGGGCCACAGTGTCCCCCAACCCCCGTCCCCCCGTCCCCCCCGTCCGCCCTGTCTCAGCCTCCAGTATCTATGCTGCGATAGTCTGTGCTGGGGGGCTAGGGTCAGTCTGTCCTATCTGGTGAACTTCTCCTATCTATCTGGTGTCCTGTGTGAACTTAAGTATGATCCCTCTAATTCTCCCATCTCTCACTTCCTTCCCGGAGGACCTGAGCCCTAGGACCATGCCTCAGGACTACCTGGCCTGATGAATACTGGCTGTCCCCGTCCCCAGTACACCTTGTCGTGCTGCTGCTCCAGTTTTAACTGTTCTGCCTGTGGCTATGGAACCCTGATCTGTTCACCGGACATGCTACCTTGTCTTGAGCCTGCTGTTTTCGACACACTCTCTCTCCTTCTCCATCTTTCTCTCTCGCGCTCTCTTTCTCCCTCCCTCTCTACTGCAAATGCTGTCTCGACCTCTGAATGCTCGGCTAAAAAGCCAACTGACATTTACTCCTGAGGTGCTGACCTGTTGCACCTTCTAAAACCACTGTGATTAATTTTTGACCATGCTGGTCATCTATGAATGTTCGAACATCTTGAAGAACGATCTGGCCTTAATGGCCATGTACTCTTATAATCTCGGCACAGCCAGAAGAGGACTGGCTACCCCTCAGAGCCTGGTTCCTCTCTAGGTTTCTTCCTAGGTTTCTGCCTTTCTGGGGAGTTTTTCCTAGCCACTGTGCTTCTACATCTGCATTGCTTGATGTTTGGGGTTTTAGGCTGGGTTTCTGTATAAGCACTTTGTGACATCTGTTGATGTAAAAAGGGCTTTGTAAATACATTTGTGTGTGTGTGTGTGTGTGTGTGTGTGTGTGTGTGTGTGTGTGTGTGTGTGTGTGTGTGTGTGTGTGTGTGTGTGTGTGTGTGTGTGTGTGTGTGTGTGTGTGTGTGTGTGTGTGTGTGTGTGTGTGTGTGCGTGAATGTGTTTGAGTTGTCCCTCCAGGGGATTGAGATAGTCTTGTTCCAAGGCCTTGACCATGACTGTCTGACCGTTCTCTCCTGAGTCATCCCTCCCTCTGGTCCATCTCAGAGCTGCCTGTCTGTCTACAGCAGTAGTAGACCTATTTGTCTAACCTCATTGGATGACCTCTCAATAGCTGTGTTTTATCCCACAATTCTTAGCCTGCTCCTCTCCTTTCCTTTCCTCCTCACTCTCCCTCTTGCTCGCTCTCTCTCTCTCTGTCCTCTCTACCCTCCCTCCTTCTCTCTCAGTGGTAGTCAGTGAGTGACTAAAGCGTGAACACATTGGCACAAATCAGGGTAATAATCGGGTGGAAGTAATACTTGTGCCAGTCGCTACCATCAGGTAGGTGTATCAATGTGTGATGGGGCTAATAAAAGGTTCCCTTTCAGATTGTGATCACATTAGTGATCAAACACCATAACCCCAAAGTCTCTCTGTACGCTGATCTCAATCAGGGATTTCAAGATCAATCAGATAGTTTGTAGTTTATAGCGTTCCCATAAAAATTTTCCCAGGCCTATTTATCTGTCATGTCATCACATGATCATTGTGACAGCTCATCATTTCATGAATCGTGGATATGAAGAAAGTATTTTCTGTCCTCATGTTCTCTCTTATGTTTCTGATGTTTTTTATTCCTGAAAGCTAAGGATAGCTTACGCTATAAATCATTAGATGGGTCTTTCACTACAACATAAGTGAGGTATCTTAATTTGATCTCTCTGTTGTTGCTGAGAATTGCTGAATCAGGAAATTCAAATGAGCCTTGTGATTTACATACATTCGCTGAAAACCCACAGTTTTCTTTCACTCTCGCTCATTCAAGTGCTAAAGCACCAGACAGAATAAATGTCCTACTACTGTAGGTCTTACTACCGCAACATTAAAATGTATCTGAGCTGCAGCCATAAACATCAACAACTGTTATTGTATATAGCTTAAATACCACAAGATAGATATGAACGATTAACCATATATAGACAGTATACATACAGTACCAGTCAAAAGTTTGGACACACTCATTCCAGGGTTTTTCTTTATTTGTACTATTTTCTACATTGTAAAATAATAGTGAATACGTCAAAACTATGAAATAACACATATGGAATCATGTAGTAACCAAAAAGTGTTAAACAAATCTAAATATATTTTATATTTGAGATTCTTCAAAGTAGCCACCCTCTGCCTTGATGCCAGCTTTGCACACTGGACACAGGAGACAAAGGGCTGTGAGACATGGGTTTGATTTATAGACACATGAAAAGTGGGATGTATAGGGAGGGTACAATGCAACAGAAGACGAACAGCAGAGGGACTAATGACCTTGGAGATGGGGTAAGGGACGATTAACTGGGGGGAAAGTTTGCGGGACTCCACCCGGAGGGGCAGATACCGGGTGGACAGCCATACCTTCTGCCCGAGACGATACCAGGGAGCCGGGGTCCGGTGGCGGTCCGCTTGACGTCGATACCTGGAGGTGGTTTTGAGATGGGCCGACCGGGCTCTCTTCCACGTACGACGACAGCGGCGGACAAACATCTGGGCTGAAGGTATGTTGACCTCTTCCTCAGAGAAGAGTGTGGGCTGATAGCCCAGGGAACACTCAACGGGCGAGAGACCCGTGGCAGAGCAAGGAAGGGTGTTGCGGGCGTATTCAACAAACACACTAGTTGCTGGCTCCAGGTGGTGGGGTTGGCGGAGACCAGGCAGTGAAGAGCCGTTCCCAAGTCTTGGTTAGCTTGCTCCGACTGGCCGTTGGACTGGGGATGGAACCCGGAGGACAGGCTGGCTGACGACCCAATGAGCATGCAGAACGCTTTCCATAATCCATAACTGAGGATCCCGGTCGGAGACCATGTGCACCGGGAGTCCATGGACTTGGAAGACGTGCTGCACATATGAGTTGGGCCATCTCTTTGGCAAAGGGTAGCTTGGGGAGAGGAATGAATTGGGCGGCTTTGGAAAACCAGTCCACTACTGTCAGGATGGCGGTGTTGCCATCAGATGGGGGAAGACCCATGACGAAGTCCAGGGATAAGTGAGACCAGGGACGGTGAGGGACAGGCAGTGGTTGAAGAAGACCAGCCAGAGCTTGCCGAGGAGTCTTGTTCTGCGCACAGAGCATGCAAGCGGCGACGAACGCGGAGACGTCCGGGACCATGGTAGGCCAGGTGGCAGGCAAGCCTGGAGGAGTGGGCCAACTCCAGGACCGAGGAGTGGACAGCATCAGGCACAAGCATCCAGTTATCTGGGACCCCCCCCCCCTCGGGGTTCGGCTGTGAACGCTGCGCCTCACGGACCTGCTTCCCTATTCCCCAGCTGAGTTCCGTCGTCAGACACGAGTTTGGAAGGATGGTCTCGGGGTTCGAGGGTGTAACCATGGGGCTATAGTGGCATGACAGCGCATCCGGCTTGATGCACTTGGATCCTGGTTGGTAGGAGAGGGAGAAGTTAAACCGGGTGAAGATTATGGCCCACCTAGCTTGCCTGGAATTGAGATGTTTGGTGGTGCGGAGATATTCCAGGTTCTTGTGGTCGGTCCACACAATGAGCGGATGTTCCGCCCCCTCCAGCCAGTGCCTCCTCTCCTCCAACACCATCTTCACCGCAAGACGCTCACGATTCCCCACATCGTAGTTCCTCTCTGTGGCGTTGAGGCGATGGGAAAAGAAGGCGCAGGGATGTAACTTGAGGTCCAGGGCAGAACCCTGGGACAGGACAGCCCCCACTCCGACATCCAAAGCATCGGCCTCCACCATGAACTGGTGGGATGGGTAAGGATGAACCAAGATGGGAGCTGTGGGTGAAACGGTGTTTGAGATCCCGGAACGCCTGGTCAGCAGCTGGGGACCACTTGAACGGAACCTTGGGAGAGGTGAGTGCAGACAGGGGGGAAGCCAGAGTGCTGTAACCCTGGATAAAAGTGGATAAAAGTGTGATAAAAGTTGCCGAATCCCAGGAAACATTGCAGCTGCACCCTGGACATAGGCTGGGGCCAATCCACCACTGCTCTCACCTTCTTGGGATCCATCTGTACCCTCCCTGCAGCAATGATGTAACCCAGGAAGGGGGATGGTGGAGCGATGGAAGTCGCACTTTCCGCTTTCACAAAAAGCGGGTTCTCCAGGAGGCATTGGAGAACCTGTCAGAAGTGGAGCACATCTTCTTGGGCGGAGTCAGAGAAGAAGAGGATGTCGTCGAGGTAGATGAAGACGAACCGGTTCAAAATGTTGCGGGGAACATCTTTAACCAGAGCCTGGAACACAGCTGGGGCGTTGGTAGGGCCAAATGGCATGACCAGATACTCGTAGTGACCACTGGCCGTGTTGAAGACAGTCTTCCACTCGTCCCCTTCCCATACCCGCACCAGGTGGTAGGCGTTCCATAGGTCCAGCTTGGAAAACACGGTGGCCCCCTGAAGCGGCTCGAAGGCTGAGGCAATGAGTGGTAGCTGGTAGGGGTTCTTCACCGTGATGTCGTTGAGGCCTCGGTAGTTGATGCACGGGTGCAGGGTTTTGTCCTTCTTTTCTACAAAGACCCTGTGCCAGCGGCGGGGAGGCAGAAGGACGGATGAACCCTGCAGCTAGTGAGTCCTCAATGTAGGTCTCCAGAGCCTTGGTCTCCAGGCCCGACAGAGAGTACAGTTGTCCCCGGGGTGGAGTGGTGCATGGGAGAAGGTCAATCCCGCAGTCATAGGGTCATTGCGGCAGAAGTGAATTGGCCCGGGCCTTACTGAACACCTCCCAGATGTCCTGGTACTCCGCGGGAATGGCAGAGAGGTCCGGGGCAACTTCCGAGCCCACAGGAAGATGTCTCAGGGCAGGCTGTGCTGACTTCAGACAATGGGCATGGCAGAATGGGCTCCAGCCCATAATGGCACCAGCAGTCCAGTCTATGATGGGATTGTGTCACTGGAGCCAAGAGAATCCCAATACCACGGGAACCTGAGGAGACTTAATCAGCATAAATTGGATTTCCTCGCTGGGGTTCCCTGACACTCGTAGGTTGATGGGAGTGGTATTGTGAGTGACCCAGGCTATAGAGCGCACATCCAGCGCGCTAACATCCATGGGAATGGAGAGGGGCTGAGTGGGGATGCCCAGCTCGGACGCCAGGGTAGCATCCAGAAAATTCCCGGTACTCTCTCCCAGAGAGTACCCGGAGAGATTTTAACTGGTTCCCCCACAGCAGGATGGCATGGAAAGAGGTGCAAGTAAGGGGAGAGGAAAATGGGCAGGTAGCTACGAAATGTCCCTAAGCTCCACAATATAGACAAGCTCTGGATGTGGAGTCTGCGTAAGTGCTCAGCCGGAGTCAATCTAGCCCTGCCCAGGTGCCTGGACTCCGAAGGAGGCGAGTCGGCAGACCTCTGTGATTCCCGAGAGAACTCGGGTGACGTCGGGTTCACTCGGACATGTAGACTTCGGCGGTCTCCGGGATTCTTCAAGGGGAAGGTGGGAATCAAGGGCGAATGAGGGCTACAGGGCACAGATCTCTCCCTCCTACGTTCTTGATGCCGCCCATCGATCCGAATGGTCAAAGCTATGAATGGTCAAAGCATAGCTGGTCATAAAAGCTCATCTTTGACCACCTCTGATAATCCGTGAAGGAACATGTCGAACGATGCTTCCGGGTTCCAGGCACACTCAGCCGCCAACATGCGAAAATCCACCGCGTAGTCTGCCACACTATGGGAGACTTGACGTAGCAGCTTACAAGCAGCCTCTCTCCCGGACAATGGAGAATCAAACACCTTCCGAACTTCCACCACAAACTCCTCTAGACTGAGGCAGACGGTGGACTGTTGCTTCCACACCGCCGTAGCCCAGGCGGGTGCCCTCCCGGACACCAGTGTTATGATGTACACTATCCTCGAGCGGTCCGAGAGGAATTAAGAAGGCTGCAGCTCAAAAATGAGGGAGCACAGGGAGAGAAACCTCTAGCGTAGCGCTCCGGAGGAGGTAAGTGGGGTTCTCAGGATACTGGGGTAAATTGGGAGATTACGGATGTGACCCGGTGCCCAGTGGGGAATCAGCGGAATTGCTCTAGCAAAGTCTCGAATGCCTGGTCATGGCATTCTGCCAGGGTATGTAGTCCCTCCATAAGACATTGCAGTAACTCCTCGTGTCGTCCAATGGTGGTTCCTTGCAGGGAGACAGCATGGTGGAGCTGATCTGAGTCTGCTGGGTCGGTCATGGCCAGTTTGTACTGTCATGTTTTAGGGAAGACCCAGATGCAGATGGTGTCGAAGTAACAAAAGTGTATTACTAGAACAGGGGGCAGGAAAAACGACAGGTCAAGGGCAGGCAGAGGTCAGTAATCCAGATCCGAGTCCAAAAGGTACAGAATGGCAGGCAGTCTTAGGGTCAGGGCAGGCCGAGGTTAATAATCCAATGTGGTGGAGCAAGGTACAGGACGGCAGGCAGGCTCAGGGTCAGGGCAGGTAGAATGGTCAAACCCGGGAAAACTAGAAAACAGGAACTATAGAAAAGACAGGCACAAGGGGGAAAATGATCGTAGGGTTGACAAACAAAACGAACTGGCAACAGACAGAGGACACAGGTATAAATACACAGGGGATAATGAGGGGAGATTGGAGACACCTTGTGGGGGGTGGAGACAAGCACAAAGACAGGTGAAATAGATCAGGGTGTGACACTAAGTAATATACACAACTGAAAATTTTAATTCATAGAAATGTCCTATTTTTCTATTGTCTACCCAACGTGGGCCTGACAGAGACAATAGAATTTGGAAATTAATTAACTGTTCACTATTTTTGGATTTGGAATTACCATTAAAAAGCTCTAAAATCATTTCATGTCATTATTTAAAATGCATTTAAAGTAAAATAAATAAATAAATACAGACCAAAATACTTTTTAATAATGGAAACCGAAACCGAAACGGCCTCAAAAAGCACTAAACGCGCACACTACCACTACGACATACAAGTGTATCTGAAATGCAGCCATAGGCTACACCTAAACTATAGTCTACTCTAGCCTAGCAAAACTCATTTCCAGTTATAAATTATCTTTATTTTTGTATTTTTTATAAATCAAATCCTCCTGCTGCAGGATTATTTTACTCCTGAGACAAAACGTGTCAAATTAAGATCATACATCTGTACATGAATACATAATATTCAGAGTAGTACTATACTGAAGGATGAGTAGAATACTGTCATCACAGGGATTGTTTGGCTAGTGTGTCTGTGTCCCAATTTGTGGTTGTAATGAAAAGGGAAGCTCCCACTCACTGCTGAATGGACACTCATCTGCAGTCAGTGTCACTAGAGTCACAATTTATGTAAATTAAACCATCATCTCTGTTGGTGAGACGGGGAGAAAGAGAGAAATACAATTGAAATGGAGAGATGCAGAGCTTTTCCGTTTGCTTTCAGAACAGTGTCGGTCAGTATTACCCCCGTTGTCTGAGAGGGGATAAACTGTTGACTATTCTCTAAAACCACACAATCCTCCGTGTTAAAAACATATCCATGTTTTGAGTTACCGAGAGAAAAACACTTTGAGACGCCCACATGCTCAACCGTAGTGTTTTGTTGAACACAGTACAATACTTTTTTGGTACTTGATAGGGATCCAACATCCTGTTTTGATTGGCTAATTGGGAGTGACGGTTTTATCCTAGTTGGCAGGCGCCCGATAGTGCTTGGCTGAGATAGAGTATGACACTGCCAGGGTCATATTGGCCATGTCTAATAAAAAGCAGAATTAATTTTCCCAAACACATGGGGATTCACACAATAGAGGGAGAGGAGGAGGAGAATGAGAAGGGAAAAAAAACTTTCTGAGACTGACAGAATATTGACACTGTGTGGCGTGGAGAGAAGGCGTGGTCTTGACTTCCATTATTGTTTCAGCTGAGGAAGCTCCACTGCCAGAGAACCATCAAGCCTTTGTGGCTCTGCTAAGTGTGGACAATTGTGGACAATTGTAGACAACATATAAAGGGGCCTGAGCTGTCTGTACATTCGCAGATATACAATCCAAAAGAGTTGCAACTCAGCAAACCTATTGTGTTAGTTGGATGTTTCTGAGGGCTTGAGGTGTTATCAGTATGGTATGAGTCATCCTGCCGATGCCTGTTCTCACACCAGGGTGGTTATCTATCGGTAGGAGTGCAGCCAAAGCTGTGGTGAGTGTTTACCAGGTCTGGTGTGAGACATGGACAGGCCCTGGGTCTGCTGTCCTATCTGTCTGCCTCCTGTCTCCCTTCTTCAGGCCAGCCAGGCTAACTAACACCCCCCAGATTTATGGCCCTGAGAGTCAAAGCACCAGAATATAAATCTAAGCCCCAGAAGCCGATGAAACGCCTGTTTAGCTCTTGGCATGGTAACCACAGCCTGCTGGATGTGATTTTGACGATGTTGGTTCGCTCTACCTTTTTCCTCCCGCTCTGTCTCTCTCTCCGTCTCTCGATCTCTCTCCCAGCTCCCTCAGCTTTCTCTCTCTCTCTCTCTCCCTCCCTCCCTCCCTCCCTCCCTCCCTCCCTCCCTCCCTCCCTCCCTCCCTCCCTCCCTCCCCTCCCTCCCTCCCTCCCTCCCTCCCTCCGACGTTTACAGGCATAGGCCAACACTGCTGTGTCCTAACACATGAAATACAATAACTCAATGTCCTCCTAAGTCTAAAATAATGAATGTAAATATACAGGTAACTGACAAAATAAAGGAAAGACCAGCATAGTGTCTTAATAAGGCGTTGGGCCACCACTAGCTGCCAGAACAGCTTAAATGCACCTTGGCATAGATTTTTTTCTGTGTCTGGATCTCTATTAGAGGGATGTGACACCATTCTTCCACAAGAAATTCCATCATTTAAGTGTTTTGTTGGTGTAAAACGCTGTCTCAGACGCCGCTCCAGAATCTCCCATGAAATGTGGTGACTGAGATGGCCATAGCATATTGTGAAACATCAACAAGTTGAGCAGTCTTCATCCCTGAAGCACCTGCCAAACATACCCCAACAATCAAACCTCTTTTAAAGTCACTGAGATCTCTTGTTCTAGGCATGGTAGTCAAAGTAATGGGCAACTGGGCCTGCCCACCATTTTTATATTTGACCCTTAGTATGATTGGATGTTAATTATACACCTGTGTGGAAGCACCTGCTTTTTGAATTCTTTCTATCCCTGATTTCCTTTATTTTGTCAGTCAACTGTATATTGTATATTCAGTATAAAACACTGGATTTCAATTGTTTATTAGGGAAAAATGGCAAAGGTACTATTGTAACGGTGTTGCACGGGACTCATGTGCCTTCCAAACGTGATGGTATGCCGAGGTGTGCAAAATGTATTACAAAACAGGGAGGAAAGGTGACGTAATTGCAATCTTTGCTTCAAGTTGGTTGTCATTTCAGAGAGAGCTACTCATTCATGTCTATGGAGGCATCTGTCAACTGCACAGTTGTACTTACAGCTCAGTCTACAGGTGTGTGTGGGGGGGGATTCCACCTGCACAGAACCAGGAATGATGATGACGATGATGATGATAACCTGATAATAACTATCATCTGAGCCCAGCTAAGTATAGCTGTGGCTCTGCGGTTCTGTATCTAAAGCTTTCCTCACTGACGCAGAGAGACATCGACATGGTGGCTGAAATGAATGCGAAGAGAGTCGCGCTTTCAATGTTACGCTCCGATAGAGGGGTTTATAAGGTTTTAACTGTTGTAATTTTAACTTTAATGAGCACTGGAGGAGATAGGTATGTCCACAATGACTACTGTGTGCCAATAAAACATTTCAAAACGACGCTTCTGCCGAACTGAAATCTTGCTGCCACTTGTATTGCCTCAAATTTCTTCTTCTGAGCTGTTTTAAATATACATTACTGTGGCTGACAGGCTAGCCTAACTCCACTTACTTTGCCTAAACGCATACTTACAGACTTACAGTATACAGGAGGAATACCTCTGTAAGAATGCTGTTCATTGACTACAGCTCAGTATTCAACACCATAGTACCCTCCAAGCTCATCATCAAGCTGGAGGCCCTGGGTCCTGGACTTTCTGATGGGCCGCCCCCAGGTGGTGAAGGTAGGAAACAACATCTCCACTTCGCTGACCCTTAACACTGGGAACCCACAAGGGTGTGTGATCAACCCCTTCCTGCATTCCCTGTTCACCCATGACTGCATGGCCATGCACGCCTCCAACTCAATCATCAAGTTTGCAGACGACACAACAGTAGTGGGCTTGATTACCAACAACGACGAGACAGCCTACAGGGAGGAGGTGAGGGCACTTGGAGTGTGGTGTCAGGAAAACAACCTCTCACTCAACGTCAACAAAACAAAGGAGATGATCGTGGACTTCAGGAAATAGCAGAGGGAGCACCGCCCTATCCACATCGAAGGGACAGTAGCGGAGAAGGTGAAACATTTAAGTTCCTCGGCGTACGCATCACAGACAAACTGAAATGGTCCACCCACACAGACAGTGTGGTGAAGAAGGCGCAACATCGCCTCTTCAACCTCAGGAGGCTGAAGAAATTTGGTTTGTCACCCAAAACCCTGACAAACTTTTACAGATGACCAATCGAGAGTATCCTGTCGGGCTGTATCAAAGCCTGGTACGGCAACTGCACCACCCTCAACCGCAAGGCTCTCCAGAGGATGGTGCAGTCTGCACAACGCATCACCGGGGGCAAACTACCTGCCCTCCATGACACCTACAGCACCCGATGTCACAGGACGGCCAAAAAGATCATCAAGGACTACAACCACCCGAGTCACTGCCTGTTTACACTGCTACCATCCAGAAGGCGAGGTCAGTACAGGTGCGTCAAAGCTGGGACCGAGAGACTGAAAAACAGCTTCTATCTCAAGGCCATCAGACTGCTAAACAGCAATCACTAAGTCAGAGAGGCTGCTGCCTACATTGAGACCCAATCACTGGCCACTTTAATAAATTGATCACTAGTCACTTTAAACAATGCCACTTTCAATAATGCCAATGTAATAGTTTATGTATCTTACATCACTCATATATGTATGTACTGCATTTTATAACATCTATTGCACCTTGCCTATGCCACTCGGCCATCGCTCATCCATATATTTATATGTACATATTCTCATTCACCCCTTTAGATTTGTGTGTATTAAGTAGTTGTTGGGGAATTGTTAGATTACTTGTTAGATATTACTGCACTGTCTGAACTAGAAGCACAAGCATTTCGCTACACTCACATTAACATCTGCTAACCATGTGTATGTGACCAATAAAATGTGATTTGATTTGATATACACCTGAACATTGACATAGCAACATAACCTACTTAACCTACATACAGTAATGTAATCTTAGAAACAAAGAATGATCTCATTGAGACTGTAAGCATAGAGTACATTACCTTGATGGGTGTGTGAGTCAGACTTAGAACAGGGCTCAATAACTGACCAGGCAGTGAATAGGTGTAAATGAGGATCACGGCTAAATATCTGGATAACTCAGTTCTGTACAATGGAACACAGGCTGAGGGGACTACAAATGTCATGTTATGTTGTGCTTCGGAATTCCCATTTAAGACTTCCTTAGCTTCATCACAGAAATATAATTACTAGAACGGGAATTCCCATTCAAGTTAATGGGTCTGTGATTTAAAAATATATATATATATTTAACCTTTATTTAACTAGGCAAGTCAGTTAAGAACAAATTCTTATTTACAGTGACAGCCTACCCTGGCCAAACCCGGACGACGCTGGGCCAATTGTGCGCCGCCCTACAGCTGACTCCCAATCACAGCCGGATGTGACACAGCCTGGATTTGAACCAGGAACTGCAGTGACACCTCTTGCACTGCGATGGGGTGCCTTAGACCGCTGCGCCATTCCAGTGGACTGGCGGAAAATTCTATTTCCACGAGTTAAACCATCTGGACACGATCACCCTCCTGGCCTCCTTGGGGAGCTAGACCGGTTACTAAACATCCTGCCATCAAATGCCTTAGATGTTCCCTGTCCAAAGTCCAAACCCCTAAAACATGCTTGTCCATTTACAAGACTCAGTCTGGGGCTTTGGGTCATCGCCTCAGGAAATGAAAAGGAAAACGATTGTAAAATGGATGATGCGCTGAATGATCAAGAGACCTGGCTGTGCATATGTATGTGTGTGAAAGACATGACAAAGATGATTGTGTCCACACACAAGAAAATTCAGAATCAGTATGTCACAATGTGTGGTAGCAAGTATTTAATGCATATGCTCTCAAATACAATGTAATACACTTACTCAAACATCAATCATAATACACTCAATGGACTCTAACTAGAGATGAGTTTAGACCAGTGGTGCGCTGTGTGTTCTGCGCTGCCTGCCCGATGTGTCAGTTCTGGGCTCGTCCTGCCCTGAAGTTTGTGTTTTTTATTTGAGCTTGTGCTGTGTGTGTGGAATTACACCCCAGGAGAAATAAAAAACAGCTGTGAGACAATTAATTACTGTCCTGCAACCAGACAAGTGTTTTTCTGAGGATGCTGTGGACCAGGAAGCTGCCCAGAAATAGCATAGAATTCATACAGACACATACTGTGTGTACACACATACACACACACAAAAAAAATCCACCACATTTTAGATCCTAACAATGTCCTACGTTTGCTGTGCGTATTGTGTCATATACTGTAACTCCATTGTTACATACGCAGGTAGGTGTTTAGTGCCGACAGGTTTCTCTTCTGGAAAAATTCCAGACTCCAAAATCTATTTTCTCTTTTCTCCTAAACAGAGCTCTGAGAGATCTGTGAGTCTCACCCTGTCAGCCGTGTGGCTTTGCAAAGTAATCAGAGAACTTCCGCAGGCTGACCCCTGTGAACCTGCCCCACGCTATAGCCCAGTCAGTGTGAACTGCACAAGGCCATCTCAATGTGGCTCACACATGGCTGTTACCAGCAGCACTGGGGCTTCCCACCTCATCCACTCAACCACCTCACAGCACATACAAGTCTCAGAGCTGTAGAGATACCATATATCCGTTTGTGGTTGTATGTGTGTGCGTGCGTACATGTGTGTCATGCACGTGTGCGTGTGTTCCTGCCTGTCTGCACACATTTCATCCCCTCATCTCATCCCCATATTTGTTTTTCTGCTGTTTTGCACACCAGTATTTCTACTTGCACATCCTCATCTGCACATATATCACTCCAGTGTAAATTGCTCAATTGTAATTACTTCGCCAGTATTGGCCTATTTATTGCCTTACCTCTTTACTTCATTTGCACACACTGTATACAGATTTTTCTATTGTGTTATTGACTGTACGTTTGTTTATCACATGTAGCCCATGTATCCCATGTATCCCACTCAGATTTAGGAAATAACAGTTATCAAATCAATGCTCGACCTGTATGGCTCTATTGTGGTTTTATATGGAAAACCAATCTCTGCTGGTGGGGACTCCAGGCCTCTCTCGTGTGGTTTGGCTCTCATCACATTTAATTCCACTGTAATCAAATTTACTTTTAAGGAAATTATAGACTTTGCTTGAGGCTTGTCCTCCAATCATTTTATGAATGGGTCTGGTCAAGTCTATGATTGGCTGCTCCTATTGAAAAGGGTAGCTGCTGCTGCTTGTTTTAATGGCCTAGTCTCATCTAAACTTACCTGCCTTTTATATCAGCAATACCATCTGGATCCTATTACCCCACCCATCCACTCTTCCTCATTCAACAGCTGATGAGCCAGCCCAAAATGTTTTAATTTGTCCCAGAGCAAAGAATATTTCTGTTTATCCAGGAAGGTTATGTTTGTTATATGGGCCAGGCTGAAACACACTTCCAATTGCTTGGATGGGATTCAGTCCTGTCAAATAGTTTATTGCTGCCATAAAAATAGCGCTATTTCGAGACCAGTTAATAAGAGATTTGATAATGGTCTCCATTCCAGACAGCTTGAAATCTCCAACTCTATTATCGAGATAAGAAACAGACCCATGTTATCGTAGGGCAAGTGAATTACATTGTGGTTAGTGTGAAAAAAGCTTTGCAGAGGCAATTGGTTTTAGTTCAACGGAAGCATTTAAAATGATATGTCCAATGGAACATACTCCATGACTTATTAAACATTTTCTTGCGCTACAGCCTGAATTCAAAATGTACTACACCTTTTTTTCTCACCCATCTACACACAATACCATATAATGACAAAGTGAAAATATGTTGTGTATTGAAAATTAAATACAGAAATATCTCATGTACATAAGTATTCACACCCCTGAGTCAATACTTCGCAGAAGCACATTTGGCAGCGATTATAGCTGTGAGTCTTTCTGGATAAGACGCTTAAGAGCTTTTCACACCTGGATTGTGCAACATTATTTATTTATACATTTGCCCATTATTCTGGTTGTTGATAATTGCTAAATAACCATTTTCAGGTCTTGCCATAGATTTGTAAGGAGATTTAAGTCAAAACTGTAACTCGGCCACTCAGGAACAGTCACTGTCTTCTTGGTAGGCAACTCCAGTGTTGTTTTGGCCTTGTGTTTTAGGTTATTGTCCTGCTGAAAGGTGAATTCAGCTCCCAGTGTCTGTTGGAAAGCAAACTAAAAACAGGTTTTCCTCTAGGATTTCCCTGTGCTTAACTCCATTCTGTTTCTTTTTTTATCCTGAAAAACTCCCCAGTCCTTAACAATTACAAATATACCGATAACATGATGCAGCCACCACTATGCTTGAAAATATGGAGACTGGTACTCAGTAATGTTGTTGATCCATCCTAAGTTTTCTCCTATGACAGCCATTAAACTCTAACTGTTTTAACTTCTTATGGGCAGGTGGGACGATAGCATCCCACCTGGGCAACATCCGGTGTAATTGCAGAGCGCAAAATTCAAAAATACTAAATTCAAATATTTAACATTCTTGAAAATATATGTGTTATACATCAAAATAAAGCTTAACTTCTTGTTAATCCAGCCGCTGTGTCAGATTTCAAAAAGGCTTTACGGCGAAAGCAAACCATGCGATTATCTGAGGACTGCGCCCCGCATACAAACATATGAAAATAATTTTTCAACCAGGCAGGTGCGACACAAAAGTCAGAAATAGCGATATAATTAATGCCTTACCTTTGAAGATCTTCTTCTGTTGGCACTCCAAAATGTCCCAGAAACATCACAAATGGTCCTTTTGTTCGATAATGTCCTTCTTTATGTCCCAAAAATGTCCATTTATTTGGTGCATTTGATTCAGAAATACACTGGTTTCAACTCGCCCAACATGCCTACAAAGTATCTAGTAAGTTACCTGTAAACTTGGTCCAAACACTTCAAACAACGTTCCTAATCCAACCTCAGGTACCCTAAAACGTAAATAATCGATAAAATTTAAGACAGAATAAATTGTTTCTAATACCGGATAAAAACAACGTGGAGAGCGCTCCTGTTCACACGCACCAAAACAGTAGAGTCCACCTTGAGTGACACTTGAATGAATAGGACTACTTCTTCATTTCTCAAAGGAAAAACATAGAACAATTTCTAAAGACTGTTGACATCTAGTGGAAGCCATAGGAACTGCAACCAGGTTCCTAATAATAAGGGTATCCCATAGAAAACCATTGGAAAATCCTATCCTAAAATCCTATCCTAAAATCCTATGGCCTGCCAAATCAGTTCTGTTATACTCACAGACATTATTTTAACAGTTTTAGAAACTGTAGAGTGTTATATGCATATCCTAGCTTCTGGGCCTGAGTAACAGGCTGTTTACTTTGGGCACGCTTTTCATCCGGATGTCAAAATACTGCCCCCTACCCAAGAGAGGCTAAAGTCACCATTGGCCTAATGGTGAAATCCCTGAGTGGTTTCTTTCTCTCCGGCGACTACGTTAGGAAGGACGTCTGTATCTTTGTAGTAACTGGGTGTATTGATATACCATCCAAAGTGGAATTAACAAATCATGTTAAACACTATTATTGCACACAGAGTGAGTCCATACAGCTTATTATGTGATTTGTTAAACACATTTTTACTCCTGAAAGTATTTAGACTCACAATAACAAAGGAGTTGAATATTGATTCAAGACATTTCAGCTTTTCATTTGTAATTAATTAGAAACATATTGACATTATGTGGTGTTGTGTGTAGGTCAGTGACAAAAAAGTCTAAATTTAATGAATTTTAAATTCAGGCTGTAACACAACATTTGGAAAAAGTGGATGGTGGATGGGTGTAAACATCTGACTCTTCTGCCAAATGTTCCATGTTTGAATCCAGCGATAGAAACACATTTTTGTTTTAAACCTATCCCAAACCTTAAACCTTACTTTAACCATTTTGATTGAATGCCTAAACTTAACTCTAACCTTGAAAATTGGAGTTAATGCCTAAACTTAACCTTAATCACTTCAAAACATCTGCCTCTGGTTGCACGTTTGAATCCAGCAATAGAAAGTCGTTTTTTATATTTTTGTTTTAAACTTATCCGAAACGTTAACCCTTAATGCCTAACCTTAAGATGTTGGAGGTAATGCCTAAACGTAACCCTAACCTTAAAAAAATCGGAGTTAATGCCGAAATTTGACGTTTGGAACAACTATGAAATGTGATGTTTGAGAAACATGGATGAATTTCTATTTCTGATGTGAGACTGTGAGGGCTTGTTGGGTGGGTTGGGTACTGTAATACTCAGTTCCTCTTGGGAGAAGCAATCTTATTCAGCCTGGTATTAGTTTATAAGCATCACACTGTGATGCTTTGGCAAAACGATAGGCATCAATAACCATAAAGCTAAGTCAATAAAGTACATCTTATTAGAATGAGGTCACAGAAACCCACTCCAGTACCTGGGTGAGACGGATTAAACCTACCTCACACAGGCTCTTTGACTATTCTAGTGTTCTGTAAAGTCAATGCAAGATTTGAATCTGCTATTCAATTACCATATCAGGTACAGTAATAGTCATGCTAACATTGAAAGTTGAACATAATAACATTGAACGTTGCCGTCCTTATGGTATTATCAATATGACAATCTGAATGGATAAGCTACAACATTTTTAACATGTGAGATTTATTTCAGTTTGGGTTGAAACGAACAAAAGGATATCCACATATTTTATTATCATGATATTTGGTCAGCCAAAACTAGAGAACACACTAATAAGAGTTGACCCATCCTTTCCACCAGCTTCTTGAAATCTGCAGGCATTATTCCCGCCACTACATGGAAACCAAACCAAAATGTTAATCAGTTTCCTGATAACAACATAATATCCTTAAAAGTACCCATTTTTCATATTTGAGTAAAAGCAAAGATACCTTAATAGAAAATTACAAGTAAAAGTGATAGTCACCTAGTAAAATATTACTTGAGTAAAAGTATTTGGTTTTAAATATACTTAAATGTCAAAAGTAAATGTAATTGCTACAATATACTAATGCATCAAAAGTAAGAGTATAGATCATTTCAAATACCGTATATTAAGCAAACCAGATGTTACAATTGTCATGTTTTTTTAATTTACGGATAGCCAGGGGCACACTCCAGACGGAGGCAGTAGGGATAACCAGGGATGTTCTCTTGATAAGTGTGTGTATTGGACCATTTTCCTGTCCTGCTAAGCATTCAAAATGTAACAAGTACTTTTGGGTGTCAGGGAAAATGTATGCATTAAAAAGTACATCATTTTCTTTTGGAATGTAGTGAAGTAACAGTAAAAGTTGTCAAAAACATAAATTCTACAGTAAAGTACAGATAACCTGAAAAATGATTTCAGTAGAACTTTAAAGTATTTTTACTTAAGTACTTTACACCACTGCTCAAGACCAAATCATGACTGAAGGAGAGAGGATGGAGTGAGCCAGCCATTCCCTTTTCATTCCTGTCTTTTCAATGAGTGCAATTATCATGGGTACAAGTGAGTCATCGCTGCACAAGTCCTGGACTGCCAATCATTGCTAGTACTGTAGTTGGACACAGTAAAGGTGCTGTTGGGTCAAGAGGATGTGAACATGGACACATTCATGGATGTACACACACAAACATAAACGTACTGTACACACACTCACGCAGAGACAAGCTCCTAACAGAAGACTTACCTGAGGACTTTGGGTCACTGACCCTGGCAGCATTAGTCTACCTCGTTCCCTTTTGAGCTTAAGCCAATATCCACAGCAGTAATCATAGCCTCTCATAGCGTCCTAGAGAATGATGCTGACAACATGTTGGCTGCCATACTTCACTGAGCATCCAGATATAGATTTCAAGAATAAGAATACAATAACACAATAAGTGAATAAGACAAGTCCGACATCAACACACACTCAGTGACTCACACACACACTTTCTAATAACTGATATTTCATTTCTAAGGAACAACCTATACTTTGAGAGTTCCCTTTCAGTCAGTCAACTTCGGTACAACACACTATGGGGGAGTCACACTCTTGCGACTTCGGTTGAAATCTGCGTCTTGCTGGAAGCCCTGCCTTCCACAGGTGATTTATATGTAGTTTGTCTCGACTTGGAGCATGCCCAGGCGGCCCTCGTTTGAACCAGTCCATGTGCGCATTGACACATGCTGCATGCAAACTCCATGGAAAGATGTGCAGCATTCTTGAGGAAGCTTGGAGTTACCGATGGGGACTTTACTTTCCTGGATGCCAGGACATGGAGGTGCGGGAAGTGAAGAGGGACTTGGGGATGTGGTTGGAACAGCTGGAACTAGCCTCCCAGCAAGGCTATGGTGAGCTGGCTGGTTCGGTCTCCCAAGGTGACATACAGGGCCCAGGTTCGGATGACGACTTGGTGTCTCTGGATGGCTCAGGGTGTTTCTTTAGTGATGAAAAGCACTTAGTTCCAGGACAGTCACCTCCTCATGCTACGGGAGTAGAGGGGGAAACGCTTGTATCCAACGCGTCATTCATAGAACTACACGTTTGGAGGTGAAGTTGCCGTCTTACCCCCCCCACGGCAGAAGTAATCCAAGTTCGGTAAGAAGTACCTGCCCCCTGTGGCAGCCATGGTCAAGCATCATCTGCCCCTGTTTCAGGATTTCGTCAAGTTAAACTGGTGCAGCATAGGTGTTCCCCCTTCATGGATCTGGAGGGGATGGGGCAGGTGCACTGGCCCTGGAGGTCAAGCAGGCCTGGTTCTAGGCCAAAAAGAGCAGGAAGAGTGTTGTGGAAAATTCTAATCAAGTGAGAGAGACTTTGTCATTCTTCAAACAATCATCTTTATTCAATATCGATTTAATAATTGAAATAATGAGACTGGTCAACCCAGTCTTGTTGGGCCGAGAACCTGTACAAAAATGCAGAGTTCTTTATATAGCTGACACTAAGAATGCTTAGACATGGCTGGTTCCACCCCTCCCGTACAGACCAAGGAGCATCATAAGCCACTCTGGGTTCATCCGGTCGTTATCTGCATGGGGTTGTTGTCGTAACCCCACCCTTGCTTAGTTTCACAGATGCAAGGATGATTTTGAGACAATGACGGATTGTTCTACTCCTAAGCCATCTCTAGTAAAACACATTCTTGTCTATGTAATGCAGTCAGCTCAAGCCATCTCTAGTGACCATACGCTCAGATTAGCTACAGGGAACTAGAGTGGAGACCATAAAAACACAGTAGGACAGAAATATCTTACTATCAATGAAATATTCATTGTTAACCATTAATATAAAATAAATAAGGTAAATATGTAATTTATCTAGCGCAAGAGGCTACAATTCATTGTACGCCCCCCCACATTTTTGTAACGTCATCAAGTCAACTCGAGTCACAAATATGATGACTTGCAACTCGACTTTGACTTTAACACCAATGACTCGTGACTTGACCTGAGAAAAAGTTGTGCGTGGCAGTGCAGAGGAACGTCGGCAGGTGAATTCAGATGGAGCGACTTACCACGACTTACCTTGGAAAGATGATACCCCAAATAATTATTTTCGGATATAAAGACGACGCTGCATCAACAAAAAATCGATTGCAACTTGCAAAACATACGGGAAGAAAATTACAGACAGAGGCGCAACAATTTCCAACTTTGTTCGACATTTGAAACTGCACAAAGAACGGTAAGTCATGCCTAATATAGCCGACAGCTATATATTTTATTACTTTACTGGTGTATCATGTAGGCTAACGTAACGTTAAATCAATGAGCCTCCACACAGTCAGTCAGTGCGGGAACGTGATCATTGCACCCAAGATTGAGCTACAACTGGCTAGGCAATTGGTAGCCTAAATCCTGCCTGATGTTACTGCTGTTCCTAAAACCATTGACATATGTTAGCCTACTGTAACCACACAGAGTGTGTGTGTGTGTGTGTAAGGTTGGGCGATTGTGTACAAGCCTACATCGCCCGATTGCGCCCCATAGCAATCCTCGATAGTTGATCACTGTTGGGGGGGTGTGTCTTTCTCATGACTACCCATGTATTTCCATGGAAATGTAATGTTTATTTGGAAAGTAATAAATATATAGATATGTTTATAAACATTCATGATTTGCGTAATTGTAATATACTATTACTCTTGTTAAAAATATGAAATGGTATTACATTTGGTGAAGAGCACATTATGACTTGTTTAGGACTCAAAACTCAAAGTTTAGGACTTGAGACTTGACTTGATACTTGACGGTCTTGACTTGAGACTGGACTTGGGACTTCAGTGCTAAGACTTGAGACTTACTTGTGACTTGTAAAATAATGACTTGGTCACACCTCTGGTATACTCCTCAATGCCATTTGATGAATCCCTGAACATATTCCAGTCTGTGTTAGCAAAACAGTCCTGTATGGTAGCATCCGCGTCATCTGACCACTTCCGTATTGAGCGAGTCACTGATACTTCCTGCTTCAGTTTTTGCTTGTAAGCAGGAATCAGGAGGATAGATTTATGGTCAGATTTGCCAAATGGAGTGCGGCGGAGAGCTTTGTATGCATCTCTGTGTGTGGAGTAAAGGTAGTCTAGAGTTTTTTTTCCTCTGGTGGCACATGTGACATGCTGGTAGAAAGGAGGTAAAACAGATTTAATTTTGCCTGCATTAAAGTCCCTGGCCACTAGAAGTGCAGCTTCTGGATGAGCATTTTCTTGTTTGCTTATGGCCTTATACAGCTGATTGAGTGCAGTCTTAGTGCCAGCATCGGTTGTGATGGCTACGAATAATATAGATGAGAACTCTCTTGGTAGATAGTGTGGTCTACAGCTTATTATAAAGTACTCTACCTCAGGCGAGCAATATCTCAAGACTTCTTTAATATTAGACATTGTGCGCCAGCTGTTATTGACAAACTGACACACACCCTCGCCCCTCGTTTTTACCAGACGTAGCTTCTCTGTCCTACCGGTGCATGGAAAATCCCGCCAGCTCTATATTATCCATGTCGTCACTCAGCCACGACTCAGTGAAACATAAGATATTACAGTTTTTAAATGTCCCGTTTGAAGTGTAATCTTGATCGTAGGTCATCTATTTTATTTTCCAATGATTGCACATTGTTTAGTACAACGGTTAGCAATGGGAGTTTACACACTCGCCTACGAATTCTCAGAAGGCAGCCCAACCTCCGCCCCCTTTATCTCCATCTTTTCTTTACGCAAATGACGGGGATTTGGGCCTGTTCCGGAGAAAGGAGTATATCCTTTGCGTCAGACTAGTTAAAGAAAAATCCTTCTTCCAGTTCGAGGTGGGTAATCGCTGTTCTGATGCCATAAGTTATTTTTGGTCATAAGAGACGGTAGCAGCAACATTATGTATAAAATAAGTTTAAAAATAAGTTACAAACAACGCGAAAAACGTACAAAATAGCACAGTTGGTTAGGAGCACATAAAACGTCAGCTATCCACTCTGGCACCATTCTACTCCTTGTTCATAGCTTTGGCCTCAGCTAAACATGTTGGGGAGTTCCACGCGTTATCCGTACACCCTTCCTGAACTCAGTTCTCCCACAGGCGACTCTAAGGGGACGTTGAGTCCAAATGCCCTACAGGTCCTTAGCTTTTGAGCTATTTCCCTATTCTCCTCCTTTTGCTTCTGAAGAGTAACAGAGGTTACACGCCCTCTGCTTTACGCGGGATATCCAGTTATGTGACCAGCTTTTTGTCCCACTGGATCTCCCCGGGCCCGGTTTCACAAAAGCATTTTAAGGATCCTATGGTTCTAACAATGAACTTAGCCTTCAGATGCATTTGGGAAACCGGGCCCTGGCGTATAGCGGCAAGGAGCAAGAATTACTTAGTGGTGTATGCACCCATTCCACAAGGGGTCTGGCAGCTTCTTGGGTGTTGTTTAAAGGGTTGACTGTATGAGATATTTGTGCTGCGGCGAGTTGGGCATCACCACACACTTTCGTGAGGTTTTATTGCATGGATGTCACTGTTCCCAGTGTAACCCACAGTCTGTTTATGGCTGGGACAGGGGAAAGTTACTAGGCAGCACGCCGTGTGCACAATACAAAGACTGAGGCATTTGGGGTCAGGTTTCATTTAGTATCCTTTGGGGTCAGCTTGGGGTGGGATTCTATTTCCCCATATTATGTCGTACCAAAGTTGACTATAATTACTGTTCCCTGAAGGAGACAAACGGGGTACAACGCCTGTTTGGCCCCTCACTGCCCATTCCTGGGCTCGTTAAAGAGAGGTATTAAATAATAGGAATGAATCCGAGCCTCTAGCTCAGTGGTTCTCAACCCTGGTCCTGAGGACCCAAAGTGGTGCGCATTTTTGTTTTTGCCCTAGCACTACACACCTGATTCAAATCATCAAAGCCTTTTGATGAGTTGATCATTTGAATCAGCTGTGTAGTACTACAGCAAAAACCAAAATGTGCAGGCCTTTGGGTCCCCAGGACCAGGATGGAGAACCAGTGCTCTAGCTTATCACTTGTGGAACGAGGGACTTCCAGGGTGTGTGGATTTCATTAGCCCTGTCAGGTGTAATTTTAGGTCCTTCAACCAAAGTCGCGAGAGTGAGACTCCCCCATAGTATGTTGTACCTCGTTTTGCTCCTTCAGGTAACAGTAGTTACAGACATAACATTACATTTACGAGTGTGTTTAAAAGGTAAGGCCAGAGCCGAGCCCTACTAGCTGACAGGTTTACCACCCATGCGTGGGTGTTGTGTTTCAGTTTCAATATGTTTAAATACGTGTCAGTGTGTTTTGTGTTCGCTAGGTAACACTTGGATAAAGAGTAGCATTTCTTTTTTTAGTGATGTATGGGTTAACTAGTGTTGACAAGTCTCTCCAAGCCGCACACCCATAGTAAACAGTGCTATGTCCAAATCAACACTGCACACAGTGTGTCATGCCAATGTGTGTTTATGTGTGTGCATGGATGTGTGTTTCCCTCATCACTTTCTCCCTCTCTTCATCTATCCTTGTATACATCTATCTACCTGTCAGCATGGTTATTTCTGCTTTTCAGAACTTTCTCTCTCCCCCTATTTCTACCTCAGGTGCTGAGAGTGTGATATGATTATCTATGCTGCAGGCTACAGGGTCTGACTAAAGACAGACCTGCTAACCTCAATGAGTCTAATCCCCCAGACAAGAGGATCACCTTCCCTTTCTCTCCCCCCTTCCCATTCTCTCTCTTACCCCTGCCATCCCCTCCACCAGTTTCTCTTGCTCTCCCCCTCTCAATCTCACCATCCCTGTCTGTCTGTCTGTCTGTCTGTCTGTCTGTCTGTCTGTCTGTCTGTCTGTCTGTCTGTCTGTCTGTGTCTGTCTCTCTCTGCGCCAGTGATGTGTGGTGAGGGCAGTGGCTGGGTTGGCACTGCCTATTATCAAAACCAGATTTACTCACAAATAGGGTTGCAAAGGGTCGGAAACATTACGGTAAATTTCCGGAAACTTTCCATGGGAAGTTAAGCCCTGGAATTTGAGGAATTTAGCTTAAATTCATCAGAAAAGTTAGCTTATATTATAACATTGAACCTTTTTTGTGGGATTCACATAAGGCAATTCTAGGTTTTATGGCATATTTTGGTAAAACTATCCCCAATTCAATGGAATAGCAAACCTCTGCATGCATTCTTCCATCACATGTACAGCTGATTCTTGCTCACTAATGAGATGCTATTGAGCCCACACTACAACACAGTCTGAGGCAAGGACTACATGCTTTCTGGTATGTTTTGTTTACAATACTGGGTGGGGTGAATATATTTTATATGACATACATGATTTTTTGTTAACTAGTAAATAGTAGCCTACAGCAAAGTGTGTTTAAATCATTTCTAAATTGTTCTGCTAGTTCGTTTTTGCTACCATGTGGGTTTTAGCTTGCTTGAGCCTGTTAACTGAGGAGTGTTAGTTCACCTGTTTCCATACATGTTTAATTTTAAATCATTTATCTTACAAAGGAGTTGTTTAATCTAACTGCTTAACTATTTATCTGTACATGGAATTGTATTTGTTGTTTTTTTTACTCATTTTTTTCTAATCTTTACAGGAAAATGCCACTGGTGTGTGGAGACATTTCACTGCAGATAATGTAGAAGGAAAAGCTGTGTACAGTTTCAAATACTGCACCAAATCATATGTGAAGAATGCAACAAAGATGCAGAATCATCTGGCCAAGTGCATAAAGTTCCCTCAGCGCTCATAACAAGCAACCTCTGACAAAAGTCCCTGTACTTCTTTTCGAGGTTAAAATGATGAATCAGACACCTTATTGATAGCAACAGCTCCTCCTGGAATCAGAAGTTGTTTTGACTCAATGGAGGAACATAGTCAGAGAAACACTGATGAATGTCTTGCTCGAGCTGTGTATGCAACTGGTTCACCTCTAAAGCTCACAAGCAATGTGTATTGGAAGAGATTTCTGAATGTTCTTCGCCCAGCATACACCCCTCCAACCAGACATGCTTTATCTACTCATTTGCGGGATGCAGAGTTCAACAGAGTTCAAGTGAAGGTCAAGCAAGTCATAGAGAAAGCAGACTGTATTGCAATAATCTCTGATGGGTGGTTGAATGTTTGTGGGCAAGGAATAATTAACTCATCATCTCCACCCCTCAACCAGTATTCTACAAGAACACAGACACAAGGGACAACAGACAAATCGGTCTCTACATTGCAGATGAGCTGAAGGCAGTCATCAATGACCTTGGACCACATAAGGTATTTGCACTGGTGACAGACAATGCTGCGAACATGAAGGCTGCTTGGTCTAAAGTGGAGGAGTCCTACCCTCACATCACACCCATTGGCTGTGCTGCACATGCATTGAATCTGCTCCTCAAGGACATCATGGCACTGAAAACAATGGATACACTCTACAAGAGAGCCAATGAAATGGTTAAGTATCAAGTTATAGCAGCAATCTACCTCACCAAGCAAAGTGAGAAGAATAAGAGCACAACACTGCACGGATTGAGGGAGACAATGCTGTCCTGTCTGATGTAAGAGAAGAAATCCGTACTGCCCTGCCCACTTCACTGTTGCTCAAGCAGAGGAAACTACAGTTCTGAAATACATCAAAAAGCATGAAGACTTCTGCCTGAATCCCATACACTCCCATGCAGGCAAGAGCATCCTGTCTGGTGCAGAGATCAACAAGGCCTATGGTGTCATCACTACCGGGTCTTGCCACCTTGGCCTGGAGGAGGGCAAGGTTCTTGGCAGTCTGGCGAAGTACACATCCAAGCAAGGGCTTTGGGATGGAGATGCAATATGGCAGTCGTGCCAACATATCTCATCAGCCACCTGGTGGAAGGGACTTTGTGGATCTGAGGCTCTTTCCCCTGTTGCCTCATCCTCCAAATCCCACCAATATCAGCCGCCTCAGAGCGCAACTGGTCCTTGTTTGGGAACACACACACCAAAGCACGCAACAGGCTGACCAATACAAGGGTTGAAAAATTGGTGTCCATTCGGGCAAATTTGAGGCTTTTGAGCCTGACAACGAGCCATCCTCAACAAGGTTGGAAAGTAACAGTAGAGATGAGGCCTCAGAGTCTTATGTTCAAGAGGTGGACATTGAGAAGGTCCAGGGAGAAGACATGAAAGGCTGAGAGGAAGACAACCAAAGCTTTAGTTTCTAGACTATCATATTACAGATGTTGAAAACATTTTTGGGGGGGAGATGCGATAGATCATTCAATGTTCCCTTTCTTTTATTGTTCAGTGAAATCATCCCATGTGAAGAGTCAACTCATTTAATTGAAGTTCAAATCGTAACTAAATAGTTTTTCTTTCTATTGGAAGGATTTAATCATTTGCAATTATGTCTACGTATGGTAAGGTAAAAGGTTTATGTTTCTGTGTCCATATGATATGGTAAATAATTTATATCCAATGCAAAAAACATCACATTTAAATGGTATTAATATTAATTTGCATATATTTCCATTAATTCCCATATATTCCCACAGAAATTGTTCCACCTCTGAATATTCCCCAAAATGTGCAACCCTACTCACAAATAAACCTTGATGAAGTTCACCATGCAACAGATAGCTCCAACAACCAGAGTGACATAGGCTATTAACCAAAATTGACAACCAATTTTCACCAAATGTAAATACCAATGTAGCCAAGACACACAAGCGATACTCTCTGATTGCGGCATATTATACATTATCTGACAAAATGACACAGTGCTCAGCCATAGACTGATGTAGCATCCACAGTTACAACTGATAGGTGGCACTAAAATACCAATAATATGGACAAATTTCATCCCAATAGTTTGCAACGCAAACTCCATAGCTTTTCACAATGGATTTACAATTATTCCAATGCACTGCGCACAGCACGCGCAAACACACACACATTTGGTTTATTCTCATGTTCATTCAAAAGTAGCTTAACCTGCAAACTGCTAAATAAACTGCATTTAGGCCGACCTGTAAATGAAATCTTTATTTGTCTGTCCTTCAAGGTGAACCTCTCGTTGACAAAATTTTAGAAGTCACAGCAGAACCCCATGTACACGGTCGTGTGGGAGGCGCATCCCCAAAACCTCCATCGGTTTCATTTTCACACGGACACAAAAAGTCACACAGACAACAACATTAGCTGGTAGAACAGTTATCCCCCCACACAGAACACAGTTAGGCTTCTCCATCAATTAGGGCATCCACACCATCAGAGAGCAGAATCCCACCGACACTGGTGCGCACCCGTGCAGCCAAGCATGTAGAATCGTTCTAGTTAGTCGCATCCATCTTGTAGAAGCCAAGGCTCAGGCCCGCATTGAGGGGTGGGAGAAGACCCATTCCCATTACGTCCAATAAGCAAAAGTCCAAGATGTGTAAAAGTCCAGGTAAAATGTGTTATTTGGTAATGATGTTTCAGACAAGTGGACAGTCCAGTACTCACTGTATACTCATGAGTACTCATGAATAAAGTCACGTCTTATAGAGCTCCTGTATTCTGCCTCTGTCTGGTCTTAACCCATCATAGTTGACGTTCCACTCTTCGAACCCTCTAAAGGTTGTTTTTGCCAGCTACATTCAGTTCAAGCGATGCGAGTGCCATATTATGTAGACACGCCCAAATGTGCAGAGTTTAGGGCGGCAGGTAGCCTAGTGGTTAGAGCTTTGGGCCAGTAATTGAAAGGTTGTTGGTTTGAACACCCAAGCCAACAAGTTGAAAAATCTGTCAATGTGCCCTTGAGCAAAGCACATAACCCTAATTTGCTCCATGTGTGCTAACCCTGTAAAAAAACACATTTCACTGCACCTATCTGGTCTTTGTGACAATAAAATGTAATATATTACCCCAGGTTTACACACACAATGTTTAGACAATACACATGCGCAAAATTTGAAATTGTCAATGCAACGAATGAAGCTACTTCAAACTAGGCAAAGCAGTGACGCCTATGATGACCCTGTCCATTAACAGTGACTGGAGTCAGGAATGGCTGTGTGCATCAACACCCTGGTACAGTTTTAGCAACAATAAAAAATATCTTAAAAACCACCAGAATCATTGAGAAAAGATATCAGATAACAACATTTGATAGATTTTTTTTATATCATAATTTTTTGGGGGGCTTTTTGTAATATATTTTTGTATTAGATTGTCACAGGGTAAGCACCGCCTACCCTGACTGCATGTCACTACTCTACACCTCTCCCTCTCAGTCTCTCCCTCTCTTGCTCCTTCAGTGTCTCCAACTCTTTCTCTTCCCTTTCATTCTCTCTGAATCTCTCTCCCCCTCCCATTTTGTCCTCACAGATTCTCCTGCTCTCCCTGTATCACCCCACTCTCTCCTCTCAGTTGCTCTGACTCGCTTTATTCCCCCCGTCTGTCTCTCCACTCGTCTTCCCTTTGATACTCCTGCTCCTCCGACCTCTCTCTCTTCGTCTCTCTCTCTCTCTGTTTTTCTATTATCTATAATAAAAGATAACACACTATCCTCAACACACTAGACTAGAGGCATGTATGAAATAAGAGGAGTACTGGCACTGAGTGGAGTGCAGGTTCTCAGAAAAGCACACAGCAACACAAATAAGGCTGTGAGCTCTCCTGTTACCTTTCGTCATTGATCGTCGACACACCTCCCTCAACAAAAGCCTGGACGCCTGCCTGACTGTCCTTTAAGATGACAGCGAATTAGATAACTGGAACAGAACTCCTATTCTGAAATGCTTGATACATTTGGCCCCAGATCTGTCCTCATAGATTTTAAAAACAGTAGTAGTCTAAGACTGGCTGTCTGTGACCCTTCGGTGACTCTGACCTCTCTCTCTCTACACGGCTGTATTCACCATAGCTGTGTAGCGCTCCCTAAATGTTTTACAACTCACCCCCCTGGAATTTGTTTACAATTGCCTCTCCAAGTGAGGAATCGTGGCCGTATCCAGTCTGTTTAGTGTTCCATACTTTTCCAAGTGAGAAAATTGCCGCCTTATTGAAATGACTAGGCCACGTCGTAAATCACAACATTGGCTCCCGTCCCTGCATGGTGGGTTGGCCACGCCAAGTCTCGATCCAACAGTCCTTGGCTTATTCCATAACAATCTTAATCTGGAAAAATGAGAGGAAGAGCGAGTGAGAGCGAGCAGGATAGAGAGAGAGAGAGAGAGAGAGAGAGAGAGAGAGAGAGAGAGAGAGAGAGAGAGAGAGAGAGAGAGAGAGAGAGAAAATCCTATGAAGTAGCCGGCCACTCTCCAATCCCCGGGTGGAAAAGCCATTAATGAATTCGGAGGAGCAACATTGGCTCCTGTCCCTGCATGGTGGGTCGGCAACGGCGAGTCTCGCTCCAACAGTCCTTGGCTTATTCCATAAAAGCCTTAATCTCAAAAAGAAAGAGAGAGAGAGAGAGAGAGAGAGAGAGAAAATCCAATGGAGTATCCGGCCACTCCCCGGGTGGAAAAGCCATTAAATAATTTTTTAGGAGCTCTGCATCAGGGAATTTAAGGACAGAAGATAGATCAGTTTTTCAGTCATCCAACAACCTCCCACAACATGTAATCAATTAACTGAAAAATGATATGAGCCTCCTAACTATTGCCAATGTTTTCACTACTGCAGTCTTTTGGAGAGTCACATGGCGGTGGACCTTGGATCTCCCCCAAGCACACTGTCTGCTATATATCATATTTTGTTTTGTCTAGTCTCATCCCTTTCAAGCAAAGACAGGCCATTAAGTACACAGCAAATACCAACAAACCAGTGTTAAGTAGTGTGGATTTTTCAGTGTAACATTTCTAGTGTTGATTCAGAAATTACATTACCTCTGTAAATAGTTAAATTAACACTGTTAAATAACCCCAGTGTTGGTGTAATAATCAGAGATTAACAACAACAAAAAAACACAGCCATCATTGTCATATTTCCCAGCATGCTCTATGGCATTTTTTATTTTCTTTGTTTTTGCATGTGCATTGACTGATTAATTATTCTTATGCTACTCAAATATAAATATCACAGATTTTTATAAACCAATCCAATCTGTTACTTGGACGTATTTCCCCGGTTAATGTAATGGTTGTTCTAGTTTAGATGCTTTAGGTAGTCTCATATCTCTGTTTTCCCAACCCTGGCAGTCATTCTGAATACAGCTTGCGGGTAAATACAAATTACAAATGTTGAATATCCCCACTCAGGCTGGATTCCAATAGGAATTGCACATCACTTTGCAAGCCAGCATAGTGTGACTTGCAGGCCTGAAGTGACCTGTAAACCATATGTTTCAGGCTAGTGTACAGCATAAGGGTAAAACTAGGCCCTCAAAATAAGGACTTAAGTATGTATTGCCTTAAATAATGTAATTTTAATGATAACATATTCACTTAGAACATCACTTGGTGAAGGCCACAGGGCTGAAAATGAATGAATGTAACAACCATGTCTCTGTCACTAACAAATACAGTCATGGGTAGAAACTCTACATTTCACTCGAAAGGCAAGGCACACTGGGAAATATGCAAATAAGGCGTTACACTAAGGAAAGTGTTAATTTAACACTGGAAGTGTGGTGCTGTATAAACACTGAAAATGTTACACTTAACATGCTCAGACTTGCCTAGTTAAATAAAGTTCAAATAAAATTAAACATTTTCAAAATAAAAGCATGCTCAGTGTTGATTCAACACTGGAGAATGTGCTGTGTAGGCATCACTAATATACGTTTTCTGGTGTTTGAAGCCAGCTGCACTGAGGAGATATTGGAGATCTTGGTGAAGCTGAAGGTACATGTGATCAGATGGTCCAAACGTTCTCGTATCTCGTCTTCTGATGGGTTTGGAAAAGTGAAGTGTGTCTACAAGCATAGAGCAGTCACCCATTTAATTTTCAGTGAAAGGGATAATATCCTTATCATGGCTCCTAAATATAGCTTACTTCCTTACACTGTACTTTACTTGCTCATCTTACTCTGTCTGTCTCTCTCCATGTGGAACACAATGAGACATGTGACCCATACTAGAGCTAAGTTGCTTTAGAGCTCCATTTCAATCCATGGAACTGGTCCATTCACTGCTACCCTGCCCTTGCCTGATCAGTCAGTCAACATTTAAAGTGGTGTGGATGGGAGGCACGGAGTAATTCCGAAAGAGAATTTGATGAGCAGGCAAAGATATTCACAACACAAAAGCGTTAAAGTCTCTTTTTGGGTGGACGCAAATCCCTCCCACTCACCACCAGCTATTTCTGGCAGCGGTGGAGTAGTTATCTCTGGCCGGTGCCCATTGGGTCTGGTCTGGCAGGATCTGGCCAGGATTGTCCTCTGTAAGCAGGGAACCCAGCCTTCTAAAAGCTGCTGAATGGCTAGCGTCAGTTAAAAGAGATGCCCTCTCATGAAAAAGAAGCCTGAAGTCAGTTGCCTTAATGGGCAGACCATTGAGGCCAAGCCTGGACATTGAGCGTTGGGGGGGGTGGTTTAGGGAAATAGCCTAACGCTAGACAGGAACAATCAGAATCTAGATAGAGCAGACAGTTGAGCATCGCCGTCAACACAATTCAGTCACAGAACCTGCAAACATTGTTACAAACAAGAAACAGACATGAAAATGGGGTTTTCATTTTTTTTTAATGATGAAAACATCCTTTATCTTCGAAACAGACATTAACAAGATCTGGAGAGAAAAATGTAAGCTGAGAAATGATAGTTTGCAAACTGATCACAGACTCCAAAGCGCTGCAACATGGTCTGATACAGTTATAAAAAATAACAATCATTAAAAAAATACATGAGGCAGGCTCTTTTTCTATTTTTGGTGGTTTGATTGAAAAAGACTGCATGAATAGGAGGTGAAAAATTTAAACAATGCATACAAGACAACGCAGCAACACATAGTAGCCTGTGTGTTGCTTGCCAACGACATGGTAGACTGGTGCTGGCTTAACTGTTCTGAGCCAATTTCACAGAGTGAGAAGAGATGAGAATACACACTTCCTGCACGATCCAGACGATATCATCAAAATGTACACAGTCAAAAAGAACAAATATGTTAGACCAGAATGTGTGAAATATCAAAATAGAGAAAAAGGAGTCTACAGAAATTATTTGAGTAGAGTGCATTTCTCTCTGTTCTCTTGACCACCTAGGTTACAGTCACACAGTGGTCACCTAAGTCGATTCACATCCCCTTTGGAGTGCCTGTAGAACTCCATTAGATGTCCATTCACTCGCTCCCTAAGGGAGCTGCATTACTGCTTGCACATTATGGGAGTGAGGGGAGAGGAGAGAGGACAAGAGTAGGATCTCAGCAGTGGAGACAAAGAGAGTAGTTTCCTTAAGATGTCCTAAAGAGTTGTGACATGACCCATTTGTACAGAAGTGGGAAGCCAGGAATCCCACCCAAAGTGAACACACTGTTTATTCTTCTCTAAAGATACACACTTTAGATTTGTATAGTGCACACCGATGTTGCAATTTTTAATAACACTGTCTCTCACCCCAAGACCCACAATACTGGTGATGAATCAGCATTCGTGTTCATCTTTATGTCAAAAATCTATTCCTATCAGTTGAGGAACATATTTCAGATGTTGAGAAATGGCATTAGAGAAACTGAATTAGCATGAGACAGTATTTCCCCATGGGCTTGGACCTTACAGCATAGCAGTTAGATCATGCAACCACTGCCTAACTTAGCCTCAATTAACAGGTAATTTACAGTAATACCATGGCAGTGCACCAACCCAGGAAATGTTATCAAAGCTCATAAGGCATGCGAGGATATCGGTTTAGTCCCCTAGAGAAGAGGCCCTGACATAAGAGGTAAAGCTAGGCTTAATAGGCTACCTCCCTAAAGTTGTGTTGTGTGTACCAGAACCCCTCTCTCTCCTGCCTATTCTCTCTGCTTAGGTCATCTTAAGATGGGAGAAAGAGGTATTACCACTGTATGTCTGTCTGTATGTCTGTCTGTGGTGAAAGCAAGACAAACCCCTTCACCAGCTGCACCTATCTCCCCAGCCCAGCTTCCTGCCTCTCACATTTTCCTCTGTCCCTCATGTTTCTTTCTTCCCCCCCCCCACACAGCTCAATATCTGTACTTCTATATAAAAACAACACATCCTCAACCTCTCTCTCCATCGACAAAAGGCCCAACACTCATTCAACATTGGGCAAGCGGCAGATAAACATTTGGCACAACATTTGCTGGTAGGTTTGAGCCCACCCAAAGCGAGCGCATACACTACAGACACAGCCCAGATAAATTCAACCTCTTTGGCAGCTGCGTAGTTCCCTGCTAGGATGTTACAGCAAATAATGTCCCATCATCACAGGTGTCTCAGCAAATATCATACTAGAAGGCAGCACAGGAACACGCAGACTGTCTGTTTGCCTTTTGATCCGTTCGGTCTCTCTTTCCTTCTGTATCTATTTCTTCCGACACAGGTTTTTCATTCCCTCAGCCTGCTGTGAACTTGCTACAAAAGGTGAGTTATAAGAGAAGCACCCCAATACAAAATACAGTAAAGTTTAAACCATGTGAAACTGAATATACAGTGATCCATATGAAACTGAAAACTACAGGATGTTGCCTTTCTTTAACGCTGATATCTGAAAAGCTCACCAAAGCTGTCGACATGAACAACAAAACAATATTAAACCATCTCAGTACATGCACCACGGCACAAGCTAATATTCTTCTTGTTTGTCTGAAAATGACTATGGGAGAGTAACAGCAAACAATGCTCTCGTCTCTGTGGCTTCAACGCACCTATGAGGAGGTACTGTTATTAATAATTGGAGCTGGAATGTTTAAAATATCAGCAAACGCTAACGCAAGGTCTTGTATCAACCTGTCACACTACTTTGTACAAAGTACAGCAAAACCCCATCTCTCCCCAATCGACTAATACTCTATGACTGCAAGGGGATATGTTGTTGTCTTCCAAAAAATATGACATCAACACGGACTGTATCAGGATTTGAATCAGGATTTCACGGTTACATTCACAAGCCTCTGGGGTGCTATTGTCTTGTGTGCCTGATGAAAACCAGACTGGATTTATTCACAAAACGATATGGCCCGCTGCTCATTATTCCTCTGTCTATACTACTGATTGGTGTTAGGCACTTAAAAACACGTTCACATATACAAATATAGATAGCATTATACATTTGTTTTCTTCCCCCACCAAACTTGGGTATTAAAAACAATAAATGAAAAATCTTTGGTTTGTAAACACATCATCATGTTCATATCAATCATTACTAGTTAAGGTGTAGTTTCTGTCATTCAAAGCTCGCGATGACATCTCACCTCACCAGAAATAAAGAACGTTTTATGGTGCTCTAGTAACCCCTGTGTTGCAGGGACATTGCCCGGCGCGCGTCAGGGTGCAAGCCACACACCCCTGAGAGAGCAAAGGGGCCTGCATCCTCTTCACGGCCAAGGAGGCAGCTGGACACCACAGAACACAGATGCAGCCACACATTATGTTCTGTCTATCGCTCAATTCCACAGCCTTTTCAGTTCGCAACAGAGTCAGTCAATCCAGATCAGTGTCAATGAAAGTATTGTTGTGGCTTTCATTCTTGTCCATCATTGACAGTTATTGTATTGACTGCCCTATCTATTGTATTGGGCAAAACCCCATCCCATACTTCCCAAGCTTGGGTTGTGTGTCAGACAGGGTGGCATTTTCACAGTAAACTGTCCTGCCATTGGTTTAAGACTGACCTCACAGGAGCTGAGACCCAGCTGTTATTTTCTTTCCCCCATCACGCTCTAACAGAACATAACACATTTAAATTCAATACAGGATGGTGGGTCATGGGGATACCTTTTCTCTCATTCATTCATCTGAAAAACACTTTACAGTGATGAATGAATCAGACTCTCCCTCCCTCTCTCTCTCTCACTCCTTCCTTTCCCTGTGCTGTCTCAGTTGCAGGGTAGCCAGGTGGAGTAGGCATGCCGCTGGCAGTGGAACATGGGCTGTACCTGGGCTATGTAGTAGTTACTGAAGTTACCGTCTGCCACGTAGGCGGCTGGCTGGTAGTAGCAGGTGACGTTAGCCACGTTTGGGATGACGTTCTGCTCAGCCAGCATGCGCACCGCCAGCATGGCGATCAGCCCCAGTGTCTGCCGCCTCTCATGTCCCATCAGGCACACCGTACTCTCGTTGACCACCCCATGCAGGGTCATCAAGTAGTCGTACTTGCGGTCCTCCAGGCCCACAAAGTGGTTTTGCAGGTAGGACTCCAGCTTGCGCTGCTGCTCGCTGATATCTGAGAAGTCGATGAAGAACCGTGAGCACATGTAACGCTGCAGGGACTTCATCTCCGTCTCGGAGTCGGCGTGAAAGCCCCTTACCAGCAGGTGACAGTACTTGAGCAGGCCGCCGCCCCGGATCTCCTCTGGGTTGCGGGTGCAGATCACCTTCTGGCGTAGGTGGTCGAGGGCAGCACCAAAGTCCCCAAACACACTCTCACCCATGATGGTGGGGTGGAAGGTCTCGGCCATGGGGTTCTCAGAGCATTCATAGAATAGCAGCAGGGAGTCCAGCTTGATCTGGAAGGAGTCCACGCTGAACTCAAACTGCCGCCTCAGAGAGTCTACGAACTTGAGCTCCACGTTCTTGCCTCTGTTGTTGGAGAGGGAAATGAGGCTCCAGCGGTCTGAATCATTGTACACCTTCACCATCTTCTGCACATATGCTTCCTGTCAGACAGAAACACACGGGGAAAAGAAGTCTTTAGCTCCAGTTGTCAATGGATAGAAATACTGTTTACATACTTTATAAAGGCACTTTGTTCAGTTAAAATAAATACCTGTCAATGGATTTTAAAAATACTGTATAAAGGCACCTACTCCTGATCTAAATCAAATTAAGCCGATACATGCACTAAATCAGGAACAGGCAATCTTGCATAGCTCCATATAAAGACGTATTCATGTGATTACATTGGGCCCATATTTTCTTTGCATCTTTCTGTTGCCTACAATAAGGGACAAACATTGACTGCCCTATCTATTGAACTTAGGTGGCCGAGGAGACTGGATCTGCTTTAAATGGGTTTACTGCAATCCTCTTAACTGAATAAAATTATACTAATCAGTCAACTTGTCTTATTGCATTTTGAAATCTCATGCACAATGATGTGCAAAAGGCCAAAAGGTGCGTAAAAGCCCAATTAGCCATATTCATAAATGAAATTCATTTCTAAATAGCTATTTGATTTATTTCAATAAATGTTGCATGGAAAGTGTAGCCTACCTTTAATGTCAATGGTGATATTTTCTGCTTATTCACCCCGTCAGGTAAGAAGTCCAGGAGACAGTCCAAAACGATATCCTTCACAATCTGAAAATCACTTTCCCCTTTCATATCCGCGCAAAAGATCAGGTCAAGGTCCTTGTAGCCCAGTCCGCTATCCTCATGAAGAACGTGGCTTGCAGCAGACCCGTTTAGCCGCACGTCCCGGACGTGGATATTCCTCTCCTCCATTCGACTACGCACCACTTTCACTATTTGTCGGGGTTTCATCTCCAAAGTGGGGAAGTTTCCCCGGCCGTGGATGGGAATGGTCTCCGTCAGGATAGCATCAAGGCGCTGCACTTGTTCCCAGCCGAGAACGCTGATATTGCTGCTTTCAACCTCAGTTATAGTACTAACACCCGTGCAGCTATTATCTTCTTCAGACATTGTGGAGAAAATGAAACGGCAATTGACTATAAAGTTTCTTTAGCGACAGGTCGGAATCCAAATGTGGATTTTACGCGCAGTGACAGTAGGCTATAGAGGGGCAATGTCAACTTCATCCACATCGGTATCTTCAGTCAGAGTGCAGTATCTCCTCTATATTATACTGAAACATAAATCAAATCGAAATAGGCTAGGCTACTCAATGCGCAGTAAAGAAATGACAGCTGCGTACTCCGGTTGACTCGCGCGTCTTTTGTCGTGAAATGAGGGAGGACAGTAAATAAGATCTTCTCTCAAAGATATTCACTTCTGCCTTTTTTCCTTTCTTTAAAGAGCGTGAAACGTTTCCTCATCGGTTGTCACTCAGTGTATCCGAGCTGTGCGCACCACCGTCTTTGGTGCTCGTTGGTATACCAGGAGTTCTGTGTTCGGGCTGTGACTCCATCGCCTAAGGCACGCCTATGATTTTTTGAATTTGCATGAATACGCAGTTCTGCAGTGATCAGCCCTCTGTGGAATCCCCGTGGATTGTGACGCGCAACTTCTAAATATTTGGTTCACTGTTCGTCTCCAATAAATTCTTAAAGCCTTCCATGTAACTTGTCACGTGCAAAGGATGTGGTTTAGTTTGGCTACTTTTGTTTTCGATCAAAGTTAACCGTTACCTATCCATTGTGCTTGGCTTGTGGGCGTTGCTTCTCGCTGAAAGGCAGGTACAGTTTTAGGAATGTCACATGATATGTACAACCCCCTTATCATTTGAACGAAGATAAATTAGAGTGACATCAACAGCCTGGGATTTGATCCCAGGTTTTGTCGCAACTGGCCGTGGCCCCCATAGAACTGCGAACAATTGGCCCAGCGCCGTCCGGGGTAGGGGAGGGTTTGGCAGGTGGGGCTTTCCTTGGCTCCTCCGACACATTGGTGCGGCTAACATCCGGTTTAAGGTAGCAGTGTTGAGCAGAGAAGTAGGCGGCCAGGAGGGTCATGTTTCCGGAGGACACATGACTCGACCTTCACTTCTCCCGATCCCATTGAGTAGTTGCAGAGATGAGCCAAGGGACCTAATTCGGGGAGAAAAAAATATATACTATTGTGGCAATACCATCGGCCTGGTTAGTACTGGGACCGGAGACCACCTGGAAATACCAGGTGCCATAAACATAAAAAATAAAGTTACAGCGAAATCTGTGCTCACCAATAGCAAATCGGACTTCTTACTTCGGATGATGCCGTTTTGCAGGTATACAGAATTTAACCTAACTTGAGGGACACCGCACAGGCGTCTTTCTACGCTTGCTATGTTACTACAGCCGTGACCATATTGATAGATGTTTTATATACACAAATAAAATTACAGTTTTGTATAGTCTTATGAAATGCAAGAACAGTTAATTGAACATATAATAACCTAATGTGTCCTCCTTTGAGTTGAAATCGCATTATTTTAAGTTGAAATTTATAGGAGATGTAAGGTTTTCGCTATAAGAGTTGTTATTTTGACTTGCAGGATTTCATAGACCATACAGAAATTGTGGAGCAAAAGCCTACTTTGCGTTGACATTGCCATACCGCCCTCTATGGGAAAGAGGAAAAAGTTGGAGTACAATCCCAACCAAATCTGAGTCATTTGAAAAATATCCAGCAACAACATATTGTGAGCAGTGGTGTAAAGTACTTAAGTAAAAATACTTAAAAATTCTACTTAAGTAGTTTTTTTTTAGGTATCTGTACATTATTATTTATATTTTTGCCAACATTCCCTTTTACATCACTACGTTCCTAAAGAAAATAATGTACTTTTTACTCCATACATTTTCCCTGACACCCAAAAGTACTCGATACATTTTGACAGGAAAATGGTACAATTCACTGTAGTGTTTTATGGACTTTACTGTAGTATTCACTGTAGTGGTTTGCGTCTGCAAAAACACTACAGTGAATACTGTCGTATTTACTGTAGTATTTACAGTTAAGTATAGTATCAATACTGTAGTAAAATAAAACTGTAGTATATACTATTGTAATTAATGACATATTTTTTTTTACAGACTATAGTATACTGTAGGATTTACTGTAGTGTTTTTGCAGACGTCACTGTAGAATTTACTATAGTGTTTTTGTTTTATTATCTTTGACATGGAGAAAGCCTCCACTTCTTTCAGGAAACCTACTGGAGAAATACTGAAAGAGCACATTTTCCATAACCTGTAGTTAGGTAGGTAGGTCTGGGGTCTGAACGGATATTTCAGAGCTTCTGCTCTTTTCTATGACAATGTAGGGAACACAATATGTGGTCTATACTTGGCATGTAGGTTTCACACTAATGTGTGGCACAAATTGCAATGTGGGAGTGGAGAATGGGCAGGGTATACACAAATTAAATACTGTAGTATTTACTATAGTTAAAAAGTGTAGTGTTTTTGTGGACATTACTGTAGTATTTACTACAGTCCTTTTTTGCAGATAATACTGTAGTATTTACTATAGTATTCTAAAGTATACTACAACATTCTATTGTAAGTACTACACATGATTAAGGGATACTACAGTGTGTAGTATAGTATTCTACAGTATACTACAGTTTACTATAGTATTCTATTATTTTTTAATGTGGGAGGGGTCTTACCAATGTGGAGGGGACTTTAGCCTAGCGACTCTGGAAGGCCTGACTAGCTCAGTGGTCTTATGAATGTGAACGGGATGTGACCAGCCCTGAAATATCTGACAATATGAGTTTAGTCCCTGTATGCAACCATGGTATTTCTCTCTTCTTGGCCAATATACCACCTGGCCTGGGCTAACTAGTGTTGTGAATGTGTGTTGTGGACATTAGCAGTCTCTGTTGTCTTGAATCCCTTCCCCCCCCCCCCCCCCCCCCCCCATCATCATACCCCCTGGGCTTAATGCTCTCTGCTGAAGTGTGAGCGAAACAGCTGACACAACTCTGTCAGTGTCAGACTGAACTTCCATGGCACAGTGCAGCACAGCATGACAGCTAGCATCAGATAAACAGAGAACAGACGCTCATCTCCATCAAACATCAGAGAGAAACCTGCCAAAGCCAAGCACACTTGCTGTGCCATGTCATGGCCGTTTGGGGTGGGGCAGCCGTCAGGGCATCTATATGGCTGTGCAGCCACCCAGCTCTTTAAACTCAGATTATTCCATTTGCTCTTAGCCCACAGCAGAGCAGAGATCCCAGAGCCTACCTGCACAGTCACACTCATCACAACAGGGGGTCAGAGGCAATCGCATTCACATAGATCACTGATCATTTACAATCACACCCGCTCCGACATTGCTCGTCCAAATATTTATGTATTCTTAATCCCATTCCTTTACTTTAGATGTGTGTATTGTTCTAGTCAAATGCTATCCTATTTAACTATTGCTGTACATATACTATTCTCTCCTACACATTCTACAGATATACTAAATATTCTATCCACATACTGTCCATAATGTCTATACATCCCAGCACATTATATATTTATTCTCCTGACTCTGACATTGCTCGTGCTAATAGTTCCACATTTCTTAATTCCATCCTTTTACTTTTAGATCTGTGTGTATTGTTGTGAATTGTTAGCTATTACTTCACTGTTGGAGCTAGAAACACAAGCATTTCGCTACACCTGCAATAACATCTGCTAAACATGTGTGACCAATACAAATGTTTTTGATTTGATGCATTATAGAGACTTAGATCAGATACATTCACAGCCATACTTCCATATGCAGATTATTCGAATCATGCATCTCATTCACACTACTGGCTTATACTGGGATAGCCAGCTTTTGATTGGTGGACGGTCCAATGAGAGATCACATGTCTCTCAAACAATAACTCACATCTGGAAATGTATGTGAGGACTCAATCTATTTCCCAGGTGTGGAGGTATGGGTAGGCCTTCATTCAAGAGCTCTGTGCACCAGCCATCTCCACTCCAGCCAAATCAGAGTGGTTGCCATAGAGACAGTAGGTGTATATTCCTCTACAATGGTTGACAGGGGCTGCATAGTGGGGAAAAAAGGGATATGCAAAAATTGTCACATTATGCTTCGGTGACTGGAAACATCCTAGTTGCATGGACAATCCTGAATTTTCTATTATTACAGATGACTTTATCTTCAGAGATGCCATAATCAGTGAGTGCTTTGAAAAGCAGTAGCGGTGTGTGGGTAAAATCACTGGGGAAGCCAAGCCTGGGGGAAAATGCCATATTACAACTTATGTGTTGTGATAATTGTGTTGTTTGCTCTATAACATGTTAGTTCATATGCCTTGCCACCGTGATATAAAGGCCTAAAGGCCGAGAAAATAAGAAGACAAAGCAGCAGAATAAATTCAACCACACGTTTGTTTCGTCACAAAACCGGAGAGCAACATCTGTCCACAAACCATATTGCATGTAACAAACAGTTACATGAGCTACAGCATGGTCAAGCAAGTTAATGTTTCTGACATTTTCGGATCACTAAACAACTATTGATTTAGAACCACGGAGAGTTACCGCAAGTCTCAAAGAAAACAGGAGCTGCCTCCACTATTCCAGCACAATTTCAACATCATCAAATCGCCTCTGCTTAGTCTAGTACAGTGACAATTAAAAGATTCCAAAAACTATTTAGTCCATTCAACGTAAACTAAATATGATGTGGCTGTCCATGGTACGGATTTCTGTGTGTGTGCGTACAAGTACAAAATGAATACACGCCACTGTTGAAAAGACTTCATTTCAATGCAACACGGTAGGGACCCAACGTCTGAAAATATCTTATTTCTCAACTGTGACTGTTGGCCCTCTCCCTCGTAAAACCATTCTTTTACAGTTACAGAACGCCTGCCTCCAGGGTCCATAAAAAAAAACTATCAGGACGGTTCGGTCCAATAAATTAAGAAGAGAAGCCGGGGTTTTCACTGTGCCAACCAGCTGACAAGAACCATTGGATTGATGCACTGTGAAGTGTCGCATCCCCTCAGACTGCCACATCATCTCCCCTTTGAGCTCATCTTTAGAGTTAGAGACGGTCGGGGAGTTTGAATCTAATGTCTTAGTCACTATTCTTCACTCGTCTGCATCATCCACATCCAACTAATGAAGGTCGTTGACATTTGAAACATGTTTTGAAAACAAAATACAACAGCTAACTAAACATGTTTTTAATTGTGAGCGAGAGTCCCTTTAGTCGAGCAGGACTGCTAGCTAGCTAGCTAATTCCTCAGATCATATGGAGAGGAATGACACATGAACACATTACGCTAATGAGTTGGATAGAGGAGCAGCCCTCAAATTTTGGCGATGCGGTTCCGGGGAGAGCGCACTCGTGTGTTTTCTAGTTAGACCTATTTTAATGTGCTGTATGAGATGCATGGGATGTGGTGTCAGTATGTGCATTACCCAGAGGGCCATGGAGGTCCAGGGTCCTCTAGCGGCATGATGAGAATTTCTATCTCATTAAGAGCAAACGAGCCGGTCTGACCTCTCTCATCTGACCTCACTTTAACAGGAGGGGATGGAAGCACCGGTTATTATGCTCTAACACGAGTGAATGAGTACCAAGGCACTGATTAGATGGGAGTGGGGATTTAGGCCTATAGCAAATGCAAAACTATTGGTTGTGCTTGATAATCAAACCATTATCTTCTGACGAGTAATTTGCTGTAGAGGGAGAACCTGTGTGATTCCAAGTGTATGATGGGATTTCTTTCTTTTCACACCCGTTCAACTTGATTTCCTCCTTATACTTTGACCTCCTTCAGTGTAGCTGGCTGAGAGGCCTTCCTGTGGGTGACTTGCCTGTTTCTGTCAAATCAAAACATTACTATTAGAAATCAGATTTTCCTAATGATGTTCCAATATTATATTATGTATTGGTACTACATGTTAAAACTTTAAATTGTGTTATTTCAATTGAGGTGGAGCTTGCAAACAACAGAAATCTTATCGGGTCTCATTATACCATAACATTGTTGAATACTCCTTTCTGATTGGCTTGAAGGACATTCTAGAGTGTGCATTATTTCCCTTTATGGTCGAGCCCTGAATGCTGATTGTCTGAAAGCCGTGGTATATGAGACCATATACCACGGGTATGACAAAACATTTATTTTGACTGTTCTAATTACTTTTGTAACCAGTTTATAATAGCAATAAGGTACCTTTGGGGTTTGTAGTATATGGCCAACATACCTAGGCTAAGGGCTGTATCCAAGCACTCCGTGTTGCGTCGCGCATAAGAACAGCCCTTAGCCATGGTATATTGGCCATATACCACACCCCCACGGGCCTTGTTGCTTAAATAACACACTGTATGTTTGCATGGTAGAATTCAATGGCTATAGTTCATTTTTACATGTTTTTGAAAGCAAAAGTTGAATTGAAAACAGTATTGGTTGGTAGAGCATGGTGTTTGCAACGCCAGGGTTGTGGGTTCGATTCCCACGGGGGACCAGTACGGGGAAAATAAATGTATGAAATGTATGCATTCACTACGTAAGTCGCTCTGGATAAGAGCGTCTGCTAAATGACTAAAATGTAAATGTAAATACACATACGTTGCCACAATCGCTCTGAAACGTTCTACAGATGCCAAACTAAGATATTTGGAATAGGTCATATAGACGGAAATGTTTTATTTCATGCGGTGCATGACTTTCAGAGGATTTATGCGGAGGATTTGAAGTGCTCCATCTCCTTTGCTCTCTTTTTTCAAACCTTTAACCCTTTCCTTCACTATATCTGTGGTCTTTACCCCCTTCCCATAATGTCACGTTATTCTATCGTCCTACATTTCTAAGCAATTGATTAGCGCAGGCAAATGAGCAAAAAAGTAATTTCGTAATCTAGACCACTCCTTTCAGCAGCATGCATTTTTATCTCCTCTCTTTGGCTGTGAAGTTGTGTGGAAACCAATGACAAACATCTAGGCTAATCTGTTTCCTCTTGGCAGCTGAAGTTTGAGAAGTGAATAACATGAACTACCTTAGATTATATATTTTTGTGTAGAGCTACAGTAGTGAGACCAGGACCGGAACCTTCGCACGTTATCTGCATGTACCACTGATGGTGATGCAAGACGCATTTTTCAAAGTTGCGAAGTACATTATCTTAGAAGTTGTATGGTCAGTGCATTTTGTGGGGATAAAGAGTTTAAGGTTTGTTTTGGAGCACTTTACTTAAAGCCTGCAGGTATAATGAGGTGGTTATAACGCAGCGTAAGACATGTCATACGCATGCATGAGTCCTTAATTAATAACGTCTTCTCATAATAATCCTGATGAAATACCAAGCATTTTGAGTCAAATAAATATTTCCCACATAATTGTATTATACATCTTATAATGAGCTATTATGAACGCTCATAACAATTCCTAAAGCATTATACCTGCACTTCTGCAGGGTTTAAGTCATCTGTGTCCACCTCTCAAATACTGTTGAAATCTTCTCCAACTCCTCCATCTACCTCTTTCAGCCTTCGTCTCAATCGCCCCCCTTCCCCCTGTCTAAAATAACTGGATTTCCAGGTGGGTCGCATTAATTTGTCCTGTCGGAGCGATATTCCCGGCGCTGACGGTACAGTTAGTTTTGGGCGCGGATCAGAAGCTCCCGGACGGAATGGGATTTCCAGCTTTTCTCAGTCAATGTCTTTTGACTCCTAGCGAGATAGGGTCGTGGCAACTAATAAAGCAGCAGCTGCTTTAATATGGATGTTTCCTACTTCACCCTTCTCGGGCGTGCATGCAACTGTGCGTGAGTGTGCATGCATTCGTCTACAATTGAAGTCGGAAGTTTACATAGCCAAATACATTTAAACTGAGTTTTTCACAATTCCTGACATTGAATCCTAGTAAAAATTCTCTGTCTTAGGTCAGTTAGGATCAGCACTTTATTTTAAGAATGTGAAAATGTCAGAATGATAGTAGAGAATTATTTATTTCAGCTTTATTTTCTTTCATCACATTCCAATTGGGTCAGAGGTTTACATACACTCAATTAGTAGGTTAGGTTTGTAGGCCTCCTTGCTCGCACACGCTTTTTCAGTTCTGTCCACAAATTTGCTATGGGATTGAGGTCAGGGCTTTGTTATGGCCACTCCAATACCTTGACTTTGTTGTCCTTAAGCCATTTTGCCACAACTTCGGAAGTGGGCTTGGGGTCATTGTCCATTTGGAAGACCCATTTGCGACCAAGCTTTAACTTCCTGACTGATGTCTTGAGATGTTGCTTCAATATATCCACATAATTTTCCTACCTCATGATGCCATCTAATTTGTGAAGTGCACCAGTCCCTCCTGCAGCAAAGCACCCCCACAACAAGATGTGGCCACCTCCGTGCTTCACGGTTGGGATGGTGTTCTTCAGCTTGCAAGCCTCCCCCTTTTTTCTCCAAACATAACAATGGTCATTACGGCCAAACAGTTCTATTTTTGTTTCATCAGACCAGAGGACATTTCTCCAAAAAGTATGATCTTTGTCCCCATGTGCATTTCCAAACCGTAGTCTGTCTTTTTATGGCAGTTTTGGAGCAGTAGCTTCTTCCTTGCTGAGCGGCCTTTCAGGATATGTCAATATAGGACTCGTTTTACTATGGATATAGATAATTCTGTACCCGTTTCCTCCAGCATCTTCACAAGGTCCTTTGCTGTTGTTCTGGGATTGATTTGCACTTTTCGTACCAAAGTACGTTCATCTCTAGGAGACAGAATGAGTCTCCTTCCTGAGCGGTATGACGGCTGTGTGGTCCCATGGTGTTTATACTTGCGTACTATTGTTTGTACAGATGAACATGGTACCTTCAGGCATTTTGAAATTGCTCCCAAGGATGAACCAGACTTGTGGAGGTCTACAATTTCTTTTCTGGAGGTCTTGGCTGATTTCTTTTGACTTTCCCATGATGTCAAGCAAAGAGGCACTGAGTTTGGAGGAAGGCCTTGAAATACATCCACATGTACACCTCCAATTGACTCAAATGATGTCAATTAGCCTCTGAGAAGCTTCTAAAGCCATGACAATTTTCTTGAATTTTCCAAGCTGTTTAAAGGCACAGTCAACTTAGTGTATGTAAACTTCTGACCTACTGGAATTGTAATACAGTGAATTATATGTGAAATAATCTGTCTGTAAACAATTGTTGGAAAAATTACTTGTGTCATGCACAAAGTAGATGTCTTAACCGACTTGCCAAAACTATAGTTTGTTAACAAGAAATTTGTGGAGGGGATGAAAAACGAGTTTTAATGACTCCAACCTAAGTGTATGTAAACTTCCGACTTCAACTGTACGTGTGTGCACATTCACGTGTGTGTAGCTGCATGGTGAGACTGATCTGGGTTTCTTTTGTCAGGGCCATGCTGGGGGTAACAATAGGGGTCGTGTTTCCGGGGTACATAGAGAGGCCCATCTCTGTCCTAGTGGAGGTCTCATAGGCCTAATTATGGGCTGTTTGTGATCTGACAGCTAGGGTGTCCAGTGACACCGGAGAAGGGAAGCACACCTCTAGCTGCTAAAGCATTTTAGCGATGGGTGTAGCAGACCCTCTTTGATCTGACCGGTGTGCTGCGCTGCGTGGGTTCACCCTCCCTGTATTGTGTTGTTGGCTTGGCTGGCTTACTTTCTCCAGTCCAACTGTACGCCATCAACCATCACTAGACCTCTGCCCTAACACCTGGACCTCTGGCCCAGCTAGGCCAATCTAACAAAGCCTCCAAACTGTGGCACTCGTGTACGCCCACCACGGTGTATTTCAGGGGTTTTCTAATCTCTAAACTAATTTTAATTGAGCTGTTAATTCAATAATGTTGTGGATAGGAAGTGATAGGAGTTTTGCTTCTCACAAAAGGTAGTGGGCGAAGACTGGATACAACAAACCTACAACTGACCAAAGAATGTCATGTCAACCCTTGGTTTGTCCACTGCCTAGCAACAGAAACTAAAAAAGGTATATTTTCTGCAGCCTGGTTGTCCAGCCAAGTTGCCAGGAGGACTGGATGTTAGGTGCGGTCCAGGTAGCACGTGGCTTTAGCCCATCATAAATCACCAACCTCATTGAGCATCAAAGACGTCACCAGACAGCAGCCAAGTTGGCAGGACGGCACATTCAGTGCAAGCTTGTCTTGGGAACAGACCTTCATGGTCTGAAGCAGCCAGCTGAGCTGACGTTTGTGGAGCAGTCAAGTAATCAATGCTTAACTGGCTCCATGACCGCTAAGTGGGATTGGGACTTCTGGCCGGGGATCTAACCACACTCTGCGGCTATGAAGAGAGACTATAAACTGCTGGAAGGGACTTTAGCCAATGGACAGGTGAGGACTGCAGGGTATTAATAACTCTAACACGAGTCACAACTTATGATGCTCTTGGACAGTCTCGGACTGTCAGACACTCTCTGGAGAGTGAAAGTGACATGTCACAGAGTCAGTGGTAAAACAGAATTGTATTCTTGTTAGACACTGTCAGTCTCAACAGTGATGTAAGCGTACAACCTATAGAGGGCCAACAGAGTCAAAGGCCAGCCTAATTCGGGACAGAGACAAAAGTACAGACTATCTCAGTCCAGTCGCACAGCCAACTTAGGTGACTTACTAGTGAATTATAGGATGTTCTGTGTTGAGTTCTATGAGAACATCCTCTTTATTGACCTGCTGCTTTTGAGTCTGGTGTGGCCAGAAATGATATCCTCTCACTCTGAACCCAGAAGCCTGGCTTTCTGTAGTTGCTTGCTGTAGGTGTGAACACTTGTGAAATACAGTTGATCAATTGTGATGTGAGACAAGGCTGTATACCTCCTATTCTACTCATCACCTTACGCTCATGTCCATTCTCAACACCCTTTCATTTCCAAAATGAGGATCCCAGTCTCACAACGAGGTGGGGCTGAAATGAATAATAAGATGAAGCCAAAGACTGACTCACCCTTGTTACCAAGCCTCAAATTCTGCTCTAAAACGGAGGGACGATGATTAAGGTCTCATTCAACTGAGTAAGTGAAAGGTGGGGGCGTGTGAAAATGTTCATCCTGGTGGAAGACCAAGGTCGTATTCACTAGGCACCACAAAAGAAAATGGACAGAAACAGGTAGGGACTACCTGAACTTGTCCAATAAGAAATGCTCGTTTTCGTTGAAAAGAAAATGTTGCTACAGTGGCACTAATGAATACGACCCAGATGTAGCTAGGCCTTGGCCTGGTATGTTCCAGCCCCGGGTTGGATCGGAGTGCCATATCACAGACTGGGAACGTGGGATGGAAGGAGATGGTATTCCGTGGAGCGTATAAGCATGTTCCCTTTTTTTCCATAACTATATTAATCCTGAGGTACGGTATCTCCTCTCTGGTTGGCCTGGAGGGTGACCAACGGTACTATGAGTTTCCCATCTGCAGGATGGAGCAGAAACGGACAGAAATGCTGTCTGTCCCTCCACAGAAGGACTTCGCTCCCAGAACGTCTGGCTGTCACGCTCATCAGGGTCGTATTTATGAGAGCACAACGTAGCAGAACCTGGTGCATCAGAAAACAAAACTAGTGTTTCTTATTGAACAAGTATAGATAGTACCAACCGTTCATCCCTTGGCAGCAGTACTGTAGACTATTTTATCACAGACCTCAACCCAGAGTCTCTCAGAGCATTCACAGTCAGTCCACTGACACCCCTATCAGATCACAGCAAAATCAGTCTACTTTAACAGAGAATTATTCAGTGATGAGGCCTCAAAGCCAAACAAACTGCATACTATTAAAATAGGCTATAGATGGAAGGAAAGTAGTGTAGAAACCTACCAACAAAAAAAAACAATTGACCAACAAATTCAACCCCTTTTAGACAACTTCCTGGACAAAAATGTTTCACTGCAATAGTGAAGGTGTAAACCTAGCAGTAGAAAGCCTAAACAGCATATTTGACCTTTCAGCCTCCCTATCAAATGTTAAATTCAAGCAGATAATCTAAGAAAATGAATGACAAATGGGTTGATGAAGAATGCAAAAGCAGAAAGAAACGGAGAAACCTTTCCAACCAAAAACAGAGACCCAGAAAAACATATTCCTTCACCGTGGTGAAACACTAAAACAATAGTGAAATACACTAAGAAAAAGGAACAGTATGTCGGAAGTAATTGAAGATTCCATATAAACTAACCACTTCTGTGAAAATTGGAAAAACACTAAACATGAAGAGCCATCAATCCAAAATGGAGATGTATGGATAAACCACTTATCCAATCTGTGGCCCTAACTAACAAGCAGCAAAAACAATCAATTACACATTTTAGAATCAGCTATTAAAAACTACCAGAACCCACTAGATTGTCCAATTCCATTGAATGAACTACAGGACAAAATACAAACCCAACCCAAAAAGGCATGTAGTCTTGATGGTATCCTAAATGAAATTATAAAATAAACAGAGCACAGATTCTATCCTCAGCTCTGGCATCATCCCCAACATTTGGAAGCAAGGACTGATACCACAATCCACATAAATGGAGACAAATTATCCCTCAATAACTACCGTGGGATATGCTTCAATAGCAACCCCGGGAAAAAAAGATCTGCATTATCATTAACAGCAGACTCCTACATTTCCTCAGGGAAAACAATGTCCTGAGCAAAATGTCAAATTGGCTTTTTAACACATTACAGTACGACAGGCCACGTATTCACACCACACACCCTAATTGACAAACAAATAAACCAAAACAAAAGCTGTCTTCTCACGCTTTGTTGATTTCAAAAAAGCTTTTAACTCAATTTGGCATGAGGGTCTGCTATATAAATTGATGGAAAGCGGTGTTCGAGGAAAACCATATATTATAAAATCATTGTACACAAACAAGACGTCCAGTTAAAACTGGCAAAAACACAGATTTCATTCCTCGGGGCTGTAACAGGGATGCAGCTTGAGCACCACCCTCTTCAACATATATATCAACAAATTGGCGAGGGCACTAGAACAGTCTGCACCACCTGGCCTCACCATACTAGAATCTGAAGTCAAAATGTCTGTTTGCAGATGATCTGGTATTTCTGTCCCCAACCAAGGAGGGCCTACAGCAGCACCTATATCTTATGCACAGACTGCTAAACCTGGGCCTTGACAGTAAACCTCAGTAAGACAAAAATAATGGTGTTGCAAAAAAAGGTCCAGTTGTCAGAACTACAAATTCCATCTAGACACTGTTGCCTTAGAGTGCACAAAGAACCATCAACCTCGACCTAAACATCAGAATCACAAGTAACTTCAACAAAGCAAGACGGGCCTTCTATGCCATCAAAAGGAACATACAATTCAACATCCCAATAAGGATCTGGCTAAATATACTTTAAATCAATTATAGAACCCATTGCCCTTTATGGTTGTGAGGTCTGGGGTCCACTCACCAACCGAGAAATCACAAAAAAAAAAATAGGACAAACACCAAATTGAGCCTGCATGCAGAATTCTGCAAAAAAACATCCTCTGTGTAAAACATAAAACCCCAAATAATGTGTGCAGAGCAGAATTAGGACGATGCCCACTATCAAAATTCAGAAAAAAGCAGTTCAATTCTATAACCACCTAAAATGAAGTGACTCCCAAAGAGGGGAAACAGAGATTTATTTTACTCAAACCACCTACTGTTGACCACCGACCCTCTGGTTGTAAGGAAATTACTAGATGGATTTGGCTTAGTCAGTGGCTGTTCTGGGTAAGGGGAAACTGTAAGGAACAGAGGACTGTGAGACCAAGAGAGAGCGAGGTCTGAGCTAGATATAGGCTGTGTGAGAGTGGTAACCAAGGATGACCAAAGGCTACCCAAGAGGACAAGGTAGGTGAATTATAACTGGCATGCACTGTGTGGTCTGTGAAAGAAATTAGGGAGATTGGGGGAAGAGATGTAGAAACACTCAAGGCTCGAACTTCAAGATGAAACGCTGATGGTTCCTGTACGGCAATAGAGAAAACTCTCCCCCTCCTCCCCTCTGTGCTCATCCATAAGCATGAGTAGCCCAGGATCTGGAACCTACTCCCTGTTCTGAGTGATAAGAGAAGACGTCCATGTCACAAGTTACCAATAGCAGCGGTCTTAGGCACTGCATCTCAGTGCTAGAAGAGTCACTACAGACCCTGGTTCAATTACAGGCTGTTTTTTAAAACTACACCCTGTCACAGACTCACTGGCTGATTCAAATTCAGGGCCCACTACTAGGCTACGTCCCAAATCACATCCTGTTCCCTAAATAGTAAACTACATTTTGACCAGAGCCCTGGTCAAAAGTAGTGCACTACTTAGAGAATAGGGTGCCATCTGGGATGCATCCTTTATAGACAGAACACAGTGGGGGTAGATGTCACTATCTTGGCTCTGGCCAGCGGTGGGAGAGCGCAAGAGAGATTAGCTTAGTGCTTTGAGAGGCATTTTACTCAAGCTTCACAGATATGAAACGCTCAGGGATGACACTAATGAACATGCTCAAAGTTGGAACTCAAGTAAATTGACTCATTTTTAAAAGTTATATAAAAAAATTGAAAATGTTTCCCCCTTAGATGGAAATTCAGCTGTTACATTCTATGAACAAGGAGCATTTCCGGAGATATCCACATTCATATAGTTAAATTCTGATGTGGTGGGCATCTCTGGAGTATGTCACGCTCATTAGCAGGAGGTAAACGTCTAATGAGGTATACACTTACTTCACATTTGAGGTAAACATTTTCAGTGACCTAGCTGGACCATTTCGACATGACATGGAGGCAAGTATTTTTCTGAGAGCCTTTCTGTGTAACGCATCATCTTCATTCTGACTAATTGAGCTTAATGGAATAATCACAAGGAACTCAGGTCTCAGTCTCTGGCGGACTCCTGATGTCATACTGTATCGACTTAGAACTATTAGGACCCATTAAATCACCACCCTTCCTCTCTTTTCATGGCAGGGTCATCACAGGTAGGTGTCTAATTGTTTATTTATGCAGAGCACAGATGTTTGAGTGGAGAGAGGCACTGTTTCCATTGAGATTAATGTAGCTCTCACTGAATCTGTCAGGGAGTTTGAGGGCGATTGCCTCCGTTCTTGTAGCAACACTAGACAGACTATCATGAGCATTGGACATTCGCATAACACAATATATTGTAATATTGCACAAATCATTATAAGACCAATTCCACAATAAGAGTGATAGAACCAGGAAACATGGTCATTGCACAGGTGAGTTTTATTGCATGCCATTTTCTCACATCCAAAGTCTCAAAACGAAGGGCGCTGCATGGAATAAGACTGGGTTTACATGGTCTGGGGTACCAAGCCAACACATCAGCTCCAGAACACAAAATAAAGTAAAACAACTCAAATACAGCCAGCCAGAAAGTAGTGAAATTATTAGTGTGCGCGTGTGTACACAGAGGATAGTCAGGGTGGAAGCAAGGCACAAACCCGACAGCTTGCCCGAAACTCTGATAAAGGGAAACCAGCGAATACTCATACACAATTAGCTCACATTAGAAAATGGCAGGCTGCATGACACCGTCACTCCCTACCACCTTCTTTCATGATTCAACTACCCTGCATCACACAATATATCCAGAACACAACTCATTTCCCAACTCATAAAGTAGAACTAGGTAGCAACCAGATCAGGCTGGCCTCTGAACTCCAGGCCCTGGCTTTTGGCTTAGTTCTTCTCAGAGGAACTTGTGCTATAGTACTTTTCCTAAATGGCACAGCTTATTCACCTAAATAGTGTGCGTGCTGAAACCGACCAATCCTGCTTTGTTAATGTAGTTCTGGACCCAATTTGTAGTTTGGACTACTCCATTTCCTTACATACTTTGTCTTTGGCAACTAAACTTTTTGGAAGAATATCTTTACTCATGTTTTGATGGCAAGGTGCAAAAAATATTATTTTCTCATCCACTGTTCCTTGCTCAGGGACAGGTCGACAAGAAAAAAAGAGCTGTGACAAAAACTAAGGAACACTGGAGTTGGGCATAACAGACCTGCGTCAGACCCAGCCTACTGGCACAACTAGGCCTGAGGTATATCTTAACACTGACTGACAGGAGATACATATGGTCATCGGGTGGATAAGGATATGAGTATGTGACGTCTCACAACGCACGTGGGTGAGACGTCTCAGTGTTTGTTCCAGAAGGGGATGGCGATGGGCCCCTGGACAGACCTCTCCACCACAATCATCTCGTCGGGGTTGTTGCGGGTGCCGTAGTGATACAAAAGCTCTTGGATCGCTGCCTCCTCAATCTGCGAGGAGGAGAGGGACGGGAGACAAACACAGTTGGAGTGTTTTAAAGCCACAGCCAAGTCAAGGCAGCTGTCCAACAGACATGAGCTAGACAGAGGTGATGGGGGGGGGGGGGGGGGGGGGGGGGGGTTGAATATCAACAGCTGATCTACACTAAGTCCTTCAGATTTCCTCTTAGAGACATTTATCAAGGTACTGAATCATTTTGTTGAGTACGTGAGTTCGAACAGACAAGCTCACAGTGAAAGGAAAAGCAATGTGCATAGTAAACATTGCTACAAATTTCTGCACACACACACAAGCGTTACCTGAATGAGTGCCAGAGGTTTCTCTCGGCTGCGGATCAGCGCAGCCTCCTGCTGTTTCTCCTCCTCCACGATAGAAGCAAAGGTTACCGTGGAGGCCGTAGGGGGGCTGCCCGCCACTCCCAGCACCCAGGGGCTGGTCAGTAAAGAAAATGACATTGAGTTTGTGACAGGTTGAACATTCTCCCCCTCAAACAATTGTTCCTTTTTTCCCCCCTTGTGGTTGTTCAGGGTTTTTTCAAGGTTGGGACAAGGTGACATGTGTTAGGTAGATCCTGTAATAATTCTGACACTGATCTGAGACAGACCCCGACAGATCTGAACTGGATATATTCTATGTACAGAGGTAACAAAGGATGACCACAGGCTACCCAAGAGGACAAGGGTTGGGTGAATTACAACAAACAGTGGGTGTGTGTGTGCGTGAAAGAAAACGCTAATGGTCCCTGTAAGGCAATAGAGAAAACATTGACTTACACACTACTTATGAAAAAAACACTACAAATATGGATATTACACGTTCCCCAGCCCTGAACTCTCCCTCCCTCCGTGCTCATCCATAAGCATGAGGAGTAGACTAGAACCTGGATCCTACTTCCTGTTCCGAGTGATCACTTGTGACATGGAAGTCACCTTTAATCAATGCTGATTAGGATCAGAAGCCAACACTAAACCACGGACTCACTGGCTGATTCATATTCAGGGCCCACTACTAGGTTACATCCCAAATCACACCATATTCTCTACATAGTGAACTACTTTTGGGTGTGGGCTCTGGTCAAACATACAGTTGAAGTCGGAAGTTTACATGCACTTAGGTTGGAGTCATTAAAACTCGTTTTTCATCCACTCCACAAATTTCTTGTTAACAAACTATAGTTTTGTCAAGTTAGTTAGGACATCCACTTTGTGCATGATACAATTAATTTTTCCAACAATTGTTTACAGACAGATTATATCACTTATAATTCACTATATCACAATTCTAGTGGGTCAGAAGTTTACATACACGAAGTTGACTGTGCCTTTAAAAAGCTTGGAAAATTCCAGAAAATGATGTCATGGCTTTAGAAGCTTCTGATAGACTAATTGACATCATTTGAGTAATTGGATGTGTACCTGTGGATGGATTTCAAGGCCTACGTTCAAACTCAGTGCCTCTTTGCTTGACATCATGGGAAAATCAAAAGAAAAATCAGCCAAGACCTCCAGAAAAGAGATTGTAGACCTCCACATGTCTGGTTCATCCTTGGGAGCAATTTCAAAACGCCTGAAGGTACCATGTTCCTCTGTACAAACAATAGTACACAAGTATAAACACCATGGGACCACGCAGTCATCATAACGCTCATGAAGGAGACGCGTTCTGTCTCCTAGAGATGAACGTACTTTGGTGCGAAAAGTGCAAACCAATCCCAGAACAACAGCAAAGGACCTTGTGAAGATGCTGGAGGAAACAGGTACAAAAGTATCTATATCCAGAGTAAAACAAGTCCTATATCGACATAGTCTGAAAGGCCGCTCAGCAAAGAAGAAGAAGCCAAAAGAAGAAGCTCCAAATCTGCCATAAAAAGTCCAGACTACGGTTTGCAACTGCACATGGGGACAAAGATCGTACTTTCTGAAGAAATGTCCTCTGGTCTGATGAAACAAAAATAGAACTGTTTGGCCATAATGACCATCGTTATGTTGAGGAAAAGGCGGAGGCTTGCAAGCCGAAGAACACCAACCAAAACGTGAAGCACGGGGGTGGCAGCATCATGTTGTGGGGGGCTTTGCTGCAGGAGGAACTGGTGCACTTCACAAATTAGATGGCATCATGAGGCAGGAAAATTGTGGATATATTGAATCAACATCTCAAGATATCAGTCAGGAAGTTAAAGCTTGGTCGCAAATGGGTCTTCCAATGACCCCAAGCATACTTCCAAAGTTGAGGCAAAATGGCTTAAGAACAAAGAAGGTATTGGAGTGGACATCAAAGCCCTGACCTCAATCCAATAGAAAATGTGTCTAAAAGCATGTGCGAGCAAGGACGCCTACAAACCTTACTCAGTTACACCAGCTCTGTCAGGAGGAATGGGCCAAAATTCATCCAACTTATTGTGGGAAGCTTGTGGAAGCCTACCCAAAACGTTTGACCCAAGTTAATCAATGTAAAGGCAATGCTACCAAATACTAATTGAGTGCATGTAAACTTCTGACCCACTGGGAATGTGATGAAAGAAATAAACTGAAATAAATTATTCTCTATTATTATGACATTTCACATTCTTAAAATAAAGTGCTGATCCTAACTGATCTAAGACAAGGAATTTTAAATGTATTTGGCTAAGGTGTATGTAAACTTCCGACTTCAACTGTGTGTGTGTGTGTGTGTGTGTGTATATATATATATATTTTTTACATTTACCCTTTATAAAACTAAGCAAGTCAGTTAAGAACAAATTCTTATTTACAATTACGGCCAAACCCGGACAATGCTGGGTCACCCTATGGGACTCCCAATCACGGCCGGATGTGACACAGCCTGTATTCGAACCAGGGACTGTAAGTGACACCTCTTGCACAGAGATGCTGCGCCACTCGGGAGCCCAAATGTAGTGCACTACATAGGGAATAGGGTGCCATTAGAGACTGCACAGAGTGGGAGCGGACGTCACAGACCGGAAAGAGAGCGTTTCTAGTCTGTGGTCTTTAATCCATCTTGGCTCTGGGCAGTGATAAAAGATCTACGACTGGAAGACAGAGGCTGCGAATGACTCTGTTTTTGCAGAAGCTCTTGAATTTGGCTTACTTCCTCTTCTATCCCGAGTTTGACACCCTTGGGTCACACAAGCGCACACACACTTCCTGTAATTTTTTGGCCTGATACGATTTGAGAGATGTCACAATTTAAAACATTGCTACCAAAGGTTAAGTAAAAACATCCACACAATGGTTTCACAAGCATTTCTCAAACACCTCCGTCCATATTATGTGTTCATTTAGATGTCAACGTTATAGGATACAGCACATGCACAATCTCTTCCAAACGTTTTTATGTCAAAAACACCCTAAAATCTATTACGCTGAAATCGTATCGTTTACTGTCCTTTCAAATCAGGAGCACACAGTATTCAGTTTCCCTGGTCTCAGTTTGTGCTGTCTTGACAACTCCTGTGGTTATTTTTATCTTAGCACAAACAGATCTGGGACCAGGCAAATACTCAGCTCTTTTGGCATTTAAAGCTCTACCAATCCAGCTGGTGTCTTAGTGGTGTAGTTCACGGTGCAGGGTGAAGTTGCCCCTAGATGCTGATCTTCGGTCAGTTTGGCATTTTCCCCGTTAATAGTTAAGGTTAGGATTGGGGGGGGGGGGGGGGGGGGGGGGCAGATCATAGGATCTGTTCCAACCCGGGGCGAAGTTCACTAGACTGTTCTTCTAACTGCCGTTTCAGTCTTGTTGAATGGGAAGTGAAAAGGTCATTGTGACCATCAGCCTGTTGGCTCCACAGCCCGAGCAGTGAGTCACATCCTGCTTCAGGCAGCAGCTTCCCTTTCAGTACATTGACCCTTCACTAAGCCCCACCCCACTTGGTTACTGTTGGAACCTCAGACAACATTAATCCAGGAAGCCAAATTCCCCTTCCAACCACTGGCGAAATCCCCTCACAATGACCTTAAAATGTGCCTTTAATACACAATGAAATTAAACAGACTACCCCTAACTAATCAGGAAACTCTTGGGTATGTTGTGGTGGATTGTCATTACAATTGCTTCACAGGAACATAGGGCTGGGTGGTATACTGTATTTGACCAAATACCGGTATTGATGCCCGGACCGGTTTGGATTTTTACATTGCATTCTATAACGTTATTTGAAAGTTTGGTATTTAAAATGTGATACGCCGTGTGTAACATGCATTTTTATAGTTTACGTCGCTGCTTGAGTCATCCTGTTGCCGCTCTCTCTTCATGCTGCTACCCACACAGACCTAGCCCCGCACGTCACTCAAGGAGCTCATGTGTTAATCCTCAACCACGAGACACTTGCGTTCAGTCTGCATGCAGCACATGCAACAATGTTGACAAGGATGTGGTTTTCACTTCGAATCTTAATATAAATTCCACTAGCATTCTATAACTACACTATTAGTTTATGTTTCTCACACCTGCAAACAGCTAGTTTGTATTTTCTTTGCAAGTTGGGTCTAAATCTTGTTAGCCGCTAATGCTAATCACTAGCTAACTGATAAATGTAGTCAGAGCAAACTTAATTAGCTACATACATACCAAAAAAATTAAACATCCTCACTATCAACTGCGTTTATTTTCAGCAAACTTAACATATGTTCATACAAATATTTACACAAGATTCAACAACTGAGACAAACTGAACAAGTTCCACAGACATGTGACTAACAGAAATTGAATAATGTGTCCCTGAACAAAAGGGGGGTCAAAATCAAAAATCAGTATCTGGTGTGGCCACCAGCTGCATTAAGTACTGCAGTGTATCTCATCATGGACAGCACCAGATTTGCCAGTTCTTGCTGTGAGATGTTACCCCACTCTTCCACCAAGGCACCTGCAAGTTCCCGGACATTTCTGTGGGGGAATGGCCCTAGCCCCTCACCCTCCGATCCAACAGGTCCCAGAGGTGCTCAATGGGATTGAGATCCGGGCTCTTCGCTGGCCATGGCAGAAGACTGACATTCCTGTCTTGCAGGAAATCAAGCACAGAACGAGCAGAATGGCTGGTGGCATTGTCATGCTGGAGGGTCATGTCAGGATGAGCCTACAGGAAGGGTACCACATGAGGGAGGAGGATGTCTTCCCTGTAACGCACAGTGTTGCGATTGCCTGCAATGACAAGCTCAGTCCGATGATGCTGTGACACACCGCCCCAGACCATGACGGACCCTCCACCCTGCTCCAGAGTACAGGCCTCAGTGTAACGCTCATTCTTTCAACGATAAACTCTAATCCGACCATCAACCCTGGTGAGACAAAACTGCAACTTGTCAGTGAAAAGCACTTTTTGCCAGTCCTGTCTGGTCCAGCGACAGTGGGTTTGTGCCCATAGGTGACGTTGTCGCCGGTGATGTCTGGTGAGGACCTGCCTTACAACAGGCCTATAAGCCCAGCCTCTCTCAGCTTATTGCGGACAGTCTGAGCACTGATGGAGGGATTGTGCGTTCCTGGTGTAACTCGGGCAGTTGTTGTTGCCGTCCTGTATGTGTCCCGCAGGTGTGATGTTCAGATGTACTGATCCTGTGCAGGTGTTGTTACATGTGGTCTGCCACTGCGAGGACGATCAGCTGTCCGTCCTGTCTCTCTGTAGCGCTGTCTTAGGCGTCTCACAGTACGGAGATCACAATTTATTGCCCTGGCCACATCCGCAGTCCTCAATGCCTCCTTGCAGCATGCCTAAGGCACGTTCACGCAGATGAGCAGGGACCCTGGGCATCTTTCTTTTGGTGTTTTTCAGAGTCAGTAGAAAGGCCTCTTTAGTGTCCTAAGTTTTCATAACTGTGACCTTAATTGCCTACCATCTGTAAGCTGTTAGTGTCTTAATGACCGTTCCACAGGTGCAGGAATTGTTTATGGTTCATTGAACAAGCATGGGAAACAGTGTTCAAACTCTTTACCATGAAGATCTGTGAAGTTATTTGGATTTTTACGAATTATCTTTGAAAGACAGGGTCCTGAAAAAGGGACGTTTCTTTTTTGTCTGAGTTTTTATACACACATACCAGTGACGGTGTAGACCTAAATCAGCATGTTTGTGTAACAGTATCTTCTAAATCAGGAGAGGAATACGCAAAGCATGAATATGTTAACTACTAAGAGAAAACATTCAATGTAGCCAAAGATTATTGAGTCCCCTAGGCAACCCTTAACAATTTTGGTTCCTACCCTGTCACAATAACACCTCCTTGGCATTTTATACTTGTTGTCATGTCAAACACTGTATTCAAAGTGCCCACCACAATATTCTAACTATATTTCAATGATACCAACAGTTCACCTAAGTGTTTTGCTCCAAATCACAAGTCAAATTGCATTTGCAACATTTGGTTAAAAATAATGCCTACAAGTGTGGAAATGATCTGAAATGAGTGCAGGAAATTTAGAAATTGATCATAATTGGGTCATAAATTATTTTTGGTTGAATTGAACAGTATAAAACAAATCAGAAAGGAGAAAGACTCATTAAAATCACTTAGATTTGATGGTCTTGCAGTCATATAGCAAATGTAGAACTTCTATTATAAAAAAAACAAAAAAAAAAAAAAAAAAAGTCAAATACAGTCATACCATCCCAATTATTTTCAAATACCGTAATATGATATTTTGGCCATATCGCCCAGCCGTACGGGAAACTGATAAATTATGTTTGTAGTGTGGCTCGTCACTGAATGGCTCTGAATGCACTGTGCATGCAGTCAAAGGTACTATCCACTTTGGGGGATAATAAGTAGTGATGCACCGATGACATTTTTGGCCGATACTTTCCTTTACAAAAAACCTGATACCGATAATTAACATTTTAGCGGCCTTTTAGGCATTCTACTACAGTTAAATAGGTAACACACACAGACGCAACAGTGTCAGGCACTGCATCTTAATGCAAGAGGCGTCACTACAGTCCTGGTTCGAATCCAGCCTGTATCACATCCGGCCGTGATTGGGAGTCTCATAGGGCGGCACACAATTGGCCCAGCGTCATCCGGGTTCGGCCGGGGTAGGCCGCCATTGTAAAGAAGAATTTGTTCTTAACTGACATGCCTAGTTAAATAACGGTTACACACATCACACTGATCAAAAAGTTATTTTGTTGGCATTTGTGTGTGTCCCCATTACCAGTAAAACATAATCAAAACCTATTTCTTTCACTTACTTGCTGTGCTGTTTCGTTGTTCAGTCGTTTCATTCTCAACCAGTACTTCTATGGAACGCCGTTTGGGTCTTTGCGTGTCAAAAAATATACTATTTAACACTATTTGACGCGTCAAATATGCTTCTTGACCAATCAGAATATGACTGCACGTCACAATAATTTCACGGATTCATACATTTTTTAAGTAGTTATTACGCAATCACTCTTATTTCATATTTCACAACGATTCATCAATACGTATGCTATGATGCTGGTAAAGTTGTCTCGCGCACCTACAGTGCTGGTCATAAAAAAAAAGCTAGCTAGCTCATGGATGCAAACAATGTTCTTTCCCAAAAACATAGCAAAATGACAGTTTCAGCAGCTATAGTTAGCTAGCTAACTATATAGAGAGGTGTCATCTAAAATAACCCTAATTTATCTTATTTGATTAATGGTGCAGATCCATCTATGTGAAGCTAGCCACAATAAGGATTAACCACAATAGTGGACTTTGCAATTACTATTTGTATTCATTTGCATTACTGTCAATTATATATTTTTATTTTGAAGGCAAACCGCAAATTCCACTATTTTGCCTAATCCTTATTGTGGCTAGCTTCACAACACATAACCCGGTGCGGTCAAGCCTCACTAGCCAGATGAAGCTAGCTGGCTGCTTATAACGTTAACCCTGTTGCCCAAAGCTAAGTTGCTGACTAGCTATTTATTTTCATGAACTGAAGTTCAATTTCAATAGGCGAACAACAAGCTAGCTAATGCTTACAAGGATTTCTAAATCATTGCTAAAGAATAATGAAAATGACTGCAGGTTCTACTGGTCCTTGTTTTCAGGCTGGTTGTATTGGTGCTAGCTAGGTACCAAGTTAAAGCTAGCTACCCCAGAAGTTGCGGTCGAACAAATGATGCTTTATTACCAATGCGGTATTTTAAGCACAACATTCTTGGGCAGTGTTTGCAGACTTTTTTGTACAGCTTTGACAGTGCTACTGTATCTTTTTGGACACGCAAAGACCCAAACGGCATTCCATAGTATGCATGTCGTGAAGCTAATAGCAGTGACGCTATTACTGTGTAACTCCGGTAGGGCAACATCTGAAAAATAGCAAACTTGGTAGTGTGTACCGGTGCACGACCAGTCGGCGAAAGCCCCATCACCCACGACATAGAACGGTTGATTGTCAAGGGCAATGAATTTCATAATCTTGGCTTTATGGATTTCACCTTTTGAGTTGTCTCACTGAAATGTTGTTTCCCTTTCAAATGACCGCTCAATCCACACAGCAGACATTGTGGGCTAGGTTAGGAATGCTGTGTTGCACGTATAACGCAACATTTTACATGGCGTCATTACGTCATGTGGGTATGCACGTCAGCTTTGACATCAGTTTTGCACATTGGAGCGTTAAACTAGACACCAGCCGATACCGATGTTGGCATTTTTAGATATGTTCACCGATATATCGCGCATCCCTACTAATAAGTGCTCTCAAATATTTTTCTGATGTCGACAGCAGATCAATTATATTCCTAATATAGCCAACTTTGAGAAAGTTATATTACGTAGTTAGCAAGCTAGGCAGCGTTAGCAAAGTTAGGTGCTCAATGAGAGAGAGCCAGTAGCTAACCAGTTGAGCTAACAAAGTATAATTTCGTATTAGCAAAATACTCCAAGACCCTCTGCATATTAGGAAACAGTGGCAAGTACCCCTGGTGCACTGTTAAATTATTTAGCCATTCAAAACATTTAAAAAAAAAAAAAATCTCAGTTTTTCCCCACTGGCTTCATGTGTTCATGAGTTTGAGGTGTCAGACTCAATGACAGTTGCTATCCATTGGAGCGCTGCGACTGGTTGCCCAAAATTCCAGGCAGGGCTTAGCGAAGGGAGTTCGGGCGATATTTTCCTCTCGCTAAAACAATGACGAGTTCAGCATTTTTTGTGCATCTGCATAGATCACTTTGCACCAATGTTGGCAGGAGTTTCACGAGAGTGTGTGTAGAGAAGGCTATGCTTATTGTTGTTTCAATCTCGTCAGAGCTTTAGACATCAATAAAGGTGATACATCACAAGCCCAGTGTGCAGGAGCTTCTTACCTTCCAATGATATTTGAACATTTCTGACGCACCTGCTCAAGCAAACCAGATTCTCAGGGCTGATTTCCCAGACTAGCCTAGTCCTGGACTAAAGATCAAGGACAATAGAGAATCTCCACTGAAACATTTTTTATTACAGGATTTGGCTTAATCTGTGTCCGGGAAACCACACTCCAGAGTATTTCATTTGGAGAGTAAAGCTTAACATAATCAACTTAATTCTCTGTATAAAAACAGTCCTCCAAATCATTATTCTTTCTTTCGTCTGCTTCCCTTTGGAATAACTGGGAATCACCATAGAGAAACTCTGCCAGTCACTTGCCACTTTCTTAGTGACTATGTTAATTCTAAAGAGATACCTCACACACAGATTGAACTAATTCCTGTATGGTTAACCATCAGCAATAAACATAGGCCTAATTATGGCACAATAACCATAGATACAAGCTTACCTATCTTCTTACTACATCGAATTTGTGCATCACCAAGGTAACCAAATGACATTGATGCTAGTAGAGCTGTTAGCATTCCTGTCTTTGATAGAAACAGGAATCTGCGTGAGCATGGTGACACACTAGAGACATCTAGTGGACAACACTGGTACTTTAGGGTAGAGTGATAGTTCATTGATTCAGCCATAAGGGCATTCATCCCTTGGCCATACATGCTACTGTACTCCTCTATAGTATGTATGTATGTATGTATGTATGTATGTATGTATGTATGTATGTATGTATGTATGTATGTATGTATGTATACTGCTCAAAAAAATAAAGGGAACACTTAAACAACACAATGTAACTCCAAGTCAATCACACTTCTGTGAAATCAAACTGTCCACTTAGGAAGCAACACTGATTGACAATTCATTTCACATGCTGTTGTGCAAATGGAATAGACAACAGGTGGAAATTATAGGCAATAAGCAAGACACCCCCAATAAAGGAGTGGTTCTGCAGGGGGTGACCACAGACCACTTCTCAGTTCCTATGCTTCCTGGCTGATGTTTTGGTCACTTTTGAATGCTGGCGGTGCTTTCACTCTAGTGGTAGCATGAGACGGTGTCTACAACCCACACAAGTGGCTCAGGTAGTGCAGCTCATCCAGGATGGCACATCAATGCGAGCTGTGGCAAGAAGGTTTGCTGTGTCTGTCAGCGTAGTGTCCAGAGCATGGAGGCGCTACCAGGAGACAGGCCAGTACATCAGGAGACGTGGAGGAGGCCGTAGGAAGGCAACAACCCAGCAGCAGGACCGCTACCTCCGCCTTTGTGCAAGGAGGAGCAGGAGGAGCACTGCCAGAGCCCTGCAAAATGACCTCCAGCAGGCCACAAATGTGCATGTGTCTGCTCAAACGGTCAGAAACATACTCCACGAGGGTGGTATGAGGGTCCGACGTCCACAGGTGGGGGTTGTGCTTACAGCCCAACACCGTGCAGGACTTTTGGCATTTGCCAGAGAACACCAAGATTGGCAAATTCGCCACTGGCGCCCTGTGCTCTTCACAGATGAAAGCAGGTTCACACTGAGCACGTGACAGAGTCTGGAGACGCCGTGGAGAACATTCTGCTGCCTGCAACATCCTCCAGCATGACCGGTTTGGCGGTGGGTCAGTCATGGTGTGGGGTGGCATTTCTTTGGGGGGCCGCACAGCCCTCCATGTGCTCACCAGCGGTAGCCTGACTGTCATTAGGTACCGAGATGAGATCCTCAGACCCCTTGTGAGACCATATGCTGGTGCGGTTGGCCCTGGGTTCCTCCTAATGCAAGACAAGGCTAGACCTCATGTGGCTGGAGTGTGTCAGCAGTTCCTGCAAGAGGAAGGCATTGATGCTATGGACTGGCCTGCCCGTTCTCCAGACCTGAATCCAATTGAGCACGTCTGGGACATCATGTCGCGCTCCAGTCACCAACGCCACGTTGCACCACAGACTGTCCAGGAGTTGGCAGATGCTTTAGTCCAGGTCTGGGAGGAGATCCCTCAGGAGACCATCCGCCACCTCATCAGGAGCATGCCCAGGCGTTGTAGGGAGGTCATACAGGCACGGAGGCCACACACACTACTGAGCCTCATTTTGACTTGTTTTAAGGACATTACATCAAAGTTGGATCAGCCTGTAGTGTGGTTTTCCACTTTAATTTTGAGTGTGACTCCAAATCCAGACCTCCATGGGTTGATAAATTGGATTTCCATTGATTATTTTTGTGTGATTTTGTTGTCAGCACATTCAACTATGTAAAGAAAAAAGTATTTAATAAGATTATTTCTTTCATTCAGAGCTAGGATGTGTTGTTTAAGTGTTCCCTTTATTTTTTTTGAGCTATATATATATATATATATATATATATATATATATATATATATATATATATATATATATATATATATATATATATATATATATATATATATACATACATATACACATTTATATACACATACATGCACCTATCTCTATATACATATATCTATATACATACACACACCTCTGTATGCATGTTGGTGACAATTAACATAAAATATGACCGACTGTGTATGTGTGCATGTCTGTGTGTGCACAGTCTTACCCGGCGGGTCTCTCTGGCTCGCTGGGGGGCTGAGCAGTACATTTGAAGTTGACCCTCCTGGCAGCAGAGACCAGAGGCCCCTGAGCAACTGGCCTTCCCAGGGACCCTGGCCTCCCGTTCCTGACCCGGCTCTCCTCCTCCACCAGGAGGTCCCGGAATGCTCGAGACGAAGGGGGTGTCTGGACCGGAGTGGCCCTGAGGAGAGGAGGGAGGTGGAACCACACTCAACAACATTTGATGAATCAAAAGTGCTACTTCAGTGCATTAAAAAGTACTACTTTCACTAACAGCTGACGGAATAGGCAGATTCTGTATTTGTACATGAAACAACATTCAACACAAATGAGAGAGCAGGAGAGGACATACTCTATTACATAGGGATTGTCTCACCAACCCACCACCTTCTGTGCTGGCTCTGATATCAGGAGTGTTCCTTATGGAGGGGGGCTTACCATGCTTTCTCATTCTTTGAGGGAATAATGACTGGTGGCGATTTGGATAGGGCACACTCAGCACTGCCCTCCTTGGTTGCCATGGCGATCATCTTCCTCTGCTTCTGGGAGAGCTTGGCTGGGAGAGGGGACTGCTTGCTACTGCTGCCAACACTGACAGGACTTTTGGGAGTGGCTCTGAGACTTTGTGTCTTTGAGCTGGCTTCCATATCCATGATGGCCCTGAGGTCCAAGACAGGAAGTGACAGAGCAGGACTGGAGAGAGAGAAACGACAAAGTCACATACAGTTCCACCCCTGAACTCTGACCTGGTCCACAGTGACCTGGCTCACCTGGCTGTGACCTTGGGGATGTGCTCTGGAACAGAAATCTTTGGGGGTTCGGCGGGGAGGCCGTTCCGCATGGTGGCGGGGGTGTTGGGGGGAGTCTTCAACCTGGGACCTCCTTCAGCCCTCCCCTCCTCGGGTCTGTCGTGGAACACGGGACTCTTGAGTTCTCGGGGGCTGCCCAGAACCTTGTAGCTGCCCTCAGAGTCAGATGTCATCAGCTCCTGCAGAGACTCCATGGAGTTGATCTTTCCTGACTTGACCAGGCTGGGAGAAAGGACTGAGAAGAGACATAGTGTATCATAATCCATATCAGCCCAACTCCAACTAAAGCAAATAATTATTGCGTGCCGTGATAAAGAGTGCGTGTGTGTGTGTTCTACCTGCAGCAGGTGGGCTCTGGATGATGTCAGAAAGGGTGTAACCCCCTGAGCTGTCGGAGCGTCGCCTAGGTTTTTTCTTGGCCTTCAACTTAGCCTTTTTCAACAGAGTCTCCCTGAGAGGAGGATGAGGAAGAGAAACAAATTCGGCCACAGTTCAAATGTCAGGGAAGTTACTGGCTGGATGCATTTCAATCCAAAACATCGGAACCTACTTTCAGCACCAATTCAGTCCGATCTCATTCATAACAGGGAGTGAACGACGGAGCAACTTCTGGAATGAGATGCAGCCACAGTGTTGTACAGTAGTTTGATAGATGGTATAGTACCTGCAGGAGAAGTCTAGTTCAGCGTCAGCTTTAGAGGAGAATGAAGAGTCCACGTCCTCGTACACAGTGAGGTCCGGGGCGTCTGGGTAAGGCGTGATCAGTCGCTTCTGCATGGCCGGAATCTGACAGGAACAGGATGGTAAAAAAAATAAAGGATGGTAACAGGTCAGTTAGTCAGAACCAAAAGTCGTTTTCAGATCAGAACCAACAGTCATGTTCAGTTCAGGAAACCACAGTAATGTTGAGTAGGAAACAAATGGAAGAAAACGAGTGAAACAGGGAGGGACTATCTGAGAAACCGTCCAATAACAAACCCTATTTTCGTTTTCTGTTGAGTTCCCCTAATGAACATATGCCAGGTATCTCACTATACAGTTGATGCAGGTACGGTCACGGCACAAAGGGGAAATGACTCACCATCCTCCTGTAGGAGGCAGAGAGCTCCACCAGCAGGTCATCACTCAGGATATCCAGCGCTCTGAAGAGATACAGAGAGAGATACGGATATATAAAACAGAGAGGGAGACTCTCGAAGAAGAATCCATAGTATAGCCTCATCTGGGAAAATTAGAAAACGCTAAACAAACGAGTTCTCTATCCAAAATGGAGATGTATGGGTAAACCACTTCTCCAATCTCTATGGCCCTATAATGAAGAACAACCAGCAAAAACATATACATGATCAAATACAAATCTTAGAATCAACTATTAAAAGACTACCAGAACCCACTGGATTCTCCAATTACATTGAATGAACTACAGGACAAAATAAACCCTCCACCCTAAAAAAGGCCTGTGGTGTTGATGGTATCCTCAATGAAATGATAAAAACATAAAGACCACAAATTCCAATTGGCTATACTTAAACTCTAACATCCTTAGCTCTGGCATCTTCCCTAATATTTGGAAGCAAGGACTGATCCCCCCCAATCCACAAAAGTGGAGACAAATTTGATCCCAGTAACTACCATGGGATATGCATCAACAGCAACCTTGGGAAAATCCTCTGCATTATCATTAACAGCAGACTTGTACATTTCCTCAGTCAAAAAAAATGTACTGAGCACATGTCAAATTGGCATTTTAACAAATTACCATAGGACAGACCAAGTATTCACCCAGCACACCCTAATTGACAAAACAAAAGCAAAGTGTTCTCATGCTTTGATAAGTAAAAAATTTTTTTTTTTTAAATTACAAAAACAATTTGACTCAATTTGACATAAAGGGTCTGCAATACAAATTGATGGGAAGTGGTGTTGGGAGAAAAAAAAATATATACATTACGAAATCCATGTACACAAACAAGCGTGGATTAAAATAGGCAAAAAAAACACATTTCTATCCGCAGAGCCATGGGGTGAGACAGGGATGCAGCTTAAGCCCCACCCTCTTCAAAACACACACTTGAAGTCAGAGGTTTACATACACTTAGTTTGGAGTCATTAAAAATTGTTTTTCAACCACTCTACAAATTTCTTGTTAACAAACTATAGTTTTGGCAAGTCGGTTAGGACATCTACTTTGTGCATGACAAGTCATTTTTCGATATAGGACTCGTTTTACTGTGGATATAGATACTTTTGTACCTGTTTCCTCCAGCATCTTCACAAGGTCCTTTGCTGTTGTTCTGTGATTGATTTGCACTTTTCGCACCAAAGTACGTTCATCTCTAGGAGACAGAACGAGTCTCCTTCCTGAGCGGTATGTTTATACTTGCGTACTATTGTTTGTACTGATGAACGTGGTACCTTCAGGTGTTTGGAAATTGCTCCCAACGATGAACCAGACTTGTCGAGGTCTACAATTTATTTTCTGAGGTCTTGGCTGATTTCTTTGATTTTCCCATGATGTCAAGCAAAGAGGCACCGAGTTTGAAGGTAGGCCTTGAAATACATCCACAGGTACACCTCCAATTGACGTCAATTAGCCTATCAAAAGCTTCTAAAGCCATGACATAATTTCCTGGATTTTCCCAAGCTGTTTAAAGGCACAGTCAACTTAGTGTATGTGAACTTCTGACCCACTGGAATTATGATATAATTAATTATAAGTGAAATAATCTGTCTGTAAACAATTGTTGGAAAAATTACTTGTGTCATGCACAAAGTGGATGTCCTAACCAACTTGCCAAAACTATAGTTTGTTAACAAGAAATTTGTGGAGTGGTTGAAAAAACAAGTTTTAATGACTCCAACCTAAGTGTATGTAAACTTCCGACTTCAACTGTACATACATAATCAACTAATTTGCGAGGGCACTAGAACAGTCTGCACCACCTGGCCTAAACTCACTAGAATCTGAAGTGAAATGTGTATTGTTTGTTGATGATCTGGTGCTTCTGTCCCCAACCAAGGAGGGCCTACAGCAGCACCAAGATCTTCTGCACAGTTTCTGTCAGACCTGGGCCCTGACAGTAAATCTCAGTATGACAAAAATAATGGTGTTCCAAAAAAGGTCCAGTTGCCAGGACCACAAATACAAATTCCATCTAGACACCGTTGCCCTAGAGCAAACAATAAAAACTATACATACCTCAGCCTAAACATCAGCGCTACAGTTAACTTCCACAAATCTGTGAACGATCTGAGAAACAAGGCAAGAAGGGCCTTCTATGCCATCAAAAGGAACATAAAATTCAACATACCAATTAGGATCTGGCAAAAATACTTGAATCAGTTATTCAAAAATGACCTCTGTGTACAATGTAAAACACCAAATAACGCATGCAGAGCAGATTTAGGCCGATACCCGCTAATTATCAAAATCCAGTAGAGAGACGTTAAATTCAACCACCACCTAAAAGGAAGCGATTCCAGAACCTTCCAAAACAAGGCCATCATCTACAAAGAGACGAACCTGAAAAAGAGTCCCCTAAGCAAGCTGGTCCTCTGTTCACAAACACAAACCTCAGAGCCCCAGGACAGCAACAATGAGACCCAAACAATTGAGAAAACAAAAAAAGATACTTGACACAGAGCAAACAAGAATGCTATTTGGCCCTAAACAGAGAGTACACAGTGGCAGAATACCTGACCACTGACTGACCCAAACTTAAGGAACGCTTTGACTATTTACATACTCACTGAGCATAGTTATTGACAAAGGCCACCGTAGGCAGACCTGGCTCTCAAGAGAAGACAGGCTATGTGCACACTTCCCACAAAACAACATGGAAACTGAGCTGCAATTCCTAACCTCCTGCCAAATGTATGACCATATTAGAGAGACATATTTCCCTCAGATTACACAGATCCACAAAGAATGAGAAAAAAAAACACATTTTGATAAACAAAATTCAATTGATTGGACATGATTTAGAAAAGGCACCCATCTGTCTATTTAAGGTCCCACAGTTGACAGTGCATGTCAGAGCAAAAACCAAGCCATGAGGTCGAAGGAATTGTCAGTAGAGCTCAAGACAAGATTGTATTGAGGCACAGACCTGGGGACAGATACAAAAACATTCCTGCAGCATTGAAGGTCTCCAAGAACACAGTGGCCTCCATCATTCTTAAATGGAAGAAGTTTGGAACCACCAAGACTCTTCCTAGAGCTGACCGCCCAGCCAAACTGAGCAATCAGGGGAGAAGAGCCTTGGTCAGGCAGGTGACCAAGAACCCAATGGTCACTCTGACAGACCTCCAGAGTTCTACTGTGGAGATTGGAGAACCTTCCAGAAGTACAACTCTCTCTGCAGCACTCCACCAATCAGACCTTTATGGTAGAGTGGCAACCCCACAATAAAAAAAGGCACAAGACACCCTGCTTGGAGTTCGCCAAAAGGCACAAAAAGGACTCAGACCATGAGAAACAAGATCCTCTGGTCTGATGAAACCAAGATTGAACTCTATGGCCTGAATACTGTGGGGATGTTTTTCAGCAGCAGGAACTGGGAGACCAGTTAGGATCAAGGGAAATATAAATGGAGCAAAGTAGAGCGAGATCCTTGATGAAGTCCTGAGCGCTCTGGAGCAGGTTCTCAGACAATGCAGGAGTGGCTTCAGGACAAGTCTCTGAATGTCCTCGAGTAGCCCAACCAGAACCTGATCGAACATCTCTGGAGAGACCTGAAGTGATTTGAGAGACTAGTCAAGGATCATATCACCTCCACTTTACCAGTCAACCTAGACCCACCGCAATTTGTATACCGCCCCAATAGGTCCACAGACGATGCAATCGCCATCACACTGCCCTATCCCATTTGGACAAGAGGAATACCTAGTTAAGAATGCTGTTCATTTACTACAGCTCAGCATTCAACACCATAGTACCCTCCAAACTCATCATTATGCTTGAGGCTCAACCTCACCCTGTGCAATAGTGTCCTAGACTTCCTGACGGGCTGCCCCTAGGTGGTGAAGGTAGGAAACAACATCTCCACTTCGCTGATCCTCTACACTGGGGCCCCACAACAGTGCGTCCTCATCCCCCTCCTGTACTCCCTGTTCACCCACGACCGTGTGCGCATGCACGACTCCAACTCGATCATCAAGTTTGAAGACAACAGTAGTGGGCTTGATTACCAACAAAGACGAGACACCCGACACGGAGGAGGTGAGGTCACTCGGAGTGTGGTGTCAGGAAAACAACCTCTCACTCAACGTCAACAAAACAAAGGAGATGATCGTGGACTTCAGGAAACAGCAGAGGGAGCACCCCCCTATCCACATCGAAGGGACGGCAGCGGAGAAGGTGGAAAGTTTAAGTTCCTCAGCGTACACATCACAGACAAACTGAAATGGTCCACCCACACACACAGTGTGGTGAAGAAGGCGCAACATCACCTCTTCAACCTCAGGAGGCTGAAGAAATTTGGCTAGGCACCTAAAACCCTGACAAACTTTTACAGATGCACAATTGAAAGCATCCTGTCGGGCTGTATCACCGCCTGGTACGGCAACTGCACCACTCACAACCGCAGGGCTCCCCAGAGGGTGGTGCGGTCTGCACAACACATCAACGTGGGCAAACTACCTGCCCTCCGGGACACCGACAGCACCCGATGTCACAGGGAGGTCAAAAAGACCATCAAGAACAACCACCTGAGCCATTGCCTGTTCACCCCGCTACCATCCAGAAGGTGAGGTCAGTACAGGTGCATCAAAGCTGGGACCGAGAGACTGAAAAAAAAAAAGCTTATTTCTCAAGACCATCAGATTGTTAAACAGCCATCACTAACAGAGGCTGCTACCTACATGGTCTTGAAATCATTGGCCACTAACAAATGGATCACTTGTCACTTTATTAATGATGTTTACATATCTTACATTACTCATCTCATATGTACAGTATTTTATACCATCTATTGCATCTTGCCTATCCCGCTCTGTCATTGCTCATCCATATATTCTTATTCCATTCCTTTACTTAGATGTGTGTATTAGGTAGTTGTGGAATTGTTAGATTACTTGTTAGATATTGCTACACTGTCGGAACTAGAAGCACAAGCATTTCGCTACACTCGCAACATCTAGTAACCATGTGTATGTGACCAATAAAATTATTTGATTTGAAAATAGCTGTGCAGCGACACTCCCCATCCAACCTGACGGAGCTTGAAAGGATCTGCAGAGACAGATGGAAGAAACTCCCCAAATACAAATGTGCCAAGGTTGTAGCGTCATACCCAAGAAGACTCGAGGCTGTAATCACTTCCAAAGGTGCTTCAACAAAGTACTGAGTAAAGGGTCTGAATAATTATGTAAATGTGATTTCAGTTTTTTTATTTGTAATAAATTTGCATTAAAAAAAAAAATCAAAGGAAACTTTATTTGCCACATGCGCCGAATACAAGTCTAGATTTTACCGTGAAATGCTTACTTACAAGCCCTTAACCAACAAACAGTGCAGTTCAAGAAGAAAATATTTTTCAAGTAGGCTAAGATAAAAAGTAATAATAAAAACAATAAGAATAACGAGGCTATATACAGGGGGCACCGGTACCGAGTCAGTGTGCAGGGGTCCAGGCTAGTTGAGGTAATCTGTACATGTAGGTGGGGGCAAAGTGACTATGCATAGGTAACAAACAAACAGCGAATAGCAGCAGTGTACGGGGGGGGGGGGGGGGGGGTGTCAATGTAAATTGTCCGGTGGTCATTTTTATGAATTGTTCAGCAGCCAAATGGCTTGGGGACAGAAGCTATTGAGGAGACTTTTGGTCCTACACTTGGTGCTCCGGTACCACTTGCCGTGCGGTAGCAGAGAAAACAGTCTATAACTTGGGTGACTGGAGTCTCAGACAATTTTATAGGCTTTCCTCTGACACCGCCTATTATATAGGTCCTGGACAGCAGGAAGCTTGGCCCCAGTGATGTACTGGGACGTTCGCACTACCCTCAGTAGGCCTTACGGTCAGATACCGAGCAGTTGCCATGCCAGGCAGTGATGCAACCAGTCAGGATGCTCTCAATGGTGAAGTTGTAGAACCTTTTGAGGGTCTGGGGGCCCATGCCAAACCTTTTCAGTCTCCTGAGGGGGAAAAGGTTTTGACGTGCCCTCTTCACAACTGTCTTGGTATGTTTGGACCATGATAGTTCATTGGTGATGTGGACACCAAGGAACTTGAAACTCTCGACCCGCTCCACTACAGCCCTGTCGATGTTAAATGGGGGCCTGTTCGGCCCGCCTTTTCCTGTAGTCCACGATCAACTCCTTTGTCTTGCTCACGTTGAGGGAGAGGTTGTTGTCCTGGCACCACACTGCCAGTTCTCTGACCACCTCCCTATAGGCAGTCTCATCGTTGTCGGTGATCAGGCCTACCACTGTTGTGTCGTCAGCAAACTCAATGATGGTATTGGAGTCGTGTTTGGCCACGCAGTCGTGGGTGAACAGGGAATACAGGAGGGGACTAAGTACACACCCCTGAGGGGCCCCAGTGTTAAGGATCAGCGTTGCAGACGTGTTGTTGCCTACTCTTACCACCTGGGGGCGGCCCATCAGGAAGTCCAGGATCCTGTTGCAGAGGGAGGTGTTTAGTCCCAGAGTCCTTAGCTTAGTGATGAGCTTCGTGGGCACTATGGTGTTTAACTCTGAGCTGTAGTCGATGAACAGCGTTTTCACATAGGTGTTCCTTTTGTCCTGGTGAGAAAGGGCGGTGTGCAGTGCGATTGAGATTGCGCCATGTGTGGATCTGTTGGGGCGGTATGCGAATTGGAGTGGGTCTAGGGTGGATGTTGTTGATGTGAGCCATGACCAGCCTTTCAAAGCATGGCTACCGACTTGAGTGCCACGGGGCGGTAATCATTTCGGCAGGTTACCTTCGCTTCCTTGGGCACAGGGACTATGGTGGTCTGCTTGAAACATGTAGGTATTACACACTCGGTCAGGGAGAGGTTGAAAATGTCAGTGAAGACACTTGCCAGGTAGTCCGTGCATGCTTTCAGTACAAGTCCTGGTAATCCGTCTGGCCCAGCAGCTTTGTGAATGTTGACCTGTTTAAAGGTTTTGTTCGCGTCGGCTACCGAGAGCGTTATCACACAGTCATCCAGAACAGCTGGTGCTCTCGTGCATGCTTTAGTGTTGCTTACCTCGAATCGAACAGAAAAGGCATTTAGCTCGTCTGGTAGGCTCGCGTCACTGGGTAGCTCACGTCTGGGTTTCCCTTTGTAGTCCGTAATAGTGTGGGGTATTGTGTGAAGATAAAATAAAAAAAAAAAGCTAAGTGCCCTTATTAATTTAAAAAATAAGGCTCTAGCATAAAATTAGGAAAAAGTAAAGTGGTCTGAATACTTTCCAAATGTACTTTGTGCACACACTCACTTGGACTCGAGCAGGGCAGCCATGTTGTGCACGATGAACTGGATGCAGGATAGTTTGAGCTGCTCAGCGTTGTACATGGCAGAAAACTGAAGCAGCTCTGCAGCATTCTTCAGTGTCACTGAGGAGACAAGAGGAAGCCATTTTTTTTAAACAAACAGGTCAGTGCTCTCACACGAGTGATTTTCAAGACAAAGCTGTTTGACATCATGTTGACAGGCATGAGAGAAAGAGAGGAGGACAGAGGCATGGGAGGAGAGCAGAGAGGGCTAAGAGGACAGAGGGAAGATGAGAGGACTTACGGTTCTCAGTAATGGCCACTTCACACATCTCCTTGAGTCGGGTGATGAGAAGCTGATCGGCCACCACCAACACGTTGCAGACAAACTCCACATTTAGAGACTCTGGAAGAGGATAGAGAAATACTTTTAGATTCCACCATGTAGCTATCAACTACCTTGTGCATCAAGATCAAAGTCAACATGATGAGGTTCATAAATATTATAATGGGTAGCCACATGATACCTACTTTTAACTCAATATTTATTTAATTTACTTATTTGACAGGGACAGTGCACATTTAGCAACATTTCAGAGTCAATGTGTATGTACCCAAGTTAGCAAGAAAGCTAATTTCCATCCATAGTTCCAAAGCATTTTTCACTGAGTATGTGTGTGTGTGTACAGGTTGTATATGATTGATCTGGTGTGTCCTGTACCTTTGATAGTGGGAGACTCGTCAGTGTAGACATATTCTAGGATGACCTGCAGTATCTCTGAGCTGGTGGGCATCTCTAGGGCACTACAAGAAGTGGCCTGTGGGGGGCAGACAACAACTACATAACTATCACTGATCACAAGTAGCGGCACACTTACTCAAGCACAACTTGAGACAATGTTTTCAGAGCCAACGGTTACTTCTGGCAATATTAAAATGAAGCTTTAGTGTACAATGAGCAAGACCTCCAATTGCCAGCAACTAAAAGAGACATTTTATCAATTGTAAAAACACAGATTGATAAACATGAAATAACATCAAAGACAAAAAAATAACATACCTCTATCCAGGGATTCCCCAGCATACTGTGGAAGTACTCTGAAACACATACATGACATGTTTACAATAGAACTGCCACTAAGAAATTTCCATTTTCAAAAATCTTAGTCCTTAATTAAAAATCATTTTCAATTGAGATTCTCCATTGAGCATGCTTTTAGTCCAGGGATAGGCTTAATCTATGTACAGAAAACTGGCCCCACAGCTTTAACAAATGACTGGCCAATCTAGTGTCAGATGTCTACAACCTTGAATAACCCAAACACACAGTTCACCCGTCACACTCCAAGAAACGCAACAAACTGTTGACACATAGTAGCTCACCAAGTCTGGCACACAGCACACACTTGTGACAGGGAAACTCCTTGCCATCTTCAGATCTCAGAGTGACGTCACAGAGGTAGGAGCTTGGGGGAGACAAAGATACAACTTAGACGGAACAATATCTCCTCTCTGATATTAAAACTACCGTGGTTTTCTGACAAGGACACACAACAATTGAATAGAATCACAGAACATTGACTTGAATAGGAATGTCCATTCTGGTAATTATCTTTCTATGAACACAACATTGTCTCAGTTAATCTGCCACAAGGCAATTACTCACCACTTTTTCTGGTTATATCGTGGCTTGTCGGCCGTCATCTTATGCACTACATTGATAGTCCCATTTTCATACTTCACGCCATCCAAACTGTAATGAATGTATTTAACAAAATACACTACGGGTTATAACATGTTAATAACCCCCCAAAGGTCAATGCCAATGCGAAAATCAATTAACATAATACAACATTTCCTTCAAAATCCAACAGAGTTAGACTTTTTTTGCATGGGCTGTGTCTCAAATCCAACGCATCCGGCGATGGCCTTTGGCATGTGCGATGGAAGGTGGCAAAGCTACAGCGGTGTTTGTCAGACCAGGAGACATGCCGAAAATCGGTTCTCTCACAAAACGTCTGCAGTGTCCAAACGGTTGTGGCTAGAAACTACTTGAACACAAAAGGTGTTCCAGGTTTTGCTCTACAACACCCACAAGCTTCACAGGACTAGTCTCATGTCTCAAATCCAAACACTTCTGTCAAGTCCGAACGGTTTGAGCTACAAACTAATATGACCTCACCATCAAAATTCTGAGACTAACGAACGTGTTACTCTATGATGCCCACAAGCTTCACAAGACTCGTCTCAAGGTAACCCGGTAAAAAAAAAAAAGAATTTACATGAATAGGATTTTATGGGACAAGGGTTACACATGAAACCTTCAGACAGCTCAAACCATACTTCCATTTGATACATTGTTGGACATTCTGTTTTGCCATGTATGAACATGTTATTCAATGCGTTTAAGGCTAATAGTAGAAACCCAAATTCAATGTTCCATCAAATATTAAAAATGTTATACCTACAGGGGTCCTAAAATTCAAAATCAGATAGCTAAATGACCATCTTAAAAACGATTCTATATGTTAACCACCCAAAGGATTAGGGGTTAAAAGAAAGACAAAAAAACAGTAAACATGTCGTCCTCCACAAATGTCAAAATCGGGCAAGTGGTGTCTGAGATATCACGTGACTTACATGCGTACAGTTGATTAATAATGTGTAATTTTGTAAGTGCCGGATCTCTGGCAAGGCGCATCATTCACCCAAATTTCGTCAAAATCGGCCAGTGTTGACCGAGATATCACATGGGTTAGCTAGACTCATTCTCCCTGAGCATATGTGCCAAATTTCATCACCCCGAGTCAAACAGATCAAGAGATATAACATGTCACTGTAATGGCGCCACCGTGTGGTCGATATAAATGTTCTTGCACATGATGAGTCTTGACAGTGTTTGCAAAATGTGTACAACATTTTGTTAAAATACAAATATCCTTGACTGATTTATATGCATTTATGTGCCAAACCTCACCCACGTGAATGTTTATTGGTCATGTTGTTTCAGGTACTAGTTTAAAAATATTGCATCGAGAGTCCTTTTTCCATAGATGCCACATATCACGTTGTCAGATCAGTCATTCGGTGCCAGAAGAACAGCGTTGTGTTTTTCCACAAAATTCAAAAATAAAGCAAATGTGTTCCTTGCTGGGAGAGGGACCTATGTACCAAATTTCATGACTTCAGGTCAAACGGGCTGAGGTGCATGACCTTTCAAAGTTAGCATCTTCAATCACATGTTATAGCGCCACCATCTGGCCAATCAGTATAATTTGTAAATGCCGAATCTCTATGGCAAGACACATCATTCACCCAAGTTGTCAAAATCGGGCCACTGCGGTCTGAGATACCGTGTGTGACGAACATACTAACGGACAGACCCACAGTCCACTACCAGATTTCATCGTGGTGGACAACAATCATAACCAACTCAGTACGCACCGTGCTGACAGACTGCCCATGCCGAGCTTCTTGGCCACGCCCTGTAAGGTCTTGACCGGGTTGACTCTTCCTCCCTCTCCAGCTCCAGCCTTGCCTCCCTTGCTTTTTTTCCCAGGCTTTGTGCCCTTGCTTTTGGGCTTGTCTCCATCCCCTCGGGCCGATGGGGTCAGCGAGCGGTACACTTCCAGGGCCAAGCGGTCCCCCAGGTTGCCCTCATGGAAGCCCAGGTCCTGCAGGCTGCTGATCAGCTGCTCCGGGCCTGGGCCCTGTTGATTCTGGTTCTGGCCGAAGACTCGAGGCCGGTGGCCCTGCACCAGCAGATCACAGAAATCGGTGTAGATGAACTTCAGGACATGCTCCAGCATCTCAGGGCTCACCATCTCCACCACCAGCAGGTCACAGCCCACCGCATCCTCACTCCTCCTCACCTCCCCGTCTCCCTCCTCCCCGTCAGGCACCAGCTGCTTCCTGAAGAACTCCGACCTCATGGAGAGAAGGTACTTGTGGGCGGGGAAGGTGCGGTCTCCAGCCTGCAGGGTCAAGTCGTGGATGCTATCCGTCTCGTCCGCTTCCTCCAGCAGGCTCCGGAAGTGTTGGGAGAAGGAGGAGGGAGATACGCTGGGAATCTCATACAGGCTGGGCGGGGGAAGGACAGAGATCAGACATTTTGTTCACGAATCAGGGTCATGTTCACTAGGCACAAAATGCTCCAAAATGTAGTTAAACAGGGATGTCCCATTTGAACTTCCCCAAACACTTATTGTCCATTTCAAAACGTTTTGTTACGGTGTGGCCTAATAAAGACAACGTAGTTCAAATGTTTTAAAAGGTGTGACAACACAGAGGAACAGTACCTGGTTTTAGGGTCAGACTGCAGCACTCCAAAGTTGCGTCCCTTGGAGTCCATGGTGATGCTGACCGCACGGTGGACGTAGGGGAGCTTCTCCAAGCGGATTCGCTCGTACACAGTTCCACCCTCTGGGTAACCACACACCTCCACACTCCCATCTAAAGCACACAAGGGAGAAACGCTTTAGTCAAATGACAATGCAGTGATTCTAACTTAATTCCCAATGACTCAAATACAAACAACTTCTGATTTATGTTGGATGATACACATCATGAAGAACAGAGAACTAGTAAACATTACTTACATTCAGGGTGCAAAAGAGTACTTTTGAACCTAAGTCTTGTTGACTATTTTTCCATAACTTTATTATCCACCATACATGCAAAAGAGGAAAGTGAAAGAATACGAGGTAGTACTCAGAAGTATCATTATGTCGTCGCTGAGCTATGAGAGTAAACTCTTTTCTCAACTCACCTTTCTTCTCCACGCTCTTCCTGTACTCTCCGTGCCACTGTCCGCTGAAGCCCTCCCCTTCCTGTGTGACAAACATCATGTTGTTCCTGCTCAGGGCGATGTCTGACATGAACACCTGGCGCCCGTATGCCCACCTGCATTGTCTCACCGAACCGCCCACTGAACGCCAGCAGAACACCTGATGAAGAGGGAGAAATCAATTCAATACAACTTTAATAATCCAGAGGGACAATTAGAAAGGCATTGTCAGTGTGTGGTGACAACAAATACATAGAATAACCATAAAAGACCATACAGATCAACGCACATCATCATCCAAACAGAAAAAACAAAGTGATAAAGAATGGAATAAGATAATCAATGACTCAAATACATCAGCTTGAGGGGTGATCATATGGAGTGAATTGTTTCAACATGAAGAATCCACTAACAAAATGACCGTAGCTTGTCACCACTAAGTTTTTGATATTTTTCTATGTATTGGACCCAGCTGTTCCTTACCCTCCCAGCTTCATCCAGGGCCAGGATGGCCACCTTTTCTCCCCCTCCCTCATTCAGGACCTGGGGGTCCACACGATGGTCCAGGCTGCCTCCGCTCACAAGGACTTTCCGGATGTTCAGTTGTCTGAGAGACATCGGGCATGGGAAGACAAAAATAAATGATCACATCTCTCTCCCTCTCCTGTTAACCCATTATTGTCTAAGCCCTGTTTAAGCCAGGAGGGGGTAACTACTAAGCTATATGGAATTGTTGTCTCAAGGTCATACCAAGGATCATTTTACTAATTGATTTTAAAAGACCCCTTGAAGTATAAAACAATATATACAAAATTAATTTGATAAATAATGTTTTGCTATTAGCCCATACAAAACACATTGAATAACAGATTCAGTACATAAAACAGATAAGGGCGGGGGGAAAGAGAACTAAAGGAACTTTCTTCTGAAATGCCTATGCTATATCTGAGAGATTTAAGAATGTTTCCTGATCTTTTTTTAACGAGAATTCTGTGTCACTTAACAGTCTCCATATACAGTGCATTCGGAAAGTATTCACACCCTGTTGTGTATTGATATTCTAGTTTTGTCCCTTTAGGCACCTGTAACCTACTTAACCTGTTTACCTACGTTGAAATGCTTGGAATGTTCTTCCTGTGAAAAGCATTTAACAATGCCCACGTTAATTTCTACTGCCGTCTCATGCCCTGATATTAGTTGTATAAGTAATAGTGTGCTATACAACAGACCCCTTTTACTTTTTCCACGTTACAGCCTTATTCTAAAATGTATTAAATCGTTTTTCCCCTCAATAATGACAAAGCAAAGACAGGTTTAGACATTTATGCAAATGCATTACAAAACCTGAAATATCACAATTACATAACTATTCAGACTCTTTTCTCAGTACTTTGTTGACACACCTTTGGCAGCGATTACAGCCGAGTCTGGCACACCTTTATTTGGTGAGTTTCTCCCATTCCTCTCAAGCTCTATCAGGTTGGATGGGGAGCGTTGCTGCACAGCTATTTTCAGGTCTCTCCAGAGATGTTCGATCGGGTTCAAGTCCGGGCCACTCTACGACTGACACGTGTCCTGAAGCCACTCCTGCGTTGTCTTAGTTGTGAGCTTAGGGTTGTTGTCCTGTTGAAAGGTAAACCTTCACCCCAGTATGAGGTCCTGAACGCTCAGGAGCAGGTTTTCATCAAGGATCTCTGTACTTTGCTCCGGTCATCTTTACCTCGATCCTGACTAGTCTCCCAGTCCCTGCCGCTGAAAAACATCCACACATCATGATGCTGCCACCATGCTTCACCGTACGGGTGGTACCAGGTTTCCTCCAGACGTGAAGCTTGGCATTCAGGCCAAAGAGTTCAATCTTGGTGTCATCAGACCCGAGAATCTTGTTTCTCATGGTCTAAGAGTCCTTTAGGTGCCTTTTGGCAAACTCCAAGTGGGCTGTCATGGGTCTTTTACTGAGGAGTGGATTCCATCTGGCCACTCTACCATAAAGGCCCGGTTGGTGGAGTGCTGCAGAGATGGTTGTCCTTCTGGAAGGTTCTCCCATCTCCACAGAGGAACTCTGGAGCTCTGTCATCAGGTTCTTGGTCACCTCCCTGACCACTTTGGCCAGGCAGCCAGCTCTAGTTAGAGTCTTGCTGGTTCCAAACTTCTTCCATTTAAGAATGATAGAGGCCACTGTGTTCTTGGGGACCTTCAACACTGCAGAAATGTTTTGGTGTCCTTCCCCAGATCTGTGCCTCGACACAATCCTCTCTCTGAGCTCTACGGACAATTCCTTCAACCTCATGGCTTGGTTTTTGCTCTGACATGCACTGTCAACTGTGGGACCTAATTTAGACAGGTGTGCGCCTTTCCTGTCCAATAAATTGAATTTGCCACAGGTGGACTCCAATCAAGTAGCAGAAACATCAAGGAGAATCAATGAAAAGGATGCACCTGAGCTGAATTTTGAGTCTCAGCAAAGGGTCTGAATACTTACTTTATTTACATATGTTTTTCATAAATTTGCTAAAATGTATAAAAACTTGTTTTCACATTATGGGGTAGTCTGTAGATTGCAGAGAAAAAAAAAGTTACATCCATTTTAGAATAAGGCTGTAACGTAACAAAATGTGGAAAAAGTCAAGGGGTTTGAATACTTCCGATGGCACTATACATACACACACTAAAGTATATGGACACACATTCAAATTAGTGGACTCTGCCATTTCAGACCCACCCGTTGCTGACAGGTGTACAAAATTGAGCACACAGATATGCAATCTTCATTGACAAACATTGTCAGTAGAATGGCCTTACAGAAATGCTCATTGATTATCAACGTGCCACCGTCATAGGATGCCAATAAATCAGTTGTCAAATTTCTGCACTGCTAGCCCTACCCCGGTCAACTGCAAGCCTTGTTATTGTGAAGTGGAAACGTCTAGGAGCAACAATGGTTCAGCCGCAAAGTGGTAGGACACACAAGCTCACAGAACGGGACCGCCGAGTGCTGAAGCTCGTAGCGTGTAAAAATAGTCAGTCCTCGGTTGCAACACTACAGAGTTCCAAACTGCCTCTGGAAGCAACGTCAGCACAAGAACTTCATTGGGAGTTTCATGAAACGGGTTTCCATGTCCAAGCATCCGCACACAAGCCTAAGACCACCATGCGCAATGCCGAGCATAGGCTGGAGTGGTGTAAAGCTCGCCGCCATTGGACTCTGGAGCAGAGGAAACGCGTTCTTTGGAGTGATGAATCACACTTCACCATCTGGCAGTCTGACGGACACCAGGAGAAAGCTACCTGCCCCAATGCATAGTGCCAACTGTAAAGTTTAGTGGAGGAGGAATAATGGTCTGGGGCTGTTTTTCATGGTTCGGTCTAGGTCCCTTAGTTCCAGTGAAGGGAAATCTTAACTCTATGACAGTCAAGACGATTCTGTGCTTCCATCTTTGTGGCAAGAGTTTGCCAAAGGCCCATTCCTGCTTCAGCATGACAATGACTCCATGCACAAAATGAGGTCCATACAGAGATGGTTTGTCGAGATCAGTGTGGAAGAACTTGACTTGCCTGCAGAGAGCCCTGACCTCAACCCCATTGGACACCTCTGGGATGAATTGGAACGCCAAATGCAAGCCAGGCCTAATCGCCCAACATCAGTGCCCGACTACACTAATGCTTGTGGCTGAATGGAAGCAAGTCCCTGCAGCAATGTTCCAACATCTAGTGGAAATCCTTCCCAGAAGAGTGGAGGCTGTTAAAGCAGCAAAGATGGGACCAATGATTTTGGAATGAGATGTTCGACGAGCATGTGTCTGTTAAGTTCATGTTTTAAGTATCCCTACATTTCCTGTTATTTACGGGGCCATCACTCAGTCAAGAGTGCACCTGCGCAGGAAGTCTTGTCGTTGATGGACCTAGCCTAGAGTGGAATGGCTACCTTGTAGTGTGTTCATACGGTATAGTAAACTTTGTTAAACTGGAACCTTGTCGTTGTGTCATTTCGAGTTAACAGTGTCCACGCACTTTTGGTCATGTAGTGTACATCCATAAATGAGAGCAAAACAACCAACATGTACGTGTTCATGAGTCTCACCTTTATACAGAGGGGTCATATGTATGTAGCCCAAACTGTTCTGCCGCTACAGAGAGAAATTGGGAGTTCGGCTGTACCAACTTCAGACGACGCTTGTGTGGGTCGCAGAGTAAACACCATCGTATTCGTGAGAGTCATCTTTCCATAGAGTGGTCATAATAGTTTGTAGGCCAAACCGGTCGGATGCTCCAGACCGATTTTAGGGATGTCTCATGGTCTGACAAACATCTCTCTAGCTCTGTCACCTTTCACCCCAAATGCGGAAGTGTTAAATAGGCAGATGCGGTGGATTGAGACACATCCAATGCAAAACAGATATCTCCATCTTAAACGGAATTATTTTTATGGGGATTTTTGTATTATGCTAATTCGATCAACCTTAGGTTAATGTCATCTCCCTCTCTCTCAAAGAAAATGTTATTTGGAATTCGGTCAATTCAGGAAGTAAACTGAAATGTATATTCCAATTGTCCTCAATGAGAAATTGGAATTGCAGTTGACTTCCTGAGATGAAATGGAATTGACCCTGGTAGTCACTTCTCCACTATCAGTATAGTCACCTGGATGCCAACTTCTTGCACTGATAGTCAGCCAGCAGGTAGACATCTCCCTTCTCTGTCACCACCAACGTTGCTCCATTACTTGCCACTGCCATGGCGATGGTGACGTCCTTGTGGTAGAGGGCAGACACCTGGCGAGGCGCGGTCACACACCTCTCCCCGTTGGGGTCCAACAGGTAGCCTAGAGGTCAAAAGTCAACCATCCCCATGTATACAGTCATGGTAGGGGAATGATAAAGCATATCATTAGTTGCCTTGGCTTAACTTTAAAGTCATTGGAAACCAATGTTATGCTATGGTGTGCCAGTCATCATGACTTACCCAGCTGCCCTCCGTTCAGTCCCACTGTGTAGACAGCCTCCCTGGTCCACAGCACTGTGTGAAATCTCCCCGCTGCTACACCAATCACAGTCCTGCCTTTAAGGGTCTTGGAGAATACCTGCATCCCATTGGACAAGACCAATGTCAGTCAACAACCAATCCACATTAACTCAGCATAGCGCAGATTAAAGTGTCTGCTCTGTGTACATGTTTGTCTTAGGATGCATTGGATTTGTTTATGCAATTGTTATAAAACACACACACACACACACACACACACACACACACACATAGATAAATGAGGCCCCGGGAGTTTTTTCTTAGCTTGTCCTACTCCGGTCACGTGGTTAGGGACAACTCCCCGCCTAGCTATGTCGTCTCTATGTGGGCACCATGCCTGGCCAGGTGTCTTACCTGTTTGGGCAGGTGGCTGGAGGCGGGCGGGGGAGCCAGTCCCAGCTGGTGGAAGGTGTTGAGGCCGAAGGTGTAGACATAGCCCTCCTCGGTCAGCACCACCGTGTGGTCCTTGGCTGCAGCCACCTGGGAGCAGTGATGGGACAGGAGCCCCTCCACCATTCGAGGAACCTGACAGATGATAAAAATCCACAGCCCTACTTCACTTTGAATAGTATTTTTTTAATATATCAACTACTTTGAACGTTTGCTTGAGCCTGCCCTGGAGTGCCTTCAAAAATGGGGCAATATTGAAGTTCACACTTTTGGAACAATTCCACTGGTTCCATTGTGCCAGATAAGCTCAAACACATGTCAAAAAAATATTTCAACCCGGTTTAGCACAGGTGTGCAAATAAATCCCAGGTACACTCAGGGTGGAGTGGTTACAGCTAATCAAGCTAGAAGCAGGTGAACAGAGTTAAACAGCCATACAGCAGGTAGCCTAGCAGTTAAGAACGCTGGTCCAGTAACTAAAAGGTTGCTGGTTCGAATCACAGAGCCAACTGGGTGAAAGAAAACTGTCAATGTACCCTTGAGAAAGGCACTTAACCCTAATTGCTCCTGGGTCACTGTCAATAATGACTGATCCCTGGTCATGACCCCTTCTTGAAGGGTGTCTCAGGGGGAGTGGGATATGCAACAAAAAAATTTAAAAATTTTTAAAATTAAAAAAAAAAGAATTTCCAGTTCACACATGGGTAGAATATACACTTGTACATGTGAAAAAAGACAAACGTAAGCGCCAACTTAATTATTATAATACAGGCCACAAACAGTCGGAGTAGGTCATAGGTCAAGCATTACGCTACACCCGCAATAACATCAGCTACACACGTGTATGTGACCAAAAAAATTTGATAGGTCAGATACAGTATAGTATTCTCACCAGATATGTCTGTTCGTCCCCGTGTCCCAGCCGACCTCCCTGCCCGTGTCCACATGTATACACCTGCCCCTTCTGAGACAGGAACACCGAGTGGAACTTACACAGCACCACCTGAGAGGAAAGGAAACACATTTCTTGGTAATCAATAACGTAGGTCTATTCAGTGAGACAATTTTACTCCGTTGTCAAATTCTCTTCACAAGAACTCAAAGAAAAAGACAGCAGCACGTTTGATTGATTGTTGATTGTGTGTGTCTTTCCATTTCCGTGGCCAAACTAAGCCCTCTCGTAGTAATAGTCAAATAGTGGTGGTACTATAGGCCAGGGCACAAGTGGAAAAGTAAACATCATTACTAATGCATTGCTCCCCTCCAGCACTCAATAGGGCGAAAGGGATGTTTCCCCGATGTATCACATTGATAACGAGACAGCCCCACACACATACCCACAGCCGTGGCTCATTTAATTAAAGCATGTCATACTGGGATAAATATTTAACCCCTAGCACCTGTTGGACTGTGGGCAGGTTGCACTGAGGACAAAGGCTCTGCCTCCATGTGGGGGGTACCAGTAGGTCGCTGAGAGGTCTTGAAATGGGATCTGCTCCCCAATGAGCAAAGGTCATCAAAATGCACAGGTCATGTAAATGTGTATAAAATGTAGACACTAAACAGCAACCTGCCATAAGACAATGAAATTTAAAAGAGAAACTCAAAAGTTGGGTCATTACCTTTCAACATTACATCTGATATATCTATAATGCATCTAACCCAAAGACTTTAGTCAAAATCTGTACTTAACTAGGAATGCATGCCACCCTATGACATCATGAGCTGTAGCAGAGCACTAGAGCTGATGATGTCATAGGATTGCAATCCCTGGCATAGCTCCCTGTGAAAAGGTCCTTCCTGTCAGAGTCTAAATAACCGCTGGAAAACAGTTCTAACCATAGTTAGGGTCTACATCTTCACAACATAACCTCAGATCTCTACAACATCACCTAAAAAACAAAGTTATCTCACAAGGTTTCTTCCTCATACCTCTCAGCATCCTCTATACCAGTGATGGATTCTGGGTTCTAACTCCTAAACTTGGGATAAGGTTAATTATCAGGTATGATATTGAAATATTGAGTGTTTAGGTTTAGAGGGTCTACACCAGAAGTTAATGGTTATCTGTAGGAGGAAGATATATGATGGGTGCAGTTAAGCTTGGAATGTGCCGAGTGCAGGGGAAACGATCACGTGGCAGCACTGATATGGGGAGAGAGCCATGGATTAGTGATGAAGGAGGTCGAGGTCACGTTAAGGGAGAAGGAACAGTTTATTGCACTTAATTTCCTGTCTAGCAACAGAGATGTAGTGTTTGGAGAGGAGGAGGAGACTCCACCCCAAATTGGGGTACATATACCACCACTATCATAAACATGTTTTTGTATGTTCAGCTGTTCAATCCTTTGGGAAGAATAAACTTGGATTCAGCTTTCATAGTGTCCGTCGAGTTCTTACGCTGATAATTAGAACTTAACACCAGGGATCGTCAACTAGATTATGCGGCAGCCCGATTTGTTTTTGAGCGGATGTTCAGGGGCCGGAACCTAATTACAAATCATTTGTGGACTGCAAATTGACCGCAAGAAGCCCAAACAGAGATAATATTTGACTAAAACATAATCATTACAAACCTTGCTTAAATTTGTATACGATCACATCTCTCTATTATGCATGGGAATACTTGGAACAGATTTCTTAAATGAAAATCACTTGGAGCCAATTTCCTGCTTTATTTTTTTAACAGTCTTATGTCCAACAATGAAAATACATGTATTTTTTTTCCTCCAAAAACTTGGGGGTCAAATAAAACAACGGGCCACAAGTTGGGGAACCGTGCTCTGTACTAAAGAAAGAGACTGACAGTAACACAGGTGAGCCTCCACATGGCCATCAGGGACACTGTAGAGGGGACCACACATAAGGCCAACGTGGGTTTAACCATGCAGGGCTGGGCTAGACAAAGACAGACACAGAACCCAAGCCCAGTGCACCTGTCCTACTCCTCTCATTCATTCACCCTCTCACTCAAAAGGAGATGACCATTGATATTTCAATTTCTAAAACCCCCAAATCCATAGTGATAGGAGGACAATGATGTCAGTCAGTGTTTCCCCAGTATTTATTTAGCAGCGGCGCATTGCCTCCATTGTTGCCACCACACCAAAAAAATAAAAAAATAAATAAGGAATAGGAAAAAATAAATACACTGCTCAAAAAAAGAAAGGGAACACTAAAATAACACATCCTAGATCTGAATGAATGAAATAATCTTATTAAATACTTTTTTCTTTACATAGTTGAATGTGCAGGAACTGCAGGAACTTGCAGGAACTGCTGACACACTCCAGCCACATGAGGTCTAGCATTGTCTTGCATTAGTAGGAACCCAGGGCCAACCGCACCAGCATATGGTCTCACAAGGGGTCTGAGGATCTCATCTCGGTACCTAATGGCAGTCAGGCCACCTCTGGCGAGCACATGGAGGGCTGTGCGGCCCCCCAAAGAAATGCCACCCCACACCATGACTGACCCACCGCCAAACCGGTCATGCTGGAGGATGTTGCAGGCAGCAGAACGTTCTCCACGGCGTCTCCAGACTGTCACGTCTGTCACATGTGCTCAGTGTGAACCTGCTTTCATCTGTGAAGAGCACAGGGCGCCAGTGGCGAATTTGCCAATCTTGGTGTTCTCTGGCAAATGCCAAACGTCCTGCACGGTGTTGGGCTGTAAGCACAACCCCCACCTGTGGACGTCGGGCCCTCTTACCACCCTCATGGAGTCTGTTTCTGACCGTTTTGAGCAGACACATGCACATTTGTGGCCTGCTGGAGGTCATTTTGCAGGGCTCTGGCAGTGCTCCTCCTGCTCCTCCTTGCACAAAGGCGGAGGTAGCGGTCCTGCTGCTGGGTTGTTGCCCTCCTACGGCCTCCTCCACGTCTCCTGATGTACTGGCCTGTCTCCTGGTAGCGCCTCCATGCTCTGGACACTACGCTGACAGACACAGCAAACCTTCTTGCCACAGCTCGCATTGATGTGCCATCCTGGATGAGCTGCACTACCTGAGCCACTTGTGTGGGTTGTAGACTCCGTCTCATGCTACCACTAGAGTGAAAGCACCGCCAGCATTCAAAAGTGACCAAAACATCAGCCAGGAAGCATAGGAACTGAGAAGTGGTCTGTGGTCCCCACCTGCAGAACCACTCCTTTATTGGGGGTGTCTTGCTAATTGCCTATAATTTCCACCTGTTGTCTATTCCATTTGCACAACAGCATGTGAAATTTATTGTCAATCAGTGTTGCTTCCTAAGTGGACAGTTTGATTTCACAGAAGTGTGATTGACTTGGGATTACATTGTGTTGTTTAAGTGTTCCCTTTATTTTTTTGAGCAGTATGTGTGTATATATATATATATATATATATATATATATATATATATATAGATGCTACTGATAACGGTCTCGTGGTAGATGTAAAAGCTTTCGCAAAAACATACTCAATTAAAATGTTAACTTAAAAGTAGCCCATGCCCACCTGGTAGAATGATTTCATGATTATTTGCATCAATCCAGTGGGCATTTGTTTTGCTAACTCCAACTCCATGCTACAGAAACACACTGCAAACTAAAACAGTGCTAGGTGCATGTGCACTTGAATTAAAGGTAACTACACAAAAAAGCTTGGGAAACAGACTTCAAAAGTCATCTCCTGATGTGATTTTAGCATCGTTAAGAGAGAGCTACATAATAGCCAGTTACCATTGCTGTGATTTTACCCCTTATACCATACACAACCACCCAATAAGAACAATTCCAACTTATACGAACACCTTTGTTTTCTAGTTTCTACCCATGCCCATTGTTCCCGGGAGAGCAGCCTGTTGTGAGGGAATATCCCGGGGGGGGAGACTCGGGTGACATGCCTGTTATCCAGGAGACTCAGACAGGACAACCGTGTTTACATAAGCATCGTTGTGATGGATCCCCCTGGTGAGCCATATATTGAGGCCAAGTCTCTAATTAAAGAGTAGTTATTGGATCTCTATAGTAGTCAGTTTGTTTACCTGTTTGACGTAAACCCTGGTACGGGCAAACAGATCCACAATCTCCGGGTGATGCCTGCTCTCTTGGTTCCCGTGCCCCAGACTGAAATTGGTGTTGTTCCCCCAGGTATAAACCTCAGTGGGGTCTGAGAGCGAGAAAACAAAAGTTACAAAACAATGTCTGTCACAGCCAAGTCTAGTGATGCACCAATATTACATTTTTTGTTGAATTGAACAGTATAAAACAAAATCAGAAAGGAGAAAGACCCATACATTTTTTATTTTATTTTTTTTAATCACTTAGATTTGACGGTCTTGCAGTCATATAGCAAATGTAGAACTTCTATTATAAAAACGAATAAAAAAAAATACCGTCAAATACAGTCATCCCATCCAAATTATTTTCAAATACCGTAATATGATATTTTGGCCATATCGCCCAGCCGTACGGGAAACTGATAGAATTATGTTTGTAGTGTGGCTAGTCACTGAATGGCTCTGAATGCACTGTGCATGCAGTCAAAGGTACTATCCACTTTGGGGGATAACAAGTAGTGATGCACCGATATGACATTTTTGGCCGATATCGATATTTTCCTTGCCAACAAAACCCGATATTTAAAATTTAAGCGGCCTTTTAATTATTTAACTGTACTAGAATGTTTAACACACATACGGAAGCAGCAGTCTAAGGCACTGCATCTCAGTGCAAGAGGCTTCACTACAGTCCCTGGTTCAAATCCAGGCTGTATCACATCTGGCCGTGATTGGGAGTCCCATAGGGTTGAGTACAATTGGCCCAGCGTCGTCCGGGCCCTCATCGTAAATAAGAATTTGTTCTTAACTGACTTGCCTAGTTAAATAAAGGTTACACACACCACACTGACCAAAAAGTTAATTTGTTGGCATTTACGCATGTCCCCATTACCAGTAAAATATAATCAAAACCTATTTCTTTCACTTACTTGCTGTGCCATTTCATTGTTCATTTGTTCAGTCGTTTCATTCTCCACCAGGATTTCTATAGAATGCCATTTGGTTCTTTGCGTGTCAAAAAAGATACGTCATATAACGACATCTGTTTCAGTAGCTATAGTTAGCTAGCTAACTATATAGCTAGGTGTCATCTAAAATAACCCTAATTTATAAGACTTATTTAATTAATGGTCGTCTGACCCATCTATGTGAAGCTAGCCACAATAAGGAATCGCCACAATAGTGGACTTTGCGGTTAGCCTTCAAAATAAAAGTATGGCATAATTCTATTTGTATTAAATTCGCATCACTGTCAATGACACTTATTTTGAAGGCAGACTGCAAATTCCACTATTGTGTCTAATCTTTATTGTGGCTAGCTTCACAACACATAACCCGGTCCGGTCGAACCTCACTATCCAGATGAAGCTAGCTGGCTGCTTATAACGTTAGCTTTGGGCAACAGGGTTAAGTAGCTGGCTAGCTATTTATTTTCATGAACTGAAGTTCAATTTCAGTAGGCGAACAACAAGTGGCAACCTAGCTAATACTTACTCACAAGGACTCCTAAATCATTGCTAAGAATAATGAAAATGACTGCAGGTTCTACTGGTCATTGTTTTCAGGCTGGATGTATTGGTGCTAGCTTGGTACCAAGCTAAAGCTAGATACCCCAGAAGTTGCGGTCGAACAAATGGTGCTTTATTACCAACACGGTATTGTAAACACATCGTTCGTGGCCTGTGTTTGCTTGTTTGTACAGCTTTGACAGTGCTACTGTATCTTTTCTGACACGCAATGACCCAAACGGCGTTCCATAGTATGTATGTCATGAAGCTAATAGCAGTGACGCTATTACTGTGTAACTCCGGTAGGGCAACATCTGAAAAATAGCGAACTTGGTAGTGTGTACGGATGCTCGACCAGTCAGCGAAAGCCACATCACCCACGACATAGAACGGTGGATTGTCAAGGGTAATGAATTCCATTATCTTGGCTTTAATAAATTTCGCCTTTGAGTTGTCTAGCTGAAATGTTCTTGCTCTTTCAAAATGACTGCTCGATCCAAACAGACATTGTGTGGGCTAGGTTAGGAACTCTGTGTTGCACGTGTAGCGCAAAATTTTACTTGCCAATATTATGTCATGTACCTACGTTATATAGGTATGCACGGTACCTTTGACATCAGTTTTTAACACCGCCGTTAAACTAGACATCGGCCGATACCGATGTTGGCATTTTTAGCTAATATCATCCGATTCCGATATGTTCACCGATATATCGTGCATCCCTAGCCAAGACTTCAAACTATTTTCTACAGGTAGACAACAACGATTGACAGCCGTCTTGACCATGTGCTTTAAAGAAACATCCGCCTTTTCACTTTTTAATCATGCATTGTCTAAATGAGAGATGGATATGAAACTGTAAGCGATCCTCACCCGTCTTTGTAAACACCACGTGTGCTGGTCTGTCCTTCATGCTTAAGTCCAAGACAGAGAGGCCTTCCTTATCCTGGGTGGAGAGAATGCCACCATGCTGCAACACAGAAGCACCATTCTAGACTAGAGCCAGTATATTATATCCCTATAACTACATTTAGCTGTAGGCAAGTGATGTAGCGGTTAAGAATAGAGTAGCTAAAGAACAAAAGTACTGCCAATGGAAGCCATAGAAATGTCTTCCTCCACATAGCAATCATTTAAAGTGGCAAGAAAAAGTATGTGAGCCCTTTGGAATTACCTGGATTTCTGCATAAATGGGTCCTAAACTTTGATATGATCTTCATCGAAGTCACAACAATATGCAAACACAATGTGCTAAAACTAATAACACACATTATTGTACGTCTTGTCTATATTGAATACATAATTTAAACATTCACAGGGTAGGTTGGAAAGAGTATGTGAAATCCTAGGCTAATGACTTCTCCAAAAGCTAATTGGAGCCAGGAGTCTGCTAACCTGGAGCACAATCAATGAGACGAGATTAGAGCTGTTGGTTAGAGCTGCCCTGCCCTGTAAAAAAACAGACAAAATTTGAGTTTGCGATTTACAAGAGGCATTGCCTGATGTGAACCATGCCTCGAACAAAAGAGATCTCAGAAGACCTAAGATTAAGAATAATTGACTTGCATAAAGCTGGAAAGGGTTACAAAAGTATCTCAAAGGCTTGATGTTCATCCGTCCACGGTTAGACAAATTGTCTATAAATGGAGAAAGTTCAGCACTGTTGCTACTCTCACTAGGAGTGGCCATCCTGCAAAGATGACTTCAAGAGCACAGCGCAGAAGGCCCAATGAGGTTAAGAAGAATCCTAGAGTGTAAGCTAAAGACTTACATAAATCTCTGGAACATAATAACATCTCTGTTGATGAGTCCACGATACATAAAACACTAAACAAGAATGGTGTTCATGGGAGGACACCACGGAAGAAGCCACTGTTGTCCAAAAAAAAAATAATTGCTGCACATCTGACGTTTGCAAAAAAGCACCTGGATGTTCCACAGCACTACTGGCAAAATATTCTATGGCCAAATGAAACTAAAAAGTTGAGTTGTTTGGAAGGAACACAACACGGTGTGGAGAAGAAAAAAAGCACAGCACACCAATATCAGAACAATTTCCCAACTGTAAAGTATAGTGGAGGGAGCATCATGATTTGGAGCTGCTTTGCTGCCTCAGGGCCTGGACAGCTTGCTATCGTTAACGGAAAAATGTATTCCCAAGTTGATCAAGACATTTTGCAGGAGAATGAATGCAAGGCCATCTATCTGCCAATTGCAGCTCAATAGAATTGGGTGATGCAACAGGACAACGACACAAAACTAACAAAATCAACTACAAAATACTGACCTCAACCTGATTGAGATGCTGTGACATGACCTCAAGAGAGCGGTTCACACCAGACATCCCAAGAAGATTTCTGAACTGAAACAGTTTTGTGAAGAGGAATTGTCCAAAAATCCTCCTGACCATTGTGCAGGTCTGATCCGCAACTACAGAAAACATTTGGTTGAGGTTATTGCTGGCAAAGGAGGGTCAACCAGTTATAAAATCCAAGGGTTCACATACTTTTTCTTGCCACTGTATGTAGCGGCCAAAGGAGGCCCAGTCATCTAAACATTAGTTCTGAATCCCTGAAACAGAGGGAGACTCACCTTAATGAGTGACATGAGGCAGTGGATGTGTCCGTAGAAGATGCTGCGGTGCAGGGCGGTCCAGCCAGACTCCTTGTCCTTCACCATGAGGTCAGCGCTCTTGCTCTCCAGCAGCCACTCCAGCAGGGCCCTCTTGCCCAGTGAGGCGGCCAGGTGCAGGGCCGTGCGACCGAAGGCGTCCCTCAGTGTGGCCGCATTGTGGCAGTGGGCGTTGAGGAAGGCCCGCAGTCGCCCCTCTGAACCCCGCGTCAGAGCCGCCACCACTTCATCTGCATGCCGCATGGAGCGGCATTTTGGCGTGCAGTCCGGGGTTGCCATCACCACGCTCATCCTGAGAGACTTCTAAACCTTGCAGTAAACTCCCCGCTCTAAAGCAGCAAACTTACCCAGTCACGGAGACCCTGCTCCCCCCACTCCCAACTCTAAAACAAACACTGAAACAGCAACCCTTCTGTACAACAAACCCTAAAATAATGCTTTAGGTCAAGTCAATGTGACTTTGAAATTATAATGTTTTGTAAGTAGCTGCTCGCTGAAGAAAATAGAAAAAGGTGGGAGATTGTTTTGGGGTGCTAGAATTGTGCTTGTGTTGAGATTCCACCGCACCCTAGCAACCCCATGGCCTTGTTTTAGGTCATCTTAGTCCACCATGTAGACCCAAAGCTCAACACAACCAAATGTGTTTGAAACAAACAATGGCATCAGGAATTCAATAAATAAACGATTATATAAATTCTACACTTATATAAAACAAGATACAAATATATTACAAAAAATAATCTCTCCTTTTCCAACTTCAAAAAATATATATACAATATTTTACAAAAGGCAGGTTCAACAACCCTCCAGAAAGTCCCTTCAAATAGTCCATCCAAATTGAGGGGAAAGACCCCCTTTCCCCCAAAAAAACACAAAACCCTTCTCAAAACGCCATAATTGTATTGGGAACCTGGGGAATAAAGGGTGGACTTAGTCATTAGTTGTAAAACACTGGAAGTACATGCAAGGCAGAGAAAACAACTGGATTCATAGCTACACAACATAAACCTGGCATGCACTAAATGTCTGTCCACAACTCCACAGAACAGGCCTATTCAAAGTGCCAAGAACAAATGCATGCTCTGGAAAATCCAACGTACCAATTTTGCTCTTTAACTGTACTATGCTACATGGCTTGCTAGGTTTTAACCGTTTAATCTATGTTGAAAGGTCATCAGAGGTCAGAGTGCAGTTCAGCACCCCAGATAGCCAGGGACAGCCAGCAAGGATCGATTGACTTGACCCTACTATGCCTATAATAGTAGCCCTGCTAACCATATTGACTCCAGGCCAAAAACACTGCACACAAGTTTTAGTAACACGAAAATAAACAAATAAGGGTATCAAAATAGGAACATGAAACAGTTTGAAACTGACTGTTTTCACAACATGCACAGCTTGGAGTTGTGAAATTGAAAAACATGTTTTTAGATATAATAAAAAGGTATTTAAATAAAGATGCATTGGTCTGCAAAATACCTGTCAGATGTATGGTGTGCATCAAATGTCCACGGTGTAGTTAACATAGCTAACATATGTTGATTAACTACGTAGCTAAGTCAGTAGCGGATACAGTCGTTGCTGCTTCCATCTAGCATACTTGCTACTTAGGACAACTATGTTAGCTAGTTATTAACGTTAAGTCTCTTAGGAGACTAGCACCAGACATTTGGCCTACATTTTTTTTACTCACTGGGCTGCTAGCTACAATGTAATCCAGTGGTATTGCAACTAGTTATTTGCATGTACACCAAAGTTTTACACCATGATTTAACAGTTTCCTACGAGCGAATGAAGCGTTCCTTCTCTAAATCCTGGCTAGTTACCTACTACATTGACAGCTAGCAAGCATTTGAACTTGGCCAACTGTAAATTAGCTACAAACCATTAACACATTGGACAATCTCAAATACTTGAATCTAAATTAAACTTGTTATATACGTATTGTTGGCTTGTTACCCTGATGTGACCATCGAGATCTGAATGATGTTACTGACACATCATCGCTAAACTCAGTTAAATTAGCAATGCTAGCGAGTTGCAGTGAAAATAGATTACCACGATCACATTTCGTTTTCTCACCTGCCGCTAGATGAAGACGAGAGTGGTGATGAAGCTTGCTCCAATGGTACACACCCACCGTGTCATCGTTTCAAAAATATACATGGCTGAAAGCTCTAATTAAACCTGGATATTTGGGAAAAACAAACCTTATTCCGCAGTTATGTAAGGATCCAAAAAAGGAGTGAGGCTGGGTAACACGGAGACTTCTGATTGGTTGAGAGATCTTGCAATCACGTTTTCAATTGGACCGTGTCATCGTAATCGGCATTGAAATTACCATACGAAAGTCTGATCAAAACCTCAGAGGTCTGGTTGCATTTGTCAATGTGGAGTTGATTGAGCACTTTCAATTGTAAACTCGCACATGTACTGAATGTCTGCATTAAAAATATGAACAACGATATGTGCAGCAGTCACGGGAGAACGCATATCTTCTAGACACATATGTAGGTCCTTGATAGCGCCCCCTGTCACAGATGATTGGCACACTGTCAAAATAATTCCTCTCGATGATTGACGTCACTGCTTGGAGAAATAGGCTGTCCTTTAATAAACGAAAAGTGACATCTATTCTGAGTTATGAGATGGGGGTAGACTAATTACATTAATGTATTTATTGTTTAATCAACACAATATGTTTTTTTCCTCATCACTGGTATATCTGGTCCTGGGGGGTTTACAACTTGAAAATAATAAATAATGACTTTAATTAATAAATGCATGAAGGTTCCTGAAAAGGAAAAATTATTTCTCCTCCACATCTCTTAGTTTCAAATGTTGGTCACGTGGGCTCCAGATAAGAATAGGTAAGGGGTCAAGGGTAGAGCTAGGGTTATACGTTGGGTTCACACCAGGGCTTGACACATGATTACATATTGATGAATCTTTCCTTCTCTAGTCACACATTTACTTTTTTTGCTACAATAGCAGCATTATCCTGCATAATCCCAGGAAAACAGTTCTGCTACTGACTAAGATCAGGAGGCCAGTCATTAGAAACCACCACTAATGAGGAAAGAGTGCAGCCAGAAAGGTTATTCTTCAGTACCTATGCCTGTGTAGTTAAGAAGAGTTTCAATGCAAAACGCTATATATGAATTTTCAGAATTGTTGGTAAATAGGCTTTTTAAGTTTAAAGAACGTAGGAAGGAGATTGGTGTGTTTTTTCAGAATCTAATCATGGCATGGGGTGGGTTGCTAAAAGGGGTGACAGGTAGCCTAGTGGTTAGAGTGTTGGGCCAATAACCAAAAGGTTGCTGGTTTGAATCCCTGAGCTGACGTGATAAAAAATCTGTCCTTCTGTCCCTGAACAAGGCAGTTAACCCACTGTTCCCCGGTAGGCAGTCATTGTAAATAATAATTTGTTCTTAACTGACTTGCCTGGTTAAATAAATAAACTTTTTTTTTTTAAAGGACAGACATGTATTTGTTTGGAATCTATCACTAGATGGTTTTATTTCATAGAGACAAACAATCACATTTTGTTGCAAAACGAGATACAATACATGCCCAAAAGTATGTGGACAACTCTTCAAATTAGTGGATTTGGCTATTTCAGCCATACCCGTTGCTGACAGGTGTATAAAATCGAGCACACAGCCATGCAATCTCTATAGACAAACATTGGCAGTGGAATGGCCTTACTGAAGAGATCAGTGACTTTGAATGTGGCACCGTCATAGGATGCCAGCTTTCCAACAAGTCAGTTCCTCAAGTTTCTGCCCTGCTAGAGCTGCCCCGGTCAACTGTAAGTGCTGTTATTGTGAAGTGGAAACTTCTAGGAGCAACAACGGTTCAGCCGCGAAGTGGTAGGACACACAAGCTCACAGCACGGGACCGACAAGTACTGAAGCATGTAGCATGTCGGTCGCGACACTCACTACCAAGTTCCAAACTGCCTCTGAAAGCAACGTCAGCACAAGAACTGTTCATCAAGAGATTCATGAAATGGGTTTACATGGCCGAGCATCCGCACACAAGCCTAACATCACCATGTGCAATGCCCCACGTCCGCTGGAGTGTTGTAAAGCTTGCCGCAATTGGACTCTGGAGCAGTGGAAATGTGTTCTCTGGGGTGATAAATCACGCTTCACCACCTGGCAGTCCAACGGACGAATCTGGGTTTGGATGATGCTAAGAAAACGCTACCTGCCCGAATGTTTGGTGGAGGAGGAATAATCGTCTGGGGGTGTTTTTCAAGGTTCGGGCTATGCCCCTTAATTCCAGTGAAGGGAAATCTAAATGCTACAGCATACAATGATATTCTAGACGATTCTGTGCTTCTATCTTTGTGGCAACAGTTTGCGAAAGGCCCTTTCCTGTTTTAGCATGACAATGCCCCCGTGCACAAAGCGAGGTCCATACAGAAATGGTCAGTCGAGATTGGTGTGGAATAACTTGACTGGCCTGCACAGAGCCCTGACCTGAACCCCATCAAACACCTTTGGGATGAATTGGAATGCCGACTGCGAGCCAGGCCTAATCGCCTAACTTCAGTGCCCGACCTCACTAATGCTCTTGTGGCTGAATGGAAGGAAGTACCCGCAGCAATGTTCCAACATCTAGTGGAAATCCTTCCCAGAAGAGTGGAGGCTGTTATAACAGCAAACGGAGCACCAACTCCATATTAATGCAGATGATTTTGGAATGAGATGTTCGACGAGCAGGTGTCCACATACATGTAGTGTCGATCTGCCTCACTCTCAGAAAAAAAGTTGCACCGCAAAGTTTTACATAGTTAAATGTGACACATAATTACGTTTTTAATAAAGACCTGCACACATGTATTTGTGACTTAAATATGAAAAAAATGGCCTATATTTAACAGTCATATGAGATCTGGGCTCTGGTCACATGTAGTGTACAATACAGCGAATAGGGTGCTATTTGGGACGAGACCAACTAAACGCTATAGCATGAGGCTACATTTATTATGGATAGAATTTATATGTTAAATATACAGCATACAAACATTCTATTCCAGCTAAACAATGGGATATATAGAGCATTTTGCAAAAAAAAAAAAAATAAACATTTTAATAAACATCTAAAATCTATGAAGTAAAAATCTGATAACAGTCAAATTTGACACACACATAAAGGTACCCATAAGCATTTATTTCTGATGAAAAAAACACAAATGTGAAAAATTGGTGGATATCTAACCGTTTTGGAAATAAACTATTTTTATGCTGCTCTCCTTTATTTGGACCAGATTAAGTTCTGACTTGGAACCGGAAGATCTGGTGACCAGCAGTTTCGCTATTTTAAAAGGGGATAAGTTTCTCTTATGTAATTACAAAACCATTACAATGGATTACTAAAAATTATGTTAATAGGTTATTATCAATTAACATTTTAATAGAATGTTATTACAAGAGTAATTACAGTGCAGGTAGCCTAACGTTTAAGAGCGTTGGGCCAGTAACCAAGAGGTCACTGGTTTGAATCCCTTAGCTGACTAGGTGGAAAAACTGTTGATGTGCCCATGATTGATCAAGGCACTAAACCCTAATTGCTCCAGTAAGTCGCTCTGGATTTAGTATCTGCTAAATGACGTAAATGTAACTACATGTATAAGAGCATGACATTTACTGTGTATACCTATGTACTGTCTCTCTCAAACACACACACACACAGCCTTCTTCACACTAACAGCAGTGCTTGGTTTCTGTCCAACCCAACTTCATCAGTGTTATGCCCTGGACCCAGGGGACAATGTGCTCCTCATCAATCAATTAGGATTATATATCGGCTGTTAACTCATCTAAATTAATGATAACTGTCTAAATTAACACATGTACTGAACGGCCGCGGGAAGATGTTTTGGGTTGGGGGTGCTGTCGAGTGAGGGGGATCTAGTACACTCGTTTTGTGGGACAAAAAATATTGTCATATTTTATTAATTATTATATATATATATATTTTTATCTGCAGCACCATCAGCACCCCTACTTCCCATGGCTATGCTTACATGTTACTGCTGGCTATTCAAAACATTGCAGCCCAGTAGGCTATAGTACATTAAACCACCCACATTATCTTTTGATTGTCATTACCCTCTAAAAGCACATAATAGCGTACATTAAGTGAGGAAGTGCATTACACAACAAAAGTGATGGATTTTCATTTGATAATAATCTTTCAATTGAATCATAAAATCTGAGACTAATGGGTTCTTGTTTTCTGAGGTTTAAAATTGCATTCCCTTAGCTCTCCAGCACATTGGCTGAGTGGCAGTGGCGGTTCTAAACCATTTCTACTGGGGGGGGCAAGCTGGGGCCAGTTGTACTGTTAGAGGTGCCAGTTACATTAGAAGTGATTGTTGTCATATCGTTTTCTTCACTGCATTGCAGGCATTAGCAGGCAAAATACCATGTTCATAATCATCATCGTTGCCACTGTCTAATAACGGATGGAAAAAAAAGAATGATAGCAAAAATTTGTTATGTAAAAATTATTTCATACTCCACATTTTGGGGGGCCACAAGGGGGTCCAAATTGTTGTCACAGGGGCACTGCCCCCACCCCAGAACCGCTAATGCTGAGTGGCCCTGATATCTACAATGTTAAATAATATGCAATACTTGTTTACAGTTCTCCTAATAATTGAGTATAGTTGATGATGTATTTGATTTTGGATCGAAAACCTTTCATTAGATTAGACTAAACTACTTCAGCTATGAAGCGGCAGTTGATTTGGCTCACACCCATATCATTTTCTTGACCACAGTGAAATGCCCAATAGAGACTGCACATATTGTGATTGTATACACATTTACATAAATAAAGGAAATAATAAATGTGAGCAATAACAAGGATATATAACAAATATTTCATTTGTTGAACGACAACATTCATTTACAGAAGTTTCCTTGCTCACCCGTTGTAATTGAACATGGTATAGCCCTTGCAGTGGTTTGTGCCGCCGCCGACTAATTTTCGCATACTCCACTTGGAGAAGAGTGTATTCAGTTGGTTCGAGGGAAGCATCGTTGGACCAAGTGTGCTCCAGATACTTTTGTTGTATCGTGTGTTCTGGGCATTATTGGGACTCCTCGAAATCTAATGGCTGTTTACGCACTTCACTTCAAAGGCTGACTCGAGCGTGTGCGAATATATTTTAGTGAGAACGGTGCGATCAAAACGAACTGCAACCGGATTTGAAAGCCCCACTAAACACGAGGATCATGGTGAGAGACTGATTGGCAACAAAAACTTTTCTCTGCGTAAAATGTATTGCGAGGATGCTGTTTAGCTAATGAATGTAGTCGTTGCCTCCCAGTTTAAATCGGAAGTGGAGCTATTTCCTTCGGGGAAAAAGGTTGAAAAGTAGCCTTTTCCACGTGGAGGACAGGAACTAGAACGTGGATTGACTCAGGGGGAAAAACATTTGTGCACGTAATAAGCGCTGTGGTTTGTTTCATCAGTCAGATTCATTGGAACCACGGGTGAAAAAATGCGTTTTGTGAGCTCATTGTTATGTTGTAAACTTGAAGAATCCCTGGAAAATAAGACTCTGCTTCGTTTGTGGTTTTTCTTTGCTGTCCTTGTTTCAAATTCAGCCTGTCCTGACAAATGCGTCTGTTTCACGCCCACGGTAAAATGTGTGAACCAGGGCTTATTCATGGTTCCGCAATCATTGCCAGCAAACACTAAAACCCTGTTTATTACTGGGAACAACATTTCCCATCTCACAGCTGGGTCTTTCCCTGTGCCTCTTGAGCAGTTAACAGACTTGTATTTCACGGGAAACCAGGTGGAGTTGCTGGGGCACAATGTATTCAACAACTTGCCAAATCTCAGGCTGCTAGACTTGAGTAACAACAGGATTCTGAATTTTAGTGCTCAAGCCTTCCCTGATTACAACAAACTGCTGGATCTTAACCTCAGCAGAGCTTTTTACAACCATACTTCCATGGATGAGTTCTTCAGCCTGCTACGGAGTGGCGGAGCCCTTCAACTTACCCGCTTAGACCTGTCTAACAATGACCTGGTTGTCCTCCCTGAGGGCATGTTCTCCCACCTCTCCAACCTCACCATCCTCAACCTACAAAACAACTCTCTCATTTTCATCCGGAACGGAACGCTGAGTGTTCCTCCGCTCCGTGAGCTAGACTTGAGGGACAATGCCCTGAGGGAACTACCCAACACTACACTGATGGACTTAAGCCTCAAGCCTGGGCTTCAGGTGCATCTGGCAGGGAACCCTTGGCTCTGTGACTGCAATATCGAGGACCTTGTTCGCTGGCTGAAGAGCTCCGAGCAGGTCACAGACAAGCAGAATATGACCTGTTCTGACCCTGAGGTACTGCGGCAGTTACCGTTGCTCCAGATAGAAGACTTGGAGTTGGAGTGTACCTTTTCAGGTGAAATGAAAAGTGTGCTGGAGACCTCGTATGTCTTCCTGGGCATGGTGCTGGCCTTGATCGGAGTGATATTTCTGCTGGTCCTCTACCTCAACAGGAAGGGGATAAAGCGGTGGATATACAATATTCGGGACGCGTGCAGGGACCACATGGAGGGCTACCATTACAGGTATGAGATCAGCTCGGACCCCAGGTTGGCCAACCTCAGTCTCAACTCAGACATTTAAGAGGACCGCTATGTGATCCAGGGCCCCACAGTGACTGAGGCATTGTGACTTGTCAAGAGCAAGATATGCATGAGCATCTCTGTAGTTCCAGGGGGGCTCCAGCCTGCCTGCAACCCCCCCCCCCCCCCCCCCCCCCCCCCATAGTACTGTCCAGACTTCTACACCAGTCATGACTCTTACTAGCCTCAGTCATGACAACCCACACTCTGCCACCACGCATGCCCATGGCCCCTGCAATGCAGTGTCTGATTATTTTTTTTTTACACCTTTTCATGTAGATCAACGTTCCATGGACTGAGAATCATGACTCAGATGGGCTTTGTGAGAGGGCTCTCTGTAATATGTAATATAACATTTTCCCTTCAAAATAGGATGGTATGTAGAACTCCAACTAAACAGACTTATTTTGACTGATAGTAACTAGGCTATATATACATATCTATATCCTTTTTGCTGGTTATATTTTAAACACTTGTGTTTCTACTTTCCTCCCACTGCACAGTGTTGCTATGCTTGTTTAGTTGTATTTATTCCTTTTTAATATAATTATTAAAGCACTTGCTATTTTCTCTCACTAGTATTGCACTTGTTAGGTGGACATGATGAACATTTTTCATGATGTACAGCTGAATAAAATGTCTTGCATTGCTGTTTTCCTTTCTCGACTGAGGTCCTTTAAACTCCAGAGACTGAGGAATGTGGAGGTATTTGGGCACCAGAGAGAGTCACGGTCACGAAATGGAGACGCGCACATTCACTCATTGCAGGTTCAAACACATGCATGCAGACAGAGGTTATCCTGCCACAGCCAGCACCAACCATACCACACAGGCAAGACTTTACATGTCACCTTTTATACATTAAGAAGTTCTCTGTCAGCTTGTGCAGATGAGACATTACAGGCAGCAGCCGTTGTTGACTGTCCAAATTTTACTCTTAAGAGGTGAGAAAAGGCTAACTGGAACTTTTAAAGGTGGCAGAATTACCTTGAAGATGAATTGATTTGAAATACTTTCCAATTAAAGTTAAGTAACTTCCATTCTATTTGGGAAGCTAGACGTGACGGAATGTTCCTGTCCAATTAAATCCCTACTAGGATTCAGATAGAAATCACTGGCTCGATAGTCAAGTGATTGCATAGCCCAGAACCATCCAAAAAATATTATTTTGAGGTATAGCCAATGGTCAGTGGATTTCTATCCGAATCCTCTTTGGTTCAACTACACCATTTACAGGAATGGCAGTCATTCAAAGCATTCCAACGTTGTGAGCCCAAAGGGGAAAAGTTAAGGGTTGTCTTTCTTGACAAATGCTAATGAAGGTACACAGTACCCACGGTTCTTACCAGGAGGGCACTCTACAGGCAGTATGGTATGGAAATTAGTTCATATTCTGCTTTAATCTGCAGTGTTTTAGGTGTGTGGTGTTAAAGTATCTTGTTTTTCAAGCACTGTTTACTTTCCTGCTAACTAAATGCTGTGCTCTGTTTCTATCTTGTGTCAAGTATGTATGAGTAAATATCAAATGTGGAACATTATTTTACAGGAAAACTGTTCATAATTTGGATTATAAAGTAACTGCAGAGTTGGTGAACGTGTGAGTAAAACACCTGGCCATTACCTCACCATGCACATTGAAGACCACCCGGGAGGTAGTGTGAGCTAACAAACAGAAACACACTAAGTCTCTGTGCACAACTAAATAGTACCTTTGCATAGCCCCGAGCAACTATACATATCCTCGTACCATAACAATGCCCAGACCTCCCTCATTCAGTCACTGGTGATGTGTGCTTTTCGGGCAATGTGTTTGAATGTTAAAGTGGCTCTTGTGTAAGCAGTTTTTATTTTATTTCCTGGGTTTGTGATCATAGAGATGGTCCAAATGAATGCAGTGTTTAACCATGTTTCTTTGTCCCTCACTCTCAATACAAAGACAGTCTGTTTGCAGGGTCCAACAAGGATAATACATTATAACCATTACACAGTAGATTCATTTTAACCCCGGATTGACTTATGGAGGTAAATTTAAAATATGTAGGCCTATCACGTATTTCTTATGTCTGCAATCAATCTTCCCAAACCTTATTGGCTTATTTAAAAGCAAACAATGCCATCAGGAGTAGAGGCTAGGCTATCCATTTCAGGAATTCATTGTTTTGTCATCTTAATTAGTTTCCAGCCAACCACCATTGAGAGAGAGAGACACACACTACTGTTCAAAAGTTTGGCGTCACTTAGAAATTATTGTTTTGAAAGAAAAACACTTTTTTTTTTGTGTCCATTAAAATAACATCAAATTGTTCAGAAATACAGTGTAGACATTGTTAATGTTGTAAATGACTATTGTAGCTGGAAACGGCAGATAATAAAAAAAAAATGGAATATCTACATAGGTGTACAGAGGCCCATTATCAGCAAAACCATCACTCCTGTGTTCCAATGGCACGTTATGTTAGCTAATCCAAGTTTATCACTTTAAAAGGCTAATTGATTGTTAGAAAATCCTTTTGCAATTATTAGCACAGCTGAAAACTAGCAGCTTCATTAAATAGTACCCGCAAAACGCCACTCAACGTCAACAGTAAAGAGGCGACTCCGGGATGCTGGCCTTTTTATTGGCCAGTCTGAGATATTGCTTTTTCTTTGCAACTCTGCCTAGAAGGCCAGTATCCCAGAGTCGCCTCTTCACTGTCGACATTGAGACTGGTGTTTTGCTGGTATTATTTAATGAAGCTGCCAGTTGAGGACTTGTGAGGTGTCTGTTTCTCAAACTAGACACTCTAATGTACTTGTTCTCTTGCTCAGTTGTGCACCGGGGCGTCCCGCTCTTTCTATTCTGGTTAGAGCCAGTTTGCGCTGTTCTGTGAAGGGAGTAGTACACGGTGTTGTACGAGATCTTCAGTTTCTTGGCAATTTCTCGCATGGAATAGCCATCATTTCTCAGAACAAGAATAGACTGATGAGTTTCATAAGAAAGGTCTTTGTTTCTGGCCATTTTGAGCCTGTAATCGAACCCACATGCTGATGCTCCAGATACTCAGCTGGTCTAACTTCTTCGGGACAGTTAAGCTAATGCAATTAGCATGAGGTTGTTAGTAACAAGAGAATTTCCCAGGACATCAACATATCTGATATTGGCAGAAAGCTTAAATTCTTGTTCAAATAACTGCACTGTCCAATTTACAGTAGCTATTACAGTGAAATAATTCCATGCTAGTGTTTGAGGAGAGTGCACAGTTTTGAACATGAAAAGTTATTAATAAACAAATTAGACACTTTTGGGCAGTCTTGATGCATCATTTTGAACAGAAATGCAATGGTTCATTGGATCAGTCTAAAACTTTGCGCATACACTGCTGCCATCTAGTGGCCCAAATCAAAATTGCTCCTGTGGTGGAAAATGCATTATGGTCTTTCTCTTGCATTTCAAAGATGATAGTTCAAAAAAAGATACGAATCAACTTTTTTTTCTTTTACCAGATTTGTTTTATATTCTTCAACCTTCCTTTCACATGTCCACAAATTTACGTGTTTCCTTTCAAATGGTACCAAGAAAATGCTTATCCTTGCTTCAGGGCCTGAGCTACAGGCAGTTAGATTTGGGTATGTCTTTTTAGGCGAATTTTTTTTTTAAAAGGAGCGGATCCTTAAGAGGCTTAAGAAGGCCAGTTTTATTGCTTCTTTAATCAGAACAACAGTTTTTAGCTGTGCTAACATAATTGCAAAAGTGTTTTCTAATGATCAAGTAGCCTTTTAAAATGATAAACTTGGATTAGCTAACACAACGTGGCATTGGAACACAGGAGTGATGGTTGCTGATAGGTGTACAGAGGCCCATTATGTAGATATTCCATTAAATCAGCTGTTTCCAGCTACAATAGTCATTTACAACATTAACAATGTCTACACTGTATTTCTATTCAATTTTATGTTATTTTAATGGACAAATTGTTTTCTTTCAAAAACAAGGACATTTTGAATTTACCCCAAGCTTTTGAATGGCTGGATATATATATATACTGCTCAAAAAAATAAAGGGAACACTTAAACAACACAATGTAACTCCAAGTCAATCACACTTCTGTGAAATCAAACTGTCTACTTAGGAAGCAACACTGATTGACAAATTTCACATACTGTTGTGCAAATGGAATAGACAACAGGTGGAAAATATAGGCAATTAGCAAGACACCCCCAATAAAGGAGTGGTTCTGCAGGTGGTAACCACAGACCACTTCTCAGTTCCTATGCTTCCTGGCTGATGTTTTGGTCACTTTTGAATGCTGGCGGTGCTTTCACTCTAGTGGTAGCATGAGACGGAGTCTACAACCCACACAAGTGGCTCAGGTAGTGCAGCTCATCCAGGATGGCACATCAATGCGAGCTGTGGCAAGAAGGTTTGCTGTGTCTGTCAGCGTAGTGTCCAGAGCATGGAGGCGCTACCAGGAGACAGGCCAGTACATCAGGAGACGTGGAGGAGGCCGTAGGAGGGCAACAACCCAGCAGCAGGACCGCTACCTCCGCCTTTGTGCAAGGAGGAGCAGGAGGAGCACTGCCAGAGCCCTGCAAAATGACCTCCAGCAGGCCACAAATGTGCATGTGTCTGCTCAAAACGGTCAGAAACAGACACCATGAGGGTGGTATGAGGGCCCGACGTCCACAGGTGGGGGTTGTGCTTACAGCCCAACACCGTGCAGGACGTTTTGGCATTTGCCAGAGAACACCAAGATTGGCAAAGTCGCCACTGGCGCCCTGTGCTCTTCACAGATGAAAGCAGGTTCACACTGAGCACATGTGACAGTCTGGAGACGCCGTGGAGAACGTTCTGCTGCCTGCAACATCCTCCAGCATGACCGGTTTGGCAGTGGGTCAGTCATGGTGTGGGGTGGCATTTCTTTGGGGGGCCCGCACAGCCCTCCATGTCCTCGCCAGCGGTAGCCTGACTGCCATTAGGTACCGAGATGAGATCCTCAGACCCCTTGTGAGACCATATGCTGGTGCGGTTGGCCCTGGGTTCCTCCTAATGCAAGACAATGCTAGACCTCATGTGGCTGGAGTGTGTCAGCAGTTCCTGCAAGAGGAAGGCATTGATGTTATGGACTGGCCCGCCCGTTCCCCAGACCTGAATCCAATTGAGCACGTCTGGGACATCATGTCTCGCTCCATCCACCAACACCACGTTGCACCACAGACTGTCCAGGAGTTGGCGGATGCTTTAGTCCAGGTCTGGGAGGAGATCCCTCAAGCGACCATCCGCCACCTCATCAGGAGCATGCCCAGGCGTTGTAGGGAGGTCATACAGGCACGTGGAGGCCACACACACTACTGAGCCTCATTTTGACTTGTTTTAAGGACATTACATCAAAGTTGGATCAGCCTGTAGTGTGGTTTTCCACTTTAATTTTGAGTGTGACTCCAAATCCAGACCTCCATGGGTTGATAAATTGGATTTCCATTGATTATTTGTGTGATTTTGTTGTCAGCACATTCAACTATGTAAAGAAAAAAGTATTTAATAAGATTATTTATTTCATTCAGATCTAGGATGTGTTTTTTAAGTGTTCCCTTTATTTTTTGGAGCAGTATATATTTTTTTTGTTACATTGTTTGCAAAATGATGTGACCCATATTAATGCCAAAATAACATGCGAAACAGGAATAACCCCCCCCCCCCCCCAAATAAAAAGTGGGGCTCAAAACAAATGTGGGGCCCACCTGTCGCCACTGCATACATTAGATGTTACTCTGGTATGCAATGTATGTCGTGTTCAGTAATACCATTACCGATAATGAGCTCCTTAATCCCACCCCTCAACTACTCAGACCATCCCACCATGGCCGGCCCGCTCATTAGGAAGGATTAGAACGCCGTCTATGGCGGTAGATTGACAAAGGCGGAATATTCTGAGGTAAATTGACCAAGATGCATCTCCAAAAACACACAAAACCTGCCCCAAACAATTTCTCTTAACCAGTTGCATATGGGATTTGTAGGTGATGCCGCTCTGACAAGCAGTGCTCACTTTATCAAAGGCAGAGGCGCAAAGTATTGTAACGACCCGGTATTGTGTTCTGTGTTTGTGGGTGTGTTATGGTTCTCATGGCTACTAGCAGGGGTTAAATATGTCAGGACAGAGGGAAAGGTTGGGGGGGTATGATGGGTAATCCCGCGGGATTTGGAAATGATAAATAGGGATTACTGTCTCATCTTCTCTCTCTTTCTGTTCGGGGCCTTGATCTGTTCTTATGGGAGTAAACATTAATTAGACTTGGTATAGTTGTGTACATTCGGCATTTAGCGGCGTGGGCTGTGGCCTGAACAATAGCCCAGTTTAGGAATAAACCTGTGTTCTGACCTGCACACCTAGAGTCCGTCTCTTTTTCCTTTATGACCCAGCCGGGTCATTACAGTATTTTGCTTGTCCATTCCCAGCGCGCTTCTCCAGGGTGCTGTTGTAGAGACGCATCGCTGCGGCGTTCCACCAACATTGTGTAAAAAAAGAATCTAACATAAATCATGTAGCAGATATAGGATATGGCAGAAAGATTATGTGGCCTTTTCTGTAGCCTACAGGCTGGAGATAAAATGTATGACAATGCAATGAGACGGACACTTTTTACATTATGCAAGTTTCTCTGATCAAATAGCCTTACCTAAATGGCGCTCAATCAAATAAACAAATGTGCTGTAACGTTAAACAACATTTCTTAAAAACAGGACGGGTCAAAGTAAACTGGACAATATGGAACAGACAATCACAACTGTTGTCCAGGAGTGGTTTCGAGTTTGTATCCATCAATGTTTGACAAGCTGATCATCGCGAAAAAGAAAATACTCCTGCATTTCCCGCTGTGTAAAGACCTTGCAAATAGGCTCACGACAACTGCTTGAAAGTTGGGTAGCTGATATCCAGAGCATAAATAGACAAATTGATTAGTCACATGAATCAGGACTAATAAAGCCAATGCAACAGCCCGTTTTACAAACGGTGGGCCTACAACATGGATGGGCATTCATAAAATTCCATTGCTGGCGAACATGGTAGGCTACCCCAGTAAGCAAGAGCAGTCGTCTTTTGGACGTCTTTTTTTGGTCCTGTCTTTTTTTTTAATCTATTTTTTTTTATCCTGTAGGCTTACCACATAGATGGGCATTCATAAAATTGAATTTCAGGGAAATCTGTCGGTTACACCTCAGTAAGTATGGACCAACAGCTTGTTTTGGTGCAGTCCAGACTTAATTTCCACATCCACAGACATTGGTTTTTGGTCCTTCTGGATCAGCCGTGATTTTGGCCCAAACATAGACCTCTATAAATGAGTTATTTTCAACTTTTATTCAGAACCCCAAATTTGCCTGATTTCAGCATCCATAAAATAGATAAGATCAACATCTACAAAATACATATTTTCAACATATGGAAAATAAGTAGCCTATTTTCAACTTTAATTCAGAACTGAAAAGGAACCTGATTTCAATGTCTGGAAAATATGTATTTTTCAACGTCCGGAAAAGACGCCTTTTCAACATCCTGTAAAATATATTATAAAACAGATGGAAAATACCTTTCACATTGTATTCAGAACTTAAATTCAACCGAACTTCAACGTCTGGAAAATATGTATTTTTTTTTTTACATCTTTTCATAATTTTGCTTACTTTTTTGGTTTCGCCAAGGGAGGCAGAACGGCAAGGACAGGCCCTGCATTCCACCTATCACGGTAGACCACTCTTGTGCCATATATTTTTCAACTATGCTGTGATGTTTTACATGAATTTTGAATCTTTGTAATCGCATGGTATCCACCAATTTTGAGCTGAAGATGACAACCTTGACAACTATTATATTAATGATTGATTGACTATGGCTTTCCAAATCACCCAACAATGCTATTTGTAAGGTTAATTTTAAATGAATGTTGTGATTGTTTTTGACATTCCTGAACCTGTGACCAGAAGCTACATGTCCCTTCTCAGCAAAATATGCAGAGCTGAGATTTGTATGCCATATATATATATATATATATATATATATATATATATCATTCTGTTGGTGGCAAGAATTTTGTATAATAATTTTAAACTCATACTGTTGAATCAAGTATTGTTTTTTGTATCAGTTCATATACCAAGTGCCATGAAATCGGTACATCGAAAATCTCTTCCCAGCTATTTGGCGCAGCTGTCAACATTTTTGTCCTCAAATAAAACTGGTATATTTTTCTATTTATGGCGACCCTTATCAGCCAATTTTTATCTTTTAATATATGGCAGATTAAAAAGTTCCCTACCTTGTCCCTCTTCCACTTGCCTCCATTTCTGCGGTAATGCTGCAATCAGTTGGTTGCAGGGGAGGAAATCCCGGGGGGGACGGGGGGAACACGACCCCCCCATCCTGGGAAAAATATGATTTGTCCCCCCCAATATATCACTGAAACATAACTATGTAATTTAAATAATATTAATAATACGCAATGAAAGCAATTGTGCTGATTATAGACACTTAATAGCGTGTTTTTAAGTTTCAAAAGAGTGCAACTCCCCCACCCTTTGCCTCACAATGGTTTGATCCACTGCCAGTTCCTTAGTTGGCAAGGTAACAGAGGGGTCGTGTTTACTGTCTGAAAGGCACTCAATGAACGTAACTGACGTGAGGTTAATCCAGTCAATCGCGCACACACACTAGCTGAATATGCAGAGCTAGCGCGCAAATATTAACTATTAAGCTAGCTAGTACCTATTCCATTTATGTGGCCTCGTCAAAGATGGAATCTTTGCTATCGTCAATTTATTCCAAGATCAGCATGCAGATGATGTAAGTTAGTGCTTCAAAGTCCCTGTGATAAGGTTTGCGATAAACTGAACAGAATTACACTCTCTTCTACCATTGTCTTAAATATATTTAATGGTCTCGTTGCAAAAGCTAAATTGTCGCAAGGGAACTTTTATTTATTTATTTTATTTAACCCGGGTAGCAAAGATTATAGCAAACACCACTGAAACGGAATTGGTGCTCGCTTGCTTTGCAAATTCAGCTATTGTTGGAAGCCAGCCAATATGAAACAAACTATTAAAATTACAAAAGGTTGCAGCATATGTTGTGTAAATGGTGAACTCATACAGCTGTCAACTCTTGTCATTTTAATCCGTTTCACATTTGTTAGCTACCTTTTAGATCGAAGCCCAAATAGAATGATATAAGATGATAGAAGCCCATCTCCTACTGTAAATAACCTACACACTGTGTGTGTGTGGCCAGCCAGCCTGCCAGCCAGGTAGAAAAATGGCAGAAAAATAAAAGACGGACATCAGAGTATTTTTCAGTTCACCAAAACGCAAAGTAAGAACCCTAGTAGCCTAATCTCAGACTAGTTGATAAAATGTTCATAAGAAAGAAATGAAATTCTAATGGAAATGTTTCACAATGATGTCATTAGGCAGAGCAGGCAACAGATGGCACACAGACAGCAGAGTTGGGGACAGATATGCAGGGACAGACTGGCAGAGACGGAGTCTCAGGTAAGTTTGTTGAGTCTTTGTTTGGCAACATTATGAAAGGTTCTCAATTTTTTTGACTTGTAAAATAGGAACATAATTGGAAAATGCCATGGTTACCCCCACTCTCAACTTAAACTGGTGACTGAACTAAGATTTGTTAAAGGCAATGGTATTGCTGTTGTGTAGTTTTGGGTACCGGTAGTTAGGAGTACGGCAAACACCTTATTTCTTTGGTTCCTCAATATACATTTACCATATTACAATGTAGGCTATGTGTTACAGCACTACTTTTGGTGTCCCCCTCAGGAATTGCTCTTGAGAAAATTTCATGTAATTGTCCCCTCCAAAGTTGATATCAGATTTTCGCCCCTGGTTGGTTGTAACTTTGGATTGAGCAAACTTTACCATATATTTTCGATAGCTGCCTATAACGCCACCATTCCTATTCATAATAAAATTAATTATCCATAAGGGGTATGTTTTTATCAATCAGTATATTTGCGTTTCACCTAAATATTATATTTGTTGTAATATATTTTCTGGTGGATAAAATTGAAATTGTAACCAGGTTTGTTTAAGAAAGGGCGATACTTTGAACAAAGTTCCATTTTCAATTAATCGGAAATGAGAAGTTGCAGTCTTTATAAAGGCAATTTTTGAACAAATGAGCCTTTCTTAATAATCTACTAGAGAACCAGTTTGTGTTTAAATATAATATGAGGGAAGCTTTTAATGAGGTTTTATGCTTTAATATTTAATAATTTGAGCCACCCAAACTCATATTCATTACATAAATAGGCACGTTTAATTTTGTATGGCTTAGTGTTCCAAATAAAGTGAAATATTTTTTGCTCATATGATTTAAAAAAACGAGTCGTCGAATATTCCGCGCATATTTGTCACATGCGCGGAATACAACAGTGAAATGCTTACTTACAAGCCCATAACCAACAATGCAGTTTTATGAAAGTATTTACTGTTATTTTTTATATATATATATATATATATAATATATATATATATATATATAATTTTTTTTATTTCAGGTTATTTAGTAATGAGGCTATATACAGCGGGTCAATACAAATAGTCCGGGTAGCCATTTGAATAGCTCTTCAGGAGTATTATGGCTTGGGGATAGAAGCTGTTAAGAAGCCTTTTGGACCTAGACTTGGCGCTCTGGTACCACTTGAAATGTGGTAGCAGAGAGAACAGTTTATGACTAGGGTGGCTGTTGTCTTTGGCAATTTTTAGGGCCTTCCTCTGACGCCTGGTATAGGGGTCCAGGATGGCAGGAAGCTTGGCCCCAGGGATGTACTGGTCCATAGGCACTACCCTCTGTAGCGCCTTGAGGTCAGAGACCGAGCAGTTTCCATACCAGGCAGTGACGCAACCAGTCAGGATGCTGTCGATGGTGCAGCTGTAGAACTTTTTGAGGATCTGAGGACCCATGCCAAATCTTTTCAGTCTCCTGAGGGGGAATATGCATTGTTGTGCCTTCTTTATGACAGTATTGGTGTGTTTGGACCATGATAGTTGGTTGGTGATGTGGACACCAAGGAACTTGAAGCTCTCAACCTGCTCCACTACAGCCCCGTCGATGAGAATGGGAGCGTGCGTGGCCCTCCTTTTCCTGTAGTCCACGATCATCTCCTTTGTCTTGATCACGTTGAGGGAGAAGTTGTTGTCCTGGCACCACACTGCCAGGTCTCTGACCTCCTCCCTATAGGCTGTCTCGTGGTTGTCGGTGATCAGCCCTACTACCACTGTTTTGTTGTCGGAAAACAATGATGGTGTTGGAGTCATGCTTGGCCATGCAGTCATGGGTGAACAGGGAGTACAGGAGGGGACTGAGCACACACCCCTTAGGTGCCCCTGTGTTGAGGATCAGCATGGCAGATGTGTTGTTACCTACCCTTACCACCTGGGAGCGGCCCATCAGGAAGTCCAGGATCCAGTTATAGAGGGAGGGGTTTAGTCCCATGGTCCTTAACTTAGTGATGAGCTTTGAGGGTAGTCTAGTGGTTAGAGCTTTGGGCTAGTAACGGAAAGGTTGCAAGTTCAAATCACCGAGCTGACAAGGTACAAATCTGTCATTCTGCCCCTGAACAGGCAGTTAACCCACTGTTTCAAGGCTGTCATTGAAAATAAGAATTTGTTCTTAACTGACTTGCCTAGTTAAATAAAGATTTTTTAAAAAAATGCTGAGCTGTAGTCAATGAATGGCATTCTCACGTAAGTGTTCCTTTTGTCCAGGTGGGAAAGGGCATTGTGGAGTGCAATAGCGATTTGCTTCATCTGTGGATCTGTTGGGTCGGTCTGCAAATTGGAGCGGGTCTAAGGTTTCTGGGATAATGGTGTTGATGTCAGCCATGACCAGTCTTTCAAAGCACTTCATGGCTACAGACGTGAGTGCTACGGGTCGGTAGTCATTTAGGCAGGTTACCTTGGTGTTCTTGGGCACAGGGACTATGGTGGTCTGCTTGAAACATGTAGGTATGACACTCGGTCAGGGACAGGTTGAAAATGTCAGTGAAGACACTTGCCAGTTGGTCAGCTCATACTCAAAGTACACGTCCTGCTAATCCGTCTGGCCCTGCGGCCTTGTGAATGTTGACCTGTTTAAAGGTCTTACTCACATCGGCAACGGAGAGCGTGATCACACAGTCGTCCGGAGCAGCTGGTGCTTTCAGTGGAATTAAGTAAACTGTTATAGGACCAAAGATTTAATCAATGTAATTTTCCATAAATAGACAGGTATTTACCTCTCCGTGGTGGCAAAATCTTGTGTATTTTCGCTAACTTTCTATTGAAATTGGTTGTGGTAAGTTGATTTATATTTTTAGAGATATGAATACCAGGTATGTCTACTTCACCATTAGACCATTTTATTGGTAAACTTCAAGGTAGTGTAAACGTTGTCTTTTAACGATCCAACACGTAATATGGTACACTTACCATAATTTGGTTTTAGTCCAGAGTTGCTAGAAAAGGGATCTAGATCTCAATGATCAACTTGAGTCATCAGCATATATTGACACTTTCGTTTTTAATCCCTGGATTTCTAACCCCTTGATGTTCTTGTTGGATCCAGTTTTAATAGCTAGCATTTTGATGGCCATAATAAATAGATATGGAGACAACGGACAGCCTTGCTTCACTCCTCTTGACAGCTCAATACTTTCTGAGAAATTCTCAGAAATTTACACCCGGTGTTGCTATACCATTGTATAAGAGATTCACCAAAATTAAAATAATCCAGGCATTTATATATAAATTCTAGTCGTACTTAGGTTGGAGTCATTAAAACTCGTTTTTCAACCACTCCACAAATTTCTTGTTAACAAACTATAGTTTTGGCAAGTTGGTTAGGACCTCTACTTTCTGCATGACACAAGTAATTTTTCCAACAATTGTTTACAGACATAGTGAATTCTAAGTGAAATAATCTATCACAATTCCAGTGGGTCAGAAGTTTACATACACTAAGGTGAGTATGCCTTTAAACAGCTTGGAAAATTCCAGTAAATGATGTCATGGCTTTAGAAGCTTCTGATAGGCTAATTGACATCACGAATTTACATCATTTGAGTCAACTGGAGGTGTACCTGTGGATGTATGTCAAGGCCTACCTTCAAACGCAGTGCCTCTTTGCTTGACATCATGGGAAAATCAGAAGAAATCAGCCAAGACCTCAGAAAAATTTATTGTAGACCTCCACAAGTCTGGTTCATCCATGGGAGCAATTTCCAAATGTGTGAAGGCACCACGTTCATTTGTACAAACAATAGTATGCAAGTGTAAACACCATGGGACCACGCAACCGTCATACCACTCAGGAAGGAGACGCATTCTGTCTCCTAGAGATGAACGTACTTTGGTGCGAAAAGTGCAAATTAATCCCAGAACAACAGCAAAGGACCTTGTGAAGATGCTGGAGGAAACGGGTACAAAAGTATCTATATCCACAGTAAAACCAGTCCTATATCGACATATCCTGAAAGGCCGCTCAGCAAAGAAGAAGCCACTGCTCCAAAACCACCATAAAAAAGCCAGACTACGGTTTGCAACTGCACAGGGGGACAAAGATTGTACTTTTTGGAGAAATGTCCTCTGGTCTGATGAAACAAAAATAGAACAGTCTGGCCATGATGACTTAACGTCATGTTTGGAGGAAAAAGGGACCGGCTTGCAAGCCGAAGAACACCCATCCCAACCGTGAAGCACGGGGGTGGCAGCATCATGTTGTGGGTGTGCTTTGCTGCAGGAGGGACTAGTGCACTTTAAAAAAATAGATGACCTCATGAGGATGGAAAATGATGTGGATATATTGAAGCAACATCTCAAGACTTCAATCAGGAAGTTAAAGCTTGGTCACAAATTGGTCTTCCAAATGGACAATGAATTGTGGCAAAATGGCTTAATGACAACAAAGTCAAGATATTAGAGTGGCCATCACAAAGCCGTGACCTCAGTCCTATAGAAAATGTGTGGGCAGAACTGAAAAAGCGTGTGCGAGTAAGGAGGCTTACAAACCTGACTCAGTTACACCAGCTCTGTCAGGAGGAATGGGCCAAAATTCACCCAACGTATTGTGGGAAGCTTGTGGAAGGCTACCTGAAACGTTAGACCGAAGTTCAACAATTTAAAGACAATGCTACCAAATACTAATTGAGGGTATGTAAACTTCTGACCCACTGGGAATGTGATGAAAGAAAAAAAGCTGAAATAAATCATTCTCTCTACTATTATTCTGACATTTCACATTCTTAAAATAAAGTGGTGATCCTAACTGACCTAAAACTGGGAATTTTTACTAGGATTAAATGTCAGGAATTGTAAAACTGAGTTTAAATGTATTTGGCTAAGGTGTATGTAAACTTCCGACTTCAACTCTCAAGATATAATTGTTTTACTTTTCATATTTTTTTTTACAAATGTTTGAATTTTTCTTCCAAATTGATGTTACAGGATATTTTGTGTAGATCGTTGACGACAAAATTACAATTAAATCCATTTTAATCCTACCTTGTGTCACAACAAAATGTGGAAAAAGTCAAGGGGTGTGAATACTTTCTGAAGGCACTGTATTTTGTTAATGTGGCTGGACTGGTCTGTCTTAGAATTGGACTGTCTCAGAATTGGTATAATATTACGTCAACACATTTCAGTTATGTTACCCAAAATATTGTAGTCTGACCTCATTTGATGAGGATTTCACTTGTTCCATTGTTGGTTTTGGGTCTGTTAAACCAACCCCTGCCAAAATCAGCTGGGATTGGGTCTTTTTAATAGCAGAGAGCTCTGTGTGTGCATGCGTGCACGCATGTGGAGACTGGCGAGTAGCCTAGCGCAGGCACCAGTGGATGAATGCCAGCGGACGTACAGTAGCCCCACCTTCTCCTCCCAACTGGGGAGTGTTCTGTCCTTCTCTCCCGGGAGGAGATACAGGTGCATGCTGCACAATACACACCCCACGCTACATTATCTCACGTTTCCACGGCGACATCTCAGCCCTCACTCACTCCACTCAATGACTTTCTGCGAGGAACAGCACTCTGCATATTTTTAATAATAAGGGTATGCTACGCGCCTCTGGGCATACTTGGAGGAGCAGGTGTAATTACGTGGGAGACAATGTGAGGAGTTGAGCGGGGGCAGTGGGTGGAGAGAAGTGAGACTGATGAGGAGAGGGAGTGTTCTGACTCAATCACACAGACAGTGCCCCTTTTGTGCTTGTTAAAACAGGTCTCCAAACAGCTCCAACAAGTCCCTCATCACACCTGCTTGATTTATGTTGAGGCCAGGCCAGAATGGCAGGAGTCTATCACACAAAGAGAAAGCTGTCTCTGGTTTTTTATTACCATACACCAGCCTGTTGACAGAATCCAATTCACGTTCAGACAAAGCAGGACTGGTGTTGTTCCTGTCACAGACTAGAAGCCTTGTTACAGATACACTAGGTGAAGGGAGAGTGACAGTGAGACATTCTTCTTTTGCCTCTCCTGTTGCCATCCTCCTTCCCAATATGTACCCTACTGATTTCCATCTCTCTTCATCTCCACTTTCTACTAATACAATCCCCCTTGTCTACTCCCTCCTCAACAGAACAGAACATATACTGTACTTCCAGTAAGTTTTATTTATATATATATATATATTTATATATATATTTTTATATATATATTTTTATTTTTATAGATTTTTATATATATATTTTTTTATTATATATATATATATATATATATTTTTTTTTTTATATATATATATATATATTTTTTTTATATATATATATATTTTTTATATATATACATACACAGCCCTGCTCACACTCATGTTTGTCAAGCCACATTTCACATGCCAGTGCTCTCTCCGTGTCAAAAAATTTAAGTCATGACTAGAAGGTTATCAGGTGGTCAGAGTCCCTAATTATACTGAACAAAAATATAAACGCAACATGTAAAGTGTTGGTCCCATGTTTCATGAGCTGAAATAAAAGATCCCTGAAATTTCCCATATGCACAAAAAGCTTATTTTTTCTTACATTTTGTCCACAAATTTGGTACATCCCTGTTAGTGAGCATTTTTTCTTTGCCAAGATAATCCATCCACCTGACAGGTGCGGCATATCACGAAGCTGATTAAACAGCATGATCATTACACAGGTGCACCTTGTGCAGGGGACAACAAAAGGCCACTCTAAAATGTGCAGTTTTGTCACACAGCATAATGCCACAGATGTCACAAGTTGAGGGAGCGTGCAATTGGCATGCTGACTGCAAAAATGTCCACCAGAGCTGTTGCCAGATAATTCAATGTTAATTTCTCTACCATGCCGTGCGGTGGGGTTATGGTATGGGCAGGCATAAATTACGGACAACTAACACAATTTCATTTTATTGATGGCAATTTGAATGCACAGAGATAGTGTGACAACATCACCTCATGTTTCAGCATGATAATGCACGGCCCCATGTCACAAGGATCTGCACACAATCCTGGAAACTGAAAATGTCCCAGTTTTTCCATGGCCTGCATACTCACCAAACATGAGCATGTTTGGGATGCTCTGGATTGACGTGTACAGCAGCGTATTCCAGTTCCCACCAATATCCAGCAACTTTGCATAGCCATTGAAGGCCACAAAAAGCCTGATCAACTCTATGCGAAGGAGATGCATCGCGCTGCATGAGGCAAATAGTGGTCACACCAGAAACTGACTGGTTTTCTGATCCATGCCCCTACCTCTTTTTAACGTTTATGTTACCAGCAGATGCATATCTGTATTCCCACTCATGTGAAATCCATAGAATAGGGCCTAATGAATTTATTTAAATTGACTGATTTCCTTATATGAACTGTAACTCAGTAAAATCTTTGAAATTGTTGCATGTTGCGTTTTTGTTCTGTGTACATTCACCACTCTGTTCTTTTTGTTTCGCAAGCACCTGGCAAGCACCCCCAGCCACTGAGATGGAAATTATGTTCATGAATTGCAGGCACACACACTGAGTTAGGTGGAATCAGGATTAATATTGCCGTGTGACACGATAACAAAACACAACAGTCTTTGAACAACAGATTTGATTATGTTCAGTCGCTACAGCCAGAGGTGTCACACACCTAATTTCTTTGAAGGGGCTCTGATCAAACTGAGGGGGGCCTTGTTCCCCCCTCATTTTCAATGGTCATGATGCCCCTGACAATAGCAGCTCCTCTGACTTTGGCCTTCTCTCTAGCTGGGTGTTGTTGTGTCTGGTCTAGTCCATGATGGGTGTCACCCCCAGCCAGCCCTTCTCTGTAATATGCCTTTCCCTCCACATGGGATGCTTCTTTCCATTCTAAAGGGGATTTATGGTGTCACACATTAGCGGGCTGCGCCAGCAGCCTCCTGTTGGGCCATGCTGGGCTTTATTAAAGATGCATCCTCCCAAATGAAGACAGATTTGATCTGACAGCCCTGCCTCGCTGACCCAGGCCTGCCAGGCCACCACTGAGCACCTGCCAGCCAGGAGAGAAGAGAGCTGAGCGGGGAGAGAACAGGAATTAGTGCTAGTGCTGAGGGGGAAGACATTTTCAACTCACAAAACCTTATTACATTGTGTAGAAACAGCATCAGCTACATTATTGTTACATGCATGTACCACTTTTAAAAGTAGACAAGTTACCTTGAGTTGATTTAAACGTCATTTAGAGCATGCCAGCCAGGCTAAACAATTTGACCACTGTCATTACATTTTAAATCTTGGTAGTGTAGCCCAATTTATTAGCGTAGGCCTACCATGTAATAGCTCATAAATACTTGTTGTGATTCCTGTCAGACATACTGTAAGTGTGGGGTCCAAAATTATTGCAACCCTTTATAAAGATGAGCAAAAATGACTGTATAAAAGAAATAACTCAAATAATTAGCTATACCCCCTGGGGACAGACGTCAGTTCAACGTCTAGTTTTTATTTATCAAATAACGTGAATTTAACGTGAAATCAACCAAAGAAACTCACCCTGTCATTGAATTTAGGTTCAAAGATGGGTGAAAATACAAAATTCCCTTACGTCAATGACTTTTTGCAAATCCAATCAGTTTTCCACGTTGATTCAACGTCATCACATTTTTGTTGTTGTAGAAATGACATCGAAAAACATTGATTCCAACCAGTTTTTTCCCAGTGGGTATTGTATGCCCCCCCAAAATTGGGAAATTATATTATACTAATGCAATTGCTCAGAGAAAGAGATTTGGTTTAACAAGTAATAATTTATTTTCTCAAAAAGTAGGGGTCAAAACTAGTGACACCCTTGTTTTCAATACCGTTCAATAAAAATCGAATCAAATTGTGTTTGTCACGTGCTGAATACAACAGGTGTAGACCTTACCGTGAAAAGCTTACTTACAAGCCCTTAACAAACAATACAGTTTAAGAAAATATTTACTAAATCATCTAAAGTAAAACATATATATCTTTTTTTTAAATCAGCCTGGATTTGAACCAGGGTGTCTTTAGTGACGCCTTTAGCACTGAGATGCAGTGCCTTAGACTGCGCCACTCGGGAGCTGAGTGACATAATAAGTTGCATGGACTCACTCTGTGTGCAATAATAGTGTTTAACATGATTTTTGAATGACTACCTAATCTCTGTACCCCACACGCATACAATTATCTGTAAGGTCCCTTACAAATTCAACCACAAAGACCAGGGAGCTTTTCCAATGACGCTCAAGGAAGGGCACCTATTGTTAGATGGGTAAAAAAAAAAACAGACATTGAATATCCCTTTGAGCATGGTGAAGTTATTAATTACACTTTGGATGGTGTATCAATACACCCAGTCACTACATGCAGGCGTCCTTCCTAACTCAGTTGCCGGAGAGGAAGGAAACCGCTCAGGGATTTCACTCCCACACACACACACACCTTCCTTCCCCAGTGTCCTTTCAATACAGGGCCACAGCAGCAAGCGAAAGAAAGACAGAGAGGGGAAGAGAGAGAGAGAGAAGGAGATGGGAGAAAGACTGATTAAGTGAACCTCGACTGTAATTTTTTTATTTCATGTCCAAATAAGCAGTGACAGATTTAATGTCTTTGAAGCCTGGGAAAAATCAGCTACGGGTTGCTAGGGGTTATTTACAACAGGAGTGGAAAAGAGGTCAAATGGGTTAAAGGAGAACTGCACCTGCTGATTTAGCCTCGTTTTTTGGTGTGCTCCTCAAGAAATGCTGGGGTTCATGACAGAAACCAAATGTGAGTTGGCTTGGGTGTGCAGTTTGATGTGGATGTTTCTTGGGTGTGTCCTTGCCACTACCAAGACACACCCATCTGTCAGAACCTTGAGGCTGTTTCCACCAACTCAGTCCCAACAACAAAAAACTCCTGCAGGTTGAGTTGAATAACTACAGGCAGATGTATGCTAAGATGCTGGAGGAAGTTTTGAATAGGTCAGTAGCCTACAGAGTAATATGAGAAGAATGCAATTGCTGAATTTATGTAGATATTCTAAACTAAGTGTTTTGATAACTTTCAAATGTAGTAACAGTTCCATGTAGAATAAACAACCCTTTACATAATACCGTAGAATCAGTGTTCTGCTAATATAACAATGTGCACCTTTCATCAGATACTGTGCATATTGGCATTTTGTCTTGTGGTAATGGGGCTACCTTGGCAAACATGTCAGAGTGGTCATACCTTCTTGTGTGGTGTCCCGTATACAACAGGAGTTCCCTGATCCTGGCGCAGAATACACAGGATTTCTCCCTCCCCATATTAACTGATACCATTCAATTCAATAATACAATTAGACAATACAATTAAAAGTTGTGTCTAGTAAAATTTTGATGCTGAGTGCCAGGTCTCTCTCCATTCAGAGACATCAGTATCAAGCCTATCTGTCACTTTGGACTTCATCACATCATCGTGCAAGTCTCCATGTGCTGGCCCCGAGCTTAACGATGAGCTTGGAGAGATCTATGGGGTTGAAGGCTGAGCTGTAGTCAATGAACAGCATTCTTACATAGGTATTCCTCTTGTCCAGATGGGATAGGTCAGAGTGCAGTGTGATGGCGATTGCATTGTCCGTGGATCTATTGGGGCGGTATGCAAATTGCAGTGGGTCAAGGGTGTCAGGTAAGGTGGAGGTGATATGATCCTTAACTAGCCTCTCAAAGCACTTCATGATGACAGAAGTGAGTGCTATGGGGCAATAGTAATTTTATTCAGTGACCTTTGCTTTCTTCGGTATACAGTGGCTTGCGAAAGTATTCACTTCCCTTGGCATTTTCCCTATTTTGTTGCTTTACAACCTGGAATTAAAATGTATTTTTGGGGGGTTTGTATCATTTGATTTACACAACATGCCTACCACTTTGAAGATCCATTTTGTTTTATTGTGAAACAAACAAGAAATAACACAAAAAAATTGAAAATTTGAGCGTGCATAACTATTCACCTCCCCCAAAGTCAATACTTTGTAGAGCCACCTTTTGCAGCAATTACAGCTGCAAGTCTCTTGGGGTATGTCTCTATAAGCTTGGCACATCAAGCCAATGGGATTTTTGCCCATTCTTCAAGGCAAATCTACTCCAGCTCCTTCAAGTTGGAAGGGTTCTGCTGGTGTACAGCAATCTTTAAGTCATACCATAGATTCTGGGATTTGACTAGGCCATTCAAAGACATTTAAATGTTTCCCCTTAACCACTCGAGTGTTGCTTTAGCCGTATGCTTAGGGTCATTGTCCTGCTGGAAGGTGAATCTCCGTCCTAGTCTCAAATCTTTGGAAGACTGAAACAGGTTTCCCTCAAGAATTTCCCTGTATTTAGCAACATCCATCATTCCTTCAATTCTGACCAGTTTCCCAGTCCCTGCTGATGAAAAACATCCCCACAGCATGATGCTGCCACCACCATGCTTCACTGTGGGGATGGGATGGTAGGGGTGATGAGAGGTGTTGGGTTTTCTCCAGACATAGCATTTTCCTTGATGGCCAAAAAGCTACATTTTTGTCTCATTTAACCAGAGTACCTTCTTCCATATGTTTGGGGAGTCTCCCACATGCATTTTGACGAACACCAAACATGTTTGCTTCTTTTTTTCCTTAAGCAATGGCTTTTTTTCTGGCCACTCTTCCGTAAAGCCCAGCTCTGCAGAGAGTATGGCTTAAAGTGGTCCTATGGACAGATACTCCAACCTCCTCTGTGGAGCTTTACTTTCCTTCAGGGTTAACCTTGGTCTCTTTGTTGCCTCTCTGATTAATGCTCTTTGCCTTGTCTGTGAGTTTTGGTGGGTGGCCCTCTCTTTACAGGTTTGCTGTGGTGCCATTTCCATTTTCTAATAACAGATTTAATGGTGCTCCGTGGGATGTTCAAAGTTTCTGATCTTTTTTTATAACCCAACTCTGATCAGTACTTCTCCACAACTTTGTCCCTGACCTGTTTGGAGAGCTCCTTGGTCTTCATGGTGCCGCTTCCTTGGTGGTGCCCCTTGCTTAGTGGTGTTGCAGACTCTGGGGCCTTTCAGAACAGGTGTATATATACTGAGATCATGTGACACTTAAATAAAGTCCACCTGTGTGCAACATAACTAATTATGTGACGTCTGAAGGTAATTGGTTGCACCAGATCTTATTTAGGGGCCTCATAGCAAAGGGGGTGAATACATATGCATGCACCCCTTTCCCATTAAATTTTTTTATTTTTTGAAACAAGTTATTTTTTTCACTTCACAAATTTGGACTATTTTGTGTATGTCCATTACACGAAATCCAAATAAAAATAAATTTAAATTACAGGTTGTAATGCAACAAAATAGGAAAAACACCAAAAGGGGATGAACACTTTTGCAAGGCACTGTAGGAACAATGGTGGACATCTTGAAGCAAGTGGGGACAGCAGACTGAGATATGGAGAGATTGAATATGTCCGTAAACACTCCAGTCAGCTAGTCTGTGCATGCTCTGAGGACGTGGCTTGGGAGGCCGTCTGGGCCTGCAACTTTGCGAGGGTTAACACCTTACGTCGGCTATGGAGAACGAGGGCCCATAGTCGTTGGGAGCGGCCCGCATCGATGGCACTGTGTTATCCTCAAAGTGGGCGAAGAAGGTGTTTAGCTTCTTCGGGAGCAAGACTTCGGTGTCCGTGATGTGGCTGGTTTTCCCTTTGTAATCCGTAATTGTCTGGAGTCCCAGCCTCATACGTCTTGTCTGAGCCGCTAAATCGCGACTCCACTTTGACTCTGTACTGATGTTTTGCCTGTTTGATTGCCTTATGGAGGGCATAACTAGACTGTTTGTATTCAACCATATTCCCAGTCACCTTGCCGTGGTTAAATGCGGTGGTTCGAGCTTTCAGTTTTGTGTGAATGCTGCCATCTATCCACGGTTTGGGTAGTCGTCACAGTGCTAACAACATCCCCGATACACTTCCCTATGAACTCGGTCACCGTGTCAGTGTATACGTCAATGTTATTCTCAGAGGCAACCTGGAACATATCCCAGTCTGTGTGATCAAAACAATCGTGAAGCATGGATTCCAATTGGTCAGACCAGCGTTGAATAGGCCTTAGCATGGGTACTTCCTGTCTGAGTTTCTGAATATAGGAAGGGAAGAGCAGAATGGAGTTATGATCTGATTTGCTGAAGGGAGGGCGGGGGAGGGCCTTGTAGCCATCCCGGAAGGGAGAGTAACTATGGTAGAGAGTTTTTGAAGCGTGAGTACTACAGGCAACGTGTTGATAGAACTTTGGTAGCGTTTTCCTCAGAATTGCTTTGTTAAAATCCCCTGGTACAATAAATGTGGCCTCAGGATATGCGGTTTCCAGTTTGCCCAAAGTTCAGTGTAGTTTCTTGAGGGTCGTCGTGGTATCGGCTTGAGGGGGAATATACACAGCTGTGACGATAACTGATGAGAATTCTCTTGGGAGGTAATGCGGTCGGCATTTGATTGTGAGGTATTCTAGGTCGGGCGAACAAAAGGACTCGAGTTCCTGTATGTTACCACAATCAAATGCTTGATAATGTATGTGATATCAACAGAGGGGTATATTTTCTGGGTGATTTAAATATTGACTGGCTTTCATCAGGCTGCCCACTCAAGAGAAAGCTTCAAACTGTAACTAGTGCCTGCAACATGGATCAGGTTATCAGTCAACCTACCAGGGTAGTTACAAACAGCACATGTATTGATCACATCTTTACTAATGCTGCAGAAATTAGCTTGAAGCACTATCCAAATCCATCGAATGTAGTGATCACAATATAGTAGCCATATCTTGGAAAACCAAGGTTCAAAGGCTGGCCCTAATATAGTGTATAAGAGGTCATACAATACGTTTTGTAGTGATTCCTAGGTTGTTGATGTAAAGAATATTTGCTAGTCAGTGGTGTGTTATGAGAAACAACCAGCTGCTGCACTTGACACATTTAAGAAATTGCTTATCCCAGTTACTAATAAGCATGCACCCATTAAAAAATGACTGTAAAAACTGTTAAATCCCTGTGGATTGATGAGGAATTGAAAAATTGTATGGTTGAGAGGGATGATGCGATGGCAAATAAGTCTGACTGCCCAACCGATTGGCAAACGTACTGCATATTGAGAAATCATGTGACTAAACTGAATAAAAAGAAGAAGAAACTGCACTATAAAACAAAGATAAATGACAAAGAATGATAGTAAAAAGCTTTGGAGCACCTTAAATGAAATTTTGGGCATAAAGGCAAACTCTGCTCCATCATTCATTGAATCAGATGGCTCATTCATCACAAAACCCACTGATATTGCCAACTGCATGAATGATTGTTTCATTTGCAAGATTAGCAAACTTTGGCATGTCACGCCAGCAACAAACGCTGACACTACAAATCCAAGTATATCTGACCAAATTATGAAAGACAAGCATTGTAATTTGAATTCCGTAAAGTGAGTGTGGAAGAGGTGAAAAAATTATTGTTGTCTATCAACAATGACAAGCCACCGGGGTCTGACAACTTGGATGGAAAATGACTGATGATAAAAATGGATGATATTGCCACTCCTATATGCCATATCTTCAATTTAAGCTTACTAGAAAGTGTGTGCCCTCAGGCTTGGAGGGAAGCAAAAGTAATTCCCCTACCTAAGAATAGTCTAGCCACTTTACTGGTGGCAGGTAGCCTAGTGCTTAGAGCATTGGACTCATAACTGAAAGGTTGCAAGATCAAATCCCCGAGCTGACGAGGTAAAAATCTATCATTCTGCCCCTGAACAAGGCAGTTAACCGACTGTTCCTAGGCCATCATTGAAAATAAGAATTTGTTCTTAACTGACTTGTCTAGTTAAATAAAATAGCTGACCAATCAGCCTGTTACCAACAGCGTCTCATCCCGTCAGCGGGATCAAAATCCAGCGAAAAATCATATCGCCATTAACATAACAAAATTTCATAATTTGAAAAAAAAATAATAATAATTTTTCGTTTTATAGATACACCTCTCCTGAATCGACCCACGTCGTCCGATTTCAAAAAGGTTTTACAGGAAAAGCAAATCATTAGATTATGTTAGAGGAGTCCATCGTAAAAAGCAGCAACAAAGCCATTTTCCGACCAACCACATGCATCACAAATAACCAAAAAACAGCTAAATGCAGCACTAACCTTTTACAAACTTCATCAGATGACACACCTAGGACATCATGTTACACAATGCATGCATTCTTTTGTTCAATAAAGTTCATATTTAAATATGAAAACAGCATTTTACATCGGCGTCTGACGTTGACTAACTATTTTCCCGTCAAAAGCATCCGATGAAACAGTGCTACAATTTATTGAATTACTATTCGAAAACATGTTTAAAATGTAATATTGTCATTCTAAGATTTATAGATGAATATCTCTTGAAAGCACCTGTCATACCAGATTTAAAAATAACTTTACTGGGTAATCACACTTAGCGATAAAAGGGGATGCGATACTCAGAAAATGAGCTAGTAAATACAGCTCGGCGCCATCTTGGAACAATCGCATATCACATCTAATGTTGTATAATATTGTCAATAATCCCTTACCTTTAGTTGTCTTCATCAGAAAGCACTTCCAGGGATCCCAGGTCCACAACAGATGTATTTTCGGTCGAAAAAGTTCATCCTTTATGTTCCATTAGCTTGTTGTTGCACCAAAAGTTCCGACGTGCGCGGGGCTACTCTGTCAACAAAATGCATTTTTTTCTTATTTAGGTTCGTTCAAACATGTCAAACGTTGTATAACATAAATCTTCAGAGCCTGTTTCAACAAGAGAGCCAATAAGATTCGAGGGGGACGATTTCAATGTGTTTCAAAACGTTTCCAAAGGTGGGGGTAGACAGGGCCGCCGGCGTCATAATGGTGATGGCCCTCCCGCTGTGACCAATTTCCAACGCGTGTCATTCACTGAGTTTCGACAGTAGAAGGCTCAAAACACTTTGTAAAGACTGGCGACATCTTGTGGAAGCAATAGGAAGTGCTCAATAAACGATATCTCACGGTGTGAATTATAGGCGACGACGTGAATTTGAGTCCACAATTCAGAATTCCACTTCCTGGTTCAATCGGTCTCGGGATTTTGACTGCCATATGAGTTCTGTTATACTCACAGACACCATTCAAACAGTTTTAGAAACTTTAGGGTGTTTTCTATCCACAAGTATTAATTATATGCATATCCTAGCTTCTGAGTCTGATTAGTAGGCCGTTGAAAATGGGCACACATTTTTTCCAAAATGCGCAGTGGCGCCCCCTATCCTAGGGTAACGTCAAGAGGTTAATGTGTTTGACCAGATACAATGCTATTTTACAGTAAAAAAATTATAGAAGACTTTCAGCACGCTTATAGGGAAGGACCTTCAACAAGCACAGCACTTACACAAATGACTGATGATTGGCTGAGAGATATTGATGATAAAAAAGATTGTGGGGGCTGTTTTGTTAGACTTCAGTGCGGCTTTTGACATTATCGATCATAGTCTGCTGCTGGAAAAATGAAAGTGTTATGGCTTTACACCCCCTGCTATATTGTGGATAAAGAGTTACCTGTTTAACAGAACACAGGGGGTGTTGTTTAATGGAAGACTATCCAACATAATCCAGGTAGAATCAGGAATTCCCCTGGGCAGCTGTTTAGACACCTTACTTTTTTCAATCTTTACTAATGACATGTCACTGGCTTTGAGCAAAGCGTCTATAGTTGAAGTCAGAAGTTTACATACACCTTAGCCAAATACATTTAAACTCAGTTTTTCACAATTCCTGACATTTAATCCTAGTAAACATTCCCTGTCTTAGGTCAGTTAGGATCACCACTTTATTTTAAGAATGTGAAATGTCAGAATAATAGTAGAGAGAATAATTTATTTCAGCTTTTATGTCTTTCATCACATTCCCAGTGGGTCAGAAGTTTACATACACTCAATTAGTATTTGGTAGCATTGCCTTTAAATTGTTTAACTTGGGTCAGACGTTTCGGGTAGCCTTCCACAAACTTCCCACAATAAATTGGGTGAATTCCTCCTGACAGAGCTGGTGTAACTGAGTCAGGTTTGTAGGCTTCCTTGCTCGCACACGCTTTTTCAGGTCTGCCCACAAATTTTCTTTAGGATTGAGGTCAGGGCTTTGTGATGGCCACTCTAATATCTTGACTTTTTTGTCCTTATGCCATTTTGCCACAACTTTGGAAGTATGCTTGGGGTCATTGTCCATTTGGAAGACCCATTTGCGACCAAGCTTTAACTTCCTGAATGATGTCTTGAGATGTTGCTTCAATATATCTACATAATTTTCCATCCTCATGATGCCATCTATTTTGTGAAGTGCACCAGTCCCTCCTGCAGCAAAGCACCTGACATCACAACATGATGCTGCCACCCCCGTCCTTCACGGTTGGGATGGTGTTCTTCGGCTTGCAAGCCCTCCCCTTTTTCCTCCAAACATAACGATGGTCATTATGGCCAAACAGTTCTATTTTGGTTTCATCAGACCAGAGGACATTTCTCCAAAAAGTATTATCTTTGTCCCCATGTGCAATTGCAAACGGTAGTCTGGCTTTTTTATGGCGGTTTTGGAGCAGTGGCTTGTTCCTGAGCGGCCTTTCAGGTTATGTCGATATAGGACAAATAATTCACTAAACCTCAACTAAATCTTGTAATTAATAATGTGGAAATTGAGCAAGTTGAGGAGACTAAACTGCTTGGAGTAACCAACCCTAGATTGTAAACTGTTATGGTCAAAACATATTGATAGGGGAGAAGTCTGTCCATAATAAAGCACTGTTCTGCCTTCTTCACAGCACTATCAACAAGGCAGGTCCTGTCACGTTTGTTGTAAGAGACGGACCAGGGCGCAGCGTTTGTTGAGTTCCACATATTTATTTAAAGTTAAACTTCTTTAACCAAAACAGTAACCAAGCAACACTACGTGGTGACACAAGCACCAACACAAACAATATCCCACAAACACAGGTGGGAAAAATGGCTACCTAAATATGATCCCCAATTAGAGGCAACGATTACCAGCTGCCTCTAATTGGGAGCCATACAAAACACCAACATAGAAATATTGAACTAGAACACCCCCTAGTCACACCCTGACCTACTACACCATAGAGAACCAAGGGCTCTCTATGGTCAGGGCGTGACAGGTCCTACAGGCCCTAGTTTTGTCGCACCTGGACTACTGTTCAGTCATGTTGTCAGGTGCGACAAAGAGGGACTTAGGAAAATTTCTATTGGCTCAGAACATGGTAGCTTGGCTGGCCCTTAGATGTACACACAGAGCTAACATTAATAATATGCATGTCAATCTCTCCTGGCTCAAAGTGGAAGAGAGACTGACTTCATCACTACTTGTATTTGTGAGAGGTATTGACATGTTGAGTGCACCGAGCTGTCTGTTTGAACTCCTGGCACACAGCTCAGACAGCCATGCATAAAAGTGGAGACACGCCACCAGAGGTCTCTTCACAGTCCCCAAGTCCAGAACAGACTATGGGAGGCGCACAGTACTACATAGAGCAGTGACTACATGAAACTCTATTCCACATCAAGTAACACATGCAAGGAGTAAAATTAGATTTAAAAAACAGATAAAAATACACCTTATGGAACAGCGGGGACTTTGAAGCAACACAAACATTTACACAGACAAGTTCCTCCTGAGTGGTGCAGTGGTCTAAGTGCTAGCTGTGCCACTAGAGATTCTGGTTCGAGTCCAGGCTCTGTTGCAGCTGGCCATGATCAGGAGACCCATGGGGCGGCGCACAATTGGCCCAGCATCGTCTGGGTTATGGGAGGCTTTGGCTGGTTAGGATGTTCCTGTCCCATTGTGCACTAGCAACTCCTGTGATGGGATGGGCGCAATGCAAGCTGACACGGTTGCCAGATGTACGGTGTTTCCTCCGAAACATTGGTGCTTCTGGGTTAAATGGGTGTTTTGTCAAGAAGCAGTGCGGCTTGGCTGGGTTATGTTTTGGGGGACGCACGGCTCTCGACCTTCGCCTCTCCTGAGTATTATGGGAGTTGCAGCGATGGGATAGGACTGTAACTACCAATTGGGTATAATTAACATTCGCACTATACACACACGTACCTTTGGATTTTGTGTTGTAGTAGAGTAGGGGCCTGAGGGCCCACACTTAATGTGTTGTGAAATCTGTTGTGAATATATTATAATGTTTTTAAAATGTTCTAACTGACGTACTTTTGCTGGACCCTGGGAAGAGTACCTGCCTTGGCAGCAGCTAATGGGGATCCATAATAAATACAAATACACCATGAGTAGTTAATCATGAAACATATACCTCCACCTTTCTTTTTCGCAGAGAGTTCTTTATTCCTATCTGCATGTACTGAGAACCCAATGGCTGTATGGACAGGGACAATATATCCGGAGAAGGCCATGATTCCTTGAAACAGATTATGTTACAGTCCCTGATGTCTCTCTGGAAGGAGATTCTCGCCCTGAGCTCATCTACTTTATTGTCCAGGGACTGAACATTAGTGAGTAATATACTCGAAAGCTGTGGATGGTGTGCACGCCTCCTGAGTCAAACTAGAAGTTTACTCCGAATACCTCTTCTTCGCCGGTGGCGTCTTGGAGCAGCCTTAGGGATAAGTTAAATTGCCTTGGGGGTTACGAACAAAGAATCCAATTAGTGAAAGTCGTATTTCTGGTTGGAATGCTAGTGAGTTACTGCCGCTCTGATATCCAAAAGTTATTTCCGGCTGTATGTAATAACGCAAAAAACTTTCTGGACTAATAATATAAGAAATAACACACAAAAATGTATATCGGCGCCATTTTGCAACTAAAATAAGCAGCAAATGTCAGATTACATAAGTTATGTTTCATAATTGGGTTATTAAATGTATGAAAGTAATGAAGTGGGTTACCTTTCGTATTTGTACAAATTATGAGTCTGTGAAAGCTGTTGCCACTGACAGGTGAAGTTTACTGGCCGGATACTTGCCAACATGTGGCTGACTGTTCCATTCATTGGAATACTCACAGCGAAGGGCATGTCTGCATAATGCTGATGATGGCCCCCTTGCTGGTTTTCTCTATGTTGCATGTTCGGATGCAAACTGGACTGCACCTGCTACCATACACCGTTTAAAGGCACTTAAATCTTTTGTCTTGCCCATTCACCCTCTGCATGGCACACATACACAATGCATGTTTCAACGCTTAAAAATCCTTCTTTAACCTGTCTCCTCCCCATCATCTACACTGATTGAAGTGGATTTAACAGGTGACATCAATAAGGGATCATGGCTTTCATCTGGATTTACCTGGTCAATCCGTCATGGAAATAGCAGTTTATATTTATTTGTTTATAAAGCTAAGCAGAGTACGTCGAGGTAGGTATCTGGATGATAGACTTGTTCTCACTGAAGTGCATTGCCCCTCTTATACCAGTAGGAGTCACTGTTCAGTCAGAAATCTCGGGACTGTGGCTTCATATGATTTCAATATAGGGGGTTGTTAAGGTAACAATTTGTACCTGGGTTTGAGATCAACCAGGAGATAAAAGTTCCTGGTGCCCAGTCCTGGCTCTCTCTCTCTCTCCACAAGCAACTTTTTGTTTTGTGATCTGGGTGATTATGTTTTTTGATTAGGTGCACCCTTCAACACTTACACACATTTTACCTTCATCCACGCATCTCCATTACACCCCTCACATGCCTACTTTCACACGTCACAGGTTAGTTTTCCTTTGTAGTTTTATACTTTGTTAGTTATTTTTGTTACTCCTTAATTGCCAACGTGTGGACTCCCTTGCTTGTCACCATCTAAGAGCCAGGTTGTGACAGTAGCATGACGTTGAAACAATGACATTGATTCAAACATACAATTTTACTATCAACATTGAAACAAGGTCAAATAAAATATGTCTAATCAAATATGAAATTCGACATAATTTCAACCACCCAATATAGAATGATTTTAGGTCAACGCAATTTCAACATACACATAGTTAATGATTGTGTTGAAATTAGATTGATCTAACAATTTGTTAGTCAGGTTAAGTGAATGTATTTAAGTTGAAGCTTACCCTAATTTCAATGTTTACAACACTGGATGAAATTAGATGAAAACAGTACTGGTTGATTACTTTTTTCAAATCCAATGTGTTTTCCACGTTGGTTCCACATCACAATACATTGACAAATTACGTTGAAACAATGTTTATTCAACCAGTAAAGGTTATTAAACTTATTAAACTTCTGGTAATATGATGCAAATCAGTGCATGTCACAGTGAATAATGACATCACCACCACAGAGGCATGGCGGTGGAGGCTAGAGTGTCAGAGGGAGGAAGGTCTACCACACCGCACGGCACAGCACAGCACAGCGGAGCCACTACCAAGGCCATATGGAGGCAATCATATTAAAAAAATGTATTTCTTCCAAATTAAAATACTCAACAGACCTTGAAGAGGCAATGCGGCAGTCCCTCCTGAATACAAAAGCTGTGTCCCTGCCATTGATCTGGATGTTGGACACCGGTTAAAGCTACTTACTGAAATCTGGCTCTGTGATATTCTATTTTAGATACACTAGGATGTTTTACAGTGTTACACACTGGTCCTACACAGATGGTGTGCGAATTGATTCAACTCAAATGCACTTATCTCAAAGGTGTTATGGCTCATAATTGTAAGCCTGGTTGAATATATTAACACTGATCTTATTCCCTATTTAGGTGCCAACAAGTTCCCACCTGGGTCTGAGAGGTGTGGAGTGTTCTATGTCTGAAACAACAGGAACATAACATGCCATTCACCACTTACGTGTGTGTGTGTGTGTGTGTGTGTGTGTGTGTGTGTGTGTGTGTGTGTGTGTGTGTGTGTGTGTGTGTGTGTGTGTGTGTGTGTGTGTGTGTGTGTGTGTGTGTATCTTTATGTGTGTGGTGTATGCATGTGTGTATGCATTATACACTTGCACATTCATGACAACCCCTGAGTCCATCCATGGAACCTGAGTGCTAGTGGAAACACTCCCATACTACATTTCTCTGGTTACAATAGCAGCTCCCTGTTGTCAAGTGCATCGTCGTTCCGCTTGCCTGATCTCCATCTTGTCATTTTCCATTCTCTTTATGAAATGAGACGAGTCGCCTCACCAGGGAAGCTTACTGGCAGTCGACACGGGGAATAATGAAATAGGCCTGAGACAGTGAGACACAGCCACAGACCGCCTCCCGAGTCGCGACAGATGTAACGCAATATTCTTAAAAGTGCTGTGTAATCTGAGTATTACATGTAGATATCAGATCAATTATGTGGCACTTGACTAGACCTCCCGCTATCGTCTACAATCCAACGTGTTGTGCAATTATGCCCCTCTCCACTTACTAACCCCTTCCAATTGGCTCATTCATCCCCCCTCCTCTCCCCTGTAACTATTCCCCAGGTCGTTGCTGTAAATGAGAATGTGTTGTCAGTCAACTTACCTGGTAAAATAAGGGTTAAGTAAATAAATACAAAATAAAAGTCTATGAGCTCAGAGGAGATGACAAGGATTAAAGCTAATTTAGGTTTGTAGGGACTTGCCTATCTCCCTCATGCCAGCCCATGTCTAACCACAGACCACACCCAGGTATTTTGTTGTTTCAAACACTGACATAAGTGCTCTCCAGTTGCAAGGTTTGACTGTTGTACTCACGACTCGTGATTTCAAAATGGAAATCCAAATTGTCCTGATAAAAGCAAATTCCTGAAATCCGCTGGAGTAGAGCAGAGCTGTAGAGAGGATTAATCTCTTGTGCTCTCCAACAAATCCCCTTAACTATGTGAAAATAAACGGTGAATAGACCAATAGATGGTTAAACGGTTTCTTTTTAAACCCGATACGTCAACTTAGCCTTGAGTTTTTTATATGTTTTATTTAACCCTTATTTACCAGGTAAGTTGACTGAGAACACATTCTCATTTACAGTCAATCAATCAATCAATCAATCAATCAATCAATCAATCAATCAAATGTATTTATAAAGCCCTTCTTACATCAGCTGATGTCACAAAGTGCTGTACAGAAACCCAGCCTAAAACCCCAAACAGCAAGCAATGCAGATGTAGAAGCACGGTGGCTAGGAAAAACTCCCTAGACAGCAATGACTTGGGGAACAGTTACAGGGGAGAAGAGGGGGATGAATGAGCCAACCTCATTCAATAACCTGCCCAGGGACTGCAGTTGAATATTAGCCGGCTGGCTAAAACCGGCTGGCTAAAACCAGGCACTTTTACTGAAACGTTGATTAATGTGCACTGTACCTGTAAAAATAAACTCAATAAAGTAAAAGTTGAATGATAGGGCAACATTTTTATTTCTACCTAAAGTATATTGTTTTCAAGAGTTGGTCATAAACAATCAATCTTTCTGAAACTCACCTTTCTGGTAAAATAGTAAATTGCTGAGGTGTACTCACTTTCGAGGACACAAGCTCAAGTACATAGTACAAATATTATGAAAATATGAATTTTCTTATTTAACCTGTTAGGGCTAGGGGGCAGTATTGACACGGCTGGATAAAAAACGTACCCGATTTAATCTGGTTACTACTCCTGCCCAGTAACTAGAATATGCATATAATTATTGGCTTTGGATAGAAAATACCCTAAAGTTTCTAAAACTGTTTGAATGGTGTCTGTGAGTATAACAGAACTCATATGGCAGGCCAAAACCTGAGAAGATTCCATGCAGGAAGTGGCCTGTCTGACAAGTTGTGTTTCATCTGGGCTCTTTTTATTGAAGATTTAGGATCTTTGCAATAACGTGACACTTCCTACGGCTCCCATAGGCTCTCAGAGCCCGGGAAAAAGCTGATGGATATCGAGGCAAGCTCTGGCTGAAACACATTATCGCGTTTGGCAAGTGGCCGCTCAGAGTACTGTGGGCTTAGGCGTGTGCCCGAGTCGACCGAATGCTTTATTTTCTTTCCTCTGTTTACCTAAATGCAGATTCCCGGTCGGAATATTATCGCTTTTTTACGAGAAAAATGGCATAAAAATGGATTTTAAACAGCGGTTGACATGCTTCGAAGTACGGTAATGGAATATTTAGATTTTTTTGGTCACGAATTGCGCCATGCTCGTCACCCTTATTTACCCTTTCGGATAGTGTCTTGAACGCACGAACAAAACGCCGCTGTTTGGATATAACTATGGATTATTTTGAACCAAACCAACATTTGTTATTGAAGTAGAAGTCCTGGGAGTGCATTCTGACGAAGACAGCAAAGGTAATAACATTTTTCTTATAGTAAATGTGACTTTTCTGAGTGCTAAACTTGCTGGGTGTCTAAATAGCTAGCCCTGTGATGCCGGGCTATCTACTGAGAATATTGCAAAATGTGCTTTCACCGAAAAGCTATTTTAAAATCGGACATATCGAGTGCATAGAGGAGTTCTGTATCTATAATTCTTAAAATAATTGTTATGCTTTTTGTGAACGTTTATCGTGAGTAATTTAGTAAATTCACCGGCAGTGTTCGGTGGGAATGCTAGTCACATGCTAGTCACATGCTAATGTAAAAAGCTGGTTTTTGATATAAATATGAACTTGATTGAACAAAACATGCATGTATTGTATAACATAATGTCCTAGGGTTGTCATCTGATGAAGATCATCAAAGGTTAGTGCTGCATTTAGCTGTGGTTTGGGTTTATGTGACATTATATGCTAGCTTGAAAAATGGGTGTCTGATTATTTCTTGCTGGGTACTCTGCTGACATAATCTAATGTTTTGCTTTCGTTGTAAAGCCTTTTTGAAATCGGACAGTGTGGTTAGATTAACGAGAGTCTTGTCTTTAAAATGGTGTAAAATAGTCATATGTTTGAAAAATTTAAGTTTTTGCATTTCTAAGGTTTTTGAATAACGCGCCACGGGATTACACTGGCTGTTACGTAGGTGGGACGATTTGGTGCCACCTATCCTAGAAAGGTTCAAAAGTAGGGAAATAGGGCTTGCAATGACTGAAATGCTTTCTAAATATGGTAACAATACAACTTATACGACTAACTATAAGATTTCACATTTCTTATAACTGTAAAATTAGTGGCAGTACAATATTGGCAGTATTTCATATAACCGCAGGAAGATAATGTTCTCCTAAACGTCCACTGAACTGCACAGAGACACCATTCAAATGTGGCCAGACTCGTTACAACTTCAGCGTCAAGCATGAAGGGTTTCATCTATCTGTGACCAAGAGAAAGTGGTCTTAATTTCATTCTATGAAATGATTTACTATTTCTTTCATGTTGAGAGCTCTAAATCCACAGCAAGATGAAACTAGTATTGTTGCATCTGCCAGATTCTCCCTTTTCATTAAATCATTTATTTCCCCCAAACAAATAAATATTTTTTTGGGGGGGGCTATCTTGCAATATAGGACACAGGACCATACGATGTTCACAGAGCACTTTGTACACCAAAATGTCAGTCGGAACCAGTCCAGAACCGGTCAAAGTCCCCCAAATAGGAGACTAGACATCTAAGAGGTTTTAATGGTACTTGAGCGGGTATTTAGGTATCTGTGCCTATAGGTTTTAATCTTTGTTCTGCTGTCATTCACCAACTTAACTGGCATCTGTAGCTTAAACAATAATAAGTACAGTACCAGTTAAAATTTGACACACCTACTCATTCCAGGGTTTTTTAAAACTATTTTCTACATTGTAGAATAATAGTGAAGACATCACAACTATGAAATAACACATATGGAATCATGTAGTAACCAAAAATGTGTTAAACAAATAAAAAAATATTTTATATTTGAGATTCTTCAAAGTAGCCTTGGTTTGGGATGAATTGGACCGCAGAGAGAAGGAAAAGCAGCCAACAAATGCTCAGCATATGTGGGAACTTCTTCAAGACTGTTGGAAAAGCATTCCAGGTGAAGCTGGTTGATAGAATGCCAAGAGTGTGCAAAGCTGTCATTAAGGCATGGCTACTTTGAAGAATCTAAAATCTAAAATATATTTTGATTTGTTTAACACTTTTTTGGTTACTACATGATTCCATATGTGTTATTTCATAGTTTTGATATCTTCACTATTGTTCTACAATGTAGAAAATAGTAAAAATAAAGAAAAACCCTTGAATGAGTAGGTGTGTCCTAACTTTTGACTTGTACTGTATATTGTGGATACTGTATAGCTCTAAGAATCAGGAATACGTTACACCAATAATCTGCTGCGCATGCTCTCTGCCACTGAAAATGAATTTAGACTGGTCTAAAACGTACTTTCTTCCCTCTTATGCTTTCTGTCTCTCTCTTTCTTCTCTCTTTCCCCAGAGCAACTTGAACAATGCTGAATTCAGATGAATCATTTTAATCACATCACAAAAAACAAATATGCCAAGATCTGGGGAGGAAATCTTCCAAAACAATGGCTGCAGGGCACTGTTCCTTCCAAGTGCATGAAGGAGGAACACGACACACCCCACTGCATGCTGGGAGCTATTCTGTAAACATCTCTGTGATTAGAGAGGATGTATGATGATCAGAGCAACCACAGGCAGACCACTCAATTCAAATCTCTTTCATTCTGCATTTTGTATTCAGCTCGAGTCCCCCTTGTTTAGCTCAGTTTGACCATGCAGTGAGAATATTCAAGTGCGTTGAAGACTGAAAATAAAGTGCTATACTACAAGCTCATTCAGCCCGGCAAGACAGCAGGTTTGGCTCCGGCAATAATTAGAGGGATCGATTACGAAAGACAGATAGAAGAGAGAAAATGTCTGCTGTGAGAGGGAGAGAAAGGGGGGAAATCAGGAGGATGGAATAAAAAGGAGGATTGGGGGGGTTGTGAGGACGGAGTCAAGCTGGCATCTGCTGTGTTAAACGACTGTTTCCTCCATGTGGTTCTCATTAAGCAAACATTTAGGCAATGTCTCATCAACGCTGAGCCACCAAATGAACTCAGAGTGAGGGCTGAGAGGGGGATGTGTCAGGGACATGACCGCGGGCACCGACATTTTGGAGATATTATGTCACAAAGGAGGAGTAGTTCTGGCCCTGGCGTAAGTATTAAGCTCTCTCTACCTACATCATAATGGCACTCAAACAATCAAATATGCTTATACAGAATGTGTATGCATACACGCATCTTTATTCGATTCGTTTTACTTATATGCGTATGAACATACGTCGGTGGCGCACACACATGCACAAACTAATGGCCTATAGTGTTCTGATGTGAGACAGTGAGTTTAGACTCCACTCCTCACTGCGGTTTGCAGCAGGAAACTCCATTCCGATAATATGGAACCCAGTCAACCCCACAAACCAATCCTCCGGCCCGCTCATCTGAACAGAGTGCCCTGGGATTGCATGGCAGAAACAGGCATCTGAGCAGAGGAATAGAAAGAGAGAGGGAAAAAAGAGAGAGAGAGCGAGAGAGAGACATTCTAATTCAGAGATGGAGACAGGCTTGTGAGACGTCAGATGGAGGCTAGGGATAAATGATAGCTAACAGTTCACTTTGACAGCCAAAAGCTACTGTAAGTGCGAGGGCATATGGCAATTTAAAAAAAAATTCAAACTACTGATAGTGAACTGGAATTTTATACTTTTTTTGTGTGTGCGTGAATTAGCAAGGATACGCCATGTGATACAAAGATAAAAACGTGTTAACATGTTAAAAAGCCACATTTTCTCCAGTTACAATACACTACACAATAACTTGAAATATATCTCCTAATTTTTGATGAGAAGCTGCAATTTGAATTTCAGAAGTCAAAATGGCAGCTAACTGACTGATGAAATAAAGCTGGATTTTTTTTTTTAAAGCAGCAACACAGCAGCACAGACATTGCAGCAAAATAAAATAGGGTGGCAGGGGGCGCTTTGAAGAGTGAGACTAAGAAAAAAAATGTATGATGTTCTCTCTATTTGTTAGTGTGAGCCCGCTCACCTTCTCCTCACCCCATTTGGTTGAGTGCAGGTCTTTCGTCTGTCAGAAGACACGGTAATATCTCCATCCCAGAATAAAGTCTGGGATCGGATAGAGCGAGCTGCCTCCGAGACCTTTGTTTGGGGTAAACTACAATCACAGACTGCTCTGTGAGACAGAACTAACAGATCACAAAGCACCTCAGCACATCAGAATAATGTGGAAAGTGCATGCCTCAGCCAGCAAGCAAAAGAAAGGTTTTGGTTGTGATGACTTTCAAGTATGCCACCAAACTCAGATGAATCCAGGGAAATGTGCACGAGACATCTTCTGCAGAACTTAACAGTACTAGAACAACCTTTAGCCATACACAGACACGCATTCTGGATACTGGCCAGCAGGATTATCTGCTGGACATTATTTAATTTGGTTTCCAGCTCTCTTGAGCTAATCACATGAGTGGGATATTGCTCCCGTGTCCTGAGGCTTTGTCTCCCGCACAAACAGCAGGACCATGATAACTGAAAACAGAGAGGCGGAGTAGGAGTGGAAGAGTGAGTGGGAGAGGGAGGGAGAGCGAGAGAAAGACATTTCTCTCTACAGCCCCAATTTTCTGATCCTGCTATGACCCGGCAGTTTGCGGTGACAGAACATTTTTCCCTCTGTGCTGATGCTCCTACATGGGTAACGTAGGCTCAGGACACAGCTGCTGCAGGGAGGGATGCCACGAGGCAAACAGAAGACATTGTCCTGCTCAAATAGGGACATTCATCTTGGCTTTGGATGCTAACAGATTGCCTTGTCCATAACCCCCTCCATCCATCCATGTATCTATTCACCTCTCATGTAGCACTCACCTAGAGAGGTCAAGTCAGCTAAGCAGTTCACTTTACTGACATGTCATTTGGGACTTCGTGAGAGATTCATCCCTGTGTTGGGAGTAAGTGGTTATCATCCCAACTAACTGTCTTTTGTCATGGGGACCTCACCTGCCGTAGTCTAACTAGTCATACTAACCCTCAGATACCAGAACTCACACAGCCAAAGACCATGTTAAAATATACTGAACGAAAAATGTAAAAACGCAACATGCAACAATTTCAAAGATTATACTGAGTTACAGTTCATTTAAGGAAATCAGTCAATTGAAATGAATTCATTTGGCCCTAATCTATGGATTTCACATGACTGGGCAGGGGTGCAGCCAAGGGTGGGCCTGGGAGCGCATAGGCCCTCCCACTGGGGAGCCAGGCCTAGTCAATCAGAATTTGTTTTTCCCACAAAAAGGCTTTATTACAGACAGAAATATTCCTCAGCACTCCACTGGTTACACGTGGTCTGCGGTTGTGAGGCCGGTTGGACGTACTGCCAAATTCTTTAAAACGACGTTGGAGGCAGTTTATGGTAGAGAAATTAACATTCAATTCTCTGGCAACAGCTCAGGTGGACATTCCTGCAGTCAGCATGCTAATTGAATGCTCCATCAAAAGTAGAGACATCTGTGGCATTGTGTTGTGACAAAACTGCACATTTTAAAGTGGCCTTTTATTGTCCCCAGCACAAGGTACACCTGTGTAACGATCATGCTGTTTAATCAGCTTCTTGATATACCACACCTGTCAGGTGGACAGATTATCTTGGCAAAGGAGAAATGCTTACCAACAGGATGTAAACAAATTTGTGCACAACATTTGAGAGAAATAAGCTTTTTGTGCGTATGGAACATTTCTGGGATTTTTTTTATTTCAGTTCATGAAACCAACACTTTACATGTTGCGTTTGTATTTTTGTTTAGTGTAGATTGCCATCTTCATTATAGAAACCATTCCTTTTCCATTCACTTACTTCAGCGGTCTGCTCACCAACTCTACTTAGCTACTACCCAGCGTGCATTTTTTGTTCCAGCCCAACACTAAAACATATGATTCTACTTAACACCTAGTCATGTCAGGTGTTTTATTGCTGGGCCGCAACCAAAGCGTGCAAATCCTGTAGGTCTTTATGACCAAGGTTGATCACCACCATATTCTATGGTTACCACATAATGGAACTTCTCCATATTTATACTATGTGTACGTAACGATAGTAATATACATAGTAATATATACCAAACATCAAGAACAAACTGACCAGGTGAAAGCTATGATCCCTTATAGATGTCACTTGTTTAATCCACTTCAATCAGTGGAGATAAAAGGGGAGGAGACAGGTTAAAGAAGTATTTCTAAGCCTTCAGACAATTGAGAGATGAATTGTGTATATGTGCCATTCAGAGGGTGAATGGGCAAGACACACGATGTTTGGAAAACTCACGTGTATCTAACTGCCCCTATGCGGTTGACCTCGGACAGTGACGTTTATATCTCACTCTAAAAGACTGAGCAGCTGTTCTGTTCCTCTTGAAAGATAATAAAATATCTACTGCTGCACTGTACAGGCGCTGTGCACCCCGGTCTCATCATTACCAACGCTCCAATCTCTCCTGTCATCTGTCACTGGAAGGTCTATTCTCCTGACTGTCAGGCCTGCCCCCTCTGACACTCCATCAATCTATTGAGAACTCCACGCTTCCTTTAAGGAAAAGTTGAAAAAAATACTAAAACAACAACACATTGGTGTTCAAATGTTTCTTACATAGTGAAGATACACAAGTACCTGCCAAAATAAAGGGAACACATAGTGTCTTAAAAGGGCATTGGCTGCCAGAACAGCTTCAATGCACCTTTGCACAAATTCTAGAAGTGTCTGGTACTCTATTGGAGGGATGCGACATCATCCTTCCACGAGAAATTCCATAATTTGATGTTTTGTTGATGGTGGTGGAAAACGCGGTCTCAGGCACCGCTCCAGAATCTCCAATAAGTGTTCAATTGGGTTGAGATCTGGTGATTGAGACGCACACACCTTTTGAACCCCCTATGCTCCTTTGAGACCCCTCGTTCAAATTTACTGAGCTATCTTCTTCGCGTCATGGTAGCCACAATAATAGGCAACTGGGCATTCTATAAAACCCTAAGCATGATGGGATGTTTCAATTGCTTAATTAACTCAGGGACCACACCTGCGTGGAATGCACTTGCTTTCAATATACTTTGCATCCCTCAATTACTCAAGTGTTTCCTTTATTTTGGCAGTTACCTGTATATAGATAGATACACAGATTGCATTAAACATTAGGAACACCTTCCTAATATTGAGTTGCACCCCTTTTGCCCTCAGAACAGCCTCAATTCGCCAGAGCATAGACTTTACAAGCCCATGTTCGCACAGTTGTGTCAAGTTGGATGCCCTTTGGGTGGTAGACCATTGTTGATACACACAGAAAACTGTTGAGCGTGAAAAACACTCAAACCGGTGCACCTGGCACCTACTACTGTACCCTGTTCAAAGGCACTTACAGTTGAAGTCGGAAGTTTACATACACTTAGGTTGGAGTCATTAAAACACATTTTTCAACCACTCCACAAATTTCTTGTTAACAAACTATAGTTTTGGCAAGTCGGTTAGGACATCTACTTGTGAATGACAAGTAATTTTTCCAACAATTGTTTACAGAGATTATTTCACTTATAATTCACTGCATCACAATTTCAGTGGGTCAGAAGGAAACACATTCTGTCTCCTAGAGATGAACGTACTTTGGTGCGAAAAGTGCAAATCAACCCCAGAACAACAGCAAAGGACCGTGTGAAGATGCTGGAGGAAACAGGTACATAAGGTACAGGTACATAAATCTATATCCACAGTAAAACGAGTCCTATATCAACATAACCTGAAAGGCCGCTCAGCAAGGAAGAAGCCACTGCTCCAAAACCGCCATAAAAAACCCAGACTACGGTTTGCAACTGCACATGGGGACAAAGATGGACATTTCTCCAAAAAGTACCTCTGGTCTGATGAAACAAAAGTAGAACTGTTTGGCCATAATGACCATCGTTATGTTTGGAGGAAAAAGGGGGACTGCTTGCAAGCCGAAGAACACCATCCCAACCATGAAGCACGGGGATGGCAGCATCATGTTGTGATGTCAGGTGCTTTGCTGCAGGAGGGACTGGTGCACTTCACAAAATAGATGGCATCATGAGGGAGGAAAATTATGTGGATATATTGAAGCAACATCTCAAGACATCAGTCAGGAAGTTAATGCTTGGTCGCAAATGGGTCTTCCAAATGGACAATGACCCCAAGCATACTTCCAAAGTTGTGGCAAAATGGTTTAAGGACAACAAAGTCAAGGTATTGGAGTGGCCATCACAAAGCCCTGACCTCAATCCTATAGAAAATTTGTGGGTAGAACTGAAAAAGTGTGTGCGAGCAAGGAGGCCTACAAACCTGACTCAGTTACACCAGCTCTGTCAGGAGGAATGGGCCAAGATTAACCCAATTTATTGTGGGACGCTTGAGGAAGGCTACCCAAAATGTTTGACCCAAGTTAAACAATTTAAAGGCAATGCTACCAAATACTAATTGAGTGTATGTAAACTTCTGACCCACTGGGAATGTGATGAAAGAAATAAAAGCTGAAATAAATCTCTAATATTCTGACATTTCACATTCTTAAAATAAAAGTGGTGATCTTAACTGACTTCAACTGTAAATCTTTTGGCTTGCCCATTCAGCCTTAAAAATCCTTCTTTATCCTTTAACTCATCAACACCGATTGAAGTGGATTTAAGTGACATCAATAAGGGATCATAGCTTTCACCTGGAATCGCCTGGTCAGTCTGTCATGGAAAGAGCAGGTGTTCCTAAAGCTTTGTATACATCATAAAATATAGATACCGAGCGCACAGATGCTTCTTCAGATTGTTTCGATAAGAATGTTAAAATTGACTGACTGAATGGCATCACACCATCTTGTACTATCATGAGTTTTAGTGGACAGCTGTGGGAGTACAACTCGCCAATGAACAGTTAATTAACATGTAACATACATTAGTAGTGTTTAATATTGTAATGTGTGTCTGCTATGCAATAGACTCATATATCATGGTTTTTTATTTTTTGGAGAACAGTAGCACAGAATCCAGAGCAAGATTTCATCTTGAGCATCTCATGCCCACAGATGTGGTGGTACCATCCTTGCCCAGGGGAGGGCTGGCACTACTGTATGCCTTTCACCGCGGGCATGGCATTTTCACGGGTTCTCGTTCGGGGTTGGCACCCAGGCCAATGGGCAAAGTAATGAGTCACAGAGGACCCGCAGATACACCACGATGCCATATTAGTGAGAGGCAGGGAGTAAGGGAGGCGCAGAGGAGAGAGAGAGACAGAGAGAGAGAGAGAGAGAGAGAGAGAGAGAGGGAGGATGGGGAGAGAGGATAAGGAGCATAGGAGGGTAATAGTGGAAGTAGCTGAAGGTTCGGAGAGGGACAGAGAGGGGGATGAGGAAGGGGTTAGGATAGGAAGAGAGGAAGCTGACAATGTAGTCGTAAGAGCAAGAAGAGAAATGTATCAGACGAGAAAATGAAAGAACAAAGACGAATTATAGAAAGATGGGAAGAGTAATAAGCATGCTCAGAGAGGGAGAAAAGAGAGAAATAAAAGATGGCAATATCTGGGGTGACCTACAGCAAAGAAAGCTATCATATTAATTCCACCTGCTTTTGACAGCATTTCTTTTTTACCCATATCTTTTAACCACAGTAATGACACTGATTCACAAAGAGAGAATATCAAAAGGTTCAGGAATCATTTGTAGGGGGAATAAGCTTGAAGATGCACTTAGGCAGAGAAAACATTAGGGCTGGTTGACTGCAGCAGGAACTCTATCCGATGCCTCATTGACTAAAATAAATGTGGTAGGAGCTTGGTTCCTCTGACTTTATACCAATGGATCTCACCCTTTACACAGGTCACATGTAATCTCAGACACCACCCGTCCCAGTTAATCTAAAAATAATACGGAACAAATTCATTTGGGCACATGCCTGGAACATCCAATCTGAAATTGATATCGTAAAGCTCTGAATGGGTCTGTCCGTACGTATGTGATGTTATCTAATAATGGACTCTCTCTAATGGGAGTTGGGAGAAAACTGAAAACATTTACAGGGGTTGGAGAGTAAAATAGGGTATCAGTGTCTTATACTCACTGGATGGTTTCCAAGACACAGATTAAAAAAAATACAAGATCAGTCTCCATTGAAAATGTGTCTTAGTCCCGGATTGGACTTAATCTGTGTACGGGAAACAGGCCTACTGTGTCTGTAATCACATTTGAGAGTAACAGTAATAAAGGCTTGTTACAACCTTTTATTCTCTCAAGGTGGGTTTTGATCCCTTCCTTTTCTAAAGGCATCCTCTGAGATGAGAAAACCTGTCAAGCCATGTCCAAATCATAGGTCAAAATAGGAAGACATTTTTTCCTGAAAATGAAAAAAAAATTCAGTTGTGCATTTCTCTAGAGATAACTAGCTGAGGAGACTAATGAGCAGTACAATGACAACACGGGGCAGCCCAACGTCACCTTGGAGGATTATTTTTTTCATTTGATACCGTTTTCTTTGATCAAAGATGAGGGGAATGAAAGACAGCATCTCCTCAAGGCTGCAAAACGCAGTGATTCCCTACAATAAACACTGTTAATGTATCTGTCGTGTGTGTGTGTGTGTGTCTTCAGAACGAGGGCAACTCTTCCAGTACCTCTTCCCACTCAGTCTGCTTCGGTTCACGCTGATGGTTTATTTAGAGCTCACTTAATTGACTCTCGTGTGACAAGGGCTGGAAAGAGAGCTGAGACCCTCTTGACTGTTCAACACTGGATATATTTAATTAGCCAATTCACTCTCTGCTTTGCCACCTCAGTGAGCACAATGTGCCTTTGTATTTTTTTTAAAGTAATTGTCAGTTGCCGCATCAGCACATGGCAGATCCAGGGAGGCAAACAAGGGTATCTACATCTTCTGGCGAGCTTATAAAAATAACATAAGACACCTTACGTTGGCAGAGACAATGCTGAATCGTCTCTTATTGTCTGCTACATAACCTATGCAGATAGCTTGTCTTAATCACAAGACAATGGAGAGGGGTAGGCCAGAATAGCTCCAAAACAGAGACAGCAAAAAAACACATCACGGAATAGAGCTTAGAGCTTGATACATTCGTTCTTTCTGTTGGATCCGTGTTGCGAAGCTTAGTTCCCCCCGTTATACAGTACTGTTAAAGTCTACCTTTGATCTTACTATAGACAGATAGAAGCTGGTCTAACTCTCTCTGCATCTACATCAGCTAGGGCAGACCCTGTTACAGTTTCTTGCGGTTGTACAGCTACCAACAATGACCACCTTATACTGTACCCGTGTTGGGATTCACTATAGTTGTGTCCTTATATTGGTTAACAAAACCATGAGACAAGATGGGTCTGTAAAGCCCCAAAATAGAGAGCAAAAAAAAAATACAAATCAGTACATTTGGTTAACTTAGTTTTTCATGAAGCTCAGCTCCTGGTACTCAAACCATGACCTTTTAACTTGCTAACTATAGACATTAAGTGATGCTGAATAGAACTCTTCCCTTATTCTTAATAGTGCAGACCCTGTTCCACTTCATTGCTAGTCGGTTTACAGTTGCTACCAACAATGACCTCCTTATAGCCCATGGGGATGCACAATATGTGTGTCCTATTATTGGCTATGCCCTGTTTATAGACCCACTGTTAGAGAACATTCAAATCCTCAAAATGAAACTGAATCCCACTGGCTTTCCTCGAGTCTAATGGAGCTATAGAAGAATATTCTGCATAATGTAGAATCATATTCTGCATCGACGATATGTTGTCATGTACTTGTAAAGCTGGCTGAGTTTCTAGTGCACATTCATCTAAGGAAGTATTTGTAATTAAAGCTTTGCTAGCTGACATTCAGAAAACTCTGGAGCGTTCGATCTCATAAGCAACCACAATTACTAGCTCTCTGGTAAAAAAAAAAAAAGTAATTATAGCAGAGTTATTATAATGACGCTGTCAGCTGATTTTCCTCTCACACAGCAGCAGGTAGTGTGGCGAAGAAAAACGGTTGAAGAGGTGTAAAATGAAAAGCCTGTCCAAAAAGGTACCGCATGTCACAGAGGTTACATACAGTGCCCTCTGTAATTATTGGGACAGTGAAGTATTTTTTCCTCTTTTGGCTCTATACCTCAACAGTTTGGATTTAAAATCAAACAATGACTGAGCTAAAAGTGCAGACTGTCAGCTTTAATTTGAGGGTATTTTCATCCATATCGGGGGGAACCGGGTTTTTTTTTTGTACATTGTCCCCCCCCCCCCATTTTAGGGGAGCAAAAGTATTGGGACAAATTCACTTATGTGAATTAAATTACTAAAAAGTTAGGTATTTGGTCCCATATCCTTAGCATGCATTGACTACATCAAGCTTTAGACTATAATTTTTTGGATGCATTTGCTGTTTGTTTTGGTTGTGTTTCAGATGATTTTGTGTCCAACAGAAATGAATGGTAAATAATGTAATGTCATTTTGGAGTCACTTTTATTATTAGAAGAAAAAAAAGAAGACGGATAATCCTGAAGGAATCGTGAACAATGATGAGTGAGAAAGTTAGACGCACACATATCATACCGACCCCCAAGCCATTTTTTTGGGGAGGGGGTATGACATTTGTGCGTCTGTAACTTTGTCACTCATCATTGTTCACGATTCATTCAGGATTAACCATAATCATGGTAGCATCCACGTTCATGCAGAAGTGTTTCGAAATATATTCTGTTCTTATTTACAATAAAAGTGACCCCCCCCTCTAAAAAACACAGGCATGTTAGTCAGATTCACCATTTAATCTGGGCAGGTCATCAATAACTCAGACATTCCATTGGAATGATTAGTTACAAGTCTTTTTACATGGTCTGCATTACAGCAGCTATCAGGGTCATGTTCAGTAGGACCAAATTGAAGAAGCCTTTTCAAAATGTATAACGGAATGATCGTTCTTTAAGGAGAATGCTCGACACAGAGGTACGCACCAGCTGAACTTTGGCAATGGAACTTGGTTTCCCATTACGTGCGTCTTGAACACAGCCTAAGACAGATAAGTAACTGTACTCTAGTGTTCCAGTGTTTCTTCTGCTGATCTCCCTCTAGGAAAGATGAGTGGATCCATGGCTCTTGACCTCTGACATTACAGTCTCATGTACGCCACCTGTAAAGAATTCAGACAGATAGGGTTAGATCTCTAAAGTGTAACAATAAGAGATACAGTTTTACTTCTCACCTGTATATGTAGATTCAGATATGCAGCCAGAAAAATGATCAGTTTCATTGTACGTAATGAAGATGACTTATGATGTGTATACTGTATGGATTGTGTTAAAACAAAGGAAAAACAGTGACATTTAGGTCAACAATGTGTTCAGATGAAATGTGGATATTTGTCGGCTCGTGGCACATCCTGTAACAGTGCAGGTCTTGCACATACACGCACACATAAAACTCAAAGCCATCTCCTAGTCCTGGTTGTTTGCCTGGAAGAGGGTCACAGCTCTGCCTGACTATCTCCTGTGAGACCGCTATATTGGGATGATGGATGAGGGCATTGGCTTCACTCAAGGCTCCCCCCGAAACTCATGACTCAGCCTGCACACCGCATCAACACTCATTAACACAAATGATAACAAATTAGTCTGTGACGGCAGATTAAGCTCAAAGGTGAATGTGCTACAAAATAGCTAAGCCCCCAAAGAAAAACACAAGACAAACTAAGCTACTATTTATTCCCTTTGACTGAAGAGAGTGAACCTCAACCTCTAACGTTAATGCTTTCAAGTATGTACCTTCGAACCAGCTGCTGTCATTGATAGATGGTTGCAATCAGGGATGCAAACTGGTGAGGACCCAAAAAAGGTGACCCTTTTTTTGTTGTTGCACTGAAACATGCAAAAACAAATCCCCGCTAGAGAGAAATGCAGGTTTTAACTAATTAAAACAAAGAATGCTATCCAATATTATTTGTTGCCTAAACTTTACTGCAAATGACACTCAAGTCTTGAGAAGAAAAAAAAAATCAATACACTAATATTGCAGTTAGCCTTTATAATAGAACGCTTGTGACCACACACAAATATTGCACTTGGGGGAAAACAAACAAACATCTTAAGTAGAAATAGAATGAAACAAACAGACATTCTATTATTGCTCTACTATATTGGCCACTATAGACATCGATCAAGTGCACAAGGCTACATGAATGCAAAAATAACGTTCACTGAGTAAAAACAATTATAATCCCCCCTCACTTACACGTGTTACTGTCAAATTCAACTCAACACACATATCTTTGGGCTACACTGCATATTATTACATTGTACACTTTCTGCCTGTGGACATCTGTTCTACAATGTGCTAGCAAAAGTGAGAAAGAGGCAAAGTGTGCGGTGTTCCTTTTCACCTCCTTTCACCAGCTTAAACCAGGCCCAGCTCCAGCTACACTTGATCCCTGAATCCACTTGTTTAACAAGCAACGGCTCATTTTTCACCAAATTCTCTCATTCCGAAAATTAACCACATACTGTAGAGGGAAAATATTAGTTAACAGATAGTAGTAAGCTAGTTAACATTTCACACAGATTGCCATGGTCCAGTAAGCAACTAATGCGTTACAACTTGAGGAACGGCAAGGACTCGTATACTAGTTAATACTATAGCGAATTGGTTACATGCTGACCACACCGCGTGCGTTGCAAAATAAATTTAAACATACACGTTATTCAATTATTGCACCCACACTGCCAACGAGCGTCTGCGTTGCCAAGGGCTAACACCGTACCCAAACCAGCCGCGCGCATGCGCCATCGTGTGCAAATTAATTTTGTCCCCCCCCACACCAAACGCAATCAAGACGCATGTTAAAATATCAAAACAAACTCTGTACCAATTATATTAATTTGGAGGCAAGTCAAAAAGCATTAAACATTTATGGCAATTTAGCTAGCTAGCTTGCAGTTGCTAGCTAATTTGTCCTGGGATATAAACACTGAGTTGTTCTTTTACTTGAAATGCACAAGGTCCTCTACTCTGACAATTAATCCACACAAAAACGGTCAACACGAATCGTTTCTAGTCATCTCTTCTCCTTCCAGGCCTTTTCTTCTTTGGACTTATATACTTAATGCTAATACTTGTTCCACCACACTTTCTCCCTCACCTCAAACTTTCCAAATGCCAGTTGTTTTTCGGTTACAGCTCATGAAGTACGCTTCATCACCTTCTCACCCCTGTCTCTGTGGTCAGGCTTCTCACCTAACATGCTGACTGCGTCGCGTGCGCGAGCGTTGCAAAATACATTTTAACATTCATGTTATTCAATTATTGCACTCACACTGCTCGCGTGCGCCAACGAGCGTCTGCGTTGACAAGCGCTAAAATAGAAGTCAGTTCTATTTGTGGCGCTGAACGCGGTGCAAGTCCTGCCTCTCCCATCTCATCATTGGTTTATAGAAGCAGATACCTACGTGCCATCTCCTCATTGGTTATACCCACGTGGGTGATTGAAAGATGAACTGAGTTCGGGAATCGACATGGTAACTATGAAAGTTAGATGCCAATCGCCATATAAAGTTCAAAGAAGGAAAAGGCCTGGAAGGAGGAGAGATGACTAGAAATTATTCGGGTGACCGTTTTATATGTGTGGATTAATTGTCGGAGTAGAGGACCTTGTGCATTTCAGGTAAAATAACAACTGAATGTTTATATCCCAGGACAAATTTGCTAGCAACAGCAAGCTAGCTAAATAGGACAAATTAGCTAGCAACTGCAAGCTAGCTAAATTGCCATAAATGTTTAATGCTTTTTGACCTCTCCCCAAATGAATATAATTGGTTCAGTTTGTTTTGATATTTCAACCTGTGTGTTGTGATCGCGTTTGGTGTGGGGGGACAAACTCAATTTGCAAGCTGCCAGTTTGGGTACGGTGTTATTCGTTATCGTTCAGGGGACGCGCTGCTGTAACTCACAAGCTGCCTTTCCAGAGCACGCACTGATGTTGTAACTAGTAAATTGGTTGTCTAATCTTCAGTCGCGTGCTGCGCTGCATTCTGCTGTTATGTAAACAATTGGCTGAGCCTTGGATACAGGCAGTATTGCTCCAAACGCGCATCACTCGATCGCTTACAGCCAGTAGTGAGCCACCCCCCCCCCCCCAAAAAAAACGTTTCTCATCGGATCTACACAAATCACGTAGGTCACCTATTTCGGATTCAAAACAGCGAATTCCACTGAAAGGTGACTAGTTTGCATCCCTGTGCAATAGCGTCTAGTGGCACACTTGGTAGTTTACTCCTGCAAACTTACACTTAATTATTGGTTTTAAGTGTTTATGTGCATTCTAAAATAAAACTTTGTTTTTTTGTATTGAACACGTCCAGTTTTTCTTTTTTTAAGACTACTTCTAGCTAATAATTTGGATTCAAATACCAGCTCAGATCTATTCTTATCTCATATCTACTGCACCAAAGGCTGGACCAAAAGATACAGAAATGGCAGCAACTATCACTCACTACACCCAAGGATTCCTCAGAAGTTTATGAACATATTAAAACAACCCTGTGCAGGGAGCTGAGAGAACAATCTTATGCAATACGGGATCCTCCGGAAAAACTGCAGACGGCGAGGACGACGGAGCGGTAGGAGACTAATGAACAAACTTAAATCTTTTGTGTGCACTCGCAATGCGAACAGTAGATCATGCACACCGGATGTGGATGATAAAGAACACTGGCCAGTTCTGCAGGTTTCCCCTCAGTCAACTTCCAAAGTAATTCAATTGATGCTTTTAAACGCATCCATAAACAACAAAGGCTTACTAATGAATGACATCACCGATAGAGGTCTAGACATTCACTGTGAAGTCTACTCCAGTACCAGCTGTCTCATCTTTTGAATGCATGGCTTTCAAAATCACTGGCTCTGTATCAGTACTTGCTGTGCTGATTTATCGGCCTCCTAAAATCAACTGACTTTCTTGTGGAACTATCTGTGGCTCAATACAACACTGCATGGCCTCCATACTGGATGAAGTTGCTCCTTTGAAAACCCACCTGGTGTCTTTCTCCAAATCTTCTCCCTGGTACACTGAGGAGCTACGCTCTCTCAAAGCAACGGACTATCGTCTAGAACGACAATACCAGAAAACTGGGCTAACAGTACATGCGCAGATGTTTGAGCAACATCAGCAAGAACACAAACAGACCATAAATGCAGCTTGGACAATCTACCTCTCCCAACTGTTCAGGACCGGCAGTGGTAACTCCCGGGTGCTGTTCTTCACTGTGAGCAAGCTCCTACAACCTGTCAACAATTCTGCTACCTCAGCCTCCCTAGAACAGTGCAACAAATACCTGTGCTTCTTCCAAAGCAAAATGTAAAACCTCAAAACACCATCCTGTCCTCTCCGGCCCCTGTAGTTGATCTTCCCAGTCCTACACTCCGAGTCAAGGTTCTCCACCTTCACCACAGTCACTGAGGCTGACGTAAGCTGGTTAGAACAATGAGGCCCACCACTTGCTCACTTGACCCTATCCCCACCTCCCTTGTAAACACCTGCTTACCTGCTCTGGAGCCTCTCTTCACAGAAATTATCAACAAGTCCCTCATCACTGGATGTGTCCCTCAGCTCAAAATTGTCTGCAGTCACACCAGTACTTGAAAGGCCTGAATATGACCCTAACAACCTCCAGAAATACAGGCCTATTTCCAACCTGCCCTTCCTGAGTAAGCTCCTTCCTCGAATGTGCCGTTTCTAACCAACTCCAAAACCACCTGGCCACTCACAAACTACTTGAGCCCTTCCAGTTGGGTTTCAGAGCTAGACACAGCACCAAGACTGCCCCGGTAAGGGCCACAATGACCTCCTCATGAATGCTAACTCTGAGGCTGCCATCATCCTCATTCTCGACACAGTCAGCCACACCATCCTGCTGGACTGCATGGAGAGGCACCTGGGCCTGTCAGGACCTGAACAGTGTCTCTCTCACTGCTCGCTACCAGTTTGTAGCCATCGGTCCTAGTAGGTGAGACTGTTGTGGTCCAACAAGGTGTACCCCTCAAGGCTTGGTTCTGGGGCCACTATTGTTTTGCTTCTACATGCTGCCACTGAGAAACATCTTGAAGAAACACAGACTGGGCTTTCACTTCTATACTGACAACCCTCAGCTCTGTCTCCACAAAACACTGACAATGCACTCCTGGTCAGCTGCCTGCAGGACATCAAAGCGTGGATGCAGTTTAGTTTCCTGCAGAACCTCTTAAGGATTATCCCCCCTTTTCAATTTTCACCAAAAATGACACACCCAAATCTAACTGCCTGTAGCTCAGGCCCTGAAGCAAGAATATGGATATTCTTGGTACCATTTCAAAGGAAACACTGACATTTATGGAAATGTGAAAGGAATGTAGTAGAATATAACACAATAGATCTGGTAAAAGATAATACAAAGAAAAAACAACAACCGTTCTTTAAAAAAAAAATGTGGTACAATCTTTCAAATGCAAGAGAAAGGCCATAATGTATTATTCCAGCCCAGGTGGAATATAGATATTGGCCACTAGATGGTATCAGTGTGTGTCTAAAGTTTTAGACTGATCCAATGAACCATTGCATTTCTGTTCAAAACTTTGTATCAAGACTGCCCAAATGTGCCTAATTTGTTCATTAATAACTTGTCATGTTCAACATTGTGTACTCTCCTCAAACAATAGCATGGTATTATTTCACTGTAATAGCTACTGTAAACTGGACAGTGCAGTTAAATTAACAAGAATTTAAGCTTTTTGCCAATATCAGATATGTCTATGTCCTGGGAAGTTTTCTTGTCACTTACATCATGCTAATCGCATTAGCCTACGTTAGCTCAACCGTCCCGTGGAAGGGACACCGATCCTGAAGAAGTTTTTTTAGACAAGGTCGTCTTGATTGGCACTTGCATCATCATTGACTAAATCAGCAGCTACAGCCTTAATGTTGATGGTGTCAAGGTCCTCCCCTCCAGCGAGGTTCACAACCTGGGTGTGATATTTAAGTCAGCTCTATCTAGTGTGAAGCCCACATCAAGAGTGTAACCAAAGTCTCATTTTTCCATCTTTGGAACATTGCCAGGTTACGACCGATGCTATCAAAACCTGCAGCTGAGCGACTCATCCACGGTTTCATTTCATTTTAAAAACACCCCTTTTGTTGCCGTATCTGCCAAGTGCCTAAACACGCTACAATATGTCCAGAACTGTGCTGGACATGTCCTCGCCCACACCTCCCCCGTGAGCACATCCACCCAGCGCTATTCAACTTCCACTGGCTCCACACATGCTCTCACATCAACTACAAAATCCTGTTTCACACCTACCAACCTATCCTAAACTTTGGACACAAGTACCTGTCTGACCTTGTTCTATCATCCTGCCTCACACGCACCCTTCGCTCCTCCAGGTCCGTCGCCAATCAGCAGCCCCGCAGCAGACTAAAAACTATAGGTGACAGGGCTCCGCGGCTGTGGAAAACACTATTAGGGTAGTCTCTTCCAGACATTATTAGTGCAGTGTCTCTGTCCTCCTTTCAAAACACAGCCCAAGACCGTGCTGTTCACAAAAGCTTTCACAGACCTCTGCTAATTCTGTTCTCATGTCCTCCGGACTTGATGATACCTGTATATATGGTTTCTGTGTCTGTTGTCTGTGTTCCGTTTTTTTGGATTGTTTTTATTATTTAAAAGAAAATGCCACCTTGGGTGTGAGAAAAACACTTTCAATGAAATGAATTATTATTGACATAAGGTCCTGCCTCATTCCAAGAATAGTTGTGATATGCTGATGTACTACCCACGGGTGAAATAGTTTCTCATCACAGCTTCATCGTGCGCTCACAGCAGTTACAAATTCTAATATCGGAAATACAATTTCAGCCCGCCTCCTTTAAAAACGTCTACTCTCCTAGGGATATATATATATATTTTTTTTTAGATATGAGAGAAACACTTCTTCCAGTACTGGGAGATTGCATTTGCCAGTACAGTTTATTTTCTTTCCATCACGGTACTATGGCTCTTTTGTCAGAGGTAGTAGTATTCACAGAGGGGTGTTTATCTGTCAGCATTAAAAGGGCTGATACGACTAGAGAAGAGAAGCATCAGAAGCTAAAGGCTCGGCTTTGATGCTCTTGTACAGGCGTTCTGTTATCACAACACTCAACATCTTGGCAAGGTGACAGATGGAATATTATTCACTCTACTTGACGAGAAAAATAACTGAGGGGGGAAAAAAAACACAAATGACGTGTGAATGGGAACGGGCTGGCGAAGTGAAAGCAGTTTGCCTACACTGAAACTGTTCTGTAGGGAATAAGGCATTTCTGAAAGTGTGTTCTAAGCTACTGACTGAGGGAGGTTTCCGATTCTGACTGAGGAGTGCCACAGCAACAGACTGAGTAATCTAAATTATGGGGACCAGCCACACTGACTGAGTACCACAAGTCATTCAGTCTAATACAATACAGTGTGGGTTAGCAGAGAATTCGTCTTCCGACGAATCCCATTTTTCATGCATTCCCTAAGGCGCGTGTACCTGAGGTAAATAATTTCAACAATACGCCACAGGAGTATGCAAGACATCGTGAGGGTGAGACTTGGTATAGATCAAATTTTTCCAGCATGTTGCCCCTTACCTTTTTCTGTCCAGTTTTTATCTCCCAGTGTGCCTCTCTGTGTGGGAGATTAATGAGCTGGCGGGCAGGGGGGGGGGGGGGGGGGGGGGTGTTCTGTGGCAGGGGAGGCACGCTGCAAGTACTTTACACCCCATTACACCGCAGCACAGCTCGGAGGTGGAACACAACATCCCAGACAACACACCATTCCTCCTCCAATAATGAGAGGCAAGATCTGGTTAGAAGGGCTAACACAATAGACTGGCACTGGAAGGCCCACTCACCATTTCACATGCCCACACACACACTATTAGGGCTACATTATCAATTTGGGAGTTTTCAGCCCTCATCTGCTGCAACTCTATCTGACTATGTGATCGCATTACTCTCTGGTACTACTAGGCCTACAGCAGAGCAGTGAATCCATCTCTCTAGTGGAGGTATTTAAGTGACTAAATCAGACACTCTTCATCACTCCCCTCAGCCCCTTCCCCATTTTAGTGACATGCAGTCTAAAGTACCCCGTCCTAAAACAAGTCCCTTTTCAGCAGTAGCATAATCACTCACGGTCAGGACAAGACATTGATAGCCTCGATTTCCAGACTTTCCAGCTGAGTGATGAACGGGACTTGGGAATATGGTAACGTGGGGGGAGTATGGCATCGCAACTGTAGACAATTGATGGTTTCTATGGAAAATATATATTTTTTTTACTAAAAAGACTTATTGCAACATCTGGAATGTACAGAATGACTAACTCTTAACACCCTACAAGCCTATCAGACTGAAATATGACAAACTGGAGATAACTTCTTTCCTTACTTTTCCCATTTATCTCTCCCCTTCCTCTAAGTGGAATTGATAGCTTCTGCCAGAGTCAAAATGAGTTCATCCTCCCCTGTACAGACCCAGAGGGCAAGTAACAGAGTTTTGTGAAAGAGGGAAGGAACACAAAATATGAGATTGCAGAGCGTGGGAGAGAAAGAGAGGGAGCGCTTAAATATAATAAGCAGTCTCGTAGAGGTTTGGTATTGTAGTCGTGGTGGGAAGTGAAAACAGTAAGTAGAAAGCATTTTAATCAAAGGACCCAGAGTCATGATAACTATATAATGAGACAGGAGCCAGTGGCCTTATTTTCAGCCACGATGAATATGCAGGAGCTCAAATGTTTGTTTACATTATTTTTCAAAATGTTAGGCTACTTCAACTTCTCAAACGACACATCATGCTCTCAGGTGAGTGCTGCTGTGACAGGTAAAGAGGCAGGGATGAGACAATGGTGGTAATTACTGTGCATCTGTCTGGAAAGTCTCTGGAGAGTCCCTGGTGAAGTCAGCCAAGTTTACAACTCCTAGTCTTGCCTTGGTGCAAGAAAACTCTCCTCTTTTGTACTGTAGAGGAGGCTGTTATGGGCACTAATAAGTTAGACTGCCCAGCAGTATTGGTGGTGCTCCAGCATCTTCTAAAAATAGTTGGTCACAAAATCCCTCAACCTCTTTTCGAAAATGTGCTTTAAAAAAAAAAAAAAAATGGTCACAACGATAGCTACTAGGTAGAGGCTGTAAATAATGGATATCAGTAATATGGAATCAAACAGTGTCATGTTCATCCTGCCAAGGGGAGAAGCTCTACCTACATTACCTAGAGGCCCTCTTACCTGGTAGGAGTTCATGGAATGCAGTGACGGAGGGAGACAGGAAGTACTGGCTGTCAGTACCAACAACAGCTCCTGGCACGTGGTCAGGGGCAGGTCTAGGGGGTGGACACCGATGTCCTTCTCCCAGGTGTCTACAACACTGGACACACAGAGATAAGGGATAGCGAGAGAAAAACAAATAATGAGACCGAGAGAAAGACAAAGAAAGAGAGAAAAATGTACAACACTGCATCAGTCAGAGTAATACATAAAAAGTAGAATTTCTCTCCGAGGTTCACATCTTCTAGGCAAGGGGACATAAATCCCAGTTTGAAGCATTACGATGTTAATCAAATAATTATAATCTATCACTGGGTAATGTTGAACAGTGAGAGTTTGAAAGGGATGGAGGAATGAGAAAGTGAGGGAGAGTGATTGATTCCCTGTCACAGGTCGTGGAAGCGATCCAGGTTTTTTCATTACATTTGCCATCTGTGCAGTGGCTCTGTGACGGACACTCAGAGTTAAAATGCTGATAAGTCCTTAGTATAGAAAGTAACACTCACTTAGTATACAGTGAATGCAACTGCTTTTACAGTAACGAAAATCCTAACACATGCAGCGCTGGTCATAAACCTTCAACCCAAGGGTGTTGTGTTTAGGAACCATTGTCCAAACAGAAGCAAATTAGCCGAAACAGGGAGGGACTAACCTGAACTTGTCTAATAAGAAACCCTCGTATTCGTTGCAAAATATTTTGCTACGGTTTGTACTAATGAAAACACCGCTGGTAGTAAATTTGATTAGTTCTGCAGCCATCAACTCCACACTAATCAAGTCATCGCCCTCAGTGACAGTCACAATACAATTAAGCAGAGGCTCACTGATTCTCCCACCAATTAGAGACACGTTACTGGCGTGCGTCTCCAACAAACACGTCACCTCCAGTGCGTTCAACCAAGACAGACGGTGCTCCGTGACTTACACGACTGACTGAATTAAAACATGGTATGGGATGAATGTAACAGTATGTAGGCCTAGAGGAAACAGATGTTTCTCTAACACTTCCCCACCTTCATATAAGCTGTGTCAGCCAACAGCCACGTTGTTTTCTTCCAAAATGTTGGAGGAGTGATCCGGTTTAAGCTAGCGTAGGTCAGGGCTCTCAAACCCTGTTCCTTGAGAGCTCACCTCTAGGTTTTCGCTCCAACCCCAGTTGTAACTAACCCGATTTAGCTTATCAACCAGCTAATTATCAACCTGTGCGCTAGATTAGGGTTAGACCGAAAACCGACAGGAAGATAGCTCTCAAGGAAGAGGGTTGGAGCGAAAACCTACAGGACGGTAGCTCTCCAGGAAGAGGGTTGGAGCGAAAACCTACAGGACGGTAGCTCTCCAGGAAGAAGGTTGGAGAGCCTTGGCGTAGGGTAATTGTGTATTCAAATCCCAGCCTGGAGTTCCAGAGTACTGCAGGCTCTCAGTTCTTACCTGATATTTAATTCCACCCACCTGGTGTCCCAGGTCTAAATCAGTCCTTGATTAGATGGGAAGAATGAAAAACAGCAGTGGAACTGGCTTCGAGGTCCAGATTTGAATACCCGAGCTAGTGTCATACTTAAAACAGCAGGCAATTTCCCATCCTACACGCAGTGAACAGCAGTGATGTGCAGAGCTACGCTGTACTGTAGTGCCGTGCGGAGAGGAGTGGAGTCCTCTCCTTTCATCTACAGTTTGTTAATTACAGCTCTGCTGCCAGTCTGCTGGAGGGACTGTCACATTATACAAAGCAAAACAAGACTAAGGTGAAGCGGGAGAGGAAGAAGGAAATCATAACAGAAGTGAAGAATCCTCCTGCGGGGAACTCAGCATGGAGGAACATGGAGCACCCACCACATCTATCCGTGACTCATTTCTGTTCTCAGTTGCAAAACACAATTGTATCATAAAAAATAATACAAATACCCGTTATAATCAAATATCCTGAACAAACTGCACTGAAAGACCCCCCCCCCCACTCAAAAAAAATTATACTCTATCAGAAATGCAGCAGGAGATGGGTATGTAGGCTGTCTTACTCCTGGTGTGTGCTGGCAGAGGGAGAACAGGGGAGATAGAGGACTTTGACGGCGCTGCCAGCCTTAGTGGGTGATTGATGCTCAGAACACTGGCGGCGGCCGGGAGAGGTGACAGCATCACCTCTGACAGTCGATAACGGAGTGGCAGAGAACGAGGCAATGAGGGAGTCGCTGTTCAGGAGCCAGAGCTGAGGATCAGAAGAAGTCATTTAACACTTCACACCCTCTCTGTTAAAGCCACGCACATTTCACCAATCCACACACCGTTTCGGGCTCACATATTTCAAGCTCTTACACACACACACACACACACACACACACACACACACACACACACACACACACACACACACACCTCTTACCAATATGAAGGCTTTTCCATCTGAGGCCTGGACAGAGAAACGAAACATGCTCTGGGAGGAGGACAGCTCCACCAGTCTGGCAGCTATGGTCTGTTCCAGGAACAGTGACCTGTGGAAGAGAAGGGCATGGTTAACCCTCAATAAGAATTCTACCTAGCTAGGTCTAAAATAATATTCTACGGCGCTCACTGGCATTGTAGTAACAAAGGGTAATATATTGCATCTGCATAATGAAAAACTATAGATTTACATTGATTTTGCACTTTGAGAAGCTGAGTATCCGAATGATGGGGATGAGTATCCAAAGATGTTACAGCAATATGCACCAGTCAGAGAAGCAGCAGCATAGTTACCTGTCTAGAGAGGTATCAAACTGGCTGTCTCCCACACTGGGTCTCACTGTCACCTCTGTGATGTAGAGTTTCAGGGTCCCTGCGACATTTACAGAACCTGTTACTATTGAGCAAACCCTCACGCAGACAGAACCTGACCTGGGCATCTTTTCTAACGCAATGCAACTCTATTATGGTTCAAGTCCCAGGGTAGATGATACAAGTGGCAATTGAACTGGCAAACGAAGGGCTGCTGGTCTCATACCATTCACTAACTTTGTGCCCTTGAGCAAGGAAGTTAAGCCCTAAAATTGCTCTGGTAGTGCCGCTCTGAGGCAGACGCTGTGCTGCTACCAACCAGTGTGTGTATATGACGTTGGCTATTATGACAGCAAATCAATAAATTCCTGTTGAAAAAAAATGACAATATACAGCATCTATTCTATAAAGAGTGTTGTGTACCTGGTGCCACAGCCTCTCCCAGGCCGGCTGTACAGCTCTTACAGGAGACAAGTGTACGCCTGCGGTTGGGTTTCTACAAAAAGAACAGAAAAATACTAAATAAAGCTAAAAGACAAGAACACACAGTTCTAATTTAACTTCCCCCAAAACGGAAATCGATAACCACAATCAAACAGCCTAAAAAGAGGAGAGAGAAACAGGCAGGCAGAATTATTCTCCTCATCCCACTTCCCATCCACAGCCACACTAAAAGGCCCAGGCCGAGCCACAGATAGTGACTAATAGATGGAGAGTGAAATCAATCCCACTCCAGATAGTGATGGAGCGAGAGGCAGAGAGACCGCTAGAGAGAGAAGGGAAAAAAAGAAAAGCATGGCTTAAAACACCAGGCCTGGCTGTAGGCTCGGGTTAAAGTGGCTCACGATGTGTGTTGATGTGCTGCCTGTCTGCTCGCCTCCTCAAGTTTCCTCTCTAAAAAGGGAGTGCTGCTGCTGCTAGTGAAGTAGAGTGTGTCCATCTCATCCTGTCAGTCTCAGGCCCAGTGGGATGGGGGTATACAGATAGTCTCACACTAACAAGGAGCCTGAAGCACATACACTGCTGATGTAACTACAGGACACTTCCCTACAAACATGAGGGAAACTTTTGAAAATGACCAATGTTTTAGCTTTACTTTTCAGTAAGTATACAGCAAATTGGGGAGGGAGTGAGAGCGAGGTGAAAAAACAAAATCCAAAATTATGTATCTAACAAACATCAAAGTGATGATCAAGGCTAAAAATGGCATTGATCTTCTGCCACAGAGGTTCCTTCCTCCCTTGCCTCCTCTCACCGGTGTGTCCTGATTTTGACCATCAGCCATTTTGTTGGTGATGGGGCTGAGCTCCTGGGTGAGAGTCTCCTCACAGCCTCTATCCCGGGGCACAAGGAGGTGAGTGTCGCCCAGTAAACAGTCCTCCGCTCGGGGCAGCAGCTTCAGGTTGGCAAAGGGGTCAGGATGGCAGCACCAGTCATCCACCAGGGAGCTCCAGTTTCCGTTGGGGAGAGGGAGCACTCGCTTGAACACCCTGAGAAAAATCAATGACATTACATTGCTATACAATGGAGACTATTTGTACTGTGATGAAATTAATCGATAACCTCTATCAAAAACCTATTTGCATGAATCAATCAAAAAGATATTTGCATTAACAGGGAAAGCTGGGCAATATTCCAGTTCTACGCATTTTCCATGACAATGTCACAAACATATGTCTTCACAAAGTTTTGGCAGGTGTGTGTGGGTGTGCACGTATCTACCAATCCAATGTCAACATGACATTGGGAGATGAGATAGAGCACCGCATTGTCCTCTAGCTCAAACAGCCATCCATCTCCCTCACTGAACCCATCTTCTCCACTACTATGAGCGGCACCACTGCCTGTGTCTGAACGGAGGACGTAAATGAACCAACATACCAACTTCCTCCCTGTGGTCATCTCACCTCTCCTCCAGCACCCTGGTCCCACAGGACTGGCAGTGGAAGCAATAACTCTCTTGGACCTGCAGCCTCTCCATCACACTCCCCAGGGCCCCTGTTAGGAGAGAGTAGCCACAGAGCACATAAACAACTCTATCGGCGGGAAAAGAGCTTCACCTAGAGACGGAGCAAAAGTCGATAAACACCGGGGTGGTGGCGGACTGGCGGTGGTGAAAGAAGCTTGGGAGAAAGCTGCCAATCAATCTGTTTTTGATCGGATTTGTCAATGAACCCGACTGTTTTCCATTCCCTGAACAGTAGCTCCAAAACATGCACTCAGTTTTTTCTCAGGGAAGATGGTCGAGTATTACTCCACCAAAATCAGGTTATAGCTGATTCAGGTCAACGATTCACATTGTCTGTATATCTATCAGTGGGTGTAGTTTTAGGCACCAGACATGACGGGCCAATTACTGAGCTCATGACTCAGTCCTTTATAGATCAGGCTAAAGAGAGCACACAGGAGGACTCCTCCACTGTCTCAGTTTGAGGGAAGGCTTCACAGCCACGGAGTAACTGACTCAAGCCAGATGAGAATATATTATATAATCAGCCATGAATAAGAAATGATCTGCTGATACGGTTCTGTCTTACCTGAAATGGAGATGGTAATTAGGCTATGATATGTGAGAAACAAACATTTACATGGGAGTAATTCTGTCTCTGTTTGTTGTGTGTGTGTGTGTGTGTGTGTGTGTGTGTACGTGCACACATTTCTTTTTGAGTGTGTCCATACAGCTTGCCTCACCATTACCCGTGTCATCTGTGTGCTGGTCCACATTGAGGCGCATTCTGAAGTGTATCTCATCTCCTCTTTCAGGTGCCTCCCTGCAGGAGCCCTCCACAAGGCTGACCCCTGCTGGCAGCTCCACGATTAGCAGGCCCCGAGGAGTCCGAATGTGGAGGGACGAATCTCCCCCTGTAACCCTCACCTCTGCATAGCTCTTCGCCACATCTCTCCTGAGGGAGGGACAGACAGACAGGCAGACATGGTGTTAAGCAACATGTCCCATTTTGATATGGACATGTAAACCTGGTAACAAAACATATACAATTGGATTAATGATTCAGCATAATGGCAGGCCTCTGCGAAATGGCTGAGACACAAATGAGACTGCGTTCCTTGACAAGTGGATGATAAACAAGTGAATGGTAGACCAGTGTGTGAGACAGTACTAAAGTAATTTATCATAACCTTCCAACTTGTCCTTATCCCCCTCTACCTCCTGCCTGTTGCTGTCACAGCTCAATGTAGAAGTCTAATGAGTTAGAGGAACATTTCCAGAGAGAGAGGATGCACTTACTGCTCTGATGGAAGAAGGGCAAAGGAAAACAGCTGTAGGCCAACTGAAGAGATAGAGAGAAATAAATAGATATAGTGTGTGTGTGTGTGTGTGTGTGTGTGTGTGTGTGTGTGTGTGTGTGTGTGTGAGAGAGAAAGAGAAAGGAAGAAAAAAAGAGTGGTGTGTAGGGGAAAGTGCATGTACAATGTTTGGCTAATACAGAATTTTCTTTCTCTTGCAGTGACAGCCCTGATGCACTCATGCACGGAAGATATGTTGCCCTCTGCTCAATCTCTGGGTTCGATGCAATTATTTTCACTAGCCATGCAATGCATCTCTGTCCATGCTTGACACAAGTGCTGTCCCCCAGGAAGAAAAACATTACCCAGCGAAGACCGCTTTAAAATCACAACTTGGTTGGCTGCATTGAATTTTCTCACTTCCAACCGAGTGGAGGAAGCAACAACAAACAACTGGAAAGAACTATTGCCAGGAACCATAGGCTACTATTGCCACACCAGACAATACACAAGCGACTGGTAAAACAAGAGTCTCTAAACAGTAAACCTGCTCTTTTTAACAAGATATTATCCAACTATAGAACAATTGGGCAATGCAGCAAAGCACAGACTAGGCTATAGGCCTAACCTACAGAATCCCACACCAATGTTTACAAGTAACAAATGTAGAGGCTCCCAAAGGAACCAACACCTGGACACGATTCTATTTATGGTGCATTTTCATTCAGGATTTACCCAAGTGTTTTACCCAAAAGGCTTAGACTTTTCTATTTCCTTCTACACGGGACAGCACCAGGGTGTCTGTAGTGACGCCTCAAGCACTGAGATGCAGTGCCTTAGACCACTGTTCCACTTAAGTGAGAAGAGTATACACTTATTTTCAGAGATGGAAAGATTCATTGGGGCAGTTTCAGATAAGTAGACTTAACATGGACTTAGGGCCATAAAACATGGATGTAAGTAAAAAAAAAAAAGAAAATCTCCACTTTATGTCAACTTATCTCAAGTCTGAATAGGGCCCTAAGGCTGCTTTTGTTATAGTCGAAAAGCAGCAGAGCCCTATTAAAACAAAACATTATGACTTACGTCAATGTTTTATGGACTCAAGTCCATGTTAAGTCTGACTCATTGCCACAGCTGGAATGGCCCATTTATTTTGATTAAAACATTTAAAAAAGCCCTATGTGAAAACGTTAATATTTCCTACTCCACAACCCCACCTGGTGTCAAAATATAGCATTACATAAAAATCATTTTAGAATACACATACAATGCATCATCCAAATTACACGATTATACTGCGTAGGCAATCAGAGTATGTAAGTGGCTCAAGGAAAATGCTCAATTTTTTTCATCCTAAAACACCAATTACTATAAATTAGGCCATCATCGCTGTTCGTTCGTGAATTTTAATCCTTCACGTTGTACATGTTAAACGTCCATGCTGTATGCATGCCAACCATTTAATACTAATCCGTTTCATGGGAATATGCATTTCGAGTTAAACACAGCCACAACATTAGAACAAAAATGCAACAACTTCAGCACAATCATCTTAAACTGACATGGTATAACAGTAGCCGGACATTATCTATGCTATTATATTCGGTTTGTCATGTAAAATACTAATTAAATCAAGTGATCTCGCGAGACATATCACCATCACGAGAAGAAGCGGAGCGGAACCAGCAGCACCTGTGATGCCAATTTAGCAATTTTGTTGCTAGATTTAGCAACTTTTCAGACTACCCTGGCAACTTTCTTTTCACAAAACACCTAGCAACAAATTTAGCTACTTTTAAACATTTATTTGGAACTTTTAGCAACTTTTGAAAAGTGACTCAAACGCTAAAATACACGCATTTTCCCTCTAAATGACACAAAAACGATTTTCTCTGTCACACACTCAAGTCACAACACACGTGCCTGGCTGCAAAAGTGCATTGTGAGTGACGTCAGCAGCAGGCCAGCAGCAATTTCAGCAAATTGCAAATCATTGTTGGCTGACTGCAGCAGCAGTACGGCTTCGACGAGCCAAAACCAATGAATATAGTTGGTCACGAATGTTTGATCTTGAACAGGACTTACAACATCAATCAACATGCCTCAATCAAAAATGTACAGCCAGAAGTACAGAAAAGAGTGGGAGTCTGTACCTGAACAAATGTCAAATCATATTTTTTGCCGAGATGGCCAGTCAATTTGAGTAACATTATTGTGTATTCTACGTAATGACGCAAATACGTTTTCACGCAATGACGTCATTTAGCAACAAATCAACCTGCCTCTAGCAACTAACCCTGAAAATTAGTTGGCAACACTGAGCAGCACTACACCCCTGACTATAAGGGTTGGATGACTTCGGGAGTTATACGTAACCACGGCTCTATGAACTAAGCGGTGCATTCAGTTGACTAACAGTAGTACAATTGTTTTACACCATTGCAGCAGCGCAAAAGATTCGTGGTTGACCCAAAATCATCCAGGTCATGGTGAAGTCCCTGATGTAGGGCTCGGAGTTAATGTTATAAATGTAGGCTAAGTGTCACAAGTGTGTGGTCCTTAAGATGTTAAATACCTTTCTATCAGTCTGTTCTGCGCAGTTTGTTAACGGCAGGAACGCACCCTCTATCCTGTTATGCTAGCACAACTAGCTGACATTAGCTAAGACTAGATACCTAGCTAGTGGTAGCTAACTATTTCGCAAATAATTACCAGAGAACAAGAAGACCACTTTGCAACCGTTTCCTTAGTTCGAGAAACACTCCAGCTCCTGCATTTTCGCCCATGGTGTGTGTCTTTTTCTTCTATTGCTCGCAATGGCTAGCTGGCTAACCTTATTTAACAACGAAGACACGTGCAGTTTACTTTTTGCTCTAACAGAGATAACGGAGTCCAAAGCGAAATGGCTTCGTACATCTGATTGTCATTATGGTGAATTAAAGTAAATGTAGCAGTAAAAAATCATCCGCGTATCAACGTAAAACAGTGAAGACTATGGCATATATTTCACTACCTAGCAACACGAGCCGGAACTTTTCTACCGCCAGGAGGGATTGCAGTCGGACAAATGAAGTAGACGTGCCGCAATCTGCAATGCAGTCTGGGACAACTGTAAACGGGATTGTTTGGCTTTGTGAATCTGGACGTAGGTTTTGATGTTGGTTTGTTTTTCAATCAAAGGCAAAGACATCTCCATCTTAAAATATGTAGGATACACTTATTATTTAACCCGTGAGCGTTGAATGCTTACTTGACAAGTGACACGGTTTAACCGAGTCGACACCGGGGGACCGGCAGCAGCAACATCATCAATAATACGTACATGACTATCAAGGATACATTTCCCACTGAACCAATTAGCGCTGGCTGAATTGTTTTTTTAATTCGTCAAGCGGGATACATAATTTAGTGACAGTGGTTTACAAATATCCTTCTAACGGTAAGCATTTATCGTCGACTGTCGCGGCCGATAAATAACAGACAGTCGTTGTTATGCTAGTTTTGGGACACAACATCGGGAGTTAGTCAGGGTGTAACGTTACATCTAAGTAAGTTACTTGGTACTATTGTAGCCATCTAGGTGTTGTAGCCCTGCCTTGACTGAGTTAGCAAGCTAGCACATTTCCACGGAGGGCAGGTTTCGGTATTGTTGACCACGCATGACTTATTACGATAGGTGATGTCATTCATGTTTGGTTGCGAGTTATGTCAGATGCCTTGATAAGTGTTTAACGTTGTTAGCTTTAGAAACGAATCATTTTTTTGTATCCATCTTTTTAAATAGGTGACTTGCTAGCTAGTTTGATCTTACGTTTTATAATTTGCATGTCATATTGTTCTTGTCAGTATATCTAGTTGGTGTGTCATTATACAATTAGGCTGTCTCTTGCCAAATATTTCAACTCTTGACAACTAGATACAGATCCATATAGCTGCAACTTCAAAGACCAGGGCTGTCATTTAGTTTCCTGTGTCGCCCACCGCACCAAGAACACATTTCATTGTGAGGCACTGGGCAGGACTGTCATGTGATGCATGTACTGTACCACGCAGGTCTGCCCCTTCCTTGATTACCAGGTGGGAGGAATTTAGGTTTGTGCCTTGGACAGGGGCGAAAATCTGATATCAACTTTGGAGGGGACAATTACATGAAATTTTCTCAAGAGCAATTCCTGAGGGGGACACCAAAAGTAGTGCTGTAACACATAGCCTACATTGTAATATGGTAAATGTATATTGAGGAACCAAAGAAATAAGGTGTTTGCCGTACTCCTAACTACCGGTACCCAAAACTACACAACTAATCACAACAGCAATACCATTGCCTTAAACTGGTGACTGAACTAAGATTTGTTAAAGTTGAGAGTGGGGGTATCCATGGCATTTTCCAATTATGTTCCTATTTTACAAGTCCAAAAAATGGAGAACCTTTCATAATGTTGCCAAACAAAGACTCAACAAACTTACCTGAGACTCCGTCTCTGCCAGTCTGTCCCTGCATATCTGTCCCCAACTCTGCTGTCTGTGTGCCATCTGTTGCCTGCTCTGCCTAATGACATCATTGTGAAACATTTCCATTAGAATTTAATTTCTTTCTTATGAACATTTTATCAACTAGTCTGAGATATTAGGCTACTAGGGTTCTTACTTTGCGTTTTGGTGTACTGAAAAATACTCTGATGTCCGTCTTATTTTTCTGCCATTTTTCTACCTGGCTGGCTGGCTGGCTACACACACACACACACAGTGTGTAGGTTATTTACAGTAGGATATGGGCTTCTATCATATCTTTTATCATTCTATTTGGGCTTCGATCTAAAAGGTAGCTAGCAAATGTGAAACGGATTAAAATGACAAGAGTTGACAGCTGTATGAGTTCACCATTTACACAACATATGCTGCAACCTTTTGTAATTTTAATAGTTTGTTTCATATTGGCTGGCTTCCAACAATAGCTGAATTTGCAAAGCTAGCGAGCACCAATTCAGTTTCAGTGGTGTTTGCTATAATCTTTGCTACCCGGGTTAAATAAAGGTGAAATTAAATAAATAAATAAAAGTACACTTGCGACAATTTAGCTTTTGCAACGAGACCATTAAATATATTTAAGACAATGGTAGAAGAGAGTGTAGTTCTGTTCAGTTTGGATGTCAGTTTATCGCTAACCTTACCACAGGGACTTTGAAGCACTAACTTACATCATCTGCATGCTGATTCCATCTTTGACGACGCCACATAAATGGAATAGGTACTAGCTAGCTTAATAGTTAATATTTGCGCGCTAGCTCTGCGTATTCAGCTAGTGTGTGTGCGCGATTGACTGGATTAACCTTACGTCAGTTACGTGCATTGACTGCCTTTCAGACAGTAGATACGACCTCTTTGTTACCTAGCAAGCTAAGGAACTGGCAGTGGATCAAACCATTGTGAGGCAAAGGGTGGGGGAGTTGCAATCTTTTGAAACTTAAAAACGCGCTATTAAGTGTCTATAATCAGCACAATTGCTTTCATTGCGTATTATTAATATTATTTAAATTACATAGTTATGTTTCAGTGATATATTGGGGGGGACAAATCATATTTTTCCCAGGATGGGGGGATCGTGTCCCCCCCGGGATTTCCGCCCCTTGCCTTGGATAAAAATGTCATGAAAAATCAGTTTTTGGTGAAAGGATGACATTGTACTGGTACTCCCAATATATAGGCATGTTATTTTTACTCATTATTTTTATTTGCTGTTCACTGTGCCACTATTTCTTTACTATTATTATTAGTTTTATCTTTAACTCTGCTTTGTTGGAAGTTAATCCATAAGTAAGCATTTCACTGTTGGTCTACACCTGTTGTCTATGAAGTGTGTGACAAATAAAATGTGATTTGATTTTAGTTGGAACCCAACCCTCTCATGTACATCTCTCTCTCTCTCTCTGTTCAGCTCTTTCTTCACTTGACTTCTATATTGTCTGTTGAAGCACATCTATCTACCTCTCCCATCCCTAAGGCATCTGTTTCACTAAGACATGTCTGGAAGAAGACACTAATGATTTAGCACTATCTTCACATACCAACATTAACCTTATCAAATTCTTGTAATCTGTCAGACTTTGCTCCTAATAAACATTTGTCATTTGTACATGACTGGTCAATAAACAGCTCCATCTGTGCACCATCATCAACCCATGTGCTTCTCCTCTGTAACTCTCATTCTGACAGATTGACTGGCACTGGCCTGCACATTAAGGACACGTAGTTTGCGACTAATGCTTCCATACGTAACGTGCTGATTAATCACTCACTATGACTCAGTGACGACCCCCCCCCCCCCCCCCCTTACTCATTCACTCCAGGTGTGATGTGTGTATGTGAGCCTGGTGTTGGCAAGTAGCAGAATAACCACCCAGGAGGATGAATGCAGAGGAAGTGGAGCTGCTCAGTGACTCCAAGTACAGGAATTATGTGGCGGCGGTGGACAAAGCCCTCAAGAACTTTGAGTACTCCAGTGAATGGGCAGATCTCATCTCTGCACTGGGGAAACTCAACAAGGTAACGACCACAAACATTTACCTGTTTGGATATTTCACATATGTACATTTTGGTTTGGAATGGATACACAATGACCACATCAGCAATTCAAACTGGATCTGCATATTCTCTAATGCACTAAATGCATTTTCTTTATTTTTTTACTGCCAGCTATTGTGGAAAGATCTCGATTGGCCTCTGATACCCCACGTCTGATGTTTGAATCTGTTTCTCAGGTATTGCAAAGCAATGCCAAGTACCAGGTGGTGCCCAAGAAGCTGACCATAGGCAAGCGTCTGGCTCAATGCCTCCACCCAGCTCTGCCCAGCGGGGTGCACCGCAAGGCCCTGGAGACCTACGAGATCATCTTCAAGATCATAGGGCCCAAGAGGCTGGCCAAAGACCTCTTCCTCTACAGGTACCGACTAGGCTACAGGATGTCAACACTTGTTTAGGACAGTAGTAGTAGTAGAGAAGTACAGTAGCTTTATTGTAACTGGCAAACATGTCATAAACTGAGTTTGAACTAGCAAAGTAAGTAAATAAGCCTTGTCCAAGCCAGAATGGTCCATAGGGCAGGAGCCTGTTTGTCCTGTTTCTATAGCGTGAGGCAGCTTGATGTACAAGTACACCCCCTGAACAGAACGCTAGTCTATCGCAGGGCCTTACCCTCAATCCATCTCCTTTGAACTAGTTAGAGAATAAAAATAATGCATGTGGATTTTGTTCAATAGTTACTTTTCTTCAGTTGACCTATCAACCCTATAATTTCCCCTTTACTCTATTACCCCACCGCCTAAAACCTGTCCCCTGCTTTCTGTTTCAGCTCTGGGCTGTTCCCTCTACTCTCCAATGCTGCTATGTCTGTGAAGCCGGTGCTGCTGGGCCTGTATGAGACCTACTACCTGCCCCTGGGAAAGACCCTCAAACCTGGCCTGCAGGGGCTGCTGACTGGGGTACTACCGGGCCTGGAGGAGGGCTCTGAATACCATGATAGGTAAGAGATGGAGGGCTGGAGAAAGAAATGGATGTCATTGAATGAAGTGAATTGCTAATTACTAGAACAAAAATAATAATATATATATTCAGTCAGAATCAACCTTAGTAACAATTCAATCATCTGGGATTCAATTGTCTTGTCAATGTATGCATCCCAAATGTATTTATTTCAATTCAATGCAATCCTCTCCAGGACCAACACGTTGCTGGAGAAGGTGGCTGCGGCGGTGGAGCAGTCGGCCTTCTACAGCGCCCTCTGGGGCAGCATCCTGACCAGCCCCGCCGTGCGTCTGCCTGGGGTCACCTTTGTTCTGCTGCACCTCAACCGCAAACTCTCCATGGAGGACCAGCTCTACGTCATGGGCAGCGACATCGAGCTCATGGTACACGAAAAGAAGAATCGTTTTCAGAGACCCTTATCTTTTTCCTTTATCCCAACCCCCAAGTTACACACACACACACACACACACACACACACACACACACACACACACACACACACACACACACACACACCAAGTAGAGCTTGAAGTGCCTGAGTTTAGGGAATATTTAGAAATCATTGGTAGTGTATTCATGATGCAGACTGAGAAATTAAGTCATGTGAACTTGTATTGAGTAGGGCCAGGAGTTTTTCCTAATAAAAAAAACAGAAAAAACTTTTTTTTCTGAGGAACAAGAACAAGCAGAAAATGCAATAGCAGTCAACCTAGTCTGGTTGTTCAGAAATTCTACATATTCACAAATTTATTTGCAGTACATTAGATAGATGTAAATGGGGCTTGATTTAACCCTGTGTGTTGTGTCGCACCCTGCAGGTGGAGGCAGTCAGCACATCGGTGCAGGACTCCAGTGTTCTGGTCCAGAGGAGCACCCTGGACCTGATCCTCTTCTGCTTCCCATTTCACATGAGTCAGGTAAGGACAGATCTACGCAACTCTGTCAGCACTGCTCAGCACACAAGACAGCAGTCACAGCACTTTTGGGAACTGGCCATTCTTGATGATGAGGCTATTCGACATCCAGTTAGAGGGAGAGAGAGCATGCAGTGACTCAGTGGATGCTTGTTTGGGCTTTCACCTCTCCATTCAATCATCGAAGCACAATGTGCCTCAGAGCCCAAACATCCCAAATTATGGCATCCTTTCTTCTAAGTCAGAACTCATCTGACCTCTGCTATTATTTCCTTATTTTTGTTGTGTGTGTTGCTGTTCCAGGCCACCCGTCCAGATATGATTCGGATTCTCTCTGCAGCGCTGCACGTGGTTCTGAGGAGGGACATGTCACTCAACCGCAGACTATACGCCTGGCTGCTGGGTAAACGACACACTCACGCACACGCAATGGTTTCCGTTAGCCGGTAATAGCTGGCTTTTGGCAGACACATTTTTTTGAAAATCCGATGAATAAAATTGACGCCGGCCAATTGTCCAGGAGAAGAAGAAAAAAATCCCATTGTGAAATAATGCTTTTTGGCCTATTCAGTGATGGAAATACCAGTCTATGTAAATACATTTCACTGGTCAGGCTTATTGGTCTATAAGTTAATTTGCATAATTTAGTGGAATTAAATTGGTATGTGTACAAATATATTTGTTATGTATCCTATTTATCACATGCGTACAGCATACAGAGCCTTTTAGTGGAGAATCTGTCAGACAGTGCGATAGCTGCTGCTACAGCATCTCAAACAGCAAAGGCATAGGCAATGGAAGGCAGGCTTCATCAGTGTGTCACACCAATTTGCAATGAGTTGTGTCAAGTTGGCTGGATGTCGTTTGGCTGGTGGACCATTCTTGATACACACAGGAAACTGTTGAGTGTGAAAAACCCAGCATTGTTTCAGTTCTTGACACAAACCGGTGCGCCTGGCACCTACCACCATACCCTGTTCAAAGGCACGTCAATCTTTTGTCTTGCCCATTCACCCTCTGAATGGCACACACACAATCTGTGTCTCAAGGCTTAAAAATCCTTCTTTAACCTGTCTCCTCCCCTTCATCTACACTGATTGAAGTGGATTTAACAAGCGACATCAATAAGGAATCATAGCCTTCACCTGGTTAGTCTGTCATGGAAAGAGCAGGTATTTTCAACTTTCTTTTGTTGTCCAGTAGCCAAAGGCGCAATTCTAGTCATATCAGCAACCCATGCTAGTGGCTGCATATTAGATCTCCCCTGTCACATGAAACCACTAGAATGTGCGTTGAGATTTCGACGATTGTGTTTTCCCACTAATTGCATTATGGAATGAACATTCACGCCTAACCTACTGCCTTGTGCGCATTGCTGCGCTTATAATGTGAAGAAATAATAGTTTATCAACATTTTAAGCTCAACGTTCTGATCTGTTGCATCAGAATCATTGCTTTTTAACTTATTTTTTCATGTAGCCAAGGCCTACTGGTTGTATGAATCTATCATCCCACAACAGTCCCAGAGTCTGTTTGGAATAGGTTATTTCTTTCTTGCACAGAACGACAAGATGACCAATAGAATAGGTAAACTTTTGTACTATGGGGGATAGTAGATTGACATAGGCTAGTGATTTTGCTGTTTGTCACTCGCTCGTCTTGTTGGCTGAGGAAAAGTAAATATGGACAGTTATTCTAACATCTTCAAAGTGCACATCAGAATTTGGTAAGAACGTTGTTGCATCCTCGTCTTGCATGTTCTTTTTTATTTATTTATTTCACATTTATCTAACCAGGTAGGCCAGTTGAGAGCAAGTTCTCATTTACAACTGCGACCTGGCCAAGATAAAGCAAAGCAGTGCAACAAAAACAACACAGAGTTACACAAACAAACGTACAGTCAATAACACAATAGAAAAAATAATTGAAAAATCTATGTACAGTGTGGGAGGTAGGCAATAGAAGAGTAGGGAGGTAGGCAAAACATAGGCCATAGAGGCTAAATAATTACAATTTAGCATTAATACTGGAGTGATAGATGTGCAGATGATGATGTGCAAGTAGAGATACTGGGGTGCAAAAGAGCAAGAGGGTAAGTAATAATATGGGGATGAGGTAGTCGGGTGTGCTATTTACAGATTGGCTGTGTACAGGTACAGTGATCGGTAAGATGCTCTGACAGCTGATGCTTAAAGTTAGAGAGGGAGATATAAGACTCCAGCTTCAGAGATTTTTGCAATTCATTCCAGTTATTTGCAGTAGAGAACTGGAAGGAAAGGCGGCCAAAGGAGGTGTTGGCTTTGTGAATGACCAGTGCAATATACCTTCTGGAGCGCGTGCTACGGGTGGGTGTTGCTATGGTGACCAGTGAGCTGAGATAAGGTGGGGCTTTACCAAGCGAAGACTTACCTGGAGCCAGTGGGTTTGACGACGGATATGTAGTGAGGGCCAGCCAACGAGAGCATACAGGTCGCAGTGGTGGATAGTATATGGGGCTTTTGGTGACAAAACGGATGGTACTGTGATAGACTACATACAGTTTGCTGAGTAGAGTGTTGGGGGCTATTTTGTAGATGACATCGCCAAAGTCAAGGATCGGTAGGATAGTCAGTTTTACGAGGGTATGTTTGGCAGCATGAGCGAAGGGGGCTTTGTTGTGAAATAGGAAGCCGATTCTAGATTTAATTTTGGATTGGAGATGCTTAATGTGAGTCTGGAAGGAGAGTTTACAGTCTAACCAGACACCTAGGTATTTGTAGTTGTCCACATATTCTAGGTCAGAGCCGTCCAGAGTAGTGATGCAAGTCGGGCAGGAGGGTGCCTTGCAGCAATCGGTTGAGGAGCATGCGCTTAGTTTTACTAGCATTTAAAAGCAGTTGGAGGCCATGGAAGGAGTGTTGTATAGCGTTGAAGCTTGTTTGGAGGTTTGTTAACACAGTGTCCAAAGAACGGCTAGATGTATACAGAATGGTGTCGTCTGCTTTGCGGTGGATCAGAGAATCACCAGCAGCAAGAGCGACATCATTGATCTATACAGAGAAAAGAGTCGGCCCGAGAATTGAACCCTGTGGCACCCCCATAGGAGACTGCTAGAGGTCCGGACAACAGGTCCTCCGATTTGACACACTGAACTCTATCTGAGAAGTAGTTGGTGAACCAGGCGAGGCAGTCATTTGAGAAGCCAAGGCTATTGAGTCTTCCGATAAGAATGCGGTGATTGACAGAGTCGAAAGCCTTGGCCAGGTCGATGAAGACGGCTGCACAGTACTGTCTTTTATCGATGGCGGTTATGATATCGTTTAGGACCTTGAGCGTATAGGTCTATAACAGTTTGGGTCTAGAGTGTCTCCCCCTTTGAAGAGGGGGATGACCGCGGCAGCTTTCCAATCTTTGGGGATCTCAGACGATACGAAAGAGAGGTTGAGTAGGCTAGTAATAGGGGTTGCAACAATTTCGGCGGATAATTTTAGAAAGAGAGGGTCCAGGTTGTATAGCTCAGCTGATTTGTATGGATCCAGATTTTGCAGCTCTTTCAGAACATCACATGTCTGGATTTGGGTGAAGGAGAAGCGGGGGGGGGGGGGTCTTATTCTCCATGGACTTTAGTGTCCCAAAACTTTTTGGAATTAGTGCTACAGGAAGCAAATTTCTGTTTGAAAAAGCTAGCCTTAGCTTTCCTAACTGACTGAATATATTGGTTCCTGACTTCCCGGAGGCTATTCGATGCTAAAAGCAGAACGCCACAGGATGTTTTTGTGCTGGTCAAGGGCAGTCAAGTCTGGGGTGAATAGGAATTATTATCAAATACCATAATCGAAATGTGATTTATGTCATTCTGATCACCGTGGGTGGAAGCCCTAATTAGGTCATGCATATTGGTCCAGTATATTTCCGGTAAATTAAAGTGCTGCCGGTCAAATGTCCGGCGCCACATTTTCATAATGGAAACCCTGGTACAAACAAGCACATGCACACATACATACCACTGCATGCGTTCTGTACAACTTCGTATAGTTGAGCTGTTGGACTTTGCCTGTTGGAATGATCATCTGGCCATATATGTCTTGTGCAGTAACATGTCTTGTAGTCATATATCCCAGTGCTTATTTCTCTACTTTGTTTTGTCTTATTTGCGTCTTACTCGCTGTGGATAAAAAATGCTGGTAAGTGTCTGCTTGGCTGAGCAGGGCTCATGTTTTTACACCCAGAAAAGCTTGTTTGTTTGCTAAATGACTGGTAACTCAATCTCACCCCACCCTCTTCTCCCTTCTCTGTTGTCATATGTGTGTGTGTGTGTGTGTGTGTGTGTGTGTGTGTGTGTGTGTGTGTGTGGTGTGTGTGTGTGTGTGTGTGTGTGTGTGTGTGTGTGTGTGTGTGTGTGTGTGTGTGTGTGTGTGTGTGTGTGTGTGTGTGTGTACTGTGCTCCTAGGCTTTGACAACAATGGTGTGAGGACAGGCCCTCGCAGCTCTCGACAGAGCAACCCTGAAGACCACGCTACCCACTATTTCAATACCTACTCCAAGGACATGCTGGTCCAGGTACGACTTGTACGCACACAAACCCACCCACATACACACTCACACACAGCTATTTGCATAAATTATTATTTTCAAAGACCTCAAAGTTTGAGTGGGTCTTCTGAAAGGGAGCAAGGCCTTACATTTTTCAGCAGGTGAAATTCATACCCCTACTGCTCCCCCTCTGTGCCCCCTTTCAATCTCTAAAACTACCCCCCCCCCCCACACCTACACACACACACCCTTAGGGTTTTGCCTGTAATGCCTGTAGCCCCCTTCTTCCCCACCCCTCCTAATCCCAGGGGCCTTCCCTTTGAAGCACTCCCAAAATCTGCTCCATGCCTGGGCCACGATCACACACTCACACACTATTCCCCCTTGTAATGCAGTGTCACGCTCCAACAGCATTGTCCCTTATGACGGCGGGGCCTACATGTGATGTGTCCTGTTACTCCAGGGGTTGGGACAGACAGACCAGGGCTTTAATTTGTTCATCTGCCATCTGTTCATCGACACTTGTTGGGTCTCCCGCCGCTGGGAAATGGGGCTACTGCAGGGACCGTCTGTTCCGTGGGCCCCATCCCCTTCTGTGTTAGACGAGGCGTGAAATTCACACACACACACACACACACCGAAGGACAAAAAGAAGACTTGCTGTGGAAAATCTCCCCCGGCCCTAACACAAAAATGTAATCCCAACCAGAAACTAGATAGCTAACCAGCTGAGTCCATGTTCTGCAGTCTGTCTCGGGAGTTGCTTTGGTCGTTGTGTAGTTTTTGAATGCGTTTTGATCCAGAAGTTTTGACCCTGTGTGTGCAGGCAATGGTGGGGATCCTGCAAGGGAAGGCCCGAGGCGGGGAGGAGGAGAGCGTCCTGATGCATGACCTCAAGCCTTTCCGCATTCTCATCAGCCTGCTGGACAAACCTGAACTCGGTACGGTATATTACTACACCCATCAGATCAATGCAACACATACCATTCATGTATGTAGCTCAGTTGGTAGAGCATGGTGTTTGCAACACCAGGGTTGTGGGTTTGATTCCCACGGGGGGCCAGCACAGAATTTTTTTTTATGAAATGTATGCATTCACTACTGTAAGTCGCTCTGGATAAGAGTGTCTGCTAAATGACTAAAATGTCAAATGAAAATGTCAAATGTCACTGTTACACACTGAATAGAACACACACAACATTTTGATCATAGTGACATTTCACAGCGGACAACTAAAATTAGCACTTCTTATTGGACAAATCCAGGTAGTCCCTCCCCGTTTCAGTCCATTCCCTTCCATTTGGTGCCTAATGACCCTTTTTCCCTGTGACTGTTCTAGATACATTTGTAAATGGACCTGATCAGTGACTGATTTGTAATCCTGTGTGTTCCAGGACCAGCCATCCTGGAGGACGTTCTGATCGAGGTGTTCAGGACATTACACACACAGTGCCGAGCAGAGCTGGACCTGCAGAACCACCACCCGTTCAGCAAGGACCATGCTCATCTCAGCAGGTTGGCCATCGTGTGTGTGTGCGTGTGCGTGTGCGTGTGCGTGTGCGTGTGTGTGTGTGTGTGTGTGTGTGTAACACTAAACACATGAAAAAAGCCAAAGCTTTAATAACCATTGTAAGCTAAGGGTCGCATTGATCGTTTCCCTCAGCAAACTGCGAGAGAACAAGAAAACGGCAGAGCTTATCAAAACGGCCAATCTCCTGTTCAACTCTTTTGAGCCGTACTACATGTGGGACTACATCGCTCGCTGGTTGGAGGACTGCTGCAGGTCTGTGTGTATGTGCTGCTCCATGTGTGTATGCTGACGTGGTAAGATGGCGAGATAGAACCCGAGTCGGTGTTCATTAGGCCACACCGTAGCAAAATGTTTCGCAACAGACAGTAAAGTTAAGCATTTCTTATTGGACAAGTTTTACTCCGGTTTTTTTTCCCGGGATGAACACCATCCTGTTTTGTGTTTGTAAATGGGAGAGCTGAGTTTGATGTAAACGGGTCACTCTGTCCATCTTGCAGGAAGGCAAAAAATGGACCAGGGAATGCTGGGAGCACAGAGTCCTCAGGGCTCTCATTGGTGGAGTTCTGTCAGCTGGTGGACTTCCTACTGGACATTGTGTCCTTGGTGAGACACACACACACACTTCTCACCCCGCCTTCCTTTCTCACTCAGACTATAGTCTCTCTATACAGAACAACAGCCATTGAAATATCAGCACTCATACAATACAATATTTACTAATTATAAGTCAGTTTCTGAATGTGAGTGCTAATGGCAATCCCTTATGGTGTGTGCTGTCTTTTTATCTGTGTGTGTGTGTGTGCGTGCGTGCGTGCGCGCAATGCATTAACAGGTTCTAGACCTGCCTGTCTTCTTTAGTGTCATTTCATCTTCTAGTAGAGAGAATGCTTCTCTTCATTTCCAATCTGAGTAGGTTGGAAAGCCACTGACACCTGTATTACTGTCTGTGTTTGTGGTGTGTGAGTGATTGCTTGCAGGTGTGCGTACGTGCAGATGTTTCTGTGCGTGGGTATGTTCTGTATACAAAGTGTCCTCTGGCCTGTGCTCTGCTGGCTCCTGTCTGTTCAATCTATCTGCTCTCTCTCCTTGAAGCCTACTAGAAGCATGAGGGTAATCTGCCAGGTAAAGTACTGCTGTCTCCTGCTTCTTCACCCTTCATCCCGCCTGCCTGGTTTACTATGGCTTGGATAACATTTTAGCAACGTCCCAGCAACATCCCTAAAGCCAATTTTTAATTTCTGTTATTTTTCTGGCTTTGAATATGGTTATTGTACTCCAGAGTGAGTGAAATAGGCCTGTATTATTGGGAATATGGTGGAATTTCTACCTAGTCCAATAGAATTGGGATTTTTTGGTAGGAATATACTGTATATATATTCATAGTTTGGGGGGGGATGTTGTGAAAATGAAATTTCAGCCTGGTGTGTCATTGTCCTGCATGCACAGAATAATATGCTCCCATTGCTCACATATTTTAAGAAGTAGCCTATGGCTTTTTGAACATTTCACGTTTGTTTATTCTTCATTTGCCCATTGTTTTGTTTTAGCATTACTTTTTAAAATGTCATTTGCAAAGAAAATGCCCATTAGAACATTCAAGGAAAAGGTACAATGTAAGATGACAATGATTTGAGGAAGCCTGCTCATGATTAAATATTTTAGTGGGGGTTGTATTTTTCAAAGGGTCTAACCTCTTAAACTTTGACGGGCTCTGATGGCTTTTTCTAAAACAACGCATAATATTGTGTACTACCCTCATAAAATACAATGCTTTCAGAAAGTGTTCTCAACCCTTGACCTTTTCCAAATGTAGTTTTTTTTACAAAGTGGGATTAAAATTGAATTGGTTGTAATTTTTTGTCAAGGATCAACACAAAATACTCATGTCAAAGTCGAATCATTTTTTTAAATGGAAAATAAAACAATAATATATCTTGATTAGACCCCCTGAGTCAATACATGTTAGAATCACCTTTGGCAGCGATTATAGCTTTGTCTCATTCTGGGTAAGCTTTGCACACCTGTATTGTACAATATTTGCACCTTATTCTTAAAAAAATTCTTCAAGCTCTGTCAACTTGGTTGGTGATCATCGCTAGACAACCATTTTCAAGTCTAGCCATAGATTTTCAAGCCAATTTAAGTCAACTGTAACTAGGCCTCTCAGGAACATTCAATGTTATCTTGGTCAGCAACTCCATTGTAGATATGGCCTTGTGTTTTAATTTATTGTCCTGCTGAAAGGTGCATTTGTCTTCCAGTGTCTGTTGGAAAGCAGACTTAACCAGGTTTTCCTCAAGGATTTTGCCTGTGCCTAGCTATGTTCGGTTTATTTTTATCCCCCAAAAAACTCACTAGTCCATAACATGATGCAGCCGCCTCCATGCTTCAAAATATGAAGAGTGGTATTCGGTGATGGGTTGTGTTGGATTTGCCCCAAACATCATGCTTTGTATTCAGGACAAAAAGTTAATTTCTTTGCCACATTTCTTGCAGTATTACAAGTGCCTTATTAAAAACAGGATGCATGATTTGGAATATTTATGTTTTGTACAAGCTTTAGTATTTTGGATTTATGTTAGTGTTAGAGCTGCACTCAGTTATCTCCTATCACAGCCATTAAACTCTGTAACTGTTTTAAAATCACCGTTGGCCTCATGGTAATATCCCTGAGGGTTTTCCTTCCCCTCTGGCAACTGATTTGGGAAGAGCACCTGTATCTTTGTAGTGAGTGTAAAATGAATAACTGACACCATTCTCAGAGGGATATTCGAATGTCCGTTTTTTTTATTTTACCCATCTACCAATAGGTGCCTTTCTTGGCAAACCATTGGAAAACCTCCCTGGTCTTTGTGGTTGAATCTGTGCATGACCTTAGATAATTGTACAGAGATGGGGTAGTTGTTTAAAACGCATGTTAAACACTTATTGCACACAGTGAGTCCATTCAAGGGTTGAATTCTTATTGACTCAAGACATTTCAGCTTTTCATTTTTAACCAATTTGTAAACATTTCTAAAAGCAGACTGGACCAGGATTTCCTCTAGGATTTTGCCAGTGCTTAGCTATATTCCATTTATTTTTATTAACAAAAAGACCTCCCTAGTCCTAGCCAGTGACACAATCTCAATGCAGGCTGTAACACAACAAAATGTGGAAAAAGGGCTGTGAATACTTTCTGAAGGCACTATACATTTTAAGTTTCAAAACTGTAAGTCCTACAAGCACATGCTTAGTACTGTTAGAAAGGTAAGAACTGTTGGATTCTGATTAAAGAAAAACAGTGTGTCTACTACAGAGCCCGAGATGCAGCAGGCAAGAAAAAAAGAAAGAAATGTAACAGTTTTTTGCCTTGCCTTCATTTTTTGTCTTGATGGAATGATATACAATGCCTTCAGAAAGTATTTATACCCCTTGACTTATTCCACATTTTGTTGTTTACGCCTGAATTCAAAATGGATTATATCGATTTTTTTTTTTTCTTCTCTCGCCCATTTACACACAATACCCCATAATGGCAAAGTGAAAACATGTTCATAGAATGTGTTGCAAATTTATTGAAAATGAAATACAGAAATATATCTCATTGACATAAGTATTCAGACACATTTGATTTTTTTTGCATTCAGTTATACAACCTTTCCCTCCTTGGGGCGGGGGTACCCCCCCCCCCCCCAACTCATTGGACGCTGTACTGGGTCCAAAACAACCACATTATTTCTCTAATATGTAGACTTATTTTAAAGAACCGAGGCTAAACACAGCGTTGTACTGATAACTAATAATAATAAATAACTAATATAGATTCGGATTTTAATTACATCATTCTCCAACAAAAGCTTTCTCAGACATACTTGATGCTGCCTATTTATTTTATTACGTTTATTCGACAGGGACTATTTACAGTTAAAACACAAATCAGGTAATGTGATGCATTGTACCAGATGAATCTAGGCATCTAATTTCCATATCCAATCACCAGGCGACTCCCCTATTCTCCAGAACCCTCTCACCCTCCTCTTCCTTCTCCCTTCAGGAGACCTACATAGAGATCCAGACGGAGCACCTTCCCCAGCTGCTGCTGCGTATGGTGTCTGCCCTGACCTCTCACCTCCCGGCCCTGGGCCTTGGGGAGCTCACCCACTGCCTGCGCCTCTGCTCCAAGATCCTCAGCAAGGTGCAGCCCCCCCTGGTGTCCCCCCTGTCCCTGCCCACGGGCCCCCTCGCCTCCACAGTCTCTGCTAAGGAGGAGAAACGGGTAAGAAGTACTGAGATGGTGCCCCAGCCCGGGACACCTATAGGAGTTAGATTAACCTTGGTTGTTACAGCCAGAGCATATTCTATAGCTTTTGTTGTTTATGTGTGAGGTTTTTTAATCATTATATGCATATGTAAAATGCATGTAAAATAGATGCTTAGATTTATGATGAATCAATATTTTGTCCAGGTAATAAGGATAATCTATAGGCTACCTTTTCATGACATAACCAACTGTCTATCCTGACTTACGCTTTTAACCCAGTTCCATTTGCTCCTGTAAAGCTTTTGGTGGTGATGAATGAGCTTTAATCATGACCTCTGCCAAGTCTGAAAGCATCCTGTTGTCATCCTAGTTCTTCCCTGCCTTCACACAGTTTGCTTTAGCATATTGTCTCTGAGCGTTTGGTTGATCATAAAAGAACATGGTTCCTTTTATCTCTGAACAGTATGTGAAATCCATGCGAAGGTTAAATCGTTTTTGCCTTTTGTCTTTGTCCAGCAGAGATGAAATGGAACCAAATTACATTCAAAGTAAACATACATCCCCCCCCTACACACCCACGTTCATTGATTCTCACTTTGAAAATTAAAACTTTGTCCATATTTCAGTTCCACGCTGATGACTGACTACCTTTGATAGTACACGAATGTCACTTCTTTCACTTCCTGCCAAATGAAGTCATCAGAGCAGGGCTCCTCTGTTGTTGACCTAGCAGAGACGACAGCAGTTTGGTCTGCTTCCCTCGCCCTCAAAAACATAAACAACCATCCAAGGCCCTCATGGTGTCCCCTGGTCCCAGAGCTGGCCCCCACCCATCTACCCCCTCAATTTGGCTGGGTGGTCCCCGCTCCAGGACTGGAGGGTAGCTGGAGAACTGTCCCTCCCTCTCTCCCCAGACAGAGGTGTTAGAAGCTGGGATCAGTCTACTTTCTCTCCCCCCCGCTGCCCCCCCTGTCTGTTACCTGGCGGTCTGGTAGAGTGTTTCAGTGCTCATTAAGGCTTGACTAAAAGCTGACAGAATCCTAGGCTGGAGGTAGAGGCATGGGAGAGGTGCAGGGGAGGGGGGCACATAGAGACACACACAAGTGGTAACTAACAAACAGCTGAGCCCCTCTTTCTCTCTGAGGAGGATCAGCCTACCCTATGGTTTCCCCTTGGGTCTGTCTGCTCCATTGGTGTGGAAGGCTTCCTTCCCTCCCTTCCGCTCTATCCATCCCCTTCCTCCTGTTCTCCAGCTACCCTCCTGGGGACATTTACAGAACGTAGTTTGCCATCTGAGTCCTGGCGCCAGAATGTGTAGCCTCAGCCCGCTGCACTGCATGCTGGGAATGCCCTGGGGCTGTCTTGTGGCATGGCAATGTGGGAGTGGGGCTGTCTGTCGATCTGTCCTAAGCTGACTGGCATGATGCAGGAAGGGAGCTGTATGTAGGGTGTAGTAGAGGAGTCCATTCAGTTTGGGGCAACAGCTGTGAACTTCCCTGTCTGTGCTGTGGGTGCCCAAGGTGGGGGGGGGGGGGGGGGGGGTCTGTCAGGGAGTGTGCTTAGAAATCCTCTCCCTCCTAATCTCCTGAGAGACCTGCACTCTTATCTTGACCTGATGCACTTTGGTCCCCACTGACCATCCTAAAACAGGCCTGGTTAGAATGATTAGGATCCCTGCCCTTGTTACACGGTCAATTTGTTCACTGCAGGGTACTGTTTTCGGTTTCCAGCTTTTTTTAACACGGACGCCTTTTGTTTCCACTCCTGTTATGTATTGTTGCTGTCTCTGTTTGACCTCTTCTTCTTCCTGCTCTCTCTCCCCAGCCCTTGCCCTCTACTCTGGAGCTCCCCAGCGGCGAGGTGTTTGAGACAGGGGAGAACCCCAACAGCTCTCGCTCCTCCGAGAATGGCTTCACAGACTTTGTCCAGTACCAGGCCTCTGAGGAACCAGCTCCCGCTCTGCCTTCCCTTAAGATGGGCTGCAGCAGCACCCTCCCAGCCTCCCAGAACAAGCCGCAGGACAAGCCTGTCATGCAGTGCTGCCTGGAGCACTTCCAGCACTTCCTCTCCCGCCTGGTCACCCTTTACATCACCCCGGGGATGGTAGAGGGAGCTGGGGGCGAGAGGAGCGATGTGGTGCGAGCGGAACCAGAGGGCGGTGTCCAGCACAACGGGCGTGATGTGGTTGAGGTCCCGGGGCAAAGAGAGTGTCTGGCGGCCTTTACTGCTGCCTGCCAGCTCTTCCTGGAGTGCTCCAGCTTCCCTGTCTACATCGCCGAGGGCAACCTCAAGTCAACGCCCTCGCCTAAGGAGCAGACTGGTAAGACAGACAGACAGACTGACCACGTTTGAGTTACTGTACAGGCTCTGTGCAGATTAACAGATTTTCACTATGGCTGGAGAAGCGTCTAACTACATTTCAGTTAAATATGATAATCCTATACCCTTCTCCATATGTTAAGCATATGGTCTCTCCCCTTTGTGTTAGATGAGCACGTCTGGACTTCAGCTATTTACTGTTGTATGTCTTCTCCCCTTCTCTCAATACAGTATCGTTTCTATTCTATCCTGCAGACAGCAAGCAGATGTGTCCTGCCGTGTGGCTGCAGACCCTGATGGACGCCTGCTGCCTGGCCAGTGACTTTAGCGTCCAGGGCGTGGCCATCTCCCTGGTCATGGACCTGGTGGGCCTCACCCAGTCTGTCGCCATGGTCACCGCCGAGGGCAGCATCGCCGGCGGCAACCCCGACTCCACCCAGCCCATGAGCCCCAGCCAGGGCCGCGTTGCTGTGGTGATCAGGCCCCCACTCACGCAGGGAATCCTGAAGTACATCGCAGAGAAGACGGACTTCTTCAAGGTAAGTTGCAGGGAGGAGATTTGTGGCTTATTTGCATCTGATATGGTTGAGATGTTTAGAGGTGGTTCAGTACAGAGAACACAGAATGTAGCTCAGCATGATAAATGGAAGAAACTTTTGATCTCTTCGCCATTGCTCACCATGGTAAATGGTCGAAATTGATGTTGATAAATCTGTTTTTCCGCATGATAAATGGTAGAAACGTATATGTTGATGAATACATTTTTCAGCATGATAAATGGTAATAAACCTATGCTAAGAAATCTCTCTGTTGCTCACCATGATACATCTTGGAAGCTTTAGATAATTCTCTAACACTTCCTCCTTCCCCCTCACCTCTCCAGAGTGTGGCCCTTATCCTGTGGGGACAGCTGGGGGAGAGGACCCCTCAGCACCACCAGCGCAGTGTGGAGCTCTTCTACCAGCTCCACAACCTGGTGCCCTCCTCCAGCACCTGTGAGGACGTCATCAGCCAGCAACTCATGCACAGAGACAAGGTTGGTCAGCGCCGTACATATGCAGTCAGACACATAGGAACACGCACAGCTTCACCGTATGCTTGTAAGAATTCTGTATGCCTGAAGGAATTTGCTCCGACACACACGCGTTCCACACACGTCATGTAAGATTTCTGTGTGTTTTCTCAGAAAATCCGTCTTGAAGCCCATGTGAAGTTCTCTGTGCTTTGGCATCTGACCAGAGACTTGAACATCACCAAGTCTTCCCCTTTCAACCGCACCTTTGACAGGTAGGCCTTCCCTCTCTATTGACGCCCCACTGTAAAGTTTGGTTTTGTCAGGGGTGGACAAAACAGCTGCTAATATATTCATGTAATACATGTCTCACTCTTTTTCTGTCTCTCTCTCTCACACACACGCACGCTCACATACCGTTCGGACGCTACAGATGTTTTTGCGAGAGTACCGATTTTCGGGATGGCTCATGGTCCGACAAACACCACTGTAGCTCGGCCACCTTCCACCACAGATGCGGATGGCCGACATTGGATGGATTGAGATGCAGCCCATGCAAAAAACATGTCTCTAGCATAATCTGACCGATTTTGATAGGGACTTTTTTTAAATGATGTTACTTAGATTGACGCTCGGTGGATTATTAATATACACCATCACAATAAATCCATTAAGAAAAGTGATATGAATTAAATGTATTTCAGAAGGACTGAATAGCATAGAATGGCAGCCTAGGCTGTCGACTAGTTCATTGAGCAGACAAGATGTGCTTATAATTCCCAAACCATTATTTTATAATATATTATTTTAGAGTTATACGAATATAATAGATTTTAGCTGAATAAAATAGAAAGGACATTTTCCCCAAACGATTATTGAGCGAGTGCGTACATGGAGGTCCTATACGCTTGATTTAGAGTTATTTGGCAACTTTAACTGTGAATGATTGTTTTTGATTTAGAGTGGTGCCATTATCAGCTAGGCAGGAACAGGGGCAGGGGAAAACAGACAAGTAATCTATATGCACTCTAATAGGGAATGGAGGATTCGCTTTCCCATGGTTCCTTTTTCAATCATGCCGGGTAGGCTACTCCGGTTGTAGGCTACAGCGGGATTGCATGTAGAAATTTGTGGGCTTATAAGAATTTATTTCACTCCACGCATTAACCAGCTCAAACTATGTATGCCAGACTCCAGCCCTGTCCTTGCAAGCTACCCAGTGCTTAATTTGGTAACGGACAGTAGCCCACTTAAGCCACAAAATCGAAAACCAAGTGAAATCTATTCGGGAACATCGATAGTAAACCCCCACCCCCCTTTGCCCTCAGAACAGCCTCAATTCGTTGGGGCATGGAATCTACAAGGTGTCAAGTGTTCCACAGGGATGCTGGCCCATGTTGAATCCAATGCTTCCCACAGTTGTCAAGTTGTCTGGATGTCCTTTGGGTGGTGGGCCATTCTCAATCTGAATGGGAAGCTGTTGAGTGTGTGAACCCCAGCAGCGTTGCAATTCTTGACACCAACCAGTGCGCCTGGCACATACTACCATACACTGTTCAAAGGCACTTAAATCTTTTGTCTTGCCCATTCACCCTCTGAATGGCACACATACATAATCCATGTCTCTATTGTCTTGAATCTTAAAAATCCTTCTGTAGCCGGTCCCCTCCCCTTCATCTACACTGATTTGAAGTGGATTTAACAAGTGACATCAATAAGGGATCATGGATTTACCTGGTCAGTCTGTCATGGAAAGAGCAGGTGTCCTTAATGTTTTGTACACTCAGTGTATGTTTAAGCTTTAAGATAGCCTTAGGCAGAGCTATATGTGTTGTATAACAAAACAAAATAATTATTTTGACGCTTTTTTGAGGGGCTTGGGTTCATATATATGTACATATTCTTATTTGTTCCTTTACACTTGTGTGTATTAGGTAGTTGTTGTGAAATTGTTAGATTACTTGTTAGATATTACTGCACGGTCGGAACTAGAAGCACAAGCATTTCGCTACACTCGCATCAACATCTGCTAACCATGTGTATGTATGCATCAACTACAGAGCGGAGAATAGGAGGAGATTATTGTGACTCAGCGGTCACATGGATTCTGACTGCGGTAATGACTCATGACTGCCGGTGTGGTGGTAATACAGCCATGGCAACAGCCCTACACACGTATATACACACACAAACAGACACGCTACCCCTTTGCCATTACAAATGAATATCTTCTGTCTTCTCTCTCTCTCTCTCTCTCTCTCTCTCTCTCTCTCTCTCTCTCTCTCTCTCTCTCTCTCTCTCTCTCTCTCTCCCCCTCCCAGGTCTCTGTTCATCATGCTGGACAGTCTAAGTTACTGGGATGCGTCGGCCAGTGCAGTGGGCCGGGCCTGGCTCAACCAGGTGCTCCAGAGGCACGACATCGCCCGGGTCCTGGAGCCCCTCCTGCTGCTGCTGCTGCACCCCAAGACTCACCGTGTGTCCATCCAGCGCGTCCAGGCCCAGCGCCACTGGGCCCAGGCGTTCCCTAACCACAACACACAGTCCGAACAGGACCCCTCAGAACCCATCTACATGAGGGACTCGGGAATCTGTGAGAGTGAGTAGAGGGGAGACACAGGTTAGAATGGTAGTGGACAGGACAGCCATGGTCGCGAAGAGATACAGGGCAGTGCAGGCTTTTGTTCCAGCACTAATAGATTCAACACTCATCTCATGATTGTTTAATGTTGGGCTGGAAGAAAAGTCTATAGCTCTAAAGGATCAGTGTCGTTTGGTGAACGTTGGTTTGGAGTGAATCTAGTTCAAGGTTCATTTCGACTCTGTAATTTATTTGCATAAACAGTATGTCACATCTTCTTCTCTCAGACTTCAGCCAGATGCCAGGGGACTCTCTGAAGTCAGGGCTCCGAGGGCTGCCATTGGGTGACATGGAGCCCTTCTGCCTGACAGTCAACCCTCTGAGTGACAGCCTGTCCCTGCTCAGCCTGAGCAGTGAGAACCTGGTGCTGAGCGGTGACTGCCATCCTCCTGACCAGCAGGGGGAACCCCACCACCATTGCTCTGAGTCCAGCGGCTCGCACTCCTCCTCCATAGACAATGGCAGCTTCGAGGAGCCAGACGGCACCTGCAGCACAGTGAACGGATGTGGTTCCGACCAAGTCCCTGTCCTTATAGAGTCAGACAGTATGGTTCCTGATGAGGAGGATTCACTAGAAGAGGCTGTGTTGTCAGTGTTAAATGAGTTGATAGACAGGGTGGTGGGTATGGGAGAGGAGGAGGGGCCACCTGAATCGCCGTCCCCCCCTGAAGAGTGGGCGCAGACGGACTCCGATAGCTCCTCGTCAGATACGCCGACCGGTCTTCGGCTCGATTCGGGCCCCCACACCCCCTCTCACCGCCTCGAGATGTTAGCGTGTGGCACCCTGGGGTTCTTCCATGTCACCCCACCGGACCAGACAGGAGAGGAGGGGGAGAGGCACCATGAGGGCATCACTCGCCACAGCTCGTCCCCCTCCATCGTGACCCTACCAGACAGCTCGGGCCTTGCCATCCCTCATGACCGGAGCCTCCGTTTGGACGTTGTGGACCTGCGGGCCCGTAAGCGCTCCCACAGCAGCACCCAGCTCAGCCTCAAGGGTAAGATCATGGAGCGTCTGCAAGACAAGTCCCCCGGCGCCAAGCCCAAGGTGAAGAAGAGCAAGAGGAAGGAGAGGCAGAGGAAAGCCCTGCAGGCCGAGAAGCTCCGGCCGCCCAGCATCTTCTTCGGAGACAGCCTGGATCTGGAGAACTGGTATAGCTGCGGAGAAGGTGAGGTGTCCGAGATCGAGAGTGACACCGGCTCGCCCTGTGGGGGCGGAGATGTGAGCGGGGACAATGGTCCGAACGGGAGAGTGGGGCGTAGAGCTTCCGCCTCGCCACCTCGGTTCAACATCCACCCCCTCTACCAGCACGTGCTGCTCTACCTGCAGCTGTACGACTCATCCCGCACGCTGCACGCCCTTTCGGCCATCGCCGCTATGCTGCGGGCGGCGCCATCGGACTTCGTGGACGCCATCTCCACCACCAGCATCAACAACACCTACACACCCCAGCTGTCACTGCTGCAGAACCTGCTGGCACGCCACCGCGTCTCCGTCATGGGCAAGTCATATTTAATTTTTTTATGCATTAAAAAACAGATTAAGACACTTAAGCACAAATGAACTAAAGGGGTAAAATGTATGCCGGAGGTGTAACACATTACGCTGATTCTAAGTTGCGCTGGATAAGAGCTACTAGATGACTAAAATGTCAATGTAAAATGTACACAAAGACCCTAAAAACCATACAATCTAAAGTTTTCTTATTAGAATGTAAAATAATGTGTTGTTCAATCTCCTTCTCCTCCCAGGTAAGGACTTCTACTGCCCCATCTCCCAGGACAGCCACTCCCACTCGTTCCGCAGCGCCATGTTCCTAGAGATCATCATCTCCCTCTGCCTCTACTTCCTGCGCTCCTACTACTCTGCCCACGTGGGCACGGCCGCCACCGACCTGGCGGGCAACCGGGCCATGCAGCTGACCAGCTTGGAGGTCCTCACCCTCCTCTTCAGCGAGCTGTCCAAGGTGACCGGCGGCTCGGCCAAAGGCTTCGCCAGCTTCATCAGCGACGTGCTGTCCAAGTGTAAGGTCCAGAAGGTGGTGCTCCACTGCCTGCTCTCCTCCATCTTCTCGGCCCAGAAGTGGCACGAGCAGCGGGCGGCCGGCGTCAACGTGACCTCCCAGGAGGAGGGTCTCTCAGAGGACAGTGTCATCAACCTCTCAGAAGATCAGATGGACGGCTGCAGCGCCGTTCAGTCCCAGCTGCTGAGGCTTCTCCAGAGCCTGGTGGTGCTGGAGCACAGGGTCCTAGTGCCCGCCGAGGAGGGGGGCGACGGGGGGCCCGTGGTCATCCCAGGGGGTGTAACATTAGGGAGTGTAACGTTAGGGACGGGTAGCGGGGCAGGTTCGGGCTTCGAACTGCTGGGAGGCGAGGTGGAGCACATGAACCCACAGCAGCCAATGACGTCGCTGCAGTACCTTCACGGGCAGCCTATCACGGCGCAGGGCATGTTCCTGTGTGCGGTGATCCGGGCGCTGCACCAGCACCATGCGTGTAAGATGCACCCGCAGTGGATCGGCCTGATCACGGCCACGCTGCCCTACATGGGCAAGGTACTGCGTAGGGTGGTGGCCTCGGTCACACTGCAGCTCTGTAGGAACCTGGATAACCTCATTCAACAGTACCGCTATGAGACTGCCATCACAGACACCAGGTAACTGCTATAGGATAGTTTCTTATAAGCCAATATGGGCTAGGCATTTGAAATGGTGCTGAGACATCTATATCCAACCATCCATCCATCAGTACTGGTTAGCCATTATAAACCCACACCACTGCTACCTTTGTCGTCCGCAGGACGATGGGATAGTGGCTGTATTGAAGGGTTTGTGTGTGTTTTAGGTCTACCTACTTAAGTTGAATGCACTGATTGTGAGTCACTCTGGATAAAAGTGTCTGATAAATAAGTGGAAAAATTGTTATTCCAGGATCTGGTGTGAAGGCAATTGCAAGCAGATTGTCAGTAACGAGGTTTCCATCCAACCATTTCATGAATTACCTGAAGTCACGACCGGGCTAATGGAAACAGGAAATGTTGGGACAATTTCTTAAATGTCGGGGGACAATTTGTTGATTCGACATGGTGGGACCTTTTTGTGTCAGTAAAATGTGGATTTATGCGCAAATATTTGATATAATAACCAAAGTAAACTTGGAGTCACGCAATGATATTTTGTGTGGTCCTCCCACTACGACTCGGAGAAAGCATGCAGTTTATTAGGCTATAGATAAAATAAGTTATGATGAACTTCAAAAGGTTGTGAAGGTGCACGGTGATGAGCTTGCTGCGCCTTTACAATAAATATCAATGGTCTTATTCTGGTGACATGATAATCGATGCTTGGCTCCATAATAATAATAATCAATGCTTTTTCTGCATAATAATGTCATCATATAGGTATCTGCAAACTGTTGTCTACAGCGCACGTGCCAAGACCATAGTGGGCACATTTGCTATTTAACGCAACTTTTTTGTGACAAAACCATCGGTACAGTTGAAAATTAGATGGTGACACATTGAACTGTATATTTCTATTCGGTACTTGAACATTTTAAAGGGATAGTGGCAATGAAGCCCTTTATCTATTTCCCCAAAATCAGATGAACTCGTGGATAACATTTTTGTCTGTCTCTGCATCCAGTATGAAGGAAGTTAGAGGTAGTTTTGTGAGCCAATGCTAACTAGCGTTAGCGCAATGACTTGAGCGCTACAGGAACACCTGGCATGCTTGCTGTTCCCATAGACTTCCAGTCATTGCGCTAACGCTAGTTTGCAACTTCCTTCAAACTGCAAACAGAGACATAAAAATGGTATCCTCAAGTTCATCTGGCTCTGGGAAAGTAGATAAAAGGCTTCATTTGCAAAATCTCAAACCATCCTTTTTAGAAGAAAAAACGTACCTTTTTATGTGCTCTACTTCATCATTCATGCATTTTTATCCACAGCAAGTCAGTTTGGTGGAAGCGCCACTGGTGGGAAAATACACATGTTATTTTATGCAGATTTCTGAGTGTTTGCCTGAAAATCTATCGCCAATTGGATGAACCTAGCTAGTGAAGTGAAATATTTGTATGAGTATGAATTGGTTAATTTAAGTACATATCCATGGCAATAGATTTACAGCTGCTTTGTAGCAGAGGGAATGTTTGTAAGAAATGAGTTGAGTGATGCTGCCACAAGATGGCTCTCTTGACCAGCAGTTGCCTCAATTACCCACCTTTGACTAATACCTTTGTAGATTCTACATTGTTGCTGTATATTCTATGACAACATGAATTGTTTATGGCAAAATAGTTTTTTCTACCAAATGATGACTATTCATTTATACTTTCCCCACTATCCCTCTTCCAGACCTCAGTGGATGGCCCTGTGCATCCCCCCAGATTTGATTCTTACAGTACTGGAAGGAGTGACGGCCATCATCCACTACTGTCTACTGGACCCATCCTCCCAGTATCACCAGGTGAGGACACTAGTCAGCCACGCTGCACTGCCAAGTAGACAGACATGTCATATCTGCATTGATTTAATGCTAATGTCACTTATTTACACATCGATAGACCTCCTTCATTGCATGCACGCACTCTGATGACTCATTCCTCCCTACATCTTCTCAGAGACCTATGTGTGCTTGTTCTTTTACATCACTTTGTGTATTTTGTATATGAGTATGTATTTTACTCTGTCACAGGATTTGCGTGTGCTGACAGTGCCTAATGGAAGTCTGCACACTGCTTGCACAGTCATCACATTTTGCTGCCTTAAAATTGTATTTAAAGAGGATTACATTTTCCGTACAGATCTACACAACCTACTACAGCATTTTCAAAATTATAGGACATTTTCCCAAATTAATAAATACACAATCAAGACATCGTATTTTTTTATGTCTTCACACTCCATAGTTAATACTTGGTGGAACCACCATTGGCAGCCATTACAGCTGTAAATCATTCTGAGTAAGATTTGACCAACTTTGCGCTTAGGGCAACATATATCCATTGTTATTGTCAAAATTGCTCAAGCTCAGTATATTTGGTTGGGAGTCATTGATTGACAGCAATATTCAAACCGTGATTGCTATTATCATGGCTATTGTGGTAGCAGCATCAAGTTATGGGTATGCTTGTCACCGGCAGGGACTTAGGAGTTTGTCATGATCAAAATGTAGTTTTCTGAAAACCGAGCCCTGGGATAGAGTTTTATTTTTCAGTGAGACAATTACACAAGTTTTAATGCTGAAGACACACCAGAATGGCTTTCCAAGAGGTGGTGAGTGTTCCTGAATAGTCCAGTGTCAGTGAAAATCTGCTTGGAAATGTAGAGACAAGGTTTGAATATTGCTGTCCATCAATGACTCACAACTACATTTATTGAGCTTGAGCAATTAAAAAAAAAATGGCTGCCAAAGGTGCTTCCACCAACTTTCACTAGTGACTGTATCTCCATGTCCCTGTCTCTCCTCTCAGCTGCAGGTGAGTGTGGATCAGAAGCACCTGGCGGAGGCTCGCTCAGGGATCCTGTCCATCCTCCACACCATCATGTCCTCCGTCACCCTGCTGTGGAGCGTCCTGTACCAGGCCGACAGCTCTGACCGGCCAGCCGCCGCCTCCGCTGCATCCACTTCCAACATCAACCTGGGATCCACCAAGGTACTGCATCTACACCCTGACCCTAAGCCTTTTCACAGTACTGAATTGAACTAAGGCGAGCCAAACCAAGCTGTACTGAGCTGCTCTGGTTACTCATCCATCCATAGTTGCTGGAACTGTGCTGAAATGTACAATGTGATAATAGCCAGCACAGTTCAGTCTGGGTCGACACGATACTGTGAAAAGAGTGCCTGTAGTTGATACCTAGATCAGTGTTCTTCAATATAATCAAATCTAAGTTTTTTGGTAGTGTACCTAGTATAGCCGGTGTTATAGCAGATGCAGCAAAATGCTTATGCTGCTAGCTCATAACTATCCTGCTCCTGGGCACCCTACAGGGTGTGCAGGCTTTTGTTTCAGCCCAGTACTCCTGATTTTGAGGATTCGGCTAAGTATCCATTAGCGCTGGACTGGAACAAAAGCCTGCACAACATGTGGGTTTCCCCCAGGACAATAACATTGTTGAAGGAGGATGGACCGTCCACTGCCCGTTGGCCTGGTCTTATTTCTGACACTGCATAGAGCGCTCAATCTTTCCTCTTTCTCCTCAGAACTTGCGTCAGCAGATCCTGGAGCTGCTAGGCCCCATCTCCATGAACCACGGAGCCCACTTCATGGCAGCTATCGCCTACGTGTGGAACGAGAGGAAGCAGGTCAAAACCACTGCCGCTTACAAGGTAAGCTCCAGAAATCAACATGGCAGAAACCCTTACCAAACACACACATTTTGTGTTATTAGTGTGGTTAATGGCAGGGCGCAGAGGTCTCTTACCTTGTCTTTGTCCATGTTCACGCACGTGTGTGTGTGTGTAGGTGATCCCCACTGCCAGTGAGGAGCAGCTGTTGCTGGTGGAGCTGGTACGGTCGGTCAGCGCCATGCGGACTGAGACCGTGATGCAGACGGTCAAAGAGGTCCTGAAGCAGCCGCCGGCCATCGCCAAAGAGAAGGTTGGTGCTGCGGTCTCACAATAGCCTGGAATCTAAACTGGCATGCTCTGTTTTACCATTGGAACAAAGCATATTCGTTTCCCAATACATACCCTTAGAACACACTGTGCTACGCTAACCTTGTTACAGTTTATGACTATATACAAAGCTGCACGACTCCTAGCCTCCTGCTTGCGTTAGTCCTAATTCACCCTAATGCAGGTCCTCTGTTACTATTACATGTTACTATTAAGCTGGGACTGAGAGATTTAAAAACAGCTTCTATCTCAAGGCCATCAGACTGCTAAACAGTAATCACTAAGTCAGAGAGGCTGCTGCCTACATTGAGACCCAATCACTGGACACTTTAATAAATGGATCACTAGTCACTTTATACAATGCACTCTAAATAATGCCACTTAAATAATGTTTACATATCGTACATTACTCATATCACATGTATATACTGTATTTTATACCATCTATTGCACCTTGCCTTTGCCACTCGGCCGTTGCTCATCCATATACTTATATGTACATATTCTCATTCACCCCTTTAGATTTGTGTGTATTGGGTAGTTGGGGAATTGTTAGATTACTTGTTAGATATTTCTGCGCTGTCGGAACTAGAAGCACAAGCATTTCGCCAGACTTGCATTAACATCTGCTAACCGTGTATGTGACCAATACAATTTGATTTTGATTTGATTGGACAGATACCATGTTATTGTTACAGTATATCAAAGTAAACTGGAAGCTTCCCTGCCACGACCTCATTATGTTCTAATTAAATGTAATTCAGTCCAGTGTTAACTCTTCCTCAACCCTCTCTCCCCTTCTCTCACTCCTCTTCCTTCTTTCTCACCGTAGAAGCATCTGTCTCTGGAGGTGTGCATGCTGCAGTTCTTCTATGCTTACGTTCAGAGGTGAGACCAACAGCCCTCCTCCACCTGTCTGTCAAGTGTGTTGAGCATAGGTAGCAAATATATGAGATGTTGGCAATGTAAATCCATGTGAATCCTAAGACAATCAATTAGTTTGAGTTTTCCCTGTCATGTTCAGTTTGACATTTTTGTACGTCAAGTGTAGAATAAAATTGATTTAAATTCAGATAAAATGCCTGAATTTCGTTACTTTGATTGTCCAATTCATTAAGTTCTGTAGCGTTTCTATTATTGTTACTAAACTGTTTATAAAGGTATCTCACTTAAATTAGTACTTGATCATCATTAGAACATTGTTTGTGACTGTATCCTGCTTGTCTGTCTATGCAGGATCCCTGTGTCCAGTCTTGTGGACAGTTGGCCGTCTCTGCTGGCCCTGCTGAAGGACTCGGTACAGCTGGGGCTGCCTGCTCCTGGACAGTTCCTCATACTGGGGTTAGACCGCACACACACACACCAGCTCCCGGGTGGCGCAGCGGTCTAAGGCACTGCATCTCAGTGCACGAGGCGTCACTACTGTCCTTGGTTCGAAATTCAGGCTGTATCACATCCGGCCGTGATTGGGAGTCCCATAGGGCGCCACACAATTGGCCCAGTGTCGTCCGGGTTTGGCCGTGGTAGGCAGTCATTGTAAATAAGAATTTGTTCTTAACTCACTTACCTAGTTAAATAAAATAAATACAAATTATACCAGGCACTACATCTATCGATCAAGCTACCGAAGACCAGTCAATTTCAATAAGGGAAAGGAGACACAAGGATACATTTAAGCAATAATGCCCAAGGAGTTATGGTATATGGCCAATATACCACAGCTAAGGGGTGTTCTTACGCACAATGCAACGCGGAGTGCCTGGACACACCCATTAGCCGTGGTATATTGGCCATATACCACAAATCCCCAGGTTCCTTATTACTATTATAATCTGCTTACTAAAATAATTAGAGCACCTAATATACCACAGCTGTCAGCCACTCAGCATTCAGGGCTCGAACCACCCAGTTTATAATTAGTTAATCGTCAGAGGAGGGAGAATCTTGCAAGCCATCTTTGACACTGTGCTGGATACGCGAATATCCAACATGACGTTGTGAGCCTGTTGTTTGTAAGCTACAACCACAAAGGGGGAGAGCGCTGCGATTCCTTACTATAACTGCGCTTTACAACACTCTGAGACTCTGCCCTCTCTCACTTCCACTATCACTCCCGTCCCCTTATCTACCCTGTACATACGCAGCCACCAGACTAACCTATCCATCTGTCTCTTCCCCAGAGTTCTGAATGAGTTCATCCTCAAGAACCCAAACCTGGAGAGCAAGAAGGACCAGCGGGAGCTGCAAGTAAGCCTCAGTCCCATGCAAAAGGATTCACTATTCTTTTGTCTTTAAGATGACATAATTCACAATTCTTATCTCCTAGAAAATATAAGATAATATTCATCGAGGTAAGCCCCATCGAGGACCACTATGGAATCAAGTGTTTTGAATAGTACTTGAATGTGCCATCTTCTGGGAATACAATGTACATATTGCTGAACATGTTTTTACCCAAATAAATTCAATTCAAGAGTTCCGTTCCATTATTTACCCCAGCATACCAATTAGATTGAAGCAATGTATTGGGCATGCGTTTTATTTAAGTGGTATGGCAGTATGGGTATTGTAATGAAGCCAGTATGATTATTCACTGTGTGTGTGTGTGTGTGTGTGCGTGTGCAGGATGTGACCCACAAGGTGGTGGAGGCCATCGGAACCATCGCAGGCTCCTCTCTGGAACAGACCACCTGGCTGAGGAGGAACCTGGAGGTCAAGGCGTCGCCACAGATCATGGTGGACGGGACCAGCCTGGAGCAAGACGTAGAGGGTAGGAGCGATGAGAGGACCCTGGCTGTCTGTGCTAGTTGTGTACAATACGTCAGCTTCATGTTCATTGGGGCACCAAATTCTTATTGGACAAGTCCAGGGTAGTCCCTCCCTGTTTCAGTCCGTTTTCTTCCGTTTGGTCCCTAATGAACACAACCTTAATTGGGAATGTGCCGATTTTAGAGATGTTTCTTGTGTGACTGAATGTATGGCTATGTTTCAATATCCACACAGTCATACCACTTAGAATGACCCAATGTATTGGGAATGCATTCAAAGGGGTAGGTTATGTTAGTGTGGATGTTGGATTGTGCTCACGTACAGCGTGCGTCTGCGTGTGTGTCTGTGCTGCGTATGATGAGTCACTAATGGCGTGTGTGTTTCAGATCTAATGCTCACAGTGATGGAGGCGTCCAGCTTCACTCCATCTGTGTACAGCGTTCACGCCCTCACACTGCTAGCGGAGGTAAAACACCAAGCACTCTGTCTGGCCGTCTTGTCTGTCGGGGTGTGTTCGTCCAGCCGCGCGTCCTCTCCACTCACGGCTACCAACAGCCTTGCTTCTGCTATTAGGACCCACACACAGTCTACTCGCACTCAGCTGATTTACGATCAGCTCTCCCTCCCCCAGGCCCAACCTCAATCACTATTAGCAAAGCAATAAATCCTTCCCTGGACACTGTCGCTGTTGAAGCCAAATATAAACCCGAGCCACTAACTGTGCCTCGCTTGCTTTAGTGTTATAACCAGACATCCCACTCTTCCTGTTGTTTAGGCTTATGTCACTCTCATGTGACCTGTTTACTCATTGCAGTGCGTGAGTGTTTATTGGTCGGTTTATGTCTGCTGTAGTGCAAGGATGTATCTTTTTAAAGCAATATCGCAATGTGCTAGGTTTTATAGTACTTTTCAGTGTAGTATGCTGTTGCCATGTATCCTATCTGAACAGTGCCGAGTATTGAGAGTAGTGATTGTGTGTTGTCAGGTGCTGGCCCATCTCCTAGACATGGTGTTCTACAGTGATGAGAAAGAGAGGGTGATCCCTCTACTGGTGAACATTATGCACTATGTCGTGCCCTACCTCCGCAACCACAGGTAGGGATGGACCAGCCAATACACTACACTCCTCCACTAGAGCCTTGAGCACTCCCAGGTCCTCAGTTACACTAAATAACATGCCCATGGGATCTGCCTAGGAAACACTCCCAAGCTGTATAACTAGGGCCCAGTATATCCTGGTCATGTCTGGGTCCTAATCTCTAATGTCCGCTGTCTCTGTGCTCTCTTCCTTGGCAGTGCCCACAATGCCCCCAGCTACCGGGCGTGTATCCAGCTGCTGAGCAGCCTGAGTGGGTACCAGTACACCCGGCGGGCCTGGAAGAAAGAAGCCTTCGACCTCTTCATGGACCACACCTTTTTCCAGATGGATTCCTCCTGTGTCAGCCAGTGAGTTGAGAATTGTTGAGTGTGTGGGGGAGGGGACGTGGGCTGTGTATTCTTGTTATGTGTGCTTCATATAATAGGATTCTATCTGACATCCTCTCCTGTATTTTCCAGTTGGAGAGCCATCATTGATCATCTTATGACCCACGACAAGACCACGTTTAGAGATCTTATGAGTAAGTATAATTAGTAGCCTGATTCTTCTAATTGAGAATTTCTGTGTGGATATCATTTCTGTGAGGTTTACAGGTAAATATATGGGTAGATTTTATATTACAACTGTTATAGTGTAGTTGTTAAGGCGTGTGTGTGTGTCTGCAGCTCGTGTGGCGGTGGCTCAGAGCAGCTCTCTGAATCTGTTCTCTAACCGAGACGCAGAGCTGGAGCAGAGAGCCATGCTGCTCAAACGCCTGGCCTTCACCATCTACAGCAGCGAGGTGGACCAGTACCAGAAATACCTACCTGACATACAGGGTAAACACGCACATGCAGATAGGCACGCACACAAACACACACACCCCCACTTACAAACACAAACACTACTAAGACGCAAACACACACATCCTTCTGTTTTCAAATATTTACACACACACAGCGGATGGCGTATCGACTTATATGAGTGTGTGTGTTTTCCCCATCAGAGCGGCTGGTGGAGAGTCTTCGTCTGCCCCAGGTGCCCATCCTCCATGCCCAGGTGTTCCTGTTCTTCAGAGTTCTACTGCTGCGCATGTCTCCTCAACACCTCACCTCACTGTGGCCCACCATGATCACTGAACTGGTGAGAGACCCTAGAGCACGCTACAAACATACACCGCAACAACAAAAAACGGACGCACTTAGTCACACGCAGACGCAAGCGACAACTGCCGATGAACAGCCTGATGAAGGCCCACGCCAAGCCCAAACACCTCTGCGTTTGGTTGTCCTACTGTTTATAAATATTCCGAGAGATAAGGTCGGCTTTTTAAGTAAAGTAATGGGTGTCTTGATTGGGAAAGTAACCCCCACTGTTGTTCTTGCAATACTTTTTCGATTACTGAGTTGTGGCTATCATCCCCTTTTGTCTCAAACTACTGTACTATAGATCGTCGACCAAGGTAATAGATTGTTATATATAATCCTAACAGTGTGTGGCTTTTCTCCTATTTACTTACCTATGTATTTTCTCCCTCTCAGGTTCAGGTCTTTTTACTCATGGAGCAGGAGCTTACTGCAGACGAGGACATGTCAAGGTAACTGTCAATCCACCAAATGGGAGTGGACATTGATTAATACATGACAATGAAACGTGTGTGTTTTTCCTGCCATAGAAATTATGTGATTTGATGATGGATTGGATTTATTGAGTTTCAGGTGCTCAACGCGCTTTAGATTGTATGGTGGGGAAACTTCCACTATCAATGTGTATCTTCAACCTGGGTGACTTTGTAGGGCTGGTTTCCTGGACACAGATTAAGAGTAGACCTGAATTTAAAAGCATGTTCAATGGAGATTCTCCATTGAAAAGTGCATTTGAGTCCAGGGCTAGATTTAATCTGTGTCTAGGAAACTGGTCCGTTCCATCTGAGTCTATGCTGTGTGTATGCATTGGTCATGTTTCCATCTGGGTTTGACCTGTAGGACGTCAGGTCCATCGGTGGCTGGCCTGGAGACCACCTACTCTGGAGGGAACGGTTTCTCCACCTCCTACAACAGCCAGCGCTGGCTCAACCTCTACCTGTCTGCCTGCAAACTGCTGGACCTGGCCCTGGCCCTGCCCTCAGAGAGCCTTCCTCAGTTCCAGATGTGTGTACTAACCCACTACTCCTGCCTGGATTCATACACTCACATACAGTACATTTATCTGAAGACTGTAGTGCACACTGTACTCTTTCCTTTATATTTTTTGGAAGGTATAAAAGGTTTAAGCACAGATTGTGTTTCATAACACATGAAAGTATGTTGCATCACTTTTACCCAATGAGGTCCTGAAGCCTTTTCACACTATCGTACTGAACGAAATCATTCAGTGATGGCTCATATATTTTCCTGTCACTTTGTCCTTTTCCGTCATAAATTGTGTGTGTTTTGCTCAGAAGTGTGAAAAGGTTTATGTGTGTGTAATTTGGGCATTGGTTGTGTTCTTTCCCAGGTACCGCTGGGCCTTTATCCCCGAGGCATCTGATGACTCGGGCCTGGAGGTGAGACGACAGGGGACCCACCAGAGAGAGTTCAAACCCTACGTTGTCCGACTAGCCAAGCTGCTGAGGAAACGAGCCAAGGTAACTGCTCTGGTCTACCTTCAGAGCAACATAATGCAAGGCTAGACATAGACCCACATTAGCAAAAGTGACCAACTTCAGCTATTACTGACATTTGGGACAACTTAAGGCCAGTAGTGTAGGAGCCTGGACACAGCAGGCTGAAAGTCTTTTCCGAAAGCCATCAGTGGGCGAACATCAGCTGCAGTCCCCGCGGTGTGTTCCAGGGGCCACCTGCCGGGTGGTCAGGAGTGAGGCAGTCTTTCACGATTCAACATGTAGAATCTTGGATGAGCGTCAGGGATAGCTTCGCACCCTTGACCCAATCAGAGCACTAGGGCACTTTCCCCACGTGACAACAACTTGAGAAATGTAAATGTCAGCTGTGTTCCAGCATGTTTTGTACTTAATTTGAAAAAAAGACAATCCAGTCAGGTAATGGCACACCAACAAAGCACATACAGTTGAAGTCAGAAGTTTACGTACACTTAGGTTGGAGTCATTAAAACTCATTTTTCAAACACTCAACAAATTTCTTGTTAACAAACTATAGTTTTGGCAAGTCAGTTAGGACATCTACTTTATGCATGACACAAGTAATTTTTCCAACAATTGTTTACAGACAGATTATTTCACTTATAATTCACTGTATCACAATTCCAGTGGGTCAGAAGTTTACTTACACTAAGTTGACTGTGCGTTTAAACAACTTGGAAAATTCCAGAAAATGATGTCATGGGTTTAAAGCCTCTGATAGTCTAATTGACATCATTTGAGTCAATTGGAGGTGTACCTGTGGATGTATTTCAAGGCCTACCTTCAAACTCAGTGCCTCTTTGCTTGACATCATGGGAAAATCAAAAGAAATCAGCCAAGAACTCGGGAAAAGAAATTGTAGACCTCCACAAGTCTGGTTAATCCTTGGGAGCAATTTCCAAACACCTGAATGTACCACGTTCATCTGTACGAACAATAGTGCTCAAGTATAAACACTATGGTACCACGCATCCGTCATACCGCTCAGGATGGAGACGCGTTCTTTCTCCTAGAGATGAGTGTACTTTGCTGCGACTTTTTGGAGAAATGTCCTCTGGTCTGATGAAACAAAAATAGAACTGTTTGGCCATAATGACCATTGTTATGTTTGGAGGAAAAATGGGGAGGATTGCAAGCCGAAGAACACCTTCCCAACCGTGAAGCACAAGGGGTGGCAGCATCATGTTGTTGGGGTGCTTTGCTGCAGGAGGGACTGGTGCACTTCACAAAATAGATGACATCATGAGGATGGAAAATTCTGGATATACTGAAGCAACATCTCAAGACATCAGTCAGGAAGTTAAAGCTTGGTCGCAAATGGGTCTTCCAAATGGACAATGGCCACAAGCATACTTCCAAAGTTGTGGGAAAATGGCTTAAGGACAACAAAGTCAACGTATTGGAGTGGCCATCACACAGCCTGACCTCAATCTTATAGAAAATTTGTGGGCAGAACTGAAAATGCGTGTGCGAGCAAGGAGGCCTACAAACCTGACCCAGTTACACCAGCTCTGTCAGGAGGAATGGGCCAAAATTCGCCCAACTTATTGTGGGAAGCTTGTGGAAGGCTACTCGAAACATTTGTCCCAAGTTAAACAATTTAAAGGCAATGCTACCAAATACTAATTGAGTGAATGTAAACTTCTGACCCACTTGGAATGTGATGAAAGAAATAAAAGCTGAAATAAATCACTCTCTCTAGTATTATTCTGACATTTAACATTCTTAAAATGAAGTGGTGATCCTAACTGACCTAAGACAGGGAATTTTTACTAGGAATTGTGAAAAACTGAGTTTAAATGTATTTGGCTAAGGTGTATGTAAACTTCTGACTTCAACTGTACATATAAACTAAGCAAAAAAAGAAATGTCCTCTCACTGTCAACTGGGTTTATTTTCAGCAAACTTAACATGTGTAAATATTTGTATGAACATAAGATTTAACAACTGAGACATAAACTGAACAAGTTCCACAGACGTGTTACTAACAGAACTTTAATTATGTGTCCCTGAACAAAGGGGGGGTCAAAAGTAACAGTCAGTATCTGGTGTGGCCACCAGCTGCATTAAGTACAGCAGTGCATCTCCTCCTCATGGACTGCACCAGATTTGCCAGTTATTGCTGTGAGATGTTACCCCACTCTTCCACTAAGGCGGCTGCAAGTTCCCGGACATTTCTGGGGGGAATGGCCCTAGCCCTCACCCTCCGATCCAACAGGTCCCAGACGTGCTCAATGGGATTGAGATCCGGGCTCTTCGTTGGACATGGCAGAACACTGACATTCCTGTCTTGCAGGAAATCATGCACAGAACGAGCAGTATGGCTGGTGGCATTGTCATGCTGGAGGGTCATGTCAGGATGAGCCTGCAGGAAGGGTAACACATGAGGAGGATGTCTTCCCTGTAACACACAGCGTTGAGGTTGCCTGCAATGACAACAAGCTCAGTCCGATGATGTTGTGACACACCGCCCCAGACCATGACGGACCCTCCACCTCCAAATTGATCCCCCTCCAGAGTACAGGCCTCGGTGTAGTGCTCATTTCTTCGACGATAAACGCAAATCCGACCATCACCCCTGGTGAGACAAAACCGCGACTCGTCAGTGAAGAGCACTTTTTGCCAGTCCTGTCTGGTCCAGCGACGGTGGGTTTGTGCCCATAGGCGACGCTGTTGCCAGTGATTTCTGGTGAGGACCTGCCTTACAACAGGCCTACAAGCCCTCAGTCCAGCCTCTCTCAGCCTATTGCGGACAGTCTGAGCACTGATGGAGGGATTGTTCGTTTCTGGAGTAACTTGTACCTGTCCTGCAGGTGTGATGTTCGGATGTACCTATCCTGCGCAGGTGTTGTTACACGTGGTTTGCCACTGCGCGGACGATCAGCTGTCCGTCCTGTCACCCTGTAGCGCTGTCTTAGAGGTCTCACAGTACGGACAGTGCAATTTATTGCCTTGGCCACATCTGCACTCCTCATCCCTCCTTGCAGCATGCCTAAGGCATGTTCACGCAGATGAGCAGGGACCCTGGGCATCTTTATTTTGGTGTTTTTCAGAGTCAGTAGAAAGGCCTCTTTAGTGTCCTAAGTTTTCATAACTGTGACCTTAATTGCCTACTGTCTGTAAACTGTTAGTGTCTTAACGACCGTTCCACAGGTGCATGTTCATTAATTGTTTATTGGTCATTGAACAAGCATAGGAAACAGTCTTTTAACCCTTTACAATGAAGATCTGTGAAGTCATTTGGATTTTTACGAATTATCTTTGAAAGACAGGGTCCTGAAAAAGGATGTTTTTTTTGTTGCTGAGTTTAATATGTGTAGTCATAGCTATATAAAGTCACAGCTCTTTGCTCATTCTGCTGTCATCTGTTTCCATCCATTCCGTCCCATAGAAGAACCCAGAGGAGGACTGTTCCCTGCGTACTCTGTCCTGGGAACCGGGTCACCTCACCCTGACGCTCTACATGATCCGCAGTATGGAGCAGCTCCTCCCCTTCTTCAACCTGCTCAGCCAGGTGTTCAACAGTAAGGCCAGCAGCCGCAATGCCGCCCCGAGTCAATCTGGGCCCTCCTTCCCTAACAAGGAGGGCAAGCTGGAGAGCCAAAAAGTGTTCTGGAGCCGGGCACGGCAGAACATTGAGGAGATGGTGGAGAAAGACTTTCTAGAGGGCCTTATCAAGACGTGAATATGAGGGACAGAGGGAAATGTATTTTCCGAAGGGAAATAAATTAATAAAAAACACTAGTGAATGAAACTCATCTTGTATATAAGGGAACATATTAGGGACATAAACCATGGGAACTAAAAATAAATCAAGTTTGTACATTTTTTCTTTCTTTTTATAATGACTGTATTTTACTTTTCAAAGGCTTTTAATTATTTGTATATACAGGGCAGCTGTGAAGACTGACTGACAGTTTGTGCAAGCCCTCTCTGGGACAATGTGAAGATGCTGTGCAATTCTATATTGTTGTGACTTACTGAATTAAAGACTTATCATGAGATCTACATGCCCTGTGTGTCTCGGTCTCACCCTCACCATGGACAGACAAGTTATTTGAAATGGTTTGAGCATCGTAGAGCGTGGAAAGCACTTAAAGGCCCAGTGCAGTCGTTTTTATCTCAATATCACATTTTTGTTTAGCAATTAAGTACCTTACTGTGATTGTTTTCAATTACAATTGTCAAAAAATAGTCATAGCTTCTTGGCAAAGAGCAATTTCTCAAGCAAGAATTTCGCTTGGACTGCCTGGAAGTGGAGAGGGGAAAACTGAAAGCTAGCTGTTATTTGCGGAGAGGTTTGGAACTCTCTTATTGGTCTATTCACCAGTCAGACTCCATCCCACCAAAACAGGCTGATATTTCACACTGTCTTTTCAAACTGCTCTCACACTAAAAGTGTGTGGAAATATAAAACTGGGCCTTTAACAAGTTCTCTCTCTCATATTGTACATAAATAGTCTGATGTGTGCCATTTGTATGCATCATTTTATGTATAGTGTTGGGGATGACTAATAGAATGAATAACTAGAATGTTGTCACACATTTTGGCCAGTTACATCCACCACTTTGTGAAATATGATATTAGATAGATTTGAAAAAGACCAAAACTACAATGAAATTAGTATAATAAGACTAATACATTCCTCTACAAGGTTTTGCAGCAGGAGGACTTTTTGGAAGTCTTCCTCAGGCATGAAAACATCCTCACAAAGAGGGAGCGCTTGCGGGGTTTCTTCTATGGTTGAGAGGTAGAGTTTTTGGCAATATATACGGTGCTAGGCACGAGAGAGGGCTGACATGAACATGAATTTGTGTCTATCAAACATTTCCCTCCCAACTTTTCTCTTTACTGTAATGACTGTCCATGTTGAGGCATTGGAAGTACAGTCGTGGCCAAAGGTTTTGAGAATGACACAAATATTAATTTTCACAAAGTCTGCTGCCTCAGTTTGTATGATGGCAATTTGCATATACTCCAGAATGTTATGAAGAGTGAGCAGATGAATTGCAATTAATTGCAAAGTCCCTCTTTGCCATGCAAATGAACTGAATCCCTACAAAACATTTCCACTGCATTTCAGCGCTGCCACAAAAGGAACAGCTGACATCATGTCAGTGATTCTCTCGTTAACACAGGTGTGAGTGTTGACGAGGACAAGGCTGGAGATCACCCTGTCATGCTGATTGAGTTCGAATAACAGACTGGAAGTTTCAAAACGAGGGTGGTGCTTCGAATCATTGTTCTTCCTCTGTCAAACATGGTTACCTGCAAGGAAACACGTGCTGTCATTATTGCTTTGCACAAAAAGGACTTCACAGTGAAGGAATTTGCTGCCAGTAAGATTGCACCTAAATCAACCATTTATCGGATCATCAAGAAGTTCAAGGAGAGCGGTTCAATTGTTGTGAAGAAGGCTTCAGGGCGCCCAAGAAATTCCAGCAAGCGCCAGGACCGTCTCCTAAAGTTGATTCAGCTGCGGGATCGGGGCACCACCAGTACAGAGCTTGCTCAGGAATGGCAGCAGGCAGGTGTGAGTGCATCTGCACGCACAGTGAGGCGAAGACTTTTGGAGGATGGCCTGGTGTCAAGAAGGGCAGCAAAGAAGCCACTTCTCTCCAGGAAAAACATCAGGGACAGACTGATATTCTGCAAAAGATACAGGGATTGGACTGCTGAGGACTGGGGTAAAGTCATTTTCTCTGATGAATCCCCTTTCCGATTGTTTGGGGCATCTGGAAAAAAGCTTGTCCGGAGAAGACATGGTGAGCGCTACCATCAGTTCTGTGTCATGCCAACAGTAAAGCATCTTGAAACCATTCATGTGTGGGGTTGCTTCTCAGCCAAGGGAGTGGGCTCACTCACAATTTTGCCGAAGAACACAGCCATGAATAAAGAATGGTACCAACACATCCTCCGAGAGTAACTTCTCCCAACCATCCAGGAACAGTTTGGTGACGAACAATGCCTTTTCCAGCATGATGGAGCACCTTGCCATAAGGCAAAAGTGATAACTAAGTGGCTCGGGGAACAAAACATCGATATTTTGGGTCCATGGCCAGGAAACTCCCCAGACCTTAATTCCATTGAGAACTTGTGGTCAATCCTCAAGAGGCGGGTGTACAAACGAAAACCCACAAATTCTGACAAAGTTCAAGCATTGATTATGCAAGAATGGGCTGCCATCAGTCAGGATGTGGCCCAGAAGTTAATTGACTGCATGCCAGGGCAGATTGCAGAGGTCTTGAAAAAGAAGGGTCAACACTGAAAATATTGACTCTGCATCAACTTCATGTAATTGTCAATAAAGCCCTTTGACACTTATGAAATGCTTGTAATTATACTTCAGTATTCCATAGTAACATCTGACAAAAATATCTAAAAAAGCAGCAAACTTTGTGAAAATTAATATTTGTGTCATTCTCAAAACTTTTGGCCACGACTGTACATTAAAGGGCCAAAACATCCTTGGTTGGCAGATTCAAATGTAAAGATTGTTTCATTTTATGTACACAGTTAAACATAGGCATATACTAAAGGGGTCTTAATGTATGGACTTACAAATGCAGTAGTTATCCCCGTGGACAATCTTAGCCTGGTCCCGTGCTGCCTCTGAGGCCTGGCAGTTCTTTATATATATATATATATATATATATATACAGTGCCTTTGGAAACTATTCAGATCCCTTCACTTTTTCCACATTTTCTTAGGTTACAGCCTAAATCATTTTTTTCCCTCATCAATCCACACACAATACCCTATAATGACAAAGCAAAAACCGTTTTTTTTTTTTTTTTTTGCTAATTATCTTTAATAAAACTGTTATCACATTTACATAACTATTCAGACCCTTTACTCAGTACTTTGTTAAAGCATCTTTGGCAGCGATTACAGATTCGAGTCTTCTCGAGTGTGACGCAAAAAACTTGGCACACCTGTATTCGGGGAGTTTCTCCCATTCTTCCTTCAAGTCCGGGCTCTGGCTTGGCAACTCAAGGACATTCAGAGACTTGTCCTGAAGCCACTCCTGCGTTGTCTTGGCTGTGTGCTTAGGGTCATTGTCCTGTTGCAAGCTGAACCTTCGCCCTAGTCTGAGGTCCTGAGTGCTCTGGAGCAGGTTTTCATCAAGGATCTCTCTGTACTTTGCTCCATTCATCTTTGTTTCGATCCTGACTAGTCTCCCAGTCCCTGCCACTGAAAAACATTCCCACAGCATGATGATGCCACCACCATGCTTCAATCAATCAATCAAATGTATTTATAAAGCCCTTTTTACATCAGCCGATGTCACAAAGTGCTATACAGAAACCTAGCCTAAAACCCCAAACAGCAAGCAATGCAGATGTAGAAGCACGGTGGCTAGGAAAAACTCCCTAGAAAGGCTGTCGTGACATTGGTACCGTTAATGAGATTATCATTTTTTTTATCAAATCAATTAACTATATTTACTTATTACGATGATTAAATTAATCATGTAACAATGAACTCATTAGCAATCTTGGGGCACCACGGAAAAAGTTTGTTTAATGAGTTACCGTTTCCCGAATGAACTCTAAAGATATAAATACACTACCGTTCAAGTTTGGGGTCACTTAGAAATGTCCTTGTTTTTGAAAGAAAAGCTAATTTGTTGTCCATTAAAATAACATCAAATTGATCAGAAATACAGTGTAGACATTGTTAATGTTGTAAATGAATATTGTAGCTGGAAACGGATAATCTTTTATGGAATGCATTTTAGGCATAAAGAGGCCCATTATCAGCAACCATCACTCCTGTGTTCCAATGGCACGTTGGGTTAGCTAATCTAAGTTTATCATTTTAAAAGGCTAATTGATCATTAGAAAACCCTTTTGCAATTATGTTAGCACAGCTGAAAACTGTTGTTCTGATAAAACAAGCTATAAAATGGGCCTTCTTTAGACGAGTTGAGTATCTGGAGCATCAGCATTTGTGGGTTTTATTACAGGCTCAAAATGGCCAGAAACAAAGACCTTTCTTCTGAAATCTGACAGTCAGTTCTTGTTCTGAGAAATGAATTGCCAATGAACTGAAGATCTCGTACAAGGCTGTGTACTACTCCCTTCACAGAACAGCGCAAACTGGCTCTAACCAGAATAGAAAGAGGATTGGGAGGCCCCGGTGCACAACTGAGCAAGAGGACAAGTACATTAGAGTATCTAGTTTGAGAAACAGACGCCTCACAAGTCCTCAACTGGCAGCTTCATTAAATAGTACCCGCAAACACCAGTTTCAACGTCAACAGTCAAGAGGCGACTCCGGGATGCTGGCCTTCTAGGAAGAGTTGCTAAGAAAAAGCCATATCTCAGACTGGCCAATAAAAATAAAAGATTAAGATGGGCAAAATAACACAGACAGTGGCCAGAGGAACTCTGCCTAGAAGGCCTGCATCCCGGAGTCGTCTCTTCACTGTTGACGTTGAGACTAGTGTTTTGCGGGTACTATTCAATGAAGTTGAGGGCTTGTGAGGTGTCTGTGACCCCAAACCTTTGAACGATGGTGTATATCATTATACCAATCATCCATGAATTATCATTATTACCTCATCAATCTCATTCTGAACGTTGTTGACTTCAAATCTGCACTAACCATGATGAATCAGCGATACACATTTACATTTACATTACATTTACGTCATTTAGCAGATGCTCTTATGCAGAGCGACTTACAAATTGGTGCATTCACCTTATGATATCCACTGGAACAACCACTTTACAATAGTACATCTATATCTTTTTTTAGGGGGGGGGGGGGGGGGGGTAGAAGGATTACTTTATCCTATCCCAGGTATTCCTTAAAGAGGTGGGGTTTCAGGTGTCTCCGGAAGGTGGTGATTGACTCCGCTGTCCTGGCGTCGTGAGGGAGCTTGTTCCACCATTGGGGTGCCAGAGCAGCGAACAGTTTTGACTGGGCTGAGCGGGAACTGTGCTTCCGCAGAGGTAGGGGGGCCAGCAGGCCAGAGGTGGATGAACGCAGTGCCCTTGTTTGGGTGTAGGGACTGATCAGAGCCTGAAGGTACGGAGGTGCCGTTCCCCTCACAGCTCCGTAGGCAAGCACCATGGTCTTGTAGCAGATGCGAGCTTCAACTGGAAGCCAGTGCACTGTGTGGAGGAGCGGGGTGACGTGAGAGAACTTGGGAAGGTTGAACACCAGACGGGCTGCGGCGTTCTGGATGAGTTGTAGGGGTTTAATGGCACAGGCAGGGAGCCCAGCCAACAGCGAGTTGGCACACAAATTGGCTTAATTATTTATTTACTAACTAACTAAATAATCACACAGAATTACATAAACACACACAAAGGATACCTTATACATTGGTTACTAACATGATGCACTGAAAAGTCCCTAGTGGACTAACCCGGTATGATGGCTTGTTACACAATGAAAGGGGGCAGGAAGATAGAGCGGGAGGAGGAGAGACTAAGGAATTTAACTATCGAACATGCAGTTGAGTAATACGCTCATCGTAAATGTGGATCTTTAGCACCCTAACAACCGCTCGTTCTGATTTAGAAATGCAAAGTACATATTTACACTTGTATGTCTTTGTCGTGTCTTTCTGGTGAAATCAACCTGTCCATCTATGGAGAGTAGCTCATCAGAAGTCTCTGGTTGTCCACCAGAGGTCACCATGTCCTTAGTAGTTGTAGTAGGTTGGTCTCGGAGTGTCTGTTAGAACATATCTTCCAGAGGTGTACCTCGCGGTGTTCAGTGGGCTTTATTCTTCACTCTGTTTGTTTAGAATAGATACCCTAGAGATACCTATAGTGGTGAGAGGAAATTGTTCTTTGTCTCTTGTCTTCGGTCATGTTTCCTAGGCTAACAGTGCATAAACAGCTGCAAACAATGTTCCTGTGTAGTCTTTTTCGAGAGAGAGTTTCAGAGGGTCTTACCATTTTCTGGTATTGTAGTTTCAAAGCTTTTTGCCATATCCAGCTCGTGCTGTACTTTGGCTGGTCTTTAGTTTTAAAGCTTTTCTCAGCCGTGTAGCCACCGCTTCATGCTGTCTGGTCTGGTAGAAATGTTCTTATTTTCTGTTGAAAGTTTCAGAGTTTCTAACCATTTCATAACTTTCAGCTCATGCTGTCGGTCACGCTGGTCTAATATGTTAAGTCTTTAGCGAGTCCTTTTAAGCGCTCGCCTTGGAGGGCGGTTCCATCCCATTTGCACAATGTCTGTGCTCAGGTGGGCGTAGTTACTGACTTGGAAAAAGTATTTTGATGTTACAGTATTATCTCATTTAGAAGGCAAAAATAACATTTAATTTTCTCACAAATAGTTTCATATTGAATCATATAAGTTCCACAACATTTAGATGTAAATCTCAAAACTGGGACGTATACATTTGTAGAATTACCGTTATGTGGTTATACCGTCCTTAATTATATCACAAAACAACAACTTATTTGACATGATTATTGTTTAGAGCCCCACGAACCATTTACCACTTTATTTACATTAGAAATATTGTTTCAATGTCTAACCTTTTGATGTTACAGTACTGCAAAATCTTTCTCTGTTGTAACAAAGGGATTTTTAACTTCCATTTATGCAGAGTGGGGGAGAGAGCTCCTGCAAGGTATTTATGACCATCATAAAACTGGCCAAAATGACACAATACATGATTTACCATTCATTTCTATTGGGCACTAAATAATCTGAAACACAAACAAAACATACAGCAAATGCATCCAACAACTTTGTAGAGTCACAAGCTTGATGTAATTATTGCGTGCTAGGAATATGGAACCAAATACTAAACTTTTGGCTACTTTAATACACATATAAGTGAATTTGTCCCAAAACTTTTGGTCCCCTAAAATTGGGGGAATATGTTTGAAAAGGGCTGTAATTTCTAAACGGTTCCCCCCAATATGGATGAATATACCCTCAAATTAAAGCTGACAGTATGCACTTAGACCTAATAGTCAAAAGTGATGGAGTACTTAGCGAAAACAACAAAACATATTTCACTGTCCCAATACTTTTGGAACTAACTGTATACTGTAGACGTCATGCTCTACCTGATTTCCACCTGCTCTGGAAGCATGGAATGTATGTTATTTTCAAAATATCGCTCCACTTGCTAAAACACATCCGATCACAGTAGGCTACAAAGGTCTTATGAGCAAAATATGGACAAGTGCATGCGGACGATAAATTCAACACGTGGAGGTGTCATAAAGATGTCATAATAAGCCTTCACCGTATCTTACAAGCAATCAGTGTCACGACTTCTCCCGAAGTCGGTGCCTCTCCTTGTTCGGGCGGTGTTCAACGGTCGACGTCGCCGGTCTTCTAGCCATCGCCGATCCATTTTTCATTTCCATTTGTTTTGTCTTGTTTTCCCACACACCTGGTTTTCATTCCCTCATTACGTGTTGTGTATTTAACCCTCTGTTCCCCCCCATGTCTTTGTGTGGTATTTTTTTGTTGTAAGTGCTTGTGCACATTTGTTTGACTGGTGCACGTCGGGTTATTGTGCCCATATTTTGTATTTTTTATGCCGTTGGTTTTACTATTAAACTGCTCCGGCTATAACCAAGTTCTGCTCTCCTGCGTCTGACTTCCCTGCCACCAGTTACACACCCCTGACAGAATACCACACCAACCATATGGAGTCAGCAGGAGCAGGTGCACCTGGTATAGGGGTAGAGGAGCGCGTCCAGGAGCAAGCGGCGATGATCCACCATCTCGGCTTCGCGATGGACCGCGTCGTTCAGACCATGGACCACTGGGAGAGACAGAGTTCCTCCAGCGCCTCCACCAGCACAACCGGGGTAACCACTACTCGTCCCTCCTGTATCCGGTCCCAGTGGGACGCGTCTCGCCCTTCCCAGGGAGTATGATGGGATGGCGGCATGGTGCCAGGGTTTCCTGTTACAGCTGGACTTATACCTGGGCACCGTTTACCTGGCTCCCTTGGGAAGGGAGAGGGTGTCCGCCCTCGTTTTGTGCCTCTCGAGGGGGAGCTCTGGAGTGGGCTAATGCCGTGTGGGGAGAAGATGATACGGCGTTGGACGACTTCGAGGAGTTCACTCGTCGCTTCCGGGCAGTCTTCGACCACCCACCCGAGGGTAGAGCGGTGGGTGAACGTCTCTTCCACCTGCGGCAGGGGACGAGGAGCGCATAGGAGTTCACTTTGGACTTTCGGACCCTGGCCACCGGAGCGGGATGGAACGACAGGGCCCTGATCGACCACTATCGCTGCAGTTTGCGCGAGGACATCCGTCAAGAGTTGGCCTGCAGGGACACCACCCCTACCTTCGACCAGCTGGTGGACCTGTCCATTCGGCTGGATAACCTGCTGGCTACCCGTGGACATCCAGAGCGGGGTCTGTCAGTTCCATCCCCCAGCACCACCGCTCCGATGCCCATGGAGCTGGGAGGTGCTGCGCTCAGGGAGACCGGAGGAGGTTCTGTCTCGTGCATCATCTGTGGCCGCAGAGGTCACATTGCCGGTCGGTGCTGGGTTGGTTCCTCTGGGGGTCGAGGCAGCAGGCAGGGCACTCTGGCGTCACCCCAGGTGAGAAGGCACCATTCTCACCCAGAGCCCTCTGTTGAACATATGTTTTTGTTTGTTACTTTTCCTGAGTTTTCCCCGCATTCCCAGCATAAGGCGCTCGTTGATTCAGACGTGGCTGGGAATTTTATAGACAGATCATTTGTCCATAATTTAGAGATCCCCATCGTTCCTGTGGCTATGCACTTCCCAGTTCACGCCTTAGATAGTCGACCATTAGGGTCAGTGTTTATTAGGGAGGCCACCGCTCCTCTGGGCATGGTGACGCAGGGGGGTCACACGGAGAGAATCAGTCTCTTTCTCATTGACTCTCCTGCGTTTCCCGTGGTGCTAGGTCTACCCTGGTTAGGTTGTCATAACCCCACTGTTTCATGGCAACGGAGGGCTCTCACGGGGTGGTCGCAAGAGTGCTCGGGGAGGTACTTAGGGATTTCCGTAGGTGCTACTACGGTGGAAAGTCCAGACCAGGTCTCCACCGTGCGCATTTCCCCCGATTATGCCGATTTGGCTCTCGCCTTCTCCAAAAAGAAAGCGACTCAATTACCACCCCATTTATGGGGGGATTGTGCGATAAATCTCCTGGTAGACGCCGCACTTCCCAGGAGTCACGTGTATCCCCTGTCCCAGGCGGAGATGGTGGCTATGGAAACATATGTCTCCGAATCCCTTCGTCAGGGGTACATTCGGTCCTCCACTTCACCCGCCTCCTCGAGTTTATTTTTTGTGAAGAAGAAGGAGGGAGGTTTGCGCCCTTGTATTGACTATCGAGGCTTTAATCATATAACTGTGAGGTACAGTTACCCACTACCTCTTATCGTCATGGCGATTGAGTCAATGCACAGGGCACACTTCTTCACCAAACTTGATCTCAGGAGTGCTTACAACCTGGTGCGTATCCGGGAGGGAGATGAGTGGAAGACGGCGTTCAGTACGACCTCAGGGCATTATGAGTACCTCGTCATGCTGTACGGGTTGATGAATGCTCCATCAGTCTTCCAAGCCTTTGTAGACAAGATTTTCAGGGACCTGCACGAGCAGGGTGTAGTGGTGTATATTGACGACATTCTGATATACTCCGCTACACACGCCGAGCATGTGTCTCTGGTGTGCAAGGTGCTTGGTCGACTGTTGAAGCATGACCTGTACACCAAGGCTGAGAAATGCCTGTTCTTCCAACAGTCCGTCTCTTTCCTAGGGTACCGCATTTTCACCTCAGGGTTGTAGATGGAGAGTGACCGCATTTCAGCCGTGTGTAATTGTCGGACTCCCACCACGGTAAAGGAGGTGCAGCGATTTCTAGGGTTTGCCCATTACTACCGGAGGTTTATCCAGGGTTTTGGTCAGGTAGCGGCTCCCATTACCTCACTGCTGAAGGGGGGACCGGTACGTTTGCAATGGTCGGCTGAGGCGGACAGGGCTTTTGGTCACCTGAGGGCTCTGTTTACCTCTGCTCCCGTGCTGGCCCATCCGGATCCCTATTTGGCATTCATAGTGGAGGTGGAAGTGTCCAAGGCTGTGATAGGAGCCTTGCTCTCTCAGCGCTCGGGGACGCCACCGAAGCTCCGCCCCTGTGCCTTCTTCTCAAGGAAGCTCAGCCCGGCGGAGCGAAAATATGACGTGGGGGACTGGGAGCTGTTGGCTGTTGTCAAGGCTCTGAAGGCGTGGAGACATTGGCTTGAGGGGGCTAAACACCCTTTTCACATCTGGACTGACCACCGTAATCTGGAGTACATCCTGGCGGCGAGGAGACTGAACCCTCGCCAGGCAAGGTGGGCCATGTTTTTCACCCCTTTTGTGTTCACCCTTTCTTACAGACCAGGTTCCCAGAACGTGAAGGCAGACACACTGTCCCGGCTGTATAACACAGGGGAGCGGCCCATGGATCCCACCCCATACTCCCGGCCTCCTGCCTGGTGGCGCCGGTAGTGTGGGAGCTGGTCGCGGACATTGAGCAGGCGTTGCGTGCAGAGCCCGCTCCACTCCAGTGTCCCGCTGGGCATCTGTATGTTCCGTCTGCTGTCCGTGACCGGTTGATCTATTGGGCCCACACGTCACCCTCCTCTGGTCATCCAGGCATTGGTCGGCTGGTGCGCTGTCTAAATGGGAAGTACTGGTGGCCCACTTTGGTTAAGGATGTGAGGGTTTATGATTCCTCCTGCTCGGTGTGTGCCCAGTGTAAGGCTCCTAGGCACCTGCCCAGAGGTAAACTACACCCCTTACCCATTCCGCAACGGCCATGGTCGCACCTGTCGATCGATTTCCTGACTGATCTTCCTACATCACAGGGAAACACTACGATCCTGGTTGTTGTTGATCGTTTCTCTAAGTCCTGCCGTCTCCTTCCTCTGCCCGGTCTCCCTACAGACTGCTTGGGAGCAATTTCCAAACACCTGAAGGTACTATGTTCATCTGTACAAACAATAGTACGCAAGTATAAACACCATGGGACCACGCAGCCGTCATACCGCTCAGGAAGAAGATGCGTTATGTCTCCTAGAGATAAATGTACTTTGGTGCGAAAAGTGCAAATCAATCCCAGAACAACAGCAAAGGACATTGTGAAGATGCTGGAGGAAACAGGTACAAAAGTATCTATATCCACAGTAAAACGAGTCCTATATTGACATAACCTGAAAGGCCGCTCAGAAAGGAAGATGCCAATGCTCCAAAACCGTCATAAAAAAAGCCAGACTACGTTTTGCAACTGCACATGGGGACAAAGATCGTACTTTTTGGAGAAATGTCCTCTGGTCTGATGAAACAAAAATTGAACTGTTTGGCCATAATGACCATCGTTATGTTTGGAGGAAAAAGGGGGACGCTTGCAAGCCGAAGAACACCATCCCAACTGTGAAGCACGGGGGTGGCAGCATCATGTTGGGGTGCTTTGCTGCAGGAGGGACTGGTGCACTTCACAAAATAGATGGCATTATGAGGATGGAAAATTAGGTGGATATATTGAAGCAACATCTCAAGACATCAGTCAGGAAATTTAAGCTTGGTCGCAAATGGGTCTTCCAAATGGACAATGACCCCATGCATACTTCCAAAGTTGTGGCAAAATGTCTTAAGGACAACAAAGTCAAGGTATTGGAGTTGCCATCACAAAGCCCTGACCTCAATCCTATAGAAAATTTGTGGGCAGAACTGAAAAAGTGTGTGTGAGCAAGGAGGCCTACAAACCTGACTCAGTTACACCAGCTCTGTCAGGAGGAATGGGCCAAAATTCACCCAACTTATTGTGGGAAGCTTGTGGAAGGCTACCCGAAGCGTTTGAGCCAAGTTAAACAATTTAAAGGCAATGCTATCAAATACTAATTGAGTGTATGTAAACTTCTGACCCACTGGAAATGTGATGAAAGAAATCAAAGCTGAAATAAATCATTCTCTCTACTATTATTCTAACATTTCACATTCTTAAAATAAAGTGTTAATCCTAACTGATTTAAAACAGGGAATTTTTACAAGGATTAAATGTCAGGAATTGTGAAAAACGGAGTTTAAATGTATTTGGCTAAGGTGTATGTAAACTTCCCGACTTAAACTGTATATATAATGACGAGATCGTCTTGTCTCCACCCTAACAACGGTAGTCCTCCCAAAGGCCTGAAGGCAGGTGGTCTGCTTATTGTGGACAGATTTTCACGGGAGTAAACCCTCTCTCTTCGTCTCTTCATCTTTAGTGGAAAGCAATTGAGGACAGCGCCATGATGCTGAAATGTTTCGAGGCCCATAGACTGGGCAGCACATGTGGATAGCGCAATGGTGCTGAAATGGTTGTTATATAAATAACTGAAGGTTTCTCTATCATCACCAATAGTTGCGCAAACATATCATTGTGAACAAACCATTCTTGTCAGGGAATCCAGAGGAAAAGACAGACTTCCAACGGGGATTAGTTATGAAAGCATAGTAAGCAGCGTAACACAATACAGTTGAGTCAGGGAGCTTTCCACATCCTTCTCCAGGACTGGCCAGATCAGCGTTTGGTTACTCGTGCGTATCTGCCTATCAGTTACATCGTTGGCTTCTGTGGTCCCCTTTAACCCTTTAAGAACTAGTCTCGCCATGGGGATGCTGCCCGCTGCTTATAGGGATGCTGCTACTAGCCTACTGGGTTCTTAAATGACGTGTCATCTGAATCAGACGAGGGGGAGGAGTGAGATAATAAATAAAGAAACAAACAAGGCAAGTCCACCGAAACGCCACCATCCACCTCCTCTGTTTCAAGCATCGTCGGCGGTGAACGGCGGGATCACTGGGGGGAAAGAACGCCACTATTATTTAATGGCCCATAAATTGAGAGGCAAAAGAGTTGGCTGAAAAACGGGGGTCCTTGGCGAGGATTATAGTCCTTCGCAGGAAGAGAGAGGACGCCTTGTCGGTCGAGCATCATCCACAGCGAACCATCATTGTATAAGGAGGCAACCATCCAAACCGTTACAGTAAGGACTTTAGAATAGAATAGCCTACAGGTAATTGAACGGATGTTTCATTGTAAAACATGCATTACTAATGTAGAATTATACAAATCAAACATTGCAAAAAACAAATACCCGTTTGTAGACAATTACAACGAGAAGGTATCATAGAAAATAAATCGACCTCATCTCTCCCTTTGCCTTGTTGTATTGCATATTCAGGATAAAAAATTACACCTCTGATAGCATATAGACCAATCTTATTTATCAAATCGAGTTCATATAGCATGGGCCAGGCCTAAGTAAGGTATAGGCTATCGGTAAATTGGACTCGAGAGGAAAGCACGACGCAACCGTATTTGCCATTATCCATGTCAAGCATCCTTTTCAACTTGTCGTTTAATTCCCGATCTCAGAAATGTCCCTACAACATTTCCCCATATCTAGTCTGAGAGTATTTTTCCTCTATCCACCTCCCCAGTGGATTTTTAGGGGCAGCCTGGAATACGACGACTGGTTGTGCTTTGGGGGGGGACCATTTTTGACGTTTGATTCGTAAGGTTGGACGCCACGGAGAGAAGATGTCGGGGCAGACGCTGACGGACCGCATTGCCGCGGCGCAATACAGCTTGACGGGATCGGAGGTTGCACGAGCTGTCTGCAAAGCCACCACTCATGAGCAGACAGCACCCAAGAAAAAACACCTGGAATGTAAGCATGGCCTCTCCTCCCATCTCTACACACACCTTACAAGTACTGGTTCCCTGCCTGCCGTGTGTGTGTGTGTGTGTGGTGTGTGTGTGTGTTCCTGTGGAAGTTCCCATGGTATACCTGTCAGTGGAGGCTGCTAAGGGGAGGACAGCTCATAACGGAGCAAATGGAATGGCATCAAACTATGTGTTTCATGTATTTGATACTAGTCTACCCATTTTGCTCCAGCCATTACCACGAGTCTGTCCTCCCCAATTAAAGTGCCACCAACCTCCTGTGATACCTATACCCATATTATAATATTATTAAATCAATTATAATGGTTCCCCATCTTTATTTGCTTGTGTGAAATACAGTTTTTCATTATGTAGACCTAAAAGAGTTGTATTTTACTAAATGTCTGAAATCCCCAATATACACTGAGTATACCAAACATCAGGAACACCTTGTTGCACCCCAAACCTTTTGCCCTCAGAACAGCTTCAATTTGTCAGGGCGTGGACTCTACAAGGTGTTGAAAGCATTCCACAGGGATGCTGGCCCATGTTGACTCCAATGCTTCCCACAGTTGTGTCAAGTTGGCTGGATGTCCTTTGGGTGGTGGACCATTCTTGATACACACAGGAAACTGTTGAGGGTGAAAAATCCAGCAGCGTTGCAGTTCTTGACACAAACCGGTGAGCATGGCACTGGTGCGCCCTGTTCAAAGGCACTTAAATATTTTGTCTTGCCCATTCATCCTCTCAATGGCACACATACACGATCCATGTCTCAATTGTCTCAAGGCTTCAAATTCATTCTATAACCGGTCTCCTTCCCTTCATCTACACTGATTGAATTGGATTTAACAAGTGACATCAATAAGGGATCATATAGCTTTCACCTGGATTCACCTGGTCAGTCTATGTCATGGAACAAGCAGGTATTCTTAATGTTTTGTATACTAAATGTATACCCCTGTATGTGATTATGTGTAAGCATTTAAAAGATCATACACTCCTACTGTACCTGAGAGAATCTTTGTCAGGGGTTCCCAGGCACCAGATCAATTTAATCCAAAGGCCTCTGATTTGCATCAGGCCTACATTATCACTGATGGCAGATGGCTTATTTGCCTCGCTTTCTCCATACAGAACCATTAGTGATCAGTCTGTGGCAATTAGGCCAAGGGAGTCTGCTTGCCTGGATGATAGCCCAATACTCTGCCAGCTAGGTAACCTAAGGCTATAGTTTCTCATCAATATGAAAACCAAGAGTGACCTGGGCAATACATAACTCAAAACTCCACTAGGAAAAATCTATCCACCCAATCCATCCTTCTTGAGTCTGGGAGTAAAGCATATTTATGTACTCCCCTTAATCATGGGATTGGGCGATTGGAAAGTCCACCCTCGGCCAATGATGCGTCAGCAATCTTTTGACATCTCGGAAAGTGCCGACTCAGTCTCCTCTGCTCTTCATAGCCAGTTGCTCTCGTTTAGTGCTTTGAGTGTATGTGATGTTGCCCACTGACTAGCTCTAAGGGACAATGTTCTCCACTGAATACACAACAGGTTCACACACATATATATGCACGCACACACACACACACACACACACACACAAAATAGTACATATGGTAAATTGTCTCATAATTAGATCAAACAATGCTGTAGATATTACGAGTCTAATACAAATGCAATATAATCACGTATATTCACTTTTTGGTGGGAGGGTAGGGGAGGGAAAGGGGGAGGTTTATATGAGTTGCGATCTGGGAGGGCTCTTGGGAACTGTAGTTTATATTTTATTTATACATACTGTATTCTATTCTGTATTCTATACTTTTTATTTACTTTAAAATGGGATTGTACTCATTATTACATTTGCAACAAAGTATTTTCCAGATGTTTAATGGTTAAGCTAACTGTGCTTTCTTGGAATTTACAGGGCATAAGAGGAGAAAAAAAAGCATACTATTTGTTTTGATATTATGAATAGGAAAGGAGTAGATATTGCCATGCTCCAGGAAACTCATATAAGGAAGGATGATATAAGCAAAATAGAAAACAACAACTTCAAGGCGGCTGCCTTTTCTTCTGTTAATAATAAAAAGTGGTAATTGTTGTGTTTCGCCGTAATCTCAAGTTTCAATGATCAAGAAGGGAGGATTGCCTATGTGAAATAAATGTTTTCTGGCAAATGTACTGTACCAGTCAAAAGTTTGGATACACCTACTCATTCAAGGGTTTTTCTAAATTTTTACTATTTTCTACATTGTAGAATAATTGCCTTGATGAGAGCTTTGCACACTCTTGGCATTCTCTCAACCAGCTTCATGAGGTAGTCACCTGGAATTGCTTGCTTGCCCCGGTCTGCTAACTGCTAGCTTGCCTGCCCCGGTCTGCTAACTGCTAGCCCCGGTCTGCCAACTGCTTGCTTGCTAACCCGGTCTGCTAACTGCTAGCTTGCCATCCCCGGTCTGCTAACTGTTAGCATCGGCCTGCTAACTGTCTGAATCGCCTTGTCCCCAGTCAGCCCAACCACTCACTGGACCCATATGTTCACTTGGCTACGCATGCCTCTCTCTAATATCAATATGCCTCATCCATTACTGTCCTGGTTAGTGATTACTGTCTTATTTCACTGTAGAGCCTCTAGCCCTGCTCAATATGCCTTAACCAACCATGTTGTTCCACCTCCTACATATTTGACATCACCTGGTTTAAACGTCTCTAGAGACTATATCTCTCTCATTACTCAATGCCTAGGTTTACCTCCAATGTATTCACATCCTACCTTACCTTTGTCTGTACACTATTCCTTGAATCTATGCTATCGTGCCCAGAAACCTGCTCCTTTTACTCTCTGTTCCGAACATGCTAGACGGCCAGTTCGTATAGCCTTTAGCCATACCCTTATCCTACTTCTCCTCTGTTCCTCTGGTGATGTGGAGGTTAATCCAGGTCCTGCAGTGCCTAGCTCCACTCCCACTCCCCAGGTGCTCTCATTTGTTGACTTCTGTAACCGTAAAAGCCTTGGTTTCATGCATGTTAACATTAGAAGCCTACTCCCTAAGTTTGTTTTACTCACTGCTTTAGCACACTCTGCCAACCCGGATGACTTAGCCGTGTCTGAATCCTGGCTTAGGAAAACCACCAAAAACCCTGAAATCTCCATCGCTAACTATAACATTTTCCACCAAGATAGAACTGCCAAAGGGCGTGGTGTTGCAATATACTACAAAGATAGCCTGCAGAGTTCTGTATTACTATCCAAGTCTGTACCCAAACAATTCAAGCTTCTACTTCAAAAAATTCACCTTTCCAGAAACAAGTCTCTCACTGTTGCCGCTTGCTATAGACCTCCCTCTGCCCCCAGCTGTGCCCTCGATACCATATGTGAATTGATTGCCCCCCCATCTATCTTCTGAGCTCGTGCTACTAGGTGACCTAAACTGGGACATGCTTAACACCCCGGCCATCCTACAATCTAAGCTTGATGCCCTCAATCTCACACAAATTATCAATGAACTGTCATAGAATAAGTCGTACTCATCCTTAAAAATGTCGTACTGGAGAGAAGAGGACCAAAACGCAGCAGGTATGTGCAGGCTCATCTTGACTTTTATTAACTATCAAAAATGAACACCCAAAATAACAAAGAACTCACGAGAATGAACGAACAACCAACAGTCTGGCAAAGCATAGGCTCAACACAGAACAATTCCCCACAACCCCAAAGACAAAACACACACACCTATATAGGACTTCCAATCAAAGGCAACTATACACACCTGCCTTCAATTGGAAGTCCCAATCATCAACCCAACATTTAACAAACAAACCCCCTGCCACATCCTGACCTAGACTAAGCAATACGCCCTCTGCTGGTCAGGACGTGACAGTACCCCCCCCCCCCCCCCTCAAGGTGCAGACTCCAGGATGCACCTAAAAAAGAAAAACAAGAAAATCCCCAATACCCCAACAAAAACCCAACAAACAATAACCCCTAAACCATAAGGGAGGGAAGGTGGCTGCCGTCAACGACGGCACTGTGCTACACCCTCCCTCCCCAACCCACCTATCCTGGAGGTGGCTCAGGTGCAGGCCGTTCCAGGCAGTCGGGCCACTCTGGCAGCACGGGACAGTCTGGGCAGTCTGGCAGCTCGGGACAGTCTGGGCAGTCTGGCCACTCCGGCAGTTCAGGGCAGTCTGGCCACTCCGGCAGTTCAGGGCAGTCTGGCCACGCCGGCAGTTCAGGGCAGTCTGGCCACGCCGGCAGTTCAGGGCAGTCTGGCCACGCCGGCAGTTCAGGGCAGTCTGGCCACGCCGGCAGTTCAGGGCAGTCTGGCCACGCCGGCAGTTCAGCGCAGTCTGGCCACTCCGGCAGTTCAGCGCAGTCTGGCCACTCCGGCAGTTCAGCGCAGTCTGACCTCTCTGGCGACTGTTGACTGGCGGGCAGCTCTGACGACTGTTGACTGGCGGGCAGCTCTGATGACGACTGTTGACTGGCGGGCAGCTCTGATGACGACTGTTGACTGGCGGGCAGCTCCGATGACGACTGTTGACTGGCGGGCAGCTCCGATGACGACTGTTGACTGGCGGGCAGCTCTGATGACGACTGTTGACTGGCGGGCAGCTCTGATGACGACTGTTGACTGGCGGGCAGCTCTGATGACGACTGTTGACTGGCGGGCAGCTCTGATGACGACTGTTGACTGGCGGGCAGCTCTGATGACGACTGTTGACTGGCGGGCAGCTCTTGCCCCGTCAAACAGCCCTTGTGCCCCCCCCTAAAAAATTATTGGGGGTGCCTCTCGGTCTCCCTTACCTCGCCAGTCTTCTTCCGCTGCTTGGTCCTTTGTTGGTGGGGAATTCTGTCATAAAATAAGTCGTACTCATCCTTAAAAATGTCGTACTGGAGAGAAGAGGACCAAAACGCAGCAGGTATGGGCAGGCTCATCTTGATGTTTATTTATTTTCAAAATAACAAACCACGAGAATGAACGAACAACCAACAGTCTGGCAAAGCATAGGCTCAACACAGAACAATTCCCCACAACCCCAAAGACAAACACACACACCTATATAGGACTTCCAATCAAAGGCAACTATACACACCTGCCTTCAATTGGAAGTCCCAATCATCAACCCAACATTTAACAAACACAAACCCCCTGCCACATCCTGACCTAGACTAAGCAATACGCCCTCTGCTGGTCAGGACGTGACATGAACCTACCAGGTACAACCCCAAATCCGTAAACACGGGCACCCTCATAGATGTCATCCTAACTAACTCGCCCTCCAAATACACCTCTGCTGTTTTCAATCAAGATCTCAGCGATCACTGCCTTATAGCCTGCATCCGTAATGGGTCTGCGACCAAACGACCACCCCTCATCACTGTCAAACGCTCCCTAAAACACTTCTGCGAGCAGGCCTTTCTAATCGACCTGGCCGGGGTATCCTGGAATGACATTGATCTCATCCCGTCAGTAGATGATGCCTGGCTATTCTTTAAAAGTGCCTTCCTCACCATCTTAAATAAGCATGCCCCACTCAAAAAAAATGTTGAACTAGGAATAGATATAGTCCTTGGTTCACTCCAGACCTGTCTGCCCCTTGACCAGCACAAAAACATCCTGTGGCGTTCTGCATTAGCATCGAATAGCCCCCGTGATATGCAACTTTTCAGGGAAGTTAGGAACAAATATACACAGGCAGTTAGAAAAGCTAAGGATAGCTTTTTCAAACAGAAATTTGCATCCTGTAGTACTAACTCAAAAAAGTTCTGGGACACTGTAAAGTCCATGGAGAATAAGAGCACCTCCTCCCAGCTGCTCACTGCACTGAGGCTAGGAAACACTGTTACCATCGATAAATCCACTATAATTGCGAATTTCAATAAGCATTTCTCTACGGCTGGCCATGCTTTCCACCTGGCTACCCCTACCCCGGTCAACTGCCCGGCACCCTCCACAGCAACCCGCCAACCCGCCATTTCTCCTTCACCCAAATCCAGATAGATGATGTTCTGAAAGAGCTGCAAAATCTGGACCCATACAAATCAGCCGGGCTAGACAATCTGGACAATCTTTCTAAAATTATCTGCCGAAATTGTTGCAACCCCTATTACTAGCCTGTTCAACCTCTCTTTCGTATCGTCTGAGATTCCCAAAGATTGGAAAGCTGCCGCGGTCATCCCCCTCTTCAAAGGGGGTGACACTCTAGACCCAAACTGCTACAGACCTATATCTATCCTACCCTGTCTTTCTAAGGTCTTCGAAAGCCAAGTTAACAAACAGATTACCGACCATTTCGAATCCCACCGTACCTTCTCTGCTATGCAATCTGGTTTCAGAGCTGGTCATGGGTGCACCTCAACCACGCTCAAGGTCCTAAACGACATCATAACCGCCATTGATAAGAGACATTACTGTGCAGCCATATTCATCAACCTGGCCAAGGCTTTCGACTCTTGTCAATCACCACATTCTTATTGGCAGACTCGACAGCCTTGGTTTCTCAAATGATTGCCTCGCTTGGTTTACCAACTACTTCTCTGATAGATTTCAGTGTGTCAAATTGGAGGGCCTGTTGTCTGGACCTCTGGCAGTCTCTATAGGTGTGCCACAGGGTTCAATTCTCGGGCCGACTCTCTTCTCTGTATACATCAATGATGTTGCTCTTCCTGCTGGTGATTCTCTGATCCACCTCTACGCAGACGACACCATTCTGTATATACTTCTGGCCCCTCTTTGGACACTGTGTTAACTAACCTCCAGATGAGCTTCAATACCATACATCTCTCCATCCGTGTCCTCCAACTGCTCTTAAATGCAAGTAAAACTAAATGCATGCTATTCAATCGATCACTGCCCGCACCTGCTCGCTCGTCCAGCATCACTACTCTGGACGGCTCTGACTTAGAATACGTGGACAACTACAAATACCTGGGTGTCTGGTTAGACTGTAAACTCTCCTTCCAGACTCACATTAAGCATCTCTAATCCAAAATTAAATCTAGAATCGGCTTCCTATATCGCAACAAAGCATCCTTCACTCATGCTGCCAAACACACCCTGTAAAACTGACCATCCTACCGATCCTCGACTTCGGTGATGTCATCTACAAAATAGCCTCCAACACTCTACTCAACAACTGGATGCAGTCTATCACAGTGCCATCCGTTTTGTCACCAAAGCCCCATACACTACCCACCATTGCGACCTGTACGCTCTCATTGGTTGGCCCTCGCTTCATACTCATCACCAAACCCACTGGCTACAGGTTATCTACAAGTCTCTGCTAGGTAAAGCCCTGCCTTATCTTAGCTCACTGGTCACCATAGCAGCACCCTCTCGTGGCACGCTCTCCAGCATGTATATCTCACTGGTCACCCCCAAAGCCAATTCCTCCTTTGGTCGTCTTTCCTTCCAGTTCTTTGCTGCCAATGACTGGAACGAACTGCAAAAATCTCTGAAGCTGGAGACTCATATCTCCCTCACTAGCTTTAAGCATCAGCTGTCAAAGCAGCTCACAGATCACTGCACCTGTACATAGCCCATCTGTAAACAGCCCATCTATCTACCTACCTCACCCCCATACTGTATTTATATATTTATTTATCTTGCTCCTTTGCACCCCAGTATCTCTACTTGCACATTCATCTTCTGCACATCTGCCATTCCAGTGTTTAATTGCTATATTGTCATTACTTCGCCACCATGGCCTACTTATTGCCATGGCCTACTTATTGCCTTAACTTACCTCATTTGCACTCACTGTATATAGACTTTTTGTTTTCTTTTGTTCTACTGTATTATTGACTGTATGTTTTGTTTATTCCATGTGTAACTCTGTGTTGTTGTATGTGTCGAATTGCTATGCTTTACCTTGGCCAGGTCGCAGTTGCAAATGATAACTTGTTCTCAACTAGCCTACCTGGTTAAAGAAAGGTAAACAAAATAAAATAATATATTTTAATTAACAGGTGTGCCTTGTTAAAAGTTAATTTGTGGAATTTCTTTCCTTTTTAATGCGTTTGAGCCAATCAGTTGTGTTGTGACAAGGTAGGGGTGGTATACAGAAGATAGCACTATTTGGTAAAAGACCAAGTCCATGTTATGGCAAGGACAGCTCAAATAAGTTAAGGGAAATTACAGTCCATCATTACTTTAAGACATGAAGGTCAGTCAATCCGGAAAATGTAAAGAACTTTGAATGTTTCTTCAAGTGCAGTCGCAAAAACTATCAAGCGCTATGATGAAACTGGCTCTCATGAGGACCTCCACAAGAAAAGGAAGACCCAGAGTTACCTCTGCTGCAGAGGATAAGTTCATTAGAGTTAACTGCACCTCAGATTGCAGCCCAAATAAATGCTTCACAGAGTTCAAGTAACAGACATATCTCAACATCAACTGTTCAGAAGAGATTGCGTGAACCAGGCCTTCATGGTCGAATTGCTGCAAAGAAAGCACTACTAAAGGACACTAATAAGAAAAAGTGACTTGCTTGGGCCAAGAAACACGAGCAATTGACATTTGACCGGTGGAAATCTGTCCTTTAGTCTGATGAGTCCAAATTTGAGATTTTTGGTTCCAACTGCCGTGTCTTTGTGTCTTTGTGAGACACAGAGTAGGTGAACGGATGAAGTCCACATGTATGGGGGAGGAGGTGTGATGGTGTGGGGGTGCTTTGCTGGTGACACTGTCAGTGATTTATTTAGAATTCAAGGCACAATTCACCAGCATGGCTACCACAGCATTCTGCAGCGATTCACCATCCCATCTTTTTATCATTTGTTTTTCAATAGGACAATGACCCAACACACCTCCAGGCTGTGTAAGGGCTATTTGACCAAGAAGGAGAGTGATGAAGTGTTGCATCAGATGACCTGGCCTCCACAATCACCCGACCTCATGTCACGACTTCCGCCGAAGTCGTTCCCTCTCCTTGTTCGGGCGGCGTTCGGGGCTCGGCGTCACTGGCCTTCTAGCCATCGCTGATCCACTTTTCATTTTCCATTTGTTTTGTCTTTGTTTTACACACCTGGTTTCAATTCCCCAATTACATGTTCATTATTTAACCCTCTGTTTTACCCATGGTTTTTGTGCGTGATTGTTTTATGTATGTTCGGTCCGTTATTGTGGGCTCGGTATTACGACATGTTATTGGAATATTTGAGTAAAGTTACTTGTGTTACTCATCTCTGCTGTCCTGTGCCTGACTCCTCTGCACAAGCTACACACAGACCACTACACCTCAACCCAATTGAGATGGTTTGGGATGAGTTGGACCACAGAGTGAAGGAAAAGCAGCCAACAAGTGCTCAGCATACGTGGGAACTCCTTCAAGACTTTTGGAAAAGCATTCCTCATGAAGCTGGTTGAGAGAATGCCAAGAGTATGCAAAGCTGTCATCAAGGCAAAGGGTGGCTACTTTGAAGAATCTAAAATATATTTAGAGTTGTTTAACCTCTATGGGCTAGGTGGGACGCTTGCGTCCCACCTACTCAACAGCCAGTGTAATCCCGTGGCGCGATATTCAAATACCTCAAAAATGCAAAAACTTATTTTACACCATTTTAAAGACAAGACTCTCGTTAATCTAACCACACTGTCCAATTTCAAAAAGGCTTTACAACGAAAGCAAAACATTAGATTATGTCAGCAGAGTACCCAGCCAGAAATAATCAGACACCCATTTTTCAAGCTAGCATATAATGTCACATAAACCCAAACCACAGCACTAACCTTTGATGATCTTCATCAGATGACAACCCTAGGACATTATGTTATACAATACATGCATGTTTTGTTCAATCAAGTTCATATTTATATCAAAAAACAGCTTTTTACATTAGCATGTGACTAGCATGTGACTAGCATTCCGACCGAACACTGCCGGTGAATTTACTAAATTACTCACGATAAACGTTCACAAAAAACATAACAATTATTTTAAGAATTATAGATACAGAACTCCTCTATGCACTCGATATGTCCGATTTTAAAATAGCTTTTCGGTGAAAGCACATTTTGCAATATTCTGAGTAGATAGCCCGGCATCACAGGGCTAGCTATTTAGACACCCAGCAAGTTTAGCACTCACCAAAGTCAGATTTACTATAAGAAAAATGTTATTACCTTTGCTGTTCTTCGTCAGAATGCACTCCCAGGACTTCTACTTCAATAACAAATGTTGGTTTGGTCCCAAATAATCCATTGTTATATCGATATAGCGGCGTTTTGTTCGTGCGTTCAAGACACTATCCAAAAGGGTAAATAAGGGTGACGAGCATGGCGCATTTCGTGACAAAAAAATTCTAAATATTCCATTACCGTACTTCGAAGCATGTCAACCGCTGTTTAAAATCAATTTTTATTCAATTTTTCTCGTAAAAAAGCGATAATATTCCGACCGGGAAATCGTTTTTTATTACAAAGAGAGTGAAAGTAAAAGCATGCTATCCCCTCATGCACGAGCCTCAGTCTAATGGCCCTCTGATAGAGCACTTGCCAAACGCGCTAATGTGTTTCAGCCTGGGGATGGAATTACATCGTTCAGCTTTTTCCCGCCTTCTGAGAGCCCATGGGAGCCGTAGGAAGTGTCACGTCATGCCAGAGATCCCCTGTATTTGTTAGAGATGATCAAGGAGGGCAAGAAATGATCAGACAGGCCACTTCCTGTAAGGAATCTTCTCAGGTTTTGGCCTGCCAAATGAGTTCTGTTATACTCACAGACACCATTCAAACAGTTTTAGAAACTTTAGGGTGTTTTCTATCCAAAGCCAATAATTATATGCATATTCTAGTTACTGGGCAGGAGTAGTAACCAGATTAAATCGGGTACGTTTTTTATCCGGCCGTGCAAATACTGCCCCCTAGCCCCAACAGGTTAACACTTTTTTGGTTACTACATGATTCCATATGTGTTATTTCATAGTTTTGATGTCTTCACTATTATTCTTCAATGTAGAAAATCGTAAAAATAAAGAAAACCCCTTGAATGAGTAGGTGTGTCCAAACTTTTGGCTGGTACTGTATATATTTTTGCTTCTGCATATGCCCCCAATACTTACGTTTTTTTGTTTCTCTACACATAATACTTGCTGGAATATCTGATTTCCATGTGGTCTTAGGTGGTGACATGAATACAACCGTAAACCCAACAATGGATACATCTAACAAATCAGCTACTGCACCACTAGCCACTATAGCGTAGCAAAATATGGTTTCTGATTTTTCACTAGTAGATAAACAATATGGAGAGTGCAAAATCCACAACTGAAAGAATATACTTTTTATTCAGCTAGGCACAGATCATTTTCAAGGATAGATTGATTACATATTACTTTCATCACAGTCACTGCATCTTGTACAAAAGGTGGAAATTGTGCATACTGTATGTCTATGTCTGATCATCACGCAAACTTATGCAAACTATAACCAATGCTCCAAATCATGCCACAAGTAATCTCACTCTCTTAAAAAATGTGGATTTCTGTAATCAATTAATGTCTGATTTACATGAATTTATCCTCCTCATCAAAGAGTCTGTGAATGACAATGGAAGGGTTCATTAGAAACAATACAATAGCATTTGCTTCTGGTTTGAACAAGTCTCAACAGTCTCACTTTATCCTTACTAACTTGTCAACAGCAGAACAGTTTTTCCGCCCGAGAAGGAGAGATGATTATTAATCATCAAATCTGAGTTAAATTCCTTACCCAGATTAAGAGCAGAATTTCTAATTCACAGAGCCAGACAAACTGATCATGTGGACGGTAATAGACCTAGCTTCCTCTTAGCTAGTAAATGACGCAATAATGATAGTCTTGCTGACATTGTTTCCATTCAGTCTGACGTGTGTTCTCTTGCATGATTCACCATCAATCAATTTACATAGAAAAAATTGATATGAAAAAAATATACAGTTCTGAAGTACAAAAGCAAGAGACCCTTTTTCGAGGGCTTGAATTTACCGCACCTCTCCTCCGATGATACACACTCTAAATGCACCTACAGTATAATGCTCAATGAACTGCACGATGCATTGAAAGACATGAACTGAGGCAAATCCCCTGGATGGGATAGCATCCCACCGGAATTCTATTTAACCTTTTGTTCTGAACTTGGCTCGATATTATTAGAAATGGTACAAACATCTATTCAAATGGGCTTTTCAATAGTGATGTTAATACTGCAATTATCTCTCTGTTACATAAAAAAAGGTAAAGATGCAACTCTCTATCCAAGTCATAGGCCTCTCTCCCTTATTAACAGTGACATGAAATTGTATGCAAAGGTTCTAGCCAAACGTCTTGAAACAATTTACCCAACCTAGTTAATCCTGATCAAACAGGTTTTGTCAAACATAGACTGGCTTTAGACAATCTGAGAGGTCTCCTATGTATAATGCACATTGATCCTAATATACCATCCCCCTGTGCAGTCATGCGAATTGATGTGGAGAAGGCATTTGACCGTCTATGGTATTCTGTGAAAAGAATGGTATTTGGCTAAATATTTATGAATATGTATCGTAACCACTTTGCAATATTCTTGATGGGCAATCAATGCTCCTCACAGTTCGCCATCACATGGGAAACTCGTCAAGGCTGTCCAGCGTTCAGTCTCCTATTTGCCCTATCACTGGAGCCTTTAGCTAAAAAAAATATGTCAATCCCCAGATATAGGGCAAATATCAGTTGAGGACACGGACCACCAAATCTCATTATAAGCAGATGACATACATTCGGAAAGTATTCAGAACCCTTGACATTTTGTTACATTACAGCCTTATTCTAAAATGGATTAAATTGTATTTTTTTCCTATGTAAATAAGGTATTTCTGTTTTTATTTATAATACATTTGTAAAAAATTCTAACAACTTGTTTTCGCTTTGTCATTATGGGGTATTGTGTGTAGATTGTTGAATACTTTTATTTATTAAATCCATTTTAGAATAAGGCTGTAATGTAACAAAATGTGGAAAAAGGGAAATTGTCTGAATATTTCCGAATGCACTGTATTATTGTACCTTGACAATGTATCACAATCCCTCCCTAATGTATTAAGTATATTCAGACAATTCAGCAGTATATGAAGTTATAAGATTAACCTCACTAAATCATCTCTGCTTCCACTTAACAAAGCAATTGTGACCCATTTTAAATACCTGGGCATTGACATTTTTCCTTCTCTATATAAAATTGTTTAGAAGAACTACAAACAAGTCCCAGCTGCAATTACAGAAGATATCATCAGATGGTTTAATCTAAGATTAACTTTATCAGGTCGAATTTCAAAATCTTCCTTTGCCCATGTCATTAGGGTACTGGGAAAATATTAAAAGTTCAATCTTGAATTTTATATGGAAAGGGAAATGTCCCAGAATTAAAATGACTACACTCCAACAATCCAAAGGTTTTGGGGATCTAGGATTACCCAACTTCAAGTAATATGCTTTGTCTCCAGTGCGCCGCCCACTTAAGAAAAGGTTTGATCAAGATAAACGTCTTCCTTGGTTGGAAATTGAGGGAAATATAGTGTCACCATTTACATTGAGAGATACACTATTCTCTTCCTTATCTCCTAAGTTTTGCTGTACTCAGAACCAATCATCTCCCACACAGTACAGACCTGGCAACAAATTGGGAAGTGCAATGGCATACCCAAACACCACTATTTAGAAATAACTCCCTACCTTTGGGAGGGAAACCTGTTATTTTTAAACAACGGTCTGAACAAACAATTCATAGACATAATGAATGATGAAGGTTTATTATCCTTTCATGAACTAAAAAAATATGTATAATTTTGTGTAATTTTTTTTAGTTTTTACATTTGCAGTTAAGAACCGCTATGCGCACTTATGAACCCCATTCCATCCACTCACTGAGTTTTGGAACCTACATGCACATGATGTGGGACTGCCCCAATTAAAAACCTTTTAGTCGCAGGTTGCCAGGTCTGTTATGAGCATAGTTGGTGCTGCCATTCCCCATCTGCCATTCCCCATCTCCCCAGTATTTTATTGTTGACACGTCATTGACTTTCACAGTACCCCAGAAACGAGAATGGTTGTCTGGACTGACTGCGGCAAGAAGAATGTTAGTGACCAGACACAAGTCTTCACATAACCTCAGCATAACGCAATGGCTGCAAAACTTCCTTGACGTTCTTTCCCTAGAGCTCTCCAATGCCAAGGAAACAACATTAGTTACATTCAATAGAGTAGTTGAAAATGTAGAATTGTTTGAATTTATCAATTGTATTTTGAATGTCGGTATAGAGTATCGATGCATGCGGGCTGATTCTATTCATGTGTGCCTTGGTCCCACAATTTGTTTTCAAACATAAGATGAGTTACCCATTATGTTTTGTTTTATGCATAGATATGTCCCCAACATGAGCTCATGGGGGGAGAGAGGGAGGTGGGGAGGGGGAGTGAGGAGGGAGGGGGAAATAGGAATGGGTGGCACCTACTAAGAGGGGTGGGGGAGATGGGACAGACAAGACAAATAATATATATATTTTTTCAATTGTTTTTCATTTTTTTAAATATGTACTTGTTTTATATTATTGCAGGTCTGTGATTTGAACCCCTCACAAGATCTAACAACATTATGAATTTAATAACTTTCGCATCCAGCAGATTTTCCACTCAGACTTCCATAATTGAGAGAAAAAAAGGAAGTAGACAAGAAGTAGGATTTTTATAGAACAACATTAGTTCTTCTCAAATGAATGGGGAATGTTCTTTTAACTCTTTTATTTCAACTCTTGAGCAAAATGGGAATCCTACTGTTTTATTGTTTATTTATAACTAGTTGTGATGCCGTCCTTCCAAGTCTTGTTCATTAAGGCTTCCCCGTCGGCTAGAGGAGGACTGGAAATTGATATTCATTCAGAATATGTTCTTGGCTGATTGATGTACACCAAAGCACACTTAATGTTAAGGCCTTTCCCAATCCTATGTGTTATCTTGTGATGGACTCGTTTGTCTGGATGTAGAGTGGTGCCATTTAAAAAGCTGAAAGGTCTCTCAGGTCTTTTTCATTTGAAGACTCTGTGCACTGGTATGTTTCCATGGTGATTTTGTGAGTGTGATATCGTCAAGCACCAGGCCTGTGAGCTTTCCATGCTGACCCATAAGAGAGAGAGAGAGAGGGAGAGAGGCTCTCTCTCCCTACCCTCCTTACCCCAACCCTATTCATTCTCTCCCAGTAGAGAGTTAAATGATGCAGTGCTAGTAGTGTGCTGCAGTGAGGAGAGAGAGAGAGAGCCTCCAACCTCTCTCAGGTGTCCAACCCTCACTGGACAAGGGCTTTCACTAGACATAATACAGTAGTAGTGTAATAGGACACCAGTGTAGTAGCTGAACTAGGTCACCTGGGTCGTGTTCAGTAGGGTACTCCGTAGCAAAACATTTTCTAATGGAAAGCAACATTTTGCATTTAAAATCTCCCTATTTCAAAACGTTTTCTCTCTTGAGAACATGACTCTGAACAGAAATGGGTCTTCCTCCTGCCAGACAACACAGTAGACTGTAATGGTCCGTCTGTCAGGATTCCTCAGAGCACACCTTCACACCTAGAAGATGGTGTAGACGTCCTTGTAACCAGCTTCACACCACAGCTCACATTGAAAGCCTTGAAAAGAGTGAGATGTCAGGTTAGCTATCATCTTAGCAGGGGATTGGAGAAACACCTGTGTGAAAGATCCATGTGTTACTTATTTTAGAACTGTGATCATTACAGCTGAACAGCAAGGAGGTGCTTTAACATCTTTCAACACTTGATGGTGGCTCGACAGGGCCTGCTTGTGTCTTCAGTGCAGGCTCCAGCAATCTTAGAGCTGTTACACTGCTTGTGCGAATGCCAAGTACGTTCTCCTGCCAAGTTCTCATTGTGTGGAAGGAGCTAGAGAACACAACTGTATGGGGACGCTATGGATTAAGAAGCCCAGCTGTGTGTGTCTATGCCACTCATGGCTGTAATGAACACATTGGGAGACAGAGTGCTGGTTTCAAGCGCAGGGCGCAGCAGGTGTTTATTTGTAATGGACCACAGGAGGAGGCAGGTAGCTGGGTCCAGGGACAGGCAGAAGGTCATATACAGGGGGTCCAAAAAGGCAACAGTACTGGCAGGGAAAAGGCTAGTAATGTCGTCCGGGAGATCAGGCAATAGGTTGATAACAGGAAATCCGATAGGCTAAAGTACAGGCAGGGAATAGGCAAAAGGCGTCGTTAGTGAGGCAGGCCAAAACTATCATACACGGGAGGATTCAATTACGGGAAAAACAGAGCTCCGAATAGAAGTGTGTCACAAAACAAACAATACCTCACAATGATGAACTTCAAAGGTTAAGGCCCTAGTAAGAGGATGAGAAGGACAGCCTTAACCTGAGCCCAGAGGGAGGTAGTGCACTGGCAGGATTTGTATTACTGTCAAATTAGATGGTTCAGAAGGAGGAGACCTCCCACCCTGCTGCTCAGAAGAACCACCATCTTTATCCAATGCGGTTGAAACAATATGGCTCCCATCCTCTTGCCCTGCCACAACAGCTGTATGAGGAGTGTACATGAGTCAAGAGCAGGGCTGTAGACACACACGCACGCACACACACCAACATACACAACACACACACGCAGTCAATATTCATGATTATATCTTCTATCATGACATACCGACAGGCATTTGTAGCAGAATACCCATCTGTGTGTGTGTGTGTGTGTGTGTGTGTGTGTGTGTGTGTGTGTGTGTGTGTGTGTGTGTGTGTGTGTGTGTGTGTGTGTGTGTGTGTGTGTGTGTGTGTGTGTGTGTATATATGATGTTAATTATCACCAGCACTGTTAATTATCACCTGCACTGCCTAAATCTAAATCAACAGTCATTCCAATTAACAGGTTTTATGTAGTAGTAGGGGTTGGATGGCACAGCGGAGGAGGTGAGAGGTGGCAGCACATATGTAACCCACCACCTATGATTCAATCCTATGTAGCAAAATTTGAAATTGTGTTTTTTTACATTGGATAAAATTAGAGAGTCAGGAATAGAAAATAGTATATCATACATTGCAGTTGAGGAACAATAGGAAATGTATTCTGCTTTGAAAGTTAATAAACTTGTAATGCCATTATTGAGAAAATGGACCTTAAATGTTTTGGTACACCTACTGGAGAGCTCTTCTTTGTCTACAACCATTCAGCATTGTTCACACCTGTCACGGTTGTCGTTGGTTAAGGAGGACCAAAATGCCGCAGGTATATATATGTATGCTCATCTTGACTTTTAATAAATTCCAAAATGAACACCAAAATAACAAACAAAGAGAACGAACGATCAACAAACAGTCTGGCAAGGCACAAGGCTAAACTCAGAACAATCTCCCACAAACACACCCAACTAATATAGGACTTCCAATCAAAGGCAACACCACACAGCTGCCTTCAATTGGAAGTCCACCCCAATTAACTCAACATAGAAACAGACTACCTAGACTAAACATAGAATACATGAATCTCAAACAGTGCCCAAAAAACCCAGGAATACTAAATCAAATGCCCTTACTACAAAAACACCACCACATAAAACAAATACCCTCTGCCACGTCCTGACCAAACTACAATAACAATTAACCCTTATACTGGCCAGGACATGACAACACCATCTTAAACCTTAGCCCCACCCATCTCTTTAAGGATTCGCATGTGAGGCCATGTGCTAAACAGAGTGAGTAAGGTAGTGTAGTAAACAACCAAGTATTTCAAGACTAAAAGTAGTAGCAAAAAGTAGTAGTACAAATACACTTTATCTAGTCCTTGGCCAATATCCTAATCTAACTTTGGTGCAGGTCATGTTGTTCTTCACATTACCATCTCTGGTAAACACACACTATATCAAATAACATCTAAGTTCATTTGTCACATGCAGAGGATGCAAAAGATGTAAACGGTACAGTGAAATGGTTAATTGTATAGTGGAGTCTTTTGTTTAGACATGTAGCTAGCTAGCTAAACAATGAACCATAATCCCATGCACCATGAATGAATCTGCAGGTAGCTAAAGCTAATGAACTACCTAACCAATTAGGCCATAACTAGCAATGCAAATGGCTTTCTGAGATATGATTAATATTACTACACAGATCATACACATAACGTTAGCTAGTTAACTAGCTAACAGTACGCTTTAACTTGCAATGAAAACGATAATATCTGAAAATGTAGCTAGACTCTTACCCGTATACATGGATGAGTGCTTCCCCCTCTCTGCCATGGTTGCCTTTAGTTTGAAGATGCTATCCAGAGACATGTTTTATACAACAGCCTTCTGTGTTATCTGTTCGACTCCCTCTGCATTTGCAATCATCTCTCTGCTTCCACCGGGCATTCCACTGATTTCGGTCAACTTCTTCTGTGACAGCAACACCGTTGATCACCGTTTCTTCCCCATCACTGTCATCAGAAGACTCTACAATGTTTGGTTCAATTAAAATGTTTTTACCTAAATCAGGGATTTCCTCATCGTCTGATTCATTTTCAGAGTCAGAGAGAGTCAGCATGGCACGATCATCCTCCAAAAAGTAGTCCATTATAACCTAAAAACTGTATTAGTCTTCTGAGCTAAAGACTGTGCTAGCCCGCTGAGCTTCAATAGTTTACGGACGCTTGTGTTTCCTGTTTATTCACCCTGGAGCCTCACCGCTTTGCATTTTACATTTTACATTTTAGTCATTTAGCAGACGCTCTTATCCAGAGCAACTTACATTGCATACATTTCATACATTTTTTTCTTCCGTACTTTGCTCCCAGGGGCACTGCTACAAGCACCCAGGAGGGAACCCGGGGCAGGGCAGCCCCATGGGGATGGAGAAAGGGGAGGGGGAGGGAGAGAGAGAGCACAGAAATTGACGTGACTGATTTAGACCCATCGGGAGTGAAGGGAGGGCATGTAGTAAGTGGGAGTAGGCAGAGTGTCGGATGGTTAGGGAGAGAGAGTAGGCTGAGTTTAGGGTGCTTAGCAGTAAGGGTAGGCTGAATGTAGGGTGCTTAGGAAGAGGGTGGTTGAGTGTAGAATGCTAAAGGGGTGGGGGTAGGATGAATGTAGGGTGCTTAGGGAGAGGTGGTAGCCTGAATGTATGGTCCCTATGGTGCTTAGGGAGTGAGGGTAGTAGGGTAAGTGTTGGATAGTAAGATGTACAGAATGAGATAATGTACGTGATTCACAGTGGTACACACAAGGGATTAAAATCAGAGTGCTCTGGAAGTGACAGTGACACATTTATTCCTCAAATGTGTGTCTCTCAATGTCCCTCTCCTCTCGTTGCCTGCTCTGGATTTTGCTGGTTCTCTCTTGGCTGATATGCTTGCAATCGGCTGGCCAGCGGGGGTTCTACTCAGGGAAGAGGCCTATAAATAACATGGGCCTTTCATGGTCCATTCATGTGCAGTGGAACATGATCTTACTGTGCATGCCTCCATCAGATACTAGACCACTCCCAGAAACAGGACATTTGACATGCTTTGGTTTAATGGTTTGGTTTTCTGGTGTATCTGACACCAATCAATATGGACATACTGAAGAGAGGCCATGGCATATATTGAAATCATTATTTTTCAAATCTGTTTGTATTGTCCATTTGATTGCATTTTATACATTTGCTGATACACTTTGTTATGCACTGTATGTGAAATGGGGTAGATTGGGACATGAAAAATCAGGTAAACTTGTGTTTCTGTGTAGTCTGGCACTACTATGCTATGTCTATTACTGTTGCAGTGAAAATATACCTGTAACATGTTCTGCAAAGGTATTTTACTGCAACCTTGATGCCAGGCAAAACTATGAGAGATTTCTAGTTGCCAAGGAAACAGTCTTGGCTCATGCCCATTTGTACTCTAAACCCGTTGATAAAAAAGGATTAATTTCCTCATTTCCATTTCCTGTGTGAGTGAGTGTGCACATGCATGTGTGCCTATGTGTGTGTGTGCCCGTGCATGTGCTTATGTGTGTGACTTTGTGTGTCCCTTTTGTGTCCCGTGGCACCAGTATCACTTTCAGCTATTGATGAATGAAATGGGCCTGTTCGATTCAGTTTGGACGTATGGCAGGGTGTTGTGGTGTGGTTTTCACTGGCATGATGTCAACGACATGATATCGGTCAATAGTTCACACACACACGCAGGTGTGCGCACGCACGCACACACACACACACACACACACACACACACACACACACACACACACACACACACACACACATACATACATGGCTCTACAGTAAAAGCTGTGTCAATGAGAGCTCATTGGATCAGTAGCGGGCGCCATGTCTGTGTTTAGCCTTCGTCTGAACCCGTGCTTAGAGTAAGCAACCTCAATGTAAGTTCCAGTCACACTGTGACACTACACCTGCTTCAAAGATGAATAAGTGATGAAAGCACAACGTGAGCAGCAGTATGGCAGTGTGACGATGATGATACTGTCACCGTGTGGGGTTGGATGCTCTCTGTCTGGTCATGCATACTAACAGGAGAGTGTGTGTGATTGCGATTTCCCAGTCCACGCCGTGGCTAATTGACTGACGTACTGAGCCCCGGTGTAAGCCATGGATGCATTTGAGGTAGAGTAGTAGTATCTTTGACGCTGACAGGTTTCCCTGCCTACTCCTCCCCCTTCCTGCCTTTGTTTCCAGTACAACAAGAGGATGAGATTATGTCAGACCCATGATGTTCCTCTTCTGCTCGCTCTGCTGCACGATGACGCCTCAGGTGGTGGAGCTTTATAAATAGAGCAGAGGAGCTATGTGTAGTATGTGTACTGTGTTTGTGTATGTTTAGTAGTAGAGTTGCATTTCCCTACGCTTGTGTGATGAACAACCTTGCCTAAATCAATCCTGAAAACACATACGTTTTTAGCTCAGTGGGCTAACACTGTCTTTCTGTGCGCTAGTCAGTTAGTTACACATGTCTGTGCGTGTGTGTATGTCTGTGTGTGTGCGAGGTACATACTAACTGAACTATATGCATGTATTTGAGTATGTGTTGTCCCTCTGCTGCATTATGATGGTGCCATTGAGTCGTGTCTGGTGCAGTGGGGAGGTGGGGATGTGACTGTTACAGTAATCACTGCCAAGGCTGCTGCTATTACTGCCTCCACTTTCCTAACTGGCACTGCAACTACTGCAGCCACCGCTCTTTCTCTATGGCTCCCTACTGATAACATACTGCTCTGGTTGCTTCTTCCAAGGCTTATAATCCCATTTCTGGCTTTTTATGATATTATCTCAAGAGCTCAGTGCCCACCCAGTGAATAGATTATGTTTTAAATGTTAGGCAATGAAATGATTTCCAAAAAAATACTATCACACGATACAAGTTTTCACTAACGACCTTGTCACATTGACTGTTCCTCCTCATTTCAATATGACTAGGCTATTTCAACTAGGCAATTATACTGGATCCATGACAGGAATCTTTAGAATCCCTCCTCCTTCACGTGTTGGCTCCAGTAGTGTCACAGGGTGGGGATTCACCCTGTCTGTCTCATGCAAGTACACTACATGCAAGTAGTCCCTATTAACTAGGGCAGTGTTACTGCCGTTACCGACGGTGCTGCTGCTATGACAACATTGTCTACGTGCATGCATGGCTGTGTGTGCATACTCATGTGTTTGTATTTGTGTAGCGTGAGTAGCTACTGTACATCCCTTGTGGGTCTAAGCTACATGTATGGGACTTTGTGAATAGGGGATATTCGTGAAACACACACACACACACACACACACGCGTGCACGTGCGCACACACCACACACACACACACTATCTCTCTCTCTCTCTCTCTATCTCATCTCTCCTCTCTCAGTATGAATAATGGAGAGAGGGGGACAGTGTGCTGGGACAGTGAGTCAGGGCTGCCGTGTGCTGGGGTTCCCGCTGCTCAGCATCCCAATCCGAATAGCTCAGCCCCAAGTCACATTTCTCCTCAACTCTAATCCACCCTTTCTCTCTCTCTACGCTCTCTTCCTCTTTCTCTCTCTCCATCTGCTCTCTCCATTCAGTCTCTATCTCTTTGCTCTCTCTCTCTCTCTCTGCTCTTTCTCTTTTCTTCCTCTCTCTCCATTCTCGCTCTCTCTAAATGTTATTTAAATGATCTCTTTCTACCTTCCTCTCCCTCCCTCTCTATTTCCCTCACTCCCTCTCCCATGTCGATGCATGGGAGAGGGAATGTATTATTGTGACCACTCTGGCTGTTATGTGGATCCTGCTGACCATAGTGGATGTCTAGGTGAGAAAAAACAGACTTCAGCATAGTCTATCTCTGGACTTGTTGCGCTCTGATATGTTGCTCTGGGAACAGCACGTTACTTCCTGTGCCCAGATAATCCAGAGATATGATTAGAACAAAGGTCAGGTAATTAACGGTGCTGGATTTATTATCAGTGTAATGATGCCTGGGGGACCCTGTCTGTTTGTCATTCAACTTTATCCTATCCAACCTGCACGTTGTGGGCCTTAATTTGTGGTGGTTTGGTGAATGCCTTAGCTCAGCAGGGTAACAGATTTGAGGCACCCGGGAGACTTGGTTTGGGTCTCTGTGAGGAGTCGAGTTGAAGTCACCATTGGTTAGCCCCCAGACATTATGCATAGCCTTTGGCCCAGAGGTTTCTTTTTGTTGGTGTATAGATAATCTGAATCTGTGTTTTAACTTGGCCATTGTGTGTTTGTCCATGTGTGTATGACTCAGTGTGTGTATTTTGAGAGAGAAGGAAAGAGTGAGGGAGAGAGAAACAGAGGAGGTGGAGTACAGGCTGCTGGCTCATCAATACACACACAAGAGGTACCCCTACCTCACTGGAGGGGACATCCACACCAATCAGCCCTTGTGTAACCTTTATTTAACTAGGCAAGTCAGTTAAGAACAAATTCTTATTTACAATGACAGTTTACCAGGGAAGAGTGGGTTAACTGCCTTGTTCAGGGGCAGAATGACAGATTTTTACCTTGTCAGCTCAGGGATTCGATCCAGCAACCTTTCGGTTACTGTCCCAACGCTGTAACCACTAGGCTACCTGCCGCCCCAAAATGATGATAGCATGATGCTAAAAGGTTGAAGGACACATCATACTGTAACATGTCGGTGACAGAACCCTGACCTTCAGAGCATCCCTCTCCTCTTTATTCATCCGTCTATCACTACCTCCCTCCCTCCTCTCTATTACTCCAAACTCATGTGCAATATCTCATATATTAGGCATTTATATGTGTCATTTATATGAGGAATTTGACTGAAAACTACCAAGCACGACAGGAATCCATCCTATCCCACCACAGTAAATAGATTTTCTCTGAGCATATGTTGGCTGATTTGTGTTGGTGAGGGGGAGGCAGAACAGCTTGAAATTTCCCACCCTGTCTGTCTGCTCAGATGGTACCACCGCTCTCTCTGGCTCTCTTTCTCTCTGTCTCTAGCTCTGCCCTTGAGTGATGCCTTTCTATCACACTTGTAGGGAAATTCCACTCTCTTCTCTCTTCTCCTCACTCTGTACCTGTATCAGTGTAACCTGGGTGATGAAAGGACACTATTGACAATAGGATGCTCTGTCTGTCTGTCTGTCTGTCTGTCTGTCTGTCTGTCTGTCTGTCTGTCTGTCTGTCTGTCTGTCTGTCTGTCTGTCTGTCTGTCTGTCTGTCTGTCTGTCTGTCTGTCTGTCTGTCTGTCTGTCTGTCTGTCTGTCTGTCTGTCTGTCAGTCAGTTCAGGACCAATGTAACTATTTCCAGGAAGCAGAAGATCTGGTTTAAAGCGATAGGGCCGGTGGGAAATAAATTGTCAAAATGACATAGATTACACTCAATGTAAAGTACTTGGAGAGTTTGTAACCTATTTGTACAGTTTGTAACCTGTTTGTAGTGTGTAACCGATCATTGGCGCTGTTCGCTCAGACCTGATCGAGGTACAAATTGACCAAGCCTGATTATGTATGGGATTGTACATTACATGTATGGGAAAATGTAATTAAACACTACATTTCTCTTCATTATTCTCCCTCAGACCTGATTGAGGCCACCAAGGAGTCCAATGTGAACATCCCACAGATGGCGGACACGTTGTTTGAGAGGGCCACCAATGCCAGCTGGGTGGTGGTGTTCAAGGCCCTGATCACTACGCATCACATGATGGTTGCTGGCAATGAGGTGAGTGAAAGCCAGCACCACCACTACTGATCCTATGGGAGGGCCTGTAGTTAAAAGGGCTGGGATGTGATTGGCTCTTGTTTATATCATTTGGTTGAATTGGACATGCTGAGTTTTTGGTTTTTAGTTGGCCAACCCTCATCCTTGATACACTGAGTGTACAAAACATTAGGAACACCTTCCTAATATAGAGTTGCACCCCCTTTTGCCCTCAGAACAGCCTCAATTCATTCGAGGCATAAACTTTACAAGGTCCCTAAAGCATTCCACAGCGATGCTGGCCCATCTTGACTTGCTTCTTCACAGTTGTGTCAAGTTGGCTGGGGGTCGATCTCTAGTCCGAATAGCTTATTCCGTCTCATCCCACAGATGCTCAATTGGAATGAGATCTGTTGACGTGGCAGGCCAATGAAGTTAGCTGAATTCATTGTCCTGTTCGTGGAACCCTTCCTGGAAACTCCTAGCCTTGTGGCATTGGGCATTATCCTGCTGAAAAAAAAATGATTTGCAGATATCAAAAATCTCGAATTGAAGTGGATTTAACAGGTGACATCAATAAGGGATCATAGCTTTCACCTGGATTCACCTGGTCAGTCTTGGAAAGAGCAGGTGTTCAGTCAGCCATTTAGATATTCAGTAATTCCATCATTCATCCTGACCTCCATTGTTATGTCACTGCTGTCAACAAGGGGTAACAGAGTCAGATAAGCAGATGTTCTGTTTAGCCTGTCCAGTCTGTCTATGGCCACACTGAAACAATGGATGGGGGAGGGGGGAGGGAGGGAGGGAGGGAGGGAGGGAGGGAGGGAGGGAGGGAGGGAGGGAGGGGGAGAGAGATCTCTTCATTCATATGCCCTTCCCCCCACCATTATTAATCTCATCACAGTGTGTGCATGTATGTGCGTGCATCTGTGTTTGTGCATGTTTGTGTGTGTGGGTGTGTATTTGACTGGCCAGTAGAGACAGATGTGTGGGGTTTAGCACGACATCTGGAGTATGTTTGTTGGTATGAGACTGTACGCTGTCTGAAATATTGAGGAGGAGAAGGAGTGTACTACAGTATCACAAAAATCTATGTTTTACACCAGATAGGTGCAGTGAAATGTGTCGCTTTATAGGGTCAGACATAGTAGTACAGCACCCCCAGAGAAAATTAGGGTTAAGTGCCTTGACCAACAGCACCTCAACAGATTTTTCACACAGTCAGCTTGGGTATTTGAACTAGGAACCTTTCGGTTGCTAATCAAATGCTCTAACCACTAGGCTACCTGCCACCCTATAGAGCATCTCTCATTTATTTCACTTCATTAAACTGGGCTTTGACTTTTGAATTAACAGTGTAAACGAAAACCCAGGTGTGTATGTGTGTGTGCGTGCACATATCATGTGTATAGGTGTGAGTGTGTGCAGAGTATGCTTTTCTTGTCATGTGTCACAATTCCTCCATACAAAGCCTATTTGCCATTCATGTATTACTGTTTAGTGGGTGATACATTCTGTATTTCAACAGAACCATTCTCACCCTCCAACTCAGGCACTGTTTTCTTTGATGTTGGCTTTCTGTAATCAATTAAGCTGCAGCATGATCATATCACACTTTTCACATGAATTCCAGTTCCTCTTCAACACAATTATGTGTTTATAATATGAAACAGCTCCTCTGAAATTACACATCTCATCCATTTCCTTTTGTGACTCATTCGATCCTTTGAAAAAAAGGATCTTTAAAGGCTGTTATGTGTTTGTGTGTGAGCGTGTTTTAATATGTGTATGTGTTTTAATACCTGTCAAAATGTCTGGTTCTTTAGCATAACAGACTCAATCGTTTGCTGAGCTGGTTTGTTGTTTTAGTGTATTGATCCAGTCGCCTCCTCTGACTGGTGTGTATTATCTCTCTCTCTCTCTCTCTCTCTCTCTCTCTCTCTCTCTCAGAGATTCCTCCAGTTCCTTGCCTCCAGGAACACCCTCTTCAACCTCAGTAACTTTCTGGACAAAACTGGTTCCCATGGTGAGTTAACGCTTGCTCCGGCAGCTCCTCCCGTCCCTGCGTTTACCAAACAACCCGCTCTGACGTCGAGTCAAGCTGTCACCCGGGGTGACCACTGTGAAAACTGTGTCCATGGTGATTAATATGAGCTCCCATGGCCATGTAAACTGGTTTCTCTGGTGATGGAAATGGTCCTCTGTGAGGTGTTGTTGCTATGGAGATGTGGAGGTGACATTGGCCTGTTGTTCCTCCCCCAGGCTACGACATGTCCACGTTTATTAGACGCTACAGCCGGTACCTCAACGAGAAGGCGTTCGCCTACAGACAGATGTCCTTCGACTTTGGCAGAGTGAAGAAGGGGTATGCTGTCTCTCAATAACTCTGTGTATCCTCGCCATCAGGGCTGCTTCCATTTTTACATTTCATTTCAACCTCTTCTCTTTATGGGTTTTTAAAAAAGATGATCAAGCTTCAAACAGAGCAAAACACACAGTCTAGCTGCAATATACAAGATATGTTTTGACCCCTCACCCTCCCACCCCCTCAGAATCATATATACTGAACAAAAATATAAACGCAAGATGAAAAGTGTTGGTCCCATGGTTCATGAGGTGAAATAAAATATCTCCGAAATTTTACATACACACAAAAAGCTTATTTCTCGCAAGTTTTGTTCACAAATTTATTTACATCCATGTTAGTCAGCATTTCTCCTTTGCCAAAATAATCCATCCACCTGACAGGTGTGGCATATCAAGAAGCTGATTAAACAGAATGATCCTTACACAGCTGCACCTTGTGCTGGGGGGCAATAAAAGGCCACTCTAAAATGTGCAGTTTTGTCACACAACACAATGCCACAGATGTCTCAAGTTTTGAGGGAGTGTGCAATTGGCATGCTGACTACAGGAATGTCCAACAGAGCTGTCGCCAGAGAACTGAATGTTAATTTCTCTACCACAAGCTGCCTCCAACGTCGTTTTAGAGAATTTGGCAGTACGTCCAACCGGCCTCACAACCGTAGACCACGTGTAACAAGTCCAGCCCAGGACCTCCACATCCGGCTTCTTCACCTGTAGGATCATCTGAGACCAGCCACCCGGACAGCTGATGAAACTGAGGAGTAGTTCTGTCTGTAATAAAGCCCTTTTGTTGGGAAAAACGAATTCTGATTGTCTGGGCCTGGCTCCCCAGTGGGTGGGCCTTGCTCTCAAGTGCCCTCCCATGCCCACCCATGGCTGCACCCCTGCCCAGTCATGTGAAATCCATAGATTAGGGCCTAATTAATTTATTTCAATTGAGTGATTTCCTCATATGAACTGTAACTCAGTAAAATCGTTGAAATTGTTGCGTGTTGCGTTTCTATTTTAGTTCAGTATAAAAACATAGAAATAGATTTATATTATATTTCTCATAGAGACAACACTTGACAGAATCACAGCCACCTGACCTGTCTGTCAGTCTCATAGGTCAGTAGGTGGGAGTGATTCGTCTTAAAGCCAGGGTTGCATCAAAGACAGTACAGTAAGAAAATAGGCTAAACTGCTTCTCCAATAGAAATTCCTGATCACATTTCAAATCAAATCAAATCAAATGTATTTATATAGCCCTTACATCAGCTGATATCTCAAAGTGCTGTACAGAAACCCAGCCTAAAACCCCAAACAGCAAGCAATGCAGGTGTAGAAGCACGGTGGCTAGGAAAAACTCCCTAAAAAAGCCAAAACCTAGGAAGAAACCTAGAGAGGAATCAGGCTATGAGGGGTGGCCAGTCCTCTTCTGGCTGTGCCGGGTGGAGATTATAACAGAACATGGCCAAGATGTTCAAATGTTCATAAATGACCAGCATGGTCAAATAATAATAATCACAGTAGTTGTCGAGGGTGCAACAGGTCAGCACCTCAGGAGTAAATGTCAGTTGGCTTTTCATAGCGATCATTCAGAGTATCTCTACCACTCCTGCTGTCTCTAGAGAGTTAAAAACAGCAGGTCTGGGACAGGTAGCACGTCTGGTGAACAGGTCAGGGTTCCATAGCCGCAGGCAGAACAGTTGAAACTGGCGCAGCAGCACGGCCAGGTGGACTGGGGACAGCAAGGAGTCATCATGCCAGGTAGTCCTGAGGCATGGTCCTAGGGCGAGAGAGAAAAAAAGAAAGAAAGAAAGAAAGAAAGAAAGAATTAGAGAGAGCATACTTAAATTCACACAGGACACCGGATAAGACAGGAGAAATACTCCAGATATAACAGACTGACCCTAGCCCCCCGAAACATAAACTACTGCAGCATAAATACTGGAGGCTGAGACAGGAGGTGTCAGGAGACACTGTGGCCCCATCCGATGATACTACCGGACAGGGCCAAACAGGCAGGATATAACCCCACACACTTTGCCAAAGCACAGCCCCCACACCACTAGAGGGATACCTTCAACCACCAACTTACCATCCTGAGACAAGGCCGAGTATAGCCAACAAAGATCTCCGCCACGGCACAACCCAAGGGGGGGCGCCAACCCAGACAGGAAGACCACGTCAGTGACTCAACCCACTCAAGTGATGCACCCCTCCTAGGGATGGCATGGAAGAGCACCAGTAAGCCAGTGACTCAGCCCCTGTAATAGGGTTAGAGGCAGAGAATCCCAGTGGAGAGAGGGGAACCGGGCAGGCAGAGACAGCAAGGGCGGTTCGTGGCTCCAGTGCCTTTCCGTTCACCTTCACACTCCTGGGCCAGACATTTGTAGGTGATATCATGGCAACATTGGCTAGCATGCTCTAATAGTTGTCTCGTGAGGAACTGCGCATGTGCAGGCCGTCAAATCAAAGGCTTTCCTTCGATATAAAGCACATTTTTTTCCGAAAATGAAAACGTGTCAGTTTGTCACTTTCACGAGGTTGGAGTAATAACATGTTGGCTCGAATCCAGGTTGTGCCTTTAGTTTTCCCGAAAATGTTCAATTAAGGAAGAATTTTTCACTTTTGTCATTGACTTCTCAAACCCCAAACATTAGTCTGGTCTGTTCGGTCTGTTTCACAAGCCTTCCTGGAAGTATCGCAATGTTGTGCCTCTGGGTTTAGAAACTCTGTGATTGCACTGTGGATGAGGGCAGAGTGAGTGGGCTGTCCATGCCTGTGTCTGTACAGAAACAGACAGATGAATATAGACTACACAGTCTGAATACAGACAGTGAGCTATTACTTAGGCTCCTGTCCAGACTGTTGCGTTTTGGTGGCAGGCACAAGGTCCCACAGCACAGTCTGTGCCAACCATGCGGCAGACAGAACAGCCAGGTATGCAGATAGAGCTCTGACCAAGTGTCTCATGTCAGGTGTCATTTTCTAAAGTAGCTAGGAAGCTGGATCCATCTAAAGCTGTTGCTGTGTTAGTGTTGCATCGCAAGGCCTTGGCCTTGGCAGATCTCTAGTAATAATATAATTATAAATGCCACTTAGCAGAAGCCTTCATGCAATGCCACTAACAATAAGTCTTTAGTATGTGCATGTGATCCATGCAAGAATTGAATATTACTTGCCATTTAGCAGACATTTATCCAAAGCAACTTATTGTCATGCATCCATATGGGTGGTCCTGGGAATCAAACCCATAATCCAAGTGTTACACACACCATGCTCTACCAACTGAGCCATACAGGACCACAGGACACTCCCTTTGTGTCGCTAGCACCACAGGATCACACCTATCTACAGTACTTCCCTATAGATTCGCTGTCCCAGAGGTCGAAATGTTATTTATCCCAATGTAGAGAGTATTAAGTTGTTTCCTCTCATCTCATATCGCTGGAAAAAGAAATGGCAGCACATTATTGTATGCGCCACAATGTTTTTAATGGATCTTAAACCGATGTATTCGTCAATAGACCTTCATTATGGTTTAACTCATCATACTGTATCAAGAAAGATTTTAGTATTGATCCGCTAATGGGAAATTTGACTACACCAGATAATACAAACAAGTACCAATTGCTCCTCTGTCTGTCTGTCTGTCTGTCTGTCTGTCTGTCTGTCTGTCTGTCTGTCTGTCTGTCTGTCTGTCTGTCTGTCTGTCTGTCTGTCTGTCTGTCTGTCTGTCTGTCTGTCTGTCTGTCTGTCTGTCTGTCTGTCTGTCTGTCTGTCTGTCTGTCTGTCTCAGAGCTGAGGGGGTGATGAGGACGATGCCCGTAGAGAAACTGTTGAAAGGAATGCCCACTCTGCAGAGCCAGATCGATGCCCTGCTGGAGTTTGACGTGAGTATTATGATGATGATGATGATGAGAAGGATATTTGTATCCGTTAGGAAGTGCATTTTTGTTTTTGCCTAAGCACTAGACACCTGATACAATTCATCAAAGCTTGATGATGAGTTCATCATTTGAATCAGCTGTGCAGTGCTACTGCAGGGCAAAAACAAAAATGTGCACCTCTTTGGGTCCCCAGGACTAGGATACAAAATACACTGCCATAGGAAATTCTCTCTGTCATATAGCATGCCAGTATACCTACAGTACCAGTCAAAAGTTTGGACACACTGACTCTTTCAAGGGTTTTTCTTTATTTTTTACTATTTTCTACATTGTAAAATAATAGTGAAGTCATCAAAACTGTGAAATAACACATATGGAATCATGTAGTAACCAAAAAAGTATTAAACAACTCATAATATATATTATATTTGAGCTTCCTCAAAGTAGCTACCCTTTGCCTTGATGACAGCTTTGCACACTCTTGGCATTCTCTAAAAAGCTTCATGAGGTAGTCACCTGGAATGCATTTCAATTAACAGGTGTGTCTTGTTAAAAGTACATTTGTGGAATTTGTTTCCTTCTTAATGCATTTGAGCCAATCAGTTGTGTTGTGACAAGGTGGGAGGGTATACAGAAGATAGCCCTATTTGGTTAAAGGCCAAGTCCATGTTATGGCAAGAACAGCTCAAATAAGCAAAGAGAAATGACAGTCCATCATTACTTTTAGACATGAAGGTCAGTCAATCTGGAAAATGACAAGAACTTTGAAAGTTTCTTCAAGTGCGGTCGCAAAAACCATGAAGCGCTATGATGTAACTGGCTCTCATGAGGACCGCCACAGGAAAGAGTGACCCAGAGTTACCTCTGCTGCAGAGGATAGGTTCAGTAGAGTTACCACCCTCAGAAGAGTGTCTAGTTTGAGAAACAGATGCCTCACAAATCTTCAACGGGCAGCTTCATTCAATAGTATCAGCAAAACACCAGTCTCAACGTCAACAGTGAAGAGGCCACTCCGGGATGCTGGCCTTCTTTGCAGAGTTCCTCTGTCCACTGTCTGTGTTCTTTTGCCCATCTTAATCTTTTATTTTTATTGGTCAGTCTGAGATATGGCTTTTTCTTTGCAACTCTGCCTAGAAGGCCAGCATCCCAGAGTCACCTCTTCACTGTTGAGACTGGTGTTTTGCTGGTACTATTGAATGAAGCTGCCAGTTGAGGATTTGTGAGGCGTCTTTTTCTCAAACTAGACACTCTAATGTACTTGTCCTCTTGCTCAGTTGTGCACCAGGGACTCCTACTCCTCTTTCTATTCTGGTTAGAGCCAGTTTGCCGTGTTCTGTGAAGGGAGTAGTACACATCGTTGTACGAGATCTTCAGTTTCTTGACAATTTCACACATGGAATAGCCTCCATTTCTCAGAACAAGAATAGACTGACGAGTTTCAAAAGAAAGGTCTTTGTTTCTGGCCATTTTGAGCCTGTAATCAAACCCACAAATGCTGATTCTCCAGATACTCAACTAGTCTAAAGAAGGCCTGTTTTATTGCTTTTTGCATCAGGACAACAGCTTTCAGCTGTGCTAACATAATTGCAAAAGGGTTTTCTAATGATCAATTAGCCTTTTAAAATGATCAACTGGATTAGCTAACACAACGTGCCATTGGAACACAGGAGTGATGGTTGCTGATAATGGGCCTCTGTACGCCTATGTAGATATTCCATAAAAAATTGCAATTTCCAGCTACAATAGCCATTTACAACATTAGCAATGTCTACAGTGTATTTCGGATGAATTTTATGTTATTTTAATGGACAAAAAAATTGCTTTTCTTTCAAAAACAAGGACATTTCTAAGTGACCCCAAACTTTTGAACGGTAGTTTATGTTTTAGCTATTATATTTACTTTCGATACTTAAGTATATTTAAAACCAAATACTTTGACACCTTTACTCAAGTATTTTTTACTGGGTGACTTTCACTTTTACTTGAGTCATTTTCTATTAAGGTAACTTTACTTTTACTCAAGTATGACAATTGGGTACTTTTTCCACCATTGCCAAGCAGTTACCTACAAACATATTACCTTTCAACTCAAATCTCCCATCCTCAGTGTGATCTAATCTCACCTTGTTTATCTATAGGTCCATCCCAATGAACTGACTAATGGGGTGATCAACGCTTGTTTCCTCCTGATGTTCAAAGACCTGATCAAGTTATATGCCTGCTACAACGACGGGATCATTAATCTATTAGGCAAGGCTTGACCGTTTTCTTCTACTTCCTGGGACAATAATCATGTCTTTTTATATTTGATAAATATTACAGGCTTAATTTTATTCAAGACATGGAAATAGATGTGGTCCTGTTCATTTTATGTAATAGCAATGTCTCAATGTAATAATAGACATGTTCATTCCCCTTTTTCCTCACAGAGAAATTTTTCCAGATGAAGAGAGGACAGTGCAAAGATGGGCTGGAGATCTACAAGAGATTCTTGACCCGGATGACCAGAGTCTCTGAGGTCTTCAAAATCGCTGAGGTAAAAGACAAATCCGACAATACACTTTACTGTTGAAAAGTTCAATCCACAGCCTATATGACCAACATGGTAAATGAAGGCTCAGCTGAAATGTCAACATCTTCTTTTACAGACCATAGGAATTGACAAAAACGATATCCCCGAGCTCACCCAGGTAAGTCCTGTTTGACCTTTTAAGCCTAATTTCCTAACTTTTCAGTGGGATGATACACTAACTCCTAATCTACTAACATTGTATTCACATTGTACTTACATTGTACCAGCATTGCATCTGTGTTATGGTTTTCTTTAACCTATGGTAGCATGCGTTTTGGGCATAGCCTACAACTCAGAAATCTCTTCTCTAGCAGCATTGACCAATCACAGTATTGGTCATTTTTTTGGAACAAGCAGCCCTGCCAATCACAGTCATGAACATAGCTGACAGGTCATTGTCTACCTGACCAATGGTGAGCTATTCATAGAGTGGGGGCGTATCCCATTGATCCATTCTGTCCTACATGCAGCCAATGAGCTGTGCTTCCCCTGTGATTGACAGCCACTCTGCCCCCTCTCTTCTTACTTGTGAGGTGCTGCTTGATCTTACAGGCTGAGAGTGTGAGTCTTGTGTAGTACATACAGCTCGCCTTTGGGTCATGGCTAGAAGAGATACAGATTTTGTCAAATTGACGGGTGGGTGGATGTATAATGTGAATGTGTAGCAACCCAAAGGTTGCGCATTTGAATCTCATCACGGACAACTTTCGAATTTTAGCTAATTAGCAACTTTGCAACTACTTACTACGTTTGAGCTACTTTGCAACTACATAGCATGTTAGCTAACCCTTCCCCTTTCACATAACTCCGAACCCCTAACCTCTAGCATAACTAACATTAGTAACCTAGCTAAAGTTAGCGTTAGCCACTAGCCACCAAGCTAATACTAGCCACCAAGCTAATGTTAGCCACAACTAATTGGAGTTCGTAACATATTCTTTTTGCAAATTTGTGACGTATTTTACGAATTGCAATTCGTTACAAATTGTACACATTAACATTTGTAACATATACAAATTGTAATTCGTAACACATATACGAAATGGATGATGGACTTCCACAAATTAATACATACCATATGAAATGTGACATATCATACTTAAAGTGAGTGTCCCGGATTTACGTTTACTGTGTTACGTCTACCCTGGAGTCCAGGTTGATGTGATTGAAGGAACAGATTGGAGAAGTCGCAATACTTGCAGAGCTATTCCGCTGTTAGCTAAGATCTGAGCTAACATTGGTTTTATCTCAACAATTGTATCTCAGTGGGCTAGAATGTTACTATGGAGTTTCCATAATGTCAGAATCACCTGAGATGGTATTTGAAATCCCATGGGCCGTATACGTCCCTCAATTAAGTATGTAGTAGCTCACTGTGTGTGTAACGAGTGTTCAGGGAGTTAGTGTTTTAATAAATAAACACAACTAAATACAAAACAAGAAACACAAACAACGCACAGCCATGACACTGGAACAGAAACAACAACAAACCCAAGGGAGTGACATATATAAGGAAGGTAATCAGGAAAGTGATGGAGTCCAGGTGAGTCTGATGACACGCAGGTGCGCGTAACAATGGTGACAGGAGTGCGCCATAACGAGCAGCCTGGTGACCTAGAGGCCGGAGATGGAGCACACGTGACTGTGTGTCCCAACTACTCCCTAACCCTTTCCTTTGGCCCTATAAAGCTTCCATTTTTGCAGATCTGAAGCTCAACCCCCACACTGCTTTTACCTTTTCCTACGCACTGGAGACCCTTCAGATCTCCAAACATCAAAGGGGTTTAGGCCAAGGGGAAGGGGTATACTCTCACTCATTCACGTTATGAAGGCTCTATAGACATGGCTGGGTTATTTCCATTGCAAATGCGGTCAGTGTGGATGACTTTACACTGAGAGCATGATGCACTGATGACCGTGTGGACTGTGCACTGTAGAGGAAGAAGGATTGCTTTAATATCACAGCCTTGGGCAGATGCAGATCTGCAGGGGGTTTGACCACACTAACATGCATGATTGTTTGGACTACTAGCCAACCAGGAGGGTGGTGAGATGTGACATGGGGGGGTTGGGCTTACTGTTATGTCATGGCTAACTAGCAGATTGACTGGTTAACATTATGTCACAGTTTGGACATTCTGGGTGTTCCTTATTGTGTAGAGAGATTCCTGTCATATTACTAGCACTATTACTATTACTAGTTGTTTATAAACTGTCAAATGACATAACTGGCTCGTTGAACAATCTATGTGTCTTCATGTATGTTTGTATGCATGTGGTGGAGAGGCAAAGAGAAAGCCTATGTCTAGACTTGGCTCCTTCTTTGGCAGTATCCTTTAAGGCTCCTTCTTAGGCAGTATCCTTTAAGGCTCCTTCTTAGGCAGTATCATTTAAGGCTCTTTCTTAGGCAGTATCATTTAAGGCTCCTTAGGCAGTATCCTTTAAGGCTCTTTCTTTGGCAGTATCCTTTAAGGCTCTTTCTTAGGCAGTATCCTTTAAGGCTCCTTCTTAGGCAGTATCCTTTAAGGCTCTTTCTTAGGCAGTATCCTTTAAGGCTCTTTCTTAGGCAGTATCCTTTAAGGCTCTTTCTTAGGCAGTATCCTTTAAGGCTCTTTCTTAGGCAGTATCCTTTAAGGGATGCTGTCCTGGCCTAGAGGTTATTAGACTCCAAGTGCCAGTGCATAGGCAATTGAGACAAGTGACGCTCCACAATAAATTCTACTGAATTCTCCGTCCCATGAGTCACCATTTGGGCAGTTAAACGACCTGGTGATTTAGCGGTAACTATTAGAAATCGAATAAGAAAGCCATAGAATTAGTTAAGTGAAATGAAAACAAATCATGTCGTCTCACCGGATGTTATATATTTCTCTTATTACTGGATTTACCTGAAAGCCATAAGCATGTGTATTGCATTATTCTCTGATGTATGGAAACAGCAACCTCTTGTCTATGACTGATAGCCCAATATTTCATTTCCAGGTGGATCTTGATGATACCACAGTGCTATAGGGAATACTAAAGCACTGGAACGGCGTGTCGCAGGGACGTAACATATTTGCACCCCTCTCCTACGTTTTTGGCTGTGTATTGTCTGTAATAGCATCTAAATTACATCTAAATAGATCGCATTAGCGTCTAATCATCAGATCTCTTAACCCCTCTTTGGAGTGTATCATTAGGCAGTGGCAAATGCTGAGTAACGATTTACATTACAGCCATCTTCATAATGCATTCATTACATATGTGCACATCATAAGTGTACTGTAGGCTGAACAGAATCCAGCAGATTCTAGGAACAAACTCTTCCAATTCATATAGTCATTATTTTCCTTTGAATGCTCAGTGAAGATGCTTGGAAAGTCATTACAGCGATATCACTGCCAACAGTGTAGAGCAGACCCTCCATAAATGTACCTACATGTTCCCTGAACAGCTTGCAGTCCGAAAGAAGGTATGTCATTTTGGATTGTATCAGGTTCAGACACCCGTTTAATACAAGGACACCTGCGTGTCTGTACATGGCCCAATTGGCCTCTGGAAGTGATGGAACTGTCGCTACTCCCTCTGGAAGCTTTGTGACAGTCAATCACATTTTACATTTTAGTCATTTAGCAGATGCTCTTATCCAGAGCAACTTACAGTAGTGAATGCATACATTTCATACATTTTTTTTTTTCTGTGCTGGCCCCCCGTGGGAATCGAACCCACAACCCTGTCATTGCAAACACCATGCTCTACCAACTGAGCTATAGGGAAGGCTATTCACACACCTGGGTTGTTTTCAATAGGCACGAAATGGAAGAAAATGGTCCAAAACTATGTTAAATTGGGAGGTGTTATCTGAATGTGTCCAGTAAGAAACGCTGGTTTTTCATTGTCCGTTGTAAAATGTTTTTCTACAGTCTGACCTAATAAAAATGACCCAGCTGTAGAAGAAAGGTCAGAGTAGGCACACTACTACTGGTACTTAGTTCTGAAATGGGTTGTCCTCTTTCATATTGAAAAGGCCTAGACGTTTATTGGGTTATCAGAGGAAGTAGACCAAGGTAAATGGGTCAGGAAAATAATAGTGATTTAAGAGGGAAGTGTGTGAGACTTATTTAGCTGGCCCATTTAGCTTTGACAGCACACATATGGCTTGCTAGATGCTAACTTCTTAGCCTATCAGGTGTACTGCCATCTGTGGCTGTGCAGCATGTTTTTCTATGATGTTTTTACTGTCTGTCTGTTAGCCTGAGCATGCAGTATAACCGCATTGTTAAGCATTGTTCTTTAACATGAGCATGAGTAGTTTACTACATATATGTTATGAATGGACTGAACTGCTGTGTGAAAGACATTTTGAAGTGGCACACAATTAGCATTGTTTTCCTATTGTCCCCCATTACTTCCATAACCCCAATGTGATCATTCTGTGTCCCCTGTTAGCCCCGATGTGATAATTCTGTGTGCCCCAGTGTACCCTGTTAGCTCCAAAGTGATCATTCTTTGTATGTCCTGTGTTAGCCCTAATGTGATAATTTTTGTTTGTACCCTGTTAGCCCCAATGTGCCCATTCTCTGTATACCCTGTTAGCCCCAATGTGCCCATTCTCTATATACCCTGTTAGCCCCAATGTGCCCATTCTCTATATACCCTGTTAGCCCCAATGTGCCCATTCTCTGTATACCCTGTTAGCCCCAATGTGCCCATTCTCTGTATACCCTGTTAGCCCTAATGTGCCCATTCTCTGTATACCCTGTTAGCCCCAATGTGCCCATTCTCTGTATACCCTGTTAGCCCCAATGTGCCCATTCTCTGTATACCCTGTTAGCCCCAATGTGCCCATTCTCTGTATACCCTGTTAGCCCCAATGTGCCCATTCTCTGTATACCTTGTTAGCCCAAATGTGACCATTCTCTATATACCCTGTTAGCCCCAATGTTCCCATTCTCTATATACCCTGTTAGCCCCAATGTGACCATTCTCTATATTCCCTGTTAACCTCAATGTGACCATTCTCTGTATACCCTGTTAGCCCCAATGTGCTCATTCTCTGTGTACCCTGTTACCCCCAATGTGACCATTCTCTATATTCCCTGTTAGCCCCAATGTGCCCATTCTCTGTGTACCCTGTTAGCCCCAATGTGACCATTCTCTATATTCCCTGTTAGCCCCAATGTGCCCATTCTCTGTATACCCTGTTAGCCCCAATGTGACCATTCTCTATATTCCCTGTTAGCCCCATGTGACCATTCTCTATATTCCCTGTTAGCCCCAATGTGACCATTCTCTATATTCCCTGTTAGCCCCAATGTGACCATTCTCTATATTCCCTGTTAGCCCCAATGTGCCCATTCTCTGTATACCCTGTTAGCCCCAATGTGACCATTCTCTATATTCCCTGTTAGCCCCAATGTGCCCATTCTCTGTATACCCTGTTAGCCACAATGTGACCATTCTCTATATTCCCTGTTAACCTCAATGTGACCATTTTCTATATTCCCTGTTAGCCCCAATGTGAGCATTCTTTGTGTCAGACCTCCTCTAACTCTTCTTCTCATCCCTCTATGTGTTTCCCTCCAGACCCTTTAATCTAGTCAAGTGTAATCACCTGTCAAGAGCTCCCCTGTTACTCTGTGTGCCCTGACATCAATTTTCCCTTGAGTCTTCATGTTTTAGCGTTGAACATTTCCCTAACCCAGGGTCCTCCAGGGTGTGCAGGCTTTTGTTCCAGCCCAGCACCATCACACTAATAGTACAAATAATCAACTAATTATGGTATTTTCCCATCTAAGCCTGCTGGGCTGGAATAAAAGCCTGCACCGCCAGTAGCTCTCCAGGTTCAAAGTTGGAGACCCCTGCCCATAACCTATGTGTCTGATCCATGTACTGTACGATATACTATAGCCCTGTGGCCCCTGTAGTAATATGTTGCCCATCTCTTCTCGTTCTCCAGGCCCCTGAGAGTCTCCTGCAGTCCCTGGAGACTCATCTGAACACTCTGGAGGGGAAGAAGCCGTAAGTACCAACCACAATCTCCACCAACCACACAGGTATCCTTACCCCATGGGCGTCTTTGTAACCAGGGCGCTACTTGGGAGTGGGACTACTTTACTTCCTATTTACTTCATATTTGAGAATTCACCAATCTCAGTACAGTTCATATGCATACATGCACATACTTAAAGTCTGTGGAGTAAATAAATAAATAACACACACCCTAAAGGTGGAACAGAAAGTCGTACTGGGGGTGGCAGGTAGCCTAACTGTTAAGAGCGGTTAAGAGCATTGGGCCAGTAACCAAAAGGTCTCTGGTTCGAATCCCTGAGCCAACTAGGTGATAAATCTGTCAATGTGCCCTTGAGCAAGGCACTTAACCATAATTGCTCCTGTAAGTCGCTCTGGATGAGTCCATCTGTTAAATTACTGAAATGGAAACATTCTGACTCTTTTTGCTGTGGATTTATTTGACCAACACTTCGGCTAAAGAGCCTCTATCAGGGTGTGAAAATAGTATGTGACCATCCAGTGAACCTAAATTAGACCTGTGCTTGACCCTGATGTCCCATAGGCTTTAATTAGGCTCAGCCTCTCTCAATTAACATCATGAAGACTTCCAGTGTATGCCCTCTAGATTGCCCATAAAAATCACACAGTGTTTGGACTGAATCTGTCATCACCAGACTGTCAGTCGTGTGTTCTCGACAGGACCTTAGTAGGGCTATGATCCAGGATAGTATTTGTGGGGGGCATTATCAGATCGGATGATATTTCATACGATGACCTTGCGTCTAGAAGTATGGAAAGAAACTTAGCAGATGAAGTCTTAGCAAATACCAGTGATTGTCAATGTGTGTTACAGAGAGGATGTTCACAGAGAGGATGTGTAAGTATTCTGCTGGATCTACTACAGAATGACTTGACGGGGAGGGCTGGGTCATTATTTGCTGTTGTCTTGCATTGAAATGAATGAAACTGTAAAAAAAAAAATAAAATCCCCAATTGTTTCGTGATGTTCACATGAGGATTCTATGGAATTGACATTTCAACCTCCAGTTTAAAGTCATGTTTTGCAGTGTTGTGAAGTTCAAATGGGATTCTATAGAGTTAATGTGACCTTGGCATATTTGTGATTGTTTGGTATCTCTCCTGAGTTTTGACTCTCTCTCAATATTAATATGAACTTTGACAGCTGACTCGCTTTGCGTAGTTTTTTAATGTGACGTGAATCTGGTGGCTTAGCTCTTCAATGTTCATATTAACTTAATTGTCATATTATTGGGATCAACCCACCTCCTCAAAGCTTTTGATGCATGTCATTGCTAAACATGGGTTTGTTGTGTGTGGAAAGTAAGAATGAAAAGCTTTGTGCAAGGAAGTGATTTAATATTGTTTTACTCAGTGTTGCAAATCTAAACTCTACAGATGCAGTACACTCTTGGAAAAAAGGCTTCCATAAGGGTTATTCGGCTGTCCCTATAGGATAACCCTTTTTGGTTCCAGGTAGAACTCTTTTGGGTTCCGTATAGAACCGTCTGTGATAAGGGTTCTACATGGAACCCAAAAGGGTTCTACTGTCACAAGTGTCGTTGAAGTGATGAGACCAAGGCGCAGCGGGTACCGGAATACTCATACTTTAATTTACTATATAAAGTGAGTAACAGGAAAAACAAGAAACAGAAACGACAGCTAACAGATTTGCAGGCTAACATAACGCAGTGCAAATACAACTACCCACGAAACACAAAGACAAACACATCCTACTATATAGGACTCCCAATCAAAGGCAACTCAACACACCTGCCTTCAATTGGGAGTCCAACCCCAATTAACTATACATAGAAAAACAACCCTAGAACCTACCAACAACTAACACACCCCACTACACCACACACAAAAACCCCATAATACAAAACAAATATACCTCTGCCACGTCCTGACCAAATATAATACAACAAATACATAAATATTGGTCAGGACGTGACATTACCCCCCCCCCCCCCTAAAGGTGCATACACCGAATGCACCAACAAAAAGAAAACCCAATACCAAAATAAACCCCCTAAACTAAAGGGAGGGAAGGGAGGGTGGCTGCCGTCAACGACGGCATTGTGCTACACCCCCCCTCCCCAGCCCACCTATATTGGAGGTGGCTCCGGTTCTGGCCTACTGCCCTCCAGACCGTAGACAGACTTGCTTGGCTTTGGACAGTAGGCATACTCCTTCGGTTTCAGGTCGTAGGCCGACTCATTACAGTCACAGTTACTTAATCCAAATTTAGGATCTTAGCCAGACTCACCCGGTTCTGGGTCACAGGCAGATTCCCTCAGTCCCGGGTCGCAGGCCGACCCCTTCGGTTCTGGGTCACAAACAGACCCCTTCGGGCGGACGGGCCGCTCTGGCGGCTCCGGGCAGACGGGCCGCTCTGGCGGCTCCGGGCAGACGGGCCGCTCTGGCGGCTCCTGACTGGCGGGCCGCTCTGGCGGCTCCTGACTGGCGGGCGGCTCTGGCGGCTCCTGACTGGCGGGCGGCTCTGGCGGCTCCTGACTGGCGGGTGCCTCTGGCGGCTCCTGACTGGCGGGCGGCTCTGGCGACTCCTGACTGGCGGGCGGCTCTGGCGACTCCTGACTGGCGGGCGGCTCTGGCGACTCCTGACTGGCGGGCGGCTCTGGCGGCACCAGACTGGCGAGGCTGGGCTGACGCACTAGATGCCTGATGCGTGGGGCTGGTATAGGACGTGCCAGCCTGGAGACAGGCACCTCAAGGCTCGTGCGTGTAGCAGGAAACACTGGACCGTAGAGGCGCACTGGCGGTCTTGAGCGCAGGACTGGCATCACCCCTACCAGCTGGATGCCCACTTTCCCCTGGCATATGCGGGGTGCTGGTACTGCGCACACTGGCCTGAAGATGCTCGGCCTCACCACTGTACCCATCACCCCAAAGCACGGGACCTGTCCAGTTCGTCTCAGCCCAACAAGGGTACGGGGAGCTGTCCTGGGGCTCCATCCTTGCCCCGCCAAACTGCCCTTGTGCCCCCCCCAAAAAAATCTTGGGGCTGCCTCTCGGGCTCTCTTGCCAGCCGTGTTCCCCAGTCCTTGCCAGAATTCCTCCGCTGCTTGGTCCTGTTGTGGTGGGTAGTTCTGTCACAAGTGTCGTTGAAGTGATGAGACCAAGGCGCAGCGGGTACCGGAATACTCATACTTTAATTTACTATATAAAGTGAGTAACGGGAAAAACAAGAAACAGAAACGACAGCTAACAGATTTGCAGGCTAACATAACGCAGTGCAAATACAACTACCCACGAAACACAAAGACAAACACATCCTACTATATAGGACTCCCAATCAAAGGCAACTCAACACACCTGCCTTCAATTGGGAGTCCAACCCCAATTAACTATACATAGAAAAACAACCCTAGAACCTACCAACAACTAACACACCCCACTACACCACACACAAAAACCCCATAATACAAAACAAATATACCTCTGCCACGTCCTGACCAAATATAATACAACTAATACCTAAATATTGGTCAGGACGTGACATCTACCTGGAAGCAAAAAGGGTTCTTCAAAGGGTAACCCTTATTGGTTCTACATAGCAGTTTTTTTCTAAGCGTGTATGTTTTCACAATGGAGTTGCCTCGAAATGCCTGCTCTTTGCAACCAAAACAACAGTGCTTCTTTAGCTGTCAATTTGACACAGCTCAGTAACAGCCATTGTGCTTCACCGTGCATATCATCTGGTGATGCTATGATGGTTTTAACTCATTCTTATTGTTTCATTTTGCAGGTCACCGACCAAGGTGAGTCAGCTACCCCTTATTTTACTCTGTCTCTGCACCTCAACAAATCTTTTCGACAACTGCCGACAATTTGATGATCATTAATTTGTTTATGAGTGTATTCATTTATGAGTAAAACAGCATAGCTATGTCTGCTTCTGTAACTGTGGCGCGTCGCCATTGTAACTAACTACAACGACGCTAACCCTCTGTCTGACAGGAGTGTGAAGAAAATGGCTCCCCGGCCGCAGCCGCCACGCCTACAAAAGCTCCAGCGGCCCCTGCAGCTGCTGCTGCTCCAGTTGCTCCTGCCCGCCCTGGACCACCTGCCAGACCCACGGCGGCACCCACCTTCAAGAGCTCCAACAAGTAGGTGCCCATCTGCTGTGGGCTCTTAAGTTGGCCACTTCAAGTGCCACTTCGGGGACCACACTAGCTTTAACCATTAGCTATGTTGTACAATCTACAGTCTCCAATTTACATTTAACTCTTTTGTTGTTCTATTTTTCCCTCTATTCCTGTCTCTCCTTCTCCTCTCCCCCTTCTTCATTTTGTCTCTTCTCTCTTTCTCTCTCTCTCTGTTACTCTCTTTCTATCTCCTCCTCTCTTTCTCTCACTCTATCTGCAGTGCTCTGCTAGACTTGGACCCATTGTCAGCCTCCCCATCAGCAGGTGGAGCAGCAGCCTCTATCTCATCATGGGGAGGTAAGGCCTTTAATACATTTCATATCTGGGTTGCATTCTTTAAGCCACACAATATATACACTGCTCAAAAAAATAAAGGGAACACTTAAACAACACATCCTAGATCTGAATGAAAAAAATAATCTTATTAAATACTTTTTTCTTTACATAGTTGAATGTGCTGACAACAAAATCACAGAAAAATAATCTATGGAAATCCAATTTATCAACCCATGGAGGTCTGGATTTGGAGTCACACTCAAAATTAAAGTGGAAAACCACACTACAGGCTGATCCAACTTTGATGTAATGTCCTTAAAACAAGTCAAAATGAGGCTCAGTAGTGTGTGTGGCCTCCACGTGCCTGTATGACCTCCCTACAATGCCTGGGCATGCTCCTGATGAGGTGGCGGATGGTCTCCTGAGGGATCTCCTCCCAGACCTGGACTAAAGCATCCGCCAACTCCTGGACAGTCTGTGGTGCAACGTGGCGTTGGTGGATGGAGCGAGACATGATGTCCCAGATGTGCTCAATTGGATTCAGGTCTGGGGAACGGGCGGGCCAGTCCATAGCATCAATGCCTTCCTCTTGCAGGAACTGCTGACACACTCCAGCCACATGAGGTTTATCATTAGGAGGAACCCAGGGCCAACCGCACCAGCAAATGGTCTCACAAGGGGTCTGAGGATCTCATCTCGGTACCTAATGGCAGTCAGGCTACCTCTGGCGAGCACATGGAGGGCTGTGCGGCCCCCCAAAGAAATGCCACCCCACACCATGACTGACCCACCGCCAAACCGGTCATGCTGGAGGATGTTGCAGGCAGCAGAACGTTCTCCACGGCGTCTCCAGACTCTGTCACGTCTGTCACATGTGCTCAGTGTGAACCTGCTTCATCTGTGAAGAGCACAGGGCGCCAGTGGCGAATTTGCCAATCTTGGTGTTCTCTGGCAAATGCCAAACGTCCTGCACGATGTTGGGCTGTAAGCACAACCCCCACCTGTGGACGTCGGGCCCTCATACCACCCTCATGGAGTCTGTTTCTGACCGTTTGAGCAGACACATGCACATTTGTGGCCTGCTGGAGGTCATTTTGCAGGGCTCTGGCAGTGCTCCTCCTGCTCCTCCTTGCACAAAGGCGGAGGTAGCGGTCCTGCTGCTGGGTTGTTGCCCTCCTACGGCCTCCTCCACGTCTCCTGATGTACTGGCCTGTCTCCTGGTAGCGCCTCCATGCTCTGGACACTACGCTGACAGACACAGCAAACCTTCTTGCCACAGCTCGCATTGATATGCCATCCTGGATGAGCTGCACTACCTGAGCCACTTGTGTGGGTTGTAGACTCCGTCTCATGCTACCACTAGAGTGAAAGCACCGCCAGCATTCAAAAGTGACCAAAACATCAGCCAGGAAGCATAAGAACTGAGAAGTGGTCTGTGGTCACCACCTGCCGAACCACTCCTTTATTGGGGGTGTCTTGCTAATTGCCTATAATTTCCACCTGTTGTCTATTCCATTTGCACAACAGCATGTGAAATTTATTGTCAATCAGTGTTGCTTCCTAAGTGGACAGTTTGATTTCACAGAAGTGTGATTGACATTGTGTTGTTTAAGTGTTCCCTTTATTTTTTTGAGCAGTATATATTTTTTTTACATGAGCGTTTCTCATTGCAGGCCGAGGACTTCCCTCCCTGTTTCAGTTAGTTTTCTTACGTTTGGTGCCTAATGAATTCCACCCTGCTTTCTTTCATGCTTTCTACCTACATCCTCCTCTCCACCCTTACTCAAGGGAAGGGCTGATATGGGCATATATTCAAACCTGGCCCCTCTCCAGATTGAAATTGCTTTCAGGGCCTCTTACTCATATAAAACTGTATTTTTCCTTGGAGTGTTTTGTTGTTTTCAGATGGCAGTTGGAAAATCAGAAGTACAGTAGTTACGTGGTATGGTAGTGAGTTATTGACCCTGATAGGCATGTCTATGTTTATATTCTCTGTATGTAATCCCTCACTCATGTTTTCTCTTGCTCTCTCTCTCTCTCTCTCTCTCTCTGTCTCGCTCTCTGTCTCGCTCTCGCTCTCTCTCTCTCTCTCTCTCTCTCTCTCTCTTTCATTGTCTTGTACAGATCTGCTTGGAGGCGGTGAGTACCGAGGAACATTCTGTTCTTTACAGCTCCCATCCACAGCAGAGCATGACAACTGCTAGGATTTACACCTGAAGTTATGATTAACACCTATCTGGAGGCTTAGGCCACATTCCAGGCTGACTGCATTAAACACCTGGATAGGGGTTTAACATATCAGCTAACCACATCATCAGCTAGCCACATCATATGATATAGCAATCTGATACCGACTGCGCAGTCAATGGCATTGATGCAATGATGTACTGCAATGTGGTCGGTCTGGAAGTGATCATTGTATCTGTGGTTCACTGTGCTTTCAGTGCATGACTCCAGCTGTAGACCTAGGATCTGAGAGGATCAGCCTTCTTATTATTCTTGCTCTGTGATCTCTAACAATGTCTCTTAAGGTGTAACATATTCCTCTCCAACACTTCTCTATTACCACTGTTTTCTTTGACATATCTTACGCTTATCTTCTTTTTCTCAACGCAATCTCTCTACTTCTCTCTCCCTGTTATATTCCCCCTGTTCCTCTATCCTGTTGTGATTGGGGGTGGGTTGGGTGGGGATGGATGGGGGGGGGTGTAGGCTTAGATACCCCCGCTGATCCAACTAGCACCTCTGAGCCAGCCGCTGTTGCTGCTGATGCTGCAGCCGCTCCGGCTGCCACGCCCACAGCGGCCCATACGGATGGCCCCGCCGCGCCCTCTGTGGCCCCCACTGTGGTGCTGCCCGTGCCCGCCACCACCACCTCAGACATGGATCTGTTCGGAGGTCAGTGGGGGTCAGCCTCATGGGAGGGATCATCATGGCAGACTTGACTACACAGTAGCCGCCTGCTTGTTCGTAACAACCGCTGACATGCTCACATGTAGTTACACCACCTGGTTCTCCCACTCTCACATTTACGAGTTTCAGTATACACTCTACATACACCTTAACAAAAAACATTATGTTCATGATATTCTGTATTTGTGCCAAATTCTACTTGGATAGTTATTGGCATAGTTACTGACATCTAATAAGGACACTCATTTCCAAATGTTCCATCTCGCCAAACAATGATTATCTTGACAGATTATTCATTATTTGGGCACTACATCAGTCAGTCAATTATTTATCCAAGACAGCAAGCAGGTGAGGAAGTGTTTGCTCTGCGCTGTATGGAGAACAGTAGAAACTGTAGTCCGTACTCGGCATATCTCCTCTTTTCACTATCATTTCTAATAGTAGATATACGGAATTAAATCCCCTATCAAAATTGTATAGCAAAGTGTGGGCCTCTTTTCCATGGAAAAAAAGCCTCTGTCGATGAGAGACGTTGCTTTGCCCATCGCTGAGCTTGGCATTTCCTGTCACACAGTACAAGCTTATGATAGCGTTATGTTATCTCTTCACTTTCCCAGCGTGTACAAACATTGTGCACACTGAATGCAGCTTTATGCAGCCTGGAAAGTACAAGCCCTATCCATATGATACTAATAAGATCAGCAATTTCGCCAATACATCTTGTTTTCTCTGTTTTCTCCTAATGCTGATCTCTCATCTTTCTGTTTCTCTCATTCTCTCTATTCCCCTGCTCTTTATTTACCTCCTCGTCTCTCTTTCTCCTGCCTCCCCCTGTTTCTCTCTGGGTGTTGTGTTGTGGTTTGTGTCCGCTGCCCCCTCCTCTCATGTCCGGTACTCCAGATGCGTTTGCACCCTCCCCAGGTGACGGCCCGCCCAGCAGGGCGCCTGCTGCTGATGCATGTGCTGGATCTGGTGGGTGATAACACTGCTCAGTGTGTATGTGTGCGTGTGTGCGCACGTGCATGTGTTTCAGTGAGCATATGCTTGTACGTGTGTGCACTCTTCCAACACACGTGTGTGTGTTTGTGCAAGAGTGTATGTGTGAGATCCTGAAGCTTGGGTAGCTCAAAGCTGCTTCTGCTACCATATGGGACAGTAGTAAATCATCTGACACATTGCATTGGGGCCTACCGTCCCGACCCTAATCCCACTCCTGGGGGCCCAAGCCTCGGCCTCCCTCCGCCACTCAGCCCTGCTTCAGAACAGTCCCCCTGCTTCTCTCACCTCGTAATATTCACCTGGTGATGAATACTCGAGTAAAACACAGTTGTATAATTTTCGCCCAAATCCTAGAATTGTTTATATTTCATGTAAGTGATACCACTTCATACTAACTGACCATCTTTATTTACCCTGTTTTGTTTCTCTCTTTGGCCTGAATGTGTAAGTATTAATCGACTACTGTAGAAGTCCAAAAGTACGGTGTGTGTAATTCACATGTCTCCATTACTGTGTGTGTGTAGGGCTTTGGTCTTACAGCTTAGAGTAGTAGGACAGTTTTACATTGAATTACGCATATTTTTCTACATTAACTTTATTCTGCACCTTTATCATGTATTTGGATTCTATGTAGACAGAGCTTATTAGTGTGGAAGCAGATTCATGCCAAAATGTTATTATTTGTATTTGTTTTGGTATGATTCTGCTTCCATGTGTGTATACTAGTTCTAGTGTAACCATTAGACTTCGCCCTCTGTGGCCTGTCTATTTAACTACAGTATTTACCAAACCAGCTGTAGCTCATTCCCTTTAATGAGTCTGAGTGTGAGACAGGGAGTATTCTAACCTGTGGCTGTAGTACAAGGTTAATGATTTATTTTCTTTACTTCCCCCTAAACCTCATTATGGAAGCTCCTCTAGACTCACAATAATATGTATTTTACAGTGTTTGTTGTTTTAACAAACTCTCAACTCCCCCTACTCTCTTCCCCTCCCTTCCTCCCCTCTCTGGTCATATCCCTTAAACTCCCTAACCCCCGTCCTCCGCCCTCCCCCTTCTCCCCTCCTCCTGAAGACCCCTTCGCTCCATCGGAGGGGAGTGCGAACATGGCTCCAGAGATGGACCTCTTTGCTATGAAGTTCGATAACACGCTGGCTGACCCAGAAGCAGCCAGCCCCACCTCTAGTGCAGTGCCTATCATCGTCGCCCCCATCGAGCCCCCTGCTGCCACTCCCGTTCCCTCCACTACCGCCAGCACTGAGTCTGCAGCTGCCCCCGCCCCTGCCATCCCCACTCTAGACCTCTTTGGTGGTAAAGTTCACATTCTACTTCGCACACTGCATTGCTCTGCGCTATGTCAATGATAACGATGCTACAGCAACTTCCCTACATTTTAGATTTGTTTTTATAATTATGTTTTTTTCACATTTTGACCGCCCCTGCAAATGAGAAATTAAATGGATATGATGATGGGTACAGTATATGGATCTATCAAATTATGATTCTTCTCTGCATCATTCCTGTGCAGACAAGGAGTAAATACACAGATCTCAAAACTGGATGCCTTCTAATGGTATACTACATCTATTGAAACTAACAGTAACACTTTACTTCAAAGAATGCCGTTATCGTGTATTGTAAGATGTCATGAGCGTACATGACTATGAGCCCCTTATAATGTCTTATAATCATTTTATAATGATCGTGACTAAATAACAGCCAGAATGAGTCAGTTGAAATATGAGACAAAACACATTATAGGGCTTATTATTAGACATTATAAAGCCTCAGACATGCTTATAGCAGGTTTTGAAGCATTATACCTGCAGGCTGTTACAAAATAAACCTTTTCAGTTGTCAGTAAATCGATGTGAGGCCATTATTTGTATAAGCTTCCAGAGGCATTGATTAAGTAATCTGTCAGCACCAGATATTGGCCTGTCAACTGTTTACATTCATAGGGTTGGCTCAACGTGTTGCGATTTCAACCCCAATCATGAACCATTATAGTCAGTCAAAGCTAGAGGGAAGTAAGCAGAGTTGTGTTTAGTAGGGAGAAAATGATTTGAGGTATTACCTGAACGTGTTTAATAAGAACGCACATTTTCATTTTCGGTTGCAAAAGTGTTTGATACTGACACTGAACTTGACCTAGTTGTTATAGTCACTCTTGCTGCAGTGTGCCTGCATGACAACCTTTGCTTTCTTCACCTCCAACCTCTGACCAAGGTTGTACATATCAACACCCTTCATTTGAGCATATCTTCATTTTATCTTTCACCTGATTTTAGTTAATCCTTTCCTTCGTTTTCAATAATCAGTTTGCAATTAAAAGATGAATCGGTAACACTTTGTAACAACTTTCATGAATAAGCAAGTATAAAGTAATGCAATGCTTATTCTTCTTTTTTTTTATTTTGGCTTTTTTTTTGCTTTTCTCCGTTTCCCTCTGAACTAATGCTGTATAGATTGTAAACTGACTGTAACTGTGTGTCCTTGTTTATAGATTCTATGTTTGATTCTATTCCTGAGAAAAGCCCTACTGCAGAAAAAGCTGATGCTGCTGTCACTCCTAGCGTAGACCTATTTGGGACAGGTACAGGATGTGGATTGCTTTCTTTTTTTTGGAACCTCTTCTTCATCTCTTCTGTCCTTCCTCCTCAACCATCTGTTTTACCACACGTCTTGGTTTGTCCCCATAGTGGTATGCTTCCTGTGCATGCACCCAATCCAGGGTTGGGCCAATTTGAATTGAAGTCAGTCAATTCAGGAAGTGATTTGAATTGAACATTCAAAATTGGTGAATTGTTTGAAACAAATAGCTTCTTCTTTTCAGTTTAATGAGAATTCATTCATTTAATTTATTTTAAATTATTACATCGGAATTTCATTTTACTTCCTGTACTGAGTGACTTCGAATTGATCCCAACCCTGAACCCACTGGCTTAATAACAGTAACTCCTACCACAGCTTTCACTCTCTCTGTTATGCTAATGCTCCTCTGTGCTCTTCTACTTCACTCGTCCTACTTCCTCAACCTTCTTCCTCGGGTGTTTCCCTGGAAGATCTCCCTACTATCTCTCGCGGGCCCTCTCCTTTGCCTCCCGAGGCCAATGCTGATGAAGACCTCCTGTCTGGTGTGACTGGTGAGTTACACTATCTGCCCACTGTGCTAAGCTGACCTCACTTCATGATCACCTATGGGCATACTTCCTGTATCTCCAACTCTGCCTGCATGACTACAGCATGCAGTAGTACAAGCTTGGTAATGCACTTCCCTGTCAGCCTGTCAATCAATGTCTCTCTTCAGGAAGTGACCGGAACTTTTTTTGTGATCAGAAGAAACACAATCATTTTTCAATGATTCAAAAGTTTGGGGTCACTTAGAAATATCCTTGTTTTTAAAAGAAAAACATTTTTTTTTGTCCATTAAAATAACATCAAATTGATCAGAAAGACAGTGTAGACATTGTTTTCGGCTGATTTTTTATGGAATATCTACACCAGTCTCAATGTCAACAGTAAAGAGGTGACTCCGGGATGCTGGCCTTCTAGGCAGAGCTCCCCTGTCTAGTGTCTGTGTTCTTCTGCCCATCTTAATCTTTTATTTTTATTGGCCAATCTGAGATATGGCTTTTTCTTTGCAACTCTGCCTAGAAGGCCAGTATCCCGGAGTCACCTCTTCACTGTTTTAAAATATTTTTTATTTTACCTTTATTTAACCAGGTAGGCTTGTTGAGAACAAGTTCTCATTTACAACTGCGACCTGGCCAAGATAAAGCAAAGCAGTGCGACAAAAACAACAACAGAGTTATACATGGAATAAACAAACATGCAGTAGATAATACAATAGAAAGGTCTATATACAGTGTGTGCAAACGAGGTAGGATAAGGAAGGTAAGGCAATAAATAGGCCATAGTGGCAAAATAATTACAATATAGCAATTAAACACTGGAGTGATAGATGTGCAGAAGATGAGTGTGCAAGTAGAGATACTGGGATGCAAAGGAGCAAAATAAATGAAATAAATAACAGTATGGGGGATGAGGTAGTTGGATGGGATATTTACAGATGGGCTATGTACAGGTGCAGTGATTTGTGAGCTGCTCTGACAGCTGGTGTGTCCCGTCCTGACCAGTAATAGGGGTTAATTGTTATTGTAGTTTGGTCAGGACGTGGCAGAGGGTATTTGTTTTATGTGGCTCAGGGTGGTGGTTTGTTTAGAAGGGTGTTTGATTTATTATTTCCGGGTTTTGGGTTATGTTCTATGTTTTTGTATTTCTATGTTCTTTCTAGTTTAGTATTTCTATGTTTAGGTATTGGGTGTTGGACTCTCAATTGGAGGCAGGTGTTTCCTAGTTGCCTCTGATTGAGAGTCCTATAATTAGGTATGTGTTTGTGTTTGGAGTTTGTGGGAGATTGTGCTAGGTATAGCTTAGTTGCCTTACCAGCCTGTTATGTGTCATTGTGTTTTGTGTACGTGTTTATTTTGGTTTCCCTTCTTTTCCTAAATAAAGAAGATGAGTACACATGATCCCACTGCGTTTTGGTCCGACAATGATTTTTCCTTATCGTCTGACGAAGAAGAATGTGACAGAATCTCCCACCAACCAAGGACCAAGCAGCGGGGTAAGGAGCAACGGGATAATAATATGGATTATCGGGAAAAGTGGACGTGGGAGGTGATTATGGCCAGAGAGGGCCCATGGAGAAAGTGGAGCCAAGACCGGGAACGCTACAGGGGAACACGACTGGCGTTTAAGCCGGAGAGGCACCACCAAGAAGTTTCTTGGGGGGGGGGGGGGGCACACGGGTAGTTTGGCTGGACCAGGCAGTAGACCTAAGCCAGCTCCCCGTGCTTTTTATGGGAAGCGTTTGGAGTGGAGAGCGCCGAGGTATGCGGAAGTGCGCACGATCTCGCCCATACGCACGCACAGTCCGGTGCGAGTGATCCCAGCCCCTCGCAAGTGCCGTGCTAGAGTGGGCATCCAGCCTGGTAGGAGGATGCCTGCGTAGCGCATCTGGTCACCGGTGCGCCTCCTAGGTCCAGGCTACCCTACGCCCGCTCTACACACGGCAACCATCAGGCCCCTGCACAGCCCAGTTCGCCCTGTACTAGCACTCCGCTCGTACAGGACTACTAGTTCCATCCAGCCAGGACGGGTTGTGCAGGAGGTGCGATCGAGACCGCCAGTGCGCCTCCACGGCCCGATACCTCCAGTACCAGCACCACGCATCAGGCTTCCAGTGCGTCAGCCCAGTCCAACTCAGCCTGTTCCTGCTCCCCGCACTAGCCCTGAAGTGCTTGTCCCCAAACTGGCACATCCGGTACCAGCACCACTCATCAGCCTTCCAGTGCATCAATCCAGTCCCGAGCTTCCGACGACAGTACTCAGTCCAGAGTATCCGGCAACAGTGTCCAGTCCAGAGTATCCGGCAACAGTGTCCAGTCCAGAGTATCCGGCAACAGTGTCCAGTCCAGAGTATCCGGCAACAGTGTCCAGTCCAGAGTATCCGGCAACAGTGTCCAGTCCAGAGTATCCGGCAACAGTGTCCAGTCCAGAGTATCCGGCAACAGTGTCCAGTCCAGAGTATCCGGCAACAGTGTCTGCCTATAGTCTGGAGCTTCCAGAGTTGGCCTACAGTCCGGAGCCCCCAGAGACGTTATACAGCCCTGAGCATTATGCAGGGGTGGACAGGTTGGGTGGGGGTTGTAGACCGGAACCTGAGCCACCTCCAGTATTAGGTGGGTTGGCGGGGGGGGGGGGGGGGGTTGGGGTGTTGCACGAGTGCCGTCGATGACGGCAGCCACCCTCCCTTCCCTCCCTTTAGTTTAGGGGGTATTTTGTTTATTCATGTGAGGTGCATCTATGTTTAGGTGTTGGACTCACAATTGGAGGCAGGTGTTTCCTAGTTGCCTCTGATTGAGAGTCCTATAATTAGGTATGTGTTTTTGTGTTGGGAGTGTGTGGGAGATTGTGCTAGGTATAGCTTAGTTGCCTTACCAGCCTGTTATGCGTCATTGTGTTTTGTGTCCGTGTTTATTTTGGTTTCCCTTCTTTTCCTAATTAAAGAAGATGAGTACACATGATCCCGCTGCGTTTTGGTCCGACAATGATTTTTCCTTATCGTCTGACGAAGAAGAGTGTGACATGGTGCTTAAAGTTAGTGAGGGAGATATGAGTCTCTAGCTTCAGTGATTTTTTTTTTCAGTTCGTTCCAGTCATTGGCAGCAGAGAATTGGAAGGAAAGGCGGCCAAAAGAGGAATTGGCTTTGGGGGTGACCAGTGAGATATACCTGCTGGAGCGCGTGCTACGGGTGGGTGCTGCAATGGTGACCAGTGAGCTGAGATAAGGCGGGGCTTTACCTAGCAAAGACTTATAGATGACCTGGAGCCAGTGGGTTTGGCGACGAATATGAAGCGAGGGCCAGCCAATGAGAGCATACAGGTCGCAGTGGTGGGTAGTATATGGGGCTTTGGTGACAAAACGGATGGCACTGTGATAGACTGCATCCAATTTGCTGAGTAGAGTGTTGGAGGCTATTTTGTAAATGACATCGCCGAAGTCAAGGATCAGTAGGATAGTCAGTTTTACGAGGGTATGTTTGGCAGCATGAGTGAAGGATGCTTTGTTGCGAAATAGGAAGCCGATTCTAGATTTCATGAAGAGTTTACAGTCTAACCAGACACCTAGGTATTTGTAGTTGTCCACATATTCAGAAGTCAGAACCGTCCAGAGTAGTGATGCTGGACGGGCGGGCAGGTGTGGGCAGCGATCGGTTGAAGAGCATGCATTTAGTTTTACTTGCATTTAAGAGCAGTTGGAGGCCACGGAAGGAGAGTTGTATGGCATTGAAGCTCATCTGGAGGTTAGTTAACAGTGTCCAAAGAGGGGCCAGAAGTATACAGAATGGTGTCGTCTGCGTAGAGGTGGATCAGAGAATCACCAGCAGCAAGAGCAACATCATTGATGTATACAGAGAAGAGAGTCGGTCTGAGAATTGAACCCTGTGGCACCCCATAGAGACTGCCAGAGGTCCGGACAACAGGCCCTCCGATTTGACACACTGAACTCTGTCTGAGAAGTAGTTGGTGAACCAGGCGAGGCAGTAATTTGAGAACCCAAGGCTGTTGAGACTGCCGATAAGAATGTGGTGATTGACAGTGATTGACAGAGTCGAAAGCCTTGGCCAGGTCGATGAATACAGCTGCACAGTATTGTCTCTTATCGATGGCGGTTATGATATCGTTTAGGACCTTGAGCGTGGCTGAGGTGCACCCATGACCAGCTCGGACGTTGACGTTGAGACTGGTGTTTTGTGGGTACTATTTAATGAAGCTGCCAGTTGAGGACTTGTGAGGCGTCTGTTTCTCAAACTAGACACTAATGTACTTGTCCTCTTGCTCAGTGATGCACTGGGGCCTCCTACTCCTCTTTCTATTCTGGTTAGAGCCAGTTTGTGCTGTTCTGTGATGGGAGTAGTACACAGCGTTGTACGAGATCTTCAGTTTCTTGGCAATTTCTCGCATGGAATAGCCTTCATTTCTCAGAAAAAGAATAGACGGATGAGTTTCAGAAGAAAGTTATTTGTTTCTGGACATTTTGAGCCAGTAATCGAACCCACAAATGCTGATGCTCCAGATACTCAACTAGTCTAAAGGCCAGTTTTATTGCTTCTTTAATCAGAATAACAGTTTTCAGCTGTGGTAACATAGTTGCAAAAGGGTTTTCTAATGATCAATTAGCCTTTTAAAATGATAAACTTGGGTTAGCTAACACAACGTGCCATTGGAACAAAGGAGTGATGGTTGCTGATAATGGGCCTCTGTACACCTATGTAGATATTCCATTAAAAATCTGCCGTTTCCAGCTACAATAGTCATTTACAACATTAACAATGTCTACAGTGTATTTCTGATGAATTTGATGATATTTTAATGGACAAAAAAGTGCTTTTCTTTCAAAAACAAGGACATTTCTAAGTGACCCCAAACTTTTGAACGTTAGTGTATATACAGTACCAGTCAAAAGTTTGGACACACCTACTCATTCAAGGTTTTTTCTTTATTTTACTATTTTCTACATTGTAGAATAATAGTGAAGACATCAGAACTATGAAATAACACATATGGAATAATGAAGTAACCAAAAAAAGTGTTAAACAAATCTAAATATATTTTATATTTGAGATTCTTCAAGTAGACACCCTTTTCCTTGATGACAGCTTTGCACTCTCTTTGCAAAGCATGCCATTCCATGACCGCAGCATTTATTTTTCAACTCGAATCAATGAGCTCAATCAGTCCTCCATGACACCAAAATCTCAAATCAAAAGACCAAGTCCAAATTATGGCAAGAACAGCTCAAATAAGCAAAGAGAAATGACAGTCCATCGTGATTCCGTATGTGTTATTTTGTAGTTTTGATGTATTCACTATTATTCTACAATGTAGAAAATAGTACGAATAAAGAAAAAACCTTGAATGAGTAGGTGTGTCCATACTTTTCACTGGTACTGTATATAACGCTGCTTTTTTCAAAGTGTGGTGAAATGCTCTCCTTTCTCATTCTGTAGATGCATTCTCTGCTATGGCTCCAGCGCCAGCAGTGGCGCCAGCTCCAGCTCAAGAACCGGATCCAGATCCAGCTCCTGCCCCTGCAACTGTCTCTCCTCCCAAACCTGAGCCCTGTGCACCTGCACCTGTCATTGACCTGCTAGGTGCGTACTGTACCACGAAATCCACCACTTCCTGTACACCTTCATGGGTTGATTTGACTCATGCTGAGTAACATATGACCTTTTCCATACTCTATTCGTCTTGTGTACTTTTTTTAAATTGCCATTTCTCCATTGTTAAGTATAGCTGTTAGGTGTGAAGGATATTTGTATGTGGGGAGGTGTTCATGTGTAAGTATCTTCGTAGCCAGGGTAACAGACCCTAGATAAGTCTGGATCTAGGAGAGAGATAGTGTAATATGTTTGGTGTAGCAGTATATACCAGAGGTTTTCCTCTGCAACTGGTTTTGGATTATGTAGCTAATGTAACATTGCTTGCTAGTTAGCTGTGTATGCGTTAGTAGCAGCCATTGTGCAGTGACTGTCACCCGCCCTGAAACCTAAAAGTACTGTCTCCCGCATCAAGAAACACCTTTGGATTTTCAGGTTTCGGTATTAATGCTTCTTGAGTTGCGTTGTTTTGGTGTGCAGAGTTTTGAGTTTATACACAGGCTGAGACGGAAATTCTATCCTCTTGCAATTGCATGGTACTTAGAGGTGTGTGTGTATGCTTTCGTGCATGCGTGCACATGCTTGTGTTTACTGCAGGGTTGGGGAGTAAGGGATTACAAAAAATGGTAACTGTAATCCGTTACGTTACCAGAAAAAATATTGTAATCAGATTACTGATACTTTTGAAAAACTAGTTGATTACTTCGAGGATTACTTTTAAATTCAGAAAGGATGTTTGCGAAAAAAAATCTTTGACACTTCTGTTTTCTAAATGACATTCAAATCAGCATTGAAAAAAGGCCCAAGTTTAAATTTGTTCCACCTGACTGAGTCTGACCACAAGTCAGAGACCACTTTTGTAGGCTACAGTCCAAGCTATGTCTTCCAATCGTGCGACTGCTGTCGGCATCCAAAGATTATCCAACTTGAATAAACGCTTGGAGGTAAGGATGACAGCAGTGTTGTAGTCTATGGCGATATGGATATGACGTATTATTGATATCTACATCACTTTAGCGCATTGATGTGAATCACACTGCTGCTATCTCATTAAGCTTTTTGCGCCTTACGGATTGTGGTTGTTGTGTATGGCTGTACACAAATCTAAATGTGTATTTGAACCCAATAATGGTTGAATTCAAGAAGTTTAAGCTGCCTATCAATCATTGTTTTTGAAACCAGTGGACAGCCAGTGAAAAATGCGCTCTTGTGCAATGGAATGGCATGCTTTGCCAAGAGTGTGCAAAGCTGTCATCAAGGCAAAATGTTGGTACTTTGAAGAATCTCAAATAGAAAACATATTTACATTTGTTTAACACTTTTTGGATTATTACAAAGTTTGGACACACCTACTCATTCAAGGGTTTTTCTTTATTTTTACTATTTCCTACATTGTAGAATAATAGTGAAGACATCAAAACTATGAAATAACACATATGGAATCATGTAGTAACCAAAAAAAGTGTTAGCAAATCTACATATATTTTATATTTGAGATTCTTCAAGTAGCCACCCTTTTCCTTGATGACAGCTTTGCACTCTCTTGGCAAAGCATGCCATTCCATGAGCGCAGCATATATTTTTCAACTCGAATCAATGAGTCCAATCAGTCCTCTATGACAACAAAATCATAAAGAAAGAACACAGTAGTGCTGGCTAATAAGTCCTTAGTTTTGGGGTCATGCTCAGGTAAAACAATTTGGCTAATCTATACTTCCATTTTTCCAAGTCCTATTCTTGAAGATCAAGGGGTATAACATTTATTGGAATGACTGGAATTCTGATAGACTTTGGTTTTAATGTAAAGATATGATTTAATTGTATTGTTATATGTATTAGAAAGCGATGGGTTAGAAGAATCCTACATAACCAACCCATAAAGTAAAATTTAACATCCATATATGGCCAGCTATGTAAACTTTAACATTGATTTATACTGCAATAGATGTCTTTCAATTGGTAACATACATTTTTGTCTTCTTCCAATGCCTCTTAAGGGGAAAGTAATCTAAAAGTAACGGAATGCAATCAGATTACATGACTGAGTTTGAGTAATCCAAAAATTACATTACTGATTACATTTTTGGATAGGTAACTTGTAACTGTAACGGATTATAATTCGAAAGTAACCCAGCCAAACCTGGTTTACTGTCTGCCTCCCCTTCCTGGCCTGTCTGCCTCCCCCTCCCTTCCTGGCTCATGGCTAACTAACTCTTCTCTACTGTCGCTCTATAGACACATTCAGTAGCCCTACCCTGTTGGACGCTACGCCCGCTGCCCCCGGGGGACCAGAAGAGGATCTGTTGGGTGGTACGCACGCACACACACACACACACACACACACACACACACCACACACACACACACACACACACACACACACACACACACACACACACACACACACACACACACACACACACACTTTAGCTGTAACACCATATTCAATGTCCCGGTGAGCAGTTAATTAGTAGAATAAAGTAGGCTGGATTAGGGTTGTAGTAAAAGCCAGCAGGACTGTAGTTCTCCAGGAGAAGGGTTGGGAGCCCCTGCTCTAAGACAGCCATCTGCCGTTTGTGATTCCTACTGCACGTACAGTATGTTAATATTGAGTACCATGACACAACGTAACTTAAATCAATGAAATTCTAACCAGTGGAAATGAAAATCATTATCATCGTATATAATACTCTCATTCAAATGGTTCCCCACTTCCAGGACTGATGTCTCCCAGCCTGACTCCAACGGCGGCCCCTGCTCCTCTGGCCCCCACTCTGGCTCCGGCCCTCGCCCCTACCCTGGCTCCTGTCTCAGCCCAGAATGACTTGCTGGAGGGGGGCTTCGACACCCTCGGCTCCCTGCCCCCACTAATCCCCGCCACCCCAGCAGCTGCAGACACAGTGCCGGCCACAGCAGCACCCTCTGGTGGCTTTGATGCATCAGGTAGGGGACACTGTCTGCTCCATGTGTATATCCTAAGGGAAGTGTGTGTGTGTGTGTGTGTGTGTGTGTGTTCTGCATGCATGACTGACGCTGCCAAGAATCACCGCCACTGTCCCTATTATGTAACGCTGAGGGCTCAACGGTCACCGCTTCTGACGGTTTAATTCCTCAACACTGCTTCTCTCTCTCTCACTCATCTCACATGCGCACATGCAGATACTTACTACTGTGCTCCCCATCATATTTCAACTCCTTCTTTCTCTATATGTTGTTCTCCCTCCCTCCCACCTCGCAATTCTCTCTGTTCTCTCTCTCTCTCTCTCTCTGTCACATACTGCCTTTCCACATTTCTCTCCTCACATCCTTTCTTTGTCCACCCCTTCAATCCCCTCCTCTCGCCCACTCTGCCCTTGTCTCTCTGCCATCCCCTCTCACTCTCTGTCACTGCTGGGTCATTGCTTGCTGCTACTGCGTAATTGGTGAGTTCACAAGCCTTTCTCTCCTTAGTGCTTTGCAGTATGAGCTGTTTTGACACGTTCCCCATTTGTTTTTAAATATTCCCTTTTTGCATGTTTCAATATGTTTGTCTCACGTATGAGACAATGTAATGTATGCATTACTCCCATTTGTAACGTTTGCCAGATTCTACCCTCAATTCAACATAGTGCCCTTTGAAGCTGCGATGCTGGCACTGTGGTGGTCTTAAACCACATTTAAACACAGTTATAGACTTGAATGTTCAGATAATGTTGTAGTGATGGCCTTACAGTGGGTTTATATTAATCTCTCGTGGGCAGACTACATAAACACAAAAGGTACCAAATTACGCAAGATTTCTATTCTGGGTTAACCGAGATTAGGTGTATATCGTTTCTGCCCTGTTCGGTGCATTCATTGCACACCAGAGTACTGTACTGAATGCTATTGTTGTGGTGATGAATTGTATGGTGATGATTTCACATCTGGCCCCTCTTTGTGAAGATTAGGGATTATAAAGATTTTAATCCATGCTGTATGTTTCTAACATCTTACTCCCCTTATTTCTACCCTTTCCCTATAAGTGTTTGGTGGATTAGGGGACCTACTGATGCCAGCCATAACACCCCAGTCCACTGGGAGTAGTGTATGCAGCACAGGCAGTGCTGGGGGGAATACCAAGATGGCACCCGCGGTCGGGGGTGGCATGACAGCTATTAAACGGCCATCCATCGGGGGCGACTTGGACTCCTCACTGGCAAACCTGGTTGGAGGCATGTATTGATCACACCTGGACAGCCTTGATGGTTCTGATTACTGTTTTTATGTCAGTTTAAAAATGAGTTCTGAAATTTCATTTTTTTTCTCTTGCAGATCTGGGGATTCAGAAAAAGTACGTACGGAATTTCTCTGTGTTCGTGCTTGCATGTGTGTGTGTGTGTGCATGTGTGTGCTCTCCTTTTCTTTGTGTGCTTCCTAAATAACAATCAAAGTCACGCGGTATCTAGTGTGTATTCCCAAACCTTCCAGCTAGCTGATGACAACTTTGGTGTCCTGTGTGTCTCGTATAGGGACCATCAGTGGAATGACAAGAAGCTGACAGGAGGATCTAACTGGACCCCCCAGGTAGCCCCTCCCAGCTGGGGCGCTCCTGGACCTATGATGGTAAAAGCCTCCACAAGCCTCCCAATATTAGCAAAGAACCGTTATTGGGACATTTAAAATTGAAATCAAATCAAACTTTATTGGTCATGTGCACAGGATACAGATTGTAAATGGTACAGTGAAATGCTTACTTGCAAGCTCCCCTCAACAGTACAATACACATTTATACAAAAAATAAAAGGAATACAAATAATAAAAATAGTAATGTTTTGAAATTTACACAATAAGAATATACAGTGTAGACTATGAAATGTGCTCGAGTGAGTAGTGATATGGTTGAGCAGCTTAGATAGATAGTAACAGCAATGGTGCACGGGTTTGTGCGTATGCGTGCGAGGTGTGTGAGGTGTGTGTGTAAGGGTGGATGAGTGAAAGTCTCTTAGGTGCAGCTGTGAAGAGAGTCAGTCCCCAATGATGGACTGGGCAGTCTTCACCACCCTCTGTAGAGCCTGGAGAGAGTATTATTTTTGTACGTTGGAAATAAGCTGTGGACCTGAATGGGAAAGGATTGTTCAGGAATGGAAATGATGTTCTATGACATAGAGCTGTGAACTGTTTTGTCTTGACTTCCTGTTTCTAGGGTGGCCCCGCCCCTGGAGCCCCAGGTGCCCCTGGAGCCATGCCTCTGCCCATGGGAGCACAGCCTGGCTTTGGCATGGTGAGATACTGGACTGGATGCCCAGAAACCAACATGGACAGCTATACTTATAAATGAGCTCAGTGCTCTTATTCAAGTCAGGACATAGTTATTGGTCAATTCCATTAACCCCTTCCATCTCTTTCCAGGCCTCAGCGGCTGGATCTGGAGTTCCCATGATGCCTCCCATGATGATGGGCCAGCCAATGATGGGTCAACCCATGAGACCACCCCTGCCAGGAGCTGCAGCACCAGGAGCACCGGTAACACACACACACACACACACACACACACACACGCGCGCATGCACACACACGCACACAGATACACACTCACATTCATTCTCAGATACATTTTTTCCAAACCCTCAAACATACACAGGAAAGTGCACGTAAGTATACAGAATCACCTGTTACTCCTTCAGTTATAAACTTATTAAAAGGGGAAATATACTCATATATTCTTCATTAGTCCACTTTTGATACAGTCCCATAAAACGATGCATGTCAACATTCAAGTTTTCAAGATATATTGCTTTTATTCTCCTGATGACCAAAATCAAAGTGCAAAACATCATCCTAAGACTTTTCTACAAAGTAAACACAGGCTTGCTATTTGGAAAGCAATGAGGCTTGTATGTGCAAAATAAATATATTTTAAAGGCAATGTATTTGAAGTGGTACTCAATTCGTTTTTCTGTTTTCCAGCTGTCTCCAGGACCTGCTGCCACCCAGAGCAAAAAGCCCAAGGACCCACTGGCAGACCTCAACCTCAAGGACTTAATGTAATCACCCAGCCCAGGTGTGTGTTCAGGACATTAAGCTGTCATCCTGGTGTGATGCTAGTCTTGCCTGGTCTCAGATCTGTTTCTGTGGTTTTGACGACTTATAATCATTGTCATGCCAATGACTATAGGAGTTGGTTATACAGCACAAAGAGATCTGGGAGCAGGCTAATGCTAGTCTTGTGTCAGTGGTCAAACTTAGGGTATGTTTTTCTCCTTATTGTCTTCCAGCTCTTGTTTTTCTGGAGCTGGGCCCTCTGGCTGCCTGTCTTATTTTGGCGTTCTGTACATCCCGGGACACCAGAGACGCTACTCACCCATAGGAGACCCCCTTCCTCCACACCACCCCAGCCCCCTGTGTAATGTTGTAGCACAAACTGTGAAAGTGAAACCTTAGTGAGAAAAAAACAAGTGTGTGCTTAACTAGATGTAACCCTTTGTCTAAACAAAACCACACAAAACCTACAAAAAAAGTCTATAAAAGCAAGCCAGAAATCCGAGCAGAAGCTGAAGGCGTATGTTCTGTATGTATTTAGATCATTTTTTCCAGTAGTGTTGGCGTGTCGAGTTGGATGCGTGTTTGTTTGATGCCCTCAGCTCCACCTTCGGCCCTGCACTGGCCTTCTGATCACTCTAGAGGGGGAGGGGCTTCCACCCTGCCTCACCCTGATTGGATAAGAGGGGTAAGCAAAGCAGCCCCGTAAATTTTGGATGAAATGTGCAATGTGTCGTTCATAGAAGTTCTTCTTCGGTGGTGTATGTACATTACACTGGGAAATCTCTAAGGATTTTGTCTCTACTCTGTACAGTGTGTCTGTGGAAGAGCATATTGATGTGAATCTGATATCAAATTGTAAGAAGTCATGTGACCATTATCTTATTTCCCGTCATCTTTTGAACGTATTTAGAAACAAATATGATATGAATATATGATTAATATCAATAAGCAACATGTATGAATCCTAAATTACCATCCAATTATTTTTTTATGATGTTCAGTATATTTATTTGTTTTTTTGTCAGCGTTTATTTTTCATTTTTTTTTCTTTTTTGGGGGGGGATTTGGGGCGTCATGTCCAGCTTTATTTGTACTTTCTCTCTCTGTTGACATTGTTTGTGAATCTACTGTAAAACGTTGTCGGATATTTTTATCAACAGATCATATCTTACCGCCTATTTTCAGAGAAAATGTGTTTATATTTTAGTTATTCCTATTCAAGAGGAAGGTCAAACAGTGCATACCAGGAGCCAAATCTTGCCAGTATCTCATATCTCAATACAGAGGAGAACAGTCTTTTGTTAAACCACTAAAACAAGTTGTGTACAGTTAGTCTACTTCCTGGTATCACCGGTACTCTCCCTATGGACCTATCACTGTCCTCCTCATCAGTGGTCTGTTGTTTGATTTTCAGAAATGCTCGTTCTTTATTATTAGCATTATTACTATGACTAGACCATGGTTGGTACAGGATATGTAGTGTTCTTTTTGTATTTGAGAAGCAACAGAAACATCCTTATCTCCCTATTCCCCCACCCCAGATTTTGTTACATGTTTCTGTTCCGTTTCCTCCCCCTTGTTAGTGAATCAGTAATATTGTACATGGTAACATGGGCGGAGCGGAGAGCCTGTGTATACCCAGTCAGGAGAGGACACTGTTGAACAGTGTGCCTTCCATGTCTATCTAGACAGCTGTTTAGAACCTGTGAAACCAGTCCTGTGCTGTATAACCCCAGCTATAACAAATACTGTGTTGTGTCATTACAAGACTGTTTCGACAATTGTTGTGGAAAAAAAATATGGATTAGAAAAATGGGAAAACATCATTTTCATTATTGAGTTACATTTTTATTTTATTATTATTATTTACTATGCCCCTCCCCAGTGCATGTAAGCCCTTTTAGATGCAATAAACTCAATGATGGAAAGAATGGACCATTACTCATCGCCCATCTTTTTCTTATATTGATAGATCAGATCATGGACGCATTGCAATTTTTAATCTGGTGCACTAAATGTCATGACATAGGAATGACATCAATAGGCGTAACCTGGGTTGTGTTCATTTGGGCGCACAACTGAAAACATTTTAAAATGTAAATGACTATTTCTTATTGGACAAGTCCAAGAAGTGCCTAATGATCATGACCCTGGCTACAGGCATAGATGTGTCATAGATACATACAGTACATCACTTCTCCTCATGGTAAACACACATACAAGTTGTAATCTTGGTTTAATTGTTGTTTTTTTCAATCATGGTGAAATGTTATTAATTTATTGTATTTGGTCATCAATGGCAAACTCGTATACATTGTGGCACATAATAAACAAGATGCATCAGCATGAACACTTTAGAATGATGATTGTTATCATCACGTAACGCTATGGCATTTGTTATCACCACTAGCCTTCAAATTACATGATGGAAAACTGAATATCAAAATAACGTTTTTAATCTGAAAGCTGTGTTACATTAAACCCACTGTGTAGCCTCATATTAAATACATCGTTACAGTACTAGGCTATCAAAAATATATTCCGATAGGTCTCCCCAAAGTGCACAATTTTATATTTATGAAATTAGCACCAAGTCTCTGGATAAGCACCATCATTTTTATGTGTATGGTAATGAAACCACATTTTAATGCACTGCTAGAGTAAAAAAAAAAAGAACGAACGGTAGGACTGAAAACAATCATGTTTTATCCAGGATCCCTCTGGAACCTTTCACTATTTAGTCATAGAAGCATAATCTTATAAGAAAAGGTAGTTTTACAAAAAGGGACATTACAGGAAACTCAAAGAGCTAGATATACATTATTTTAAACACCAGCAACGTTGATTTAGAAAATATTTAGAAAAAAAGTCAGTTAAAACCTCTTAATATACTAAAATGTTAATTTCTCCGAAAATGATTTGCTTTCTTCTGGGATGTTCACCAAAGCCAATATTAACTTTCTTGTTCCTTTTGCTAGAAAAGGGAACACATTTGAAAATGTTAACGTCTCTGCGTTCATTAAGGCTGCCTGGAATATATGAAATAACAAGCATCACTCCCCTGAAACAGCTGAATATACAACATTTTATCAAAATTGGTCAAACCTAAAAATCTGTCAAAATATTCTTGTTAGCATAAACACAGACCTAGTAGGAGCTGGCAATATATAATCATTGTATTCATAAATTTCTAGAATGTTTGCTTTTTAATAATTTAATAAATTAGACAAGGCAGAACAGCCATAGTTCTCTTTGATCTGTTGACGAGTTCCTGTAATCAACAACAGTGAGTCTGTATGGCTGCTTGTGTGCGATGAATGCTGTGATGAGGCAATCTGTGGCAGTTGCCAGTGGGAAGCACAGGAGGTAATAGAGAAGAAGACAGAGGAAGGCAGTCGGGCGGGCGGGCCCCTGTTTCGTTTGTGATGGAGGGTGGAGGAGTGTTGTGGCATGTTGTGTGTCTCTCAGGCGTCCCGGCACTCGCTGGAATCCCCATGGACCCAGTAACAGATCTGGGCATACTTGAGGGGCGTTATCCTCACCGCCACATTGTAATCTTGCTGCGCCCCATTGCCGTTGACATCCACCCACTGGTGGCCTGAGAACACCCCGATGATCTTCCTCTTCCATTTCTTCTTGCCGGGCTCTTTGAGGCGGATGTAGACCCCGGAGCCGCTGGAGCCGGGCTTGGCGTCGCAATACTGATACAGCAGGTCTTTGGACTCCTCCGACACCGAGCAGAAGCGGTACACCAAGTTGCCGGGCCGGTCGTCGTCGAAGCCTGAGAAGTGGATCCTGCCGGCGGGCAGCTTCTTGACTGAGGGGATGACGCCCAGGTCCATGTGCTTGACCTTCTGGGCCTTCTTCAGCTCCAGCACGGCATAGTCATAGTCAGCCGCCACACCGTCCGACGCCCCGCCTTTGAACCAACCTTTAGGGACCTGGGTCTGCTTCACTCTGGTCCACCGGAAGGATGGCTTCTCGACCTCTGCGCTGCGACGACTGCGGCTCTTTCTGTCCTTCCCTTTCCCTCCTTTCCTTTCTTTCCCTCCATCTTTCTCTTCTTTCTCTTCTTCTTCCTTGTCTTCTCCCCCTTTCCTCCTCTTGCCTTTCCCCCGTCCTCTCTTCCCCTTCCCTCCTTTCCCACGCCGGGATTTCTCCTTGAGGATGCCCACGCGTAGCTTCTGTGCTCCGCTCACGTAGTCCTGTCCGTCGTGGATGCAGTGGGCGGCCGTCAGGACGTGTTTGGGGGATAACAGGACACCAGAGCAGCCAGTGGAGATCTTGACGGAGGTGGAGAAGGGGTACTTAGTGGAGAATTGCTTGTCAGCGATGCTGAAGCGGGTGTCTGTGCCATAGACCTCCCGTCTGCGGCGTGACTTGGAGGAAGTGGAGGAGTTCCCAGCAGGCCAAGCGTTGACCTCGTTGAGGCCCTGCACAGACACGGAGGTCAGGGTGCGCGTTCCGTTCTCGTACACCGTCTCATAGGACAGGAACTCCTCCAGGTCAGCCAGAGAGGGGTTGGGGAGGCGACGCTGGCACTCAATCCCACAGGTCCCATTCAGCTCTCCCTGAGGTTTGGCCATGAAGCCGGGGCTGCTAAGGGCCACCGTCCTCCTGTTCCTCACCAGCGGCACCTTCCACTGAGGCCAGGTATACTCATCATCTCCTCCTGTGGCCTCCTGGGCTTCCACAGCCACCACCACGACCAGCGACGTCACTGAGAGCAGGAGACACAGGGGTACGGGGCCCATTGTACAGATGGGCCTGGCTCTAGAGGGGAGAGGAGAGAAAGACACTATAAGAGATGGTGGAGGACGCTGAGGTGCAAATACAGTGTGTTGTTATTGCTTTGTCAACATGCATGAAGTTTTTTTTTTTTAAATGGCTTCATATGTCTCTACTGAATAGAATAGACGTAAAGAAAAAAAAAATTGTTTGCTGCTCTACTCCCACAACATACACACACAAGCAGTATAGCCAATCAAATCTGAGTAAAAACGTTCTACTGAAACACATTTTCATGTGGTTGTTACAGAAACCACTGTTGCCAATTTACAGTTTGAGGCATCCATCTGTTGTTGGTCAAACTTTTCAGCTGGGATGGGATGGCATTTCATTTGAAGGGTATTTTTTATAAGTCTGACTCTGAATAGAAACAAACTCGGACAAAGATAAATGAGGTCAAATCCTCTCTTCCCCAAAATACATCCAGCACCAGCGTTCCACATCCACAGGAGGGCAATGTAATCCAGAAAATGAACGTCTCACAGTTGCCAAATTCAGAGCACTGAGAAGAAGCGAAGCTGTCAAAAAAGTGGGCCGTGCCTGTGGCTAACAAAAGACACAAGAGCACTCCTTGTTTACTAGCACAGATGTTTTCATGGAGACAACCATCTTCAAAATGCTCATATCAACAAATAGAAGGTGTAGCAGCATCTTCACATGGAAACGATTAAATATAACCGACAGTCTCTCAAGAAATCATAGCATTTCATTTGAGTTGACATAGGAGCTGTGTGGTTGAGAGGAGATTTATGGAGCCTGAGGTTGAGTGGAGACTGTGGCCTGTGGGGAAGAGAGGAGGAGGAGAGGACCATCCCTGGGGCTCCGACTGTACTGAGATGGTGGCTGGGAGCTTAGCCACATGGTTAGCCTTTAGCTGTCAGTAATGACCATATCTGGTTTCTCTCGGACTCTATGCTGCTCTCTGCTTCATTCCGCCCACAGTTTGGAGACGTTGGCCGACATGACATCACACAAGATGAGAGTTAGACTGTGGCCAAACTGAGGAGTAACTCGCTAAGTGTGAGGGTGCTAATGGGGCTGATAGCTGTGGAGGGAATTTAATTTCATTCAACAGACCATCATTGCACTACTGAGCAGAGAAATAGCCCTTTGTCAGCAGCTGTGTAGATGTAGCTCAACCACAATTCTATACAGAGAATGGAACGGGGGAAGTCATTTCACCTACAGTGCAGTAGTGCAAATCCAACAACCATTTGAAACAATGGAGGTATGGGATAGAGGTAAAATGAGAAGAAAAAAAACCGATGTGATTACAGTACATTCATCCAGCCTGTTCGAAGAGCCTAAATAGTCTTTGGCATGCTGGCTAACATCTGGCCTTCCAGCTTGAGGCCGAGCCTGTGAGGGAGGGGCGAGCGTTGGTGGCCAGGTGTCTTCCTTGCATTCCCATTCAATCAGATGCTAGGCAGTGTTAAAGTGAAAAGCCGCCAGGCGTTGCACGGTGGACGGATGAAGGAGATGGATGATAGGAAATAATCCCATCAAAGGATATGTTGTTGCATCACCAACCATAGGCTACAGGGGACCAGGTCAGTTTGGCATTATCCAACCACACTTCTCACAGGGGAGTTATCCTTCTTCCACCTCATGTAGCAAACCATATGCCCTGTCTGTTTCAGAGAAGTGGTATGTACAGTGAGGGAAAATAGTATTTGATCCCCTGCTGATTTTGTACATTTGCCCACTTACAAAGAAATGATCAGTCTATAATTTTAATAGTAGGTTTATTTGAACAGTGAGAGACAGAATAACAACAAAAAAATCCAGAAAAACGCATGTCAAAAATGTTATAAAATGATTTGCATTTTAATGAGGGAAATAAGTATTTGACCCCTCTGCAAAACATGACTTAGTACTTGGTGGTAAAACCCTTGTTGGCAATCACAGAGGTCAGACGTATCTTGTAGTTGGCCACCAGGTTTGCACACATCTCAGGAGGAATTTTGTCCCACTCCTCTTTGCAGATCTTCTCCAAGTCATTAAGGTTTCGAGGCTGACGTTTGGCAACTCGAACCTTCAGCTCCCTCCACAGATTTTCTATGGGATTAAGGTCTGGAGACTGGCTAGGCCACTCCAGGACCTTAATGTGTTTCTTCTTGAGCCACTCCTTTGTTGCCTTGGCCGTGTGTTTTGGGTCATTGTCATGCTGGAATACCCATCCACGCCCCATTTTCAATGCCCTGGCTGAGGGAAGGAGGTTCTCACCCAAGATTTGACGGTACATGGTCCCGTCCTTTGATGTGGTGAAGTTGTCCTGTCCCCTTAGCAGAAAAACACCCCCAAAGCATAATGTTTCCACCTCCATGTTTGATGGTGGAGATGGTGTTCTTGGGGTCATAGGCAGCATTCCTCCTCTCCAAACACGGCGAGTTGAGTTGATGTCAAAGAGCTCCATTTTGGTCTCATCTGACCACAATACCTTCACCAGTTGTCCTCTGAGTCATTCAGATGTTCATTGGCAGACTTCAGACAGACCTGTATATGTATTCTTGAGCAGGGGACCTTGCGGGCGCTGCAGGATTTCAGTCCTTCACGACGTAGTGTGTTACCAATTGTTTTCTTGGTGACTATGGTCCCAGCTGCCTTGGGATCATTGACAAGATCCTCCCGTGTAGTTCTGGGCTGATTCCTCACCGTTCTCATGATCATTGCAACTCCACGAGGTGAGATCTTGCATGGAGCCCCAGGCCGAGGGACATTGACAGTTCTTTTGTGTTTCTACCATTTGCGAATAATCGCACCAAATGTTGTCACCTTCTCACCAAGCTGCTTGGCGATGGTCTTGAAGCCCATTCCAGCCTTGTGTAGGTCTACAATCTTGTCCCTGACATCCTTGGAGAGCTCTTTGGTCTTGGCCATGGTGGAGAGTTTGGAATCTGATTGATTGATTGCTTCTGTGGACAGATGTATTTTTTACAGGTAACAAGCTGCGGTTAGGAGCACTCCCTTTAAGAGTGTGCTCCTAATCTCAGCTCGTTACCTGTATAAAAGACACCTGGGAGCCAGAAATCTTTCTGATTGAGAGGGGGTCAAATACTTATTTCCCTTATTAAAATGCAAATCAATTTATAACATTTTTGACATGCGTTTTTCTGGATACTTTTGTTGTTATTCTGTCTCTCACTGTTCAAATAAACCTACCATTAAAATTATAGACTGATCCTTTCTTTGTCAGTGGGCAAACGTACAAAATCAGCAGGGGATCAAATACTTTTTCCCCCCACTGTATGTCTACTGTAAGGGCAAAGGTCACACATGACCTATCCCAGAATAGCATGTATTGTGCCATGTTATGTAATCTTAATGCAGTTCTGTCAATGGTAGGTTTTGACACCTGAGGATTCTGATTTATTGGCCTCAGTTTTTGTCTTCAAATCGCTCAACTGTGGATGGGATAGCCATGTACACAACACCATACATCTTCGAACCAACCTTACCCTTAAATAAAACAAGGTAGAATATAAAAAATGTCATAAGAATGACTCAATGAATTGGAAATGTGATGTCAGGAATTTGACCCAGGTTTCTGGCCAACAAGACACATTCTCCCAGACCATGAAATAGCACAAATTCAACAGAAAAGTGAAATTATTGAGGATAGAGTGGAGACTGATAGGTTGCCAGTATAATTTTCTGTTAAAAAAGGCCTGCATTTAACTGATAGATTTTCCATTACAGTATAATCTCTCAAACGCCGTCCCATGCACCATTTTCCAATCCAGCGCATGGTCGAAAGAATCCCGCACAAGGCCACCAAAAGATGGTGCTAGATTGCAATCTCTCTCGCGCGTTCCTTAATTTCTTTGTTCATAATTTGGATTTTTATGGGAAAATATCCTCTAAAATCATTTTGGAAAAATGTCGATACAATAAAAATCACTGCAAGCAAGGGTGTCCTCTTGGTCCTAAAGTAGCGCTAACTTCAGTAATTATGATGCAAATATGTTTTTGCTAATAACTTTAGACTATCACGCAACCTATCTTGGAAATGGAAAATGAGATCAGCTATTGGTTATCAATAAAGCCATGAGTTGGCTATTAATATAAAAATGTATAATAACCTTGCAAAATAGGTTTCTAATCTCAAGGTTAAATAAATTGTGTGAATTATAAATAATTGTTTTACGCTACTATATCTAAAATATTTTATTTTTTAAGAAGTCTATGTGAAAAAATATATATAAGATTGTATCCTAAAAACGAAACAAGAATAAAAGAAAATTAGTTACTGAATTAATCTACCACATTTGCATGTAAAAAGCTAACTCTCACCTGTTCCATATTATTGTCTCAATGACTACTTAGATAGTAAAAAAAAAAAAATGCTTTAACGAATGGCAAACAAACAAATAAAAATTATTATCCAAAACAATATTAGCCAAGTAATGAATATAATAAAATGAAAATTCCCATCAATATATAATTTAGCAAATGTTCAATATCACCATTATCAAACCAGACCACCAGAAATGAAGAAACTAAACCAAAAACCGTATTATGAAAATAATGAACTGAGAGACCCATTGTCCAAGTGGCTCAATCAACAAAATAAACAAAAGGCTCTGCAGCTCCATACCTGCTTGCATTCGATTGATCGATATGACAAATCCGCAAATCTGTTTTTTATTTCCTGCTATTGCATCTAAGACGTCTTCTTATCAGTGGACGAAGTTCCCTTCTCCTCATCGCATTTGCACCAAAGAGGCTGAGAGAAAGTCGCAGCAGCCAGAGCCCTCCGTGCGGGCTGCACTTGATGCTGAGAGAGGGAGGAGGGAAGGAAAGTCTGAAAAAGATTTTTTCACTTTCGACAAAGCTGTTTACATAGGCCTACATGGGAGTGACCAGCCGGTTCAGCTAAAAATGCTGGATTGATTGATTGAATGAGTGAGTGTTTGTCAGTCTATGCAACCCAATAGTCCTATATGGTCGTCAATGGGATACTGTGTTCATGAGATGCGGTTGCGCCCTATGAAATAAATATTACATTTCAGTGTCATTTTGTGCGCTTTATTCAATGGAGCTTTCATTCGACCGGGGACTGGAATTAGTTCCAGGGAGCCCACAATGGCACTCGCAGACTGTTTTCATTGTCGCCCGTCTGAACTTCCACATCTGCTGCACTTGTTTCTGTGCTCGATGAGGTGGTAAACACACTGGCAGGGGGTCTTTGCGCTATATGCACCCATGCCGTGACAGAGAGCACTATTCACGAAAACATGTGCTTCACTTGGATCTGCATCTGTCCTCATGTATCATGTGTAAAGATAAAGGGAACCACCCACACGAATCAGAGGAGGCTGGTTAGAGGAGTTGTATGAAGATAGGCTCATTGTAAAGACTGGAATGGAATGATGGAAAGGTATCAATCACATCAAACTGTATGGAAACCACCTGTTTGACTCCATTCCATGAATTCCATCCCAGTTATTACAACGAGCTCGTCCTCCTCTAGCTCCTCCCACCAGCCTCCTCTGCCACACTTGACTATTCATGTACTGTAAAAAAGCCAAATGAATCTGCATTATTTGGTGAGTTGGGTGGACTTCAGAAGGACAAGGAATTGAGCTGATGTGTGAACATTTGTTCACTCAACAAGCTTTGCTCACAGTGAGCTGAATGTATAAAAACATGTTGAGTGGAATTACAAATTAATGTTTGGAAGGGAACACTGTAGGGGAGAGTGGGGTAAGCTGAGCCAAAGTGTTAGTTCAGCCACCCCTTGTTTCTAGGAAACAGTACTGTCTGTGAAGGAGTCTGTGAAGGAAGAGGCCACATGGATTAAGTGGCATGCAAGTCAAATTAATTTGTGTTATAGGTTTCATGAGCTTGTATCTTAACCAAAGCAGATAGCTTGAAGATTGTTTTATACATCAACTGGGGTTTCGATAAGCTACAATATTAGGTCCTAAACCTAGCATGAAAGTGCATCCTTGTAGCTGAGTGGGCTAATATAGTCAAAATGTTTGACCTGGGGTAAATTAAGCCAATGGTCACCATACCCCATACAAATCATGATTACATTTTGTCAGTTTTATGCAATGTGTCATGCATATGAACTCAAGATAGTGCATTCTTATTGTTACAGAGCTGGCATCATCATGCCCCTTGTACACAAACATAAAATAAGCAGGGGTCTAGCCCCCTTTGAGGTTCTTGAGAGAGCAGCCAAGGAAGTGAGAGGAGATGTCATTTCGAGCAGCAGCAAGAGATTTAAAAAAAAAGACAGAAGAGGTACATTGGGGGGAAAAAAACTGTCACGCCCTGATCTGTTTCACCTGTCCTTGTGCAACCCCCCTCCAGGTGTTGCCCATCTTCCCCACTTATCCCCTGGGTATTTATACCTGTGTTTTGTCTGTCTGTGCCAGTTCGTCTTGTTTGTTCAAGTCAACCAGCGTTTTCTCAGCTCCTGTTTTTCCTCAGTCTCTCGTTTTCTCGTCCTCCTGGTTTTGACCCTTGCCTGTCTTGAATTTCAGCCCGCCTGCCTGACCACTCTGCCTGCCCCTGAGCCTGCCTGCCATCCTGTACCTTTGCCGCTACTCTGGATTATCAACCACTGCCTGCCTTGACCTGTCGTTTGCCTGCCCCTGTTGTTGCAATAAACATTGTTACTTCAACACAGTCTGCACTTGGGTCTTACCTGAAACCTGATAGTTCGAACTGGTCATGACTGACCCAGCTCTGCAAAGCCATCTCCACCCAAGGAGCCATCTTTAGTAGACACGAGGAGTTGCTTCGCAGTTTGATGGAAGGGTTCCAGGATGTGGCCGAACGTCACGACCTAGCATTAGACGCATTGCCGTAGAAATTCCTTGGTTTGCTTACCAGGCAGCCTACCATGACAGTAAACTCCCAGCCCCTCAGTAGCTCAGCTGGTAGCAGCGCCGTCACCCCAGTTTCCCGGGAACCCCACTTACTTCCCCCGGAGTGCTACGATGGAGATTCCAGAACATGCTGGGCCTTTCTCTCCCAGTGCTCCCTCGTTTTCAAGCTGCAGCCTTCTTCATTCCCCGCAGACCGCTCGAAGATAGCGTACGCTGATGTCCGGGAGGGCACTCGCCTGGGCCACGGCATTGTGGGGGCAACAATCCGCAATCTGCCTCAGTCTGGAGGTATTCGAGGCGGAGGTGAGAAAAGTTTGAGGCTCTGGTGTCTGGGAGAGAGGCTGCCCAGAAGTTACTCCAGCTTCGGCAGGACACCCTCAGTGTGGCAGACTATGTGGTGGAGTTCCCCACGCTAGTAGAGGAGGCTACCTGGAACCCGGAAGCGCTGTTCGACACGTTCCTGCACGGATTATAGGAGGAGGTAAAGGATGTGCTGGCAGCCCGAGAACTACCGACGGATCTCGACTCACTCATTGCTTTAAACATCCGGATCGATGGTCGACTACGGGAACGTAGGAGGGGGAAGTGGTCCCAATTGCTCACTCAGGGATCCCACCTTGCATCTGATGAACTCTGGAAGTCCCCGGCATCTATGTCCCTGAGAGGATCCAAGATTACCCGAGTCTGTTCAAGAGCCTCCGGAGACTGCCGATTCACCTCTTCCCGAGCTGATGCAGCTTGGCTAGACTGTCTCCAGCCGAATGCATACGCAGACTTGAGACCCAGAGTTGTCTCTATTGCGGTACTGCCGGCCATTATGTGTCTACCTGTCCCTTCAAGAGACTTAGCTCATTTGTTGGAGTGAGTAAACTGGTGGACCTTACAGATAATTTTTCGTCACCCCTTGCTCGCCCCCCTCTCCATGCCATCCTGCGGTGGGGCGACCAGTCCAAGTCTCTCCAGGTACTCATCGACTCGGGGGCAGATGTGAGTCTCATAGACGTTAGAGCGCTGGATGGGCGCTCTATAGGCCGGGTCACCCACCAAACCACCCCCGTCAACCTACGAGTGTCGGGGAATCACAGCGAGAGAATCCAATTCCTGCTGCTTGAGTCTCTGCAGGTTCCCGTGGTATTGGGATTCTCTTGGCTCCAGCAACACAATCCCTCAATTGACTGGGCTACTGGTGCCATAGCGGGCCTGTCCTGCCACACTCATTGCCTGAAGTCAGCTCTGCCGGTCCAATGACGTCTTCCTGGGGGCTTGGAAATTGCCCCGGACCTCTCCGTCAGCTCCGCAGAGTACCAGGACCTCCATGAAGGGTTCAGTAAGGCCTGGGCCACTTCGCTTCCGGTATCCAAGAAGGTCTTATCTGATGACATGGAGTTTGAGCTTGCTAAACATATCAAGGAACTCTTGGACCAATTTCATGGGCTTAGTAGCCTCAAATGCAGAGAACTTGCCTATGAATTGGCACATCAAAACAACATCTTTGTCCCAGACAACTGGTCAAGAAATGGAAGGGTAAGTGATACAGAGAGATCTATATCTGAATGTCAATTCAAATCAATGAAATGCTAGCTCCTAACAATGCAGTATAAAGTCAAACAGTACACAAATAATTATAAAAAAACTACAACAAATCAAGAAATGTCAGAACAAATCAAATTAACAACACAAATAGCACTGTAACAGTAATCCAAGTGCAATCTTCTGTAGATGTATATACTTTACACCAGATGAATTTACACAAGATATACTAAGAATGATATGTACAGCAGTAGATATTAGAGTGAGCTATGTCAAGAATCCAGTACATAACTAAATATGCAGTGTGTATAAACTAAACAAAAATATAAATGCAACATGTTGATCCCATGTTTCATGAGCTGAAATAAAAGATCCCAGAGATTTTCCATACAGACTAAAAGATTCTTTCTCTCAAATTCTGTGCACAGATATGTTTACATCCCTGTTAGTGAGCATTTCTCCTTTGCCAAGATAATCCATCCACCTGACAGGTGTGACATATCAAGAAGGTGATTAAACAGCATGATCATTACACAGGTGCACCATGTGCAGTACGTCCAACCGTCCTCACAACCGCAGACCATGTGCATTGTGTCGTGTGGACGAGCGATTTGCTGATGTCAACATTGTGAACAGAGTACCCCATGGTGGCGTTGGGGTTCTGGTATGGGCAGGCTTAACTACATACAACAAACACAATTGCATTTTATCTATGGCAAATTGAATGTACAGAGATATCGTGATGAGATCCTGATGTCCATGTTGGGCCATTCATCTGCCGCCTTCACCTCATATTTCAGCATGATAATGCACAGCCCCATGTCGCAAGGATCTGTACACAATTCCTGGAAGCTGAAAATGTAGCAATTATTCCATGGCCTGCATACTCACCAGACATGTTACCCATTGAGCATGCTTGGGATGCTCTGGATCGACGTGTATGACAACAATATCCTTTGGAAGAGAATGTGTTGATGGAAATAAAAGGTCCCGTATTTGCTTCTAAAGAATGTCTGTATCATAGTGGACTTGGACATTATGATGATGAGCAACTAATTCCTGATTGAGAGAGTATGTGTTCAAAGATGAGTGGTGGAATAGCTAAGCATGTCAGCACATTGTCTATGACCTGTGAGGTCAGGCCAGGGCCAGTGGGAAAAAGCAGGGACTCTGGAAGATGGGAATGCAGTGGCGATTGGCAAAGCCCCAAGGAGCCAAGAAAAGAGAGATGGAAAAAATGTGTTCAATGGAGAGAAATGGGAGGTACAGTAATGCATATTTGGTCCAAGCTGACTGAGTGGATTACAGGATGTCACTTGGAAACTGATCCACATGTAGTCACATTGTCACTCACCTTGATAGTAGGCTTACACTCACTGATGCTCTCACAAACATTGTAGAGCGCATCAGCCCCTCCTCCATGTGTGGTTGTGTGTGTGTACGTGTGTGCGAGAGAGAGAGAGAGAGAGAGGTTGATAAGGAACAAAATTGAGAGAGGGTGCAATAGAGAGCGCGAGAGAAAGGTAAGGTTGCGAGAGAGAGGCTGGAAGAGAGAGTCAAATGGAGAAAGCGATAGCGAGAGAGGTTTAAACTTTAGACGCCTTGCTGATCAATGGCAGTCTGTGTTCAGTGTGAATTGTGAAGACAAGGCTAAATGGCCAAATAAAGCATGTGGCAGCGAAGGCTGGGTCATTACTGCCTACTGAGATGGTTAATTGGTGTGGTCTGCCCATATAATAGACCGAAGTCATAATTGGTTAGGTTATTGTTTGAATCAAAGTTGTAAATCAGTACCCTGTACTTTACTTCTAAACTGAAAATGAATAGATATGCCTCCATGTCCCCTGCAGTTAATCTCTATACCCCCTGTACAGTAAGAGGACAGCTGGATGTTCAGGTCTTAGGGATTCATAGTGATTTATTATGTTGAAACTGGACACTGGCTCCTTCGTCTAAAACATACACCATCATACATCACCCAAACGTTGAGCTGCCTCAACTCCCTAGAACACCCTTTGAACTTCTGAATGCAGAAGGAGGACTTCCTGCAAGGGTGTTCCCGAGGCACAAAAGCCCGTCTATGCACCCTGCAGACCCTAACCATAACCAGAAACATCACTCACTGCTTTTCCATTTAGAGCCTCTCTCACCCCACATTCACGACCTTTGACTTTGGACTGCAAACAGAAAAGTTACTGTGTTTCTTTTGTCTCACGTTGAAGTGGTTTCCATGACAACAGCCATAGGTAATTTTAGCGTATGTGTGGGGTAATACTCTGACTTCTTGTTGCACGTTCAGTCCTATAGGGACACCTATGGCCCTGAGAAAGATTGAGAGAGTGTGTTTCTGAATGGATGTTAGTGTTTTGATATAAATGGTTATTTTTGTTTCTTTTTATATGAAACTGAATTGATTGTAGATAATGAACTTTTGCCAAGTGTATTTGAGTGATAAGGCCTCTGAGAGCCTGAAAAGCAGGTCCGTTCCATCCACCTGATCTGTTTAGTAGGGTTACACTAATTTGGATTACTTGTGTACGTATACATGAACAAATGTCATGAGTGCTCACAGACATTCAAAGACACACACACACATACGCACACACTTATGGGACAGTGGTGAAAGGTCCCACTTGGATCAAACTCTTTACCGTTTTTCACGATTGCTTGAGCATATTTGTCAAAACAGAATTCACTTTTTCAAAAATAATTAACACGCAGCTCCAAAGTGAGACACGTTGGCCAAAATGACACATTTCGTTTGCAAAATGCATTAAGACCCTTACCCTAACATGGTTAACCGTCTTTTATATATCTGTGCCATTTGTTTATACTATAATTATAGTATGCACCAAAAAAGGCAAGTAAACATATTATCACAGCATGGGTTGTCTTCTTTTGTCCTAAAATTATTTTTACCAAAGATGACCAATGCAGAAAGAATGTCGCTGAATATGAAAATCCAGAAACAAAGGCTTTATTTGACCTTTTTTGTTCCAGATGAACTATCTTCGTCTCTGCCTCTCCTTTGTCCTTGCCCTCGGCCTCTTACTTGGTCCATTCTTACAAACAGTAGCTCAGAGGTGACCCCTTTTATGTGCTTAGAATTTGCATTGTGTGTGTGAAAGCAATGAGAAATGACGTTTTGCAAAAAATAATAGTGTTGTGCTCATTAGGTTATGATGGAATGGACCCCAGTTTCATTAAAAGTGTCTTCGCAATCAAGAAAAAACTGTAATTGTAAATATTTGAGTAAAAGTTTAGAATGCCAAGTTTTACAGTAGAAACTGTAGGCATATTGATGAAAGGCTGACAGAACACACATTCACATGTGCTTATGAACTTATGCACGCATGGACCATAGGACTGACCTTGAACTCAATGATACCTCTCTACTGAGCACCCTATGAGACATCTTAAATGGTGCAAAAAAACACAACCACTGGAAAGTAATTCAATAATAGTTCATTATCATTGTAGACCTGAGAGCTAAATAAACTAGATACTGTTCAACTACCGTCCACACCTATGGACCTTTTGAGGAACTGTTGACCACTGGGACTGCATAGGTCATCCCCTGATATAGTCTTTTGTGAACAATTACGTACATTGAACAAAAATATAAACAGAACATATAAAGTGTTGGTCCCATGTTTCATGAGCTGAAATAAAAGATCCCAGAAATGTTCCATATGCACAAAAAGCTTATTTCTCAAACACTTTGTGCACAAATGAGTTTACACCCCTGTTAGTGAGCATTTCTCCTATGCCAACATAATACCTTCTGTTGGGGACAATAAAATGCCTCTCTAAAATGTGCAGTTTTGTCACACAACACATTGCCACAGATGTCTCAAGTTCTGAGGGTGCGTGCAATGGGCATGCTGACTGCAGGAATGTACACCAAAGCTGTTGCTAGATAATTGAATGTTCATTTCTCTACTATAAGCCGCCTCCAACATCGTTTTAGAGATTTTGGCAGTGTGTACAACCAGCCTCACAACTACAGAGCACGTGAAACCACGCCAACCCAAGACCCCCACATTCGGCTTCTTCACCTGCGGGATCGTACTGAAGTATTTTTACTTCAGTACTTTACACCACTGACAACGGACACAATTGCATTTTATCGATGTCTATTTGAATGCACAGAGATACCATGATGAGATCCTGAGGCCCATTGTCGTCCCATTCATCCGTCTCCATCACCTCATGTTTCAGCATGATAATGCACGGCCCCATGTCACAAGGATCTTCACACAATTACAGAAGCTGAAAATGTCCCAGTTCTTCCATGGCCTGCATACTCACCAGACATGTCACCCATTGAGCATGTATGGGATGCTCTGGATCGACGTGTACGACAGTGTGTTCCAGTTCCCTCTAATATCCAGCAACTTCGCACAGCCATTGAAGAGGAGTGGGACAACATGTGCTCTGTATGTCCCTACTTTTACATGCACATGTACAGTGTGCTCCAAAATTCTTGGGACAGCGACACATTTTTTGTTGTTTTGGCTCGGTACTCCAGCACGTTGGATTTGAAATGATACAATGACTATGAGGTTAAAGTGAAGACTGTCAGCTTTAATTTGAGGGTATTTTCATCCATATTGGGTTAATAATTTGTAATTACTGCACACTTTGTGTACATAGTCACCCCATTTTAGGGGACCAAAAGTATTGGGACAAATACACTAGTAAAAAGTGAAGTATTAGGTCCCATATTCATAGCACGCAATGATTACATCAAGCTTGTGAATCTATACATTTGTTGGATGCATTTGCTGTTGGTTTTGGTGGTGTTTCATATTGTTTTGTGCCCAATAGAAATGAATGGTAAATAATGTATTGTGTCATTTTGGAGTCCGTTTTTGTAAATAAGAATAGAATATGTTTTTAAACACTTCTACATTAATGTGGATGCTACTATGATTACGGATAATCCTGAATGAATCGTGAATAATGATGAGTGACAAAGTTAGATGCACAAATTGATATTTGTGCGTCTGCACTTTAACCTCATAGTCATTGTATCATTTCAAATCCAAAGTGCTGGAGTACAGAGCCTAAACAATCAAAAGATGTGTCACTGTCCCAATAATTTTGGAGCTCACTGTAAATTGATCACCCATATATCTCACACACCACTCATGCACATTCCACATCCCATCACATCCCATATCTCCACCTGAAGCAACCTGGCTACAACCAAGGTCATCCTAATGAATATCACCATTGAGAGAAAAACCTGTAGGCAGAAAGAGTAGGGAGAACAAATTTCCCTGCTCATGAGTAAGAGACTGTTCTAACTTAGAACATCTAATGTTTAAAGCCTCTATGATTGATGAGATCATAAAGCCTCTATGATTGATGAGATCATAATTTGTGTTCAGGCACAGTAATCTAACTTCTGATGTTTCTAAGTCCACAGGAAAAGCAGCTAAGAGTATCAGCCCATAGAAATGTGCGGCCTAGAAATAGGATGTCTTTGGTCTTCTGCTGCTGAGGCATTTAAGGGCCCTGACTTTGTTGTTTCAATGATTTCTCACACAGAAGCCTCATTATACCACATACAGAACATGCTTTGGCAAAGCACTGAAATCGCTCTCACCATCAAAGTGGTCTGGTGCAATCAGCCCCGTTACAGTCAAAAAATCTCCTCCCCCATCATCTCTGGTCCCAGTGCCAACATACACAGCGCAGCGGAACGGTTCATGCGTGAAAAGAGGCAACACAAACCCAACATGATCCCAGTGCGTGCTACACACAAAACCCCCCAGATCCAACGCAGCATTTTTGCAGTATATACAAAACCTTATGTCTTATCATGGCAATCCAATAAGGTACACACACACGCACACACACGCGCTCACACACACGCGCCACACACACACAAACTGGTTTACTAAAATACTGTAAACTGCCGTATACTGTTATTCTACGCTAAAGCCTTAACACATCCTCAAGGACTGTGCAAACAACAATCCCTGACTACATTTATACACGCGGAGACAAACAAGCTGACGTAGGACATGTAGTCAGGCTGACAGGCCTCTTGTTTATAGTGAAGACTTGAACAGAGGAGGTGGTATCTTTAGAGAGTGTATACTGCCGCCAGCCAGCACTCTGGACAGTTGAAGGGAGAAGAGAGGAGTCGGTGGATGACTCTCTGAAGCCCGGACATGATTTACACCCTTAGTGAGAGTATCCAACTCAATAGCAAGCAGGCCTGTCACACACATATTATATTTACATTTTAGTAAACTAACCAGACGCGCTTATCCAGAGCAACTTATGCACACACACACACTCACACAAACAGTACATGTACACACTCACTCACTCACACACGCATACTCAACACTCAAAAACACACACATGCACGCACACACACAGACATTAACATACATATTCCTTGAGGTCAAACTGGTTATACAAACACCACCACCCTATGTAAATCAATGTCCTCTGCCCAGTAGAAGAAAGGGGGTTTTGTTGAAGCAAATCAATGACGTTTCCTGCCCTACCCCTGCCATGACGTTCAGCTAGCTGCTTTGAGAGACACGGGATGGTTCCACCTCCTCTTCATATTTGGACACATTATTTATACAGGAATTTAGAGAGGAAAATAGACAAGTAGAAGAAACCGTGGGAAAGTTGGGTGTGGGGAATGAACCAAAGTCTCAGACGGTCATATATGTTCCAACAGCTTGGAGTGTTACCACTCGACCACGGGCTCTGCATGAGACAAGACAAAAGCTTTTTTACTCATCAGGCCTATCCTCTGCCTATGAAATCAAAGATCACTCAGAATCTCCTGTGGATATCAGTGTAGGACCTTGACCCACCAACTAGTTGTACAGTCACACCCCTTTCAGTACACCCTGTACTGAGACTGTTGGGTCTCAAGCGGTTCTAGGTCTCTTTGTGGAGTTCTCCATAAATCTCTCTCTATCATGTGCATGCACACACGCACACACAGGCACACACACACACAGGCACACACACACACACACACACACACACACACACACACATACACACACACACACACACACACACACACACACACACACACACACACACACACACACACACCACACACACACACACACACACACACACACACACACACACACACACACACACACACACACACACACACACACACACTAACAGAGACAAGCATGCGCACACACACATAAACACGTACACGAGCACACACACACAGACACACAACCGGCTGCTAAAAGAATGAAACTGGTTGAAAAACCTGTTCAAATCGTTCATTAAATTATAGGTTCAGGATTGCTTTTCTGCGGAAATGTTGAACCGGACCTTAAATCAAACTAGCCTTTAAATGATCAGACTCCTCTTTGCTCTATACCTGCATGTCAACCCAACTCTCTGCATAAAAGCAAGAAAGTAACTCTGCACTTTCAAGATTTCTTATAGTTGTTATTCTTATTTTCCACATCCCTAAAATATCCCTGGGCTCAAACACTGGGTCATTAATTCCCATGATCAGTGAAAGGCCCCATTGAATAAGGGGCTGGTGGTGTTAAGTGGGCCCATATGCCATACAGGGCCAGTTGTATGATATCTTAACCAGAGCCAAAGTGCTGGTGGTAAGAGCTGCATGGCTACAGACCTGGAAGGGCACTATCCCACAGGACACTCTCAAAAACAGCCACCCATTTCCTCCATAGGGAGGCTCTCAACCTGCCAAACCCAGAAGTACCTTTGTGTGTGTTCTGATCTGGAACCGAACAACAATTCGGTTTTAAAACCCACCCAGAGGGAAGAAATGTGTTTCTTATTCTGGCATCGATCAGAATTTTAGGGTAAAAGTTCAGATTGCTGGAAGTACATTATATATCTCAGGTATTTTTAGGGATAGATGGCTTTAACTATGAGAAGGAAGTTATGTTACGTAGTATGTGCGTATCTGTGGGCCCATTCCAGGATACTGAACATGTCTAGTACATGGAGCTAGGCATATGAGGCAGAATACACACACAGAAACTCACATTACTATATGGCCCACAGCGGTCATCAATGAGAAGAGGAGAGGAAGAGTGCTACACTTTACAGGACTAAAGCAGGTTAACACACTTGAGAGAGTTAGTCTATAGCTATTGCTAATCCTACTCCTTGACCTTGGGAATTTTCACAGAACTTTTTAAACCCTTTTGCCATTCAACACCGTACCCCAACAAGCAATATTTCCCCCATCCAAATCTCTCCAACAGTCACTCCCAGTCCAGACACACCCACAGCCCACTCAGCCCTCATCCTACACCCCAAACCACCGGAGCCGTTTTCATATTTCCCCTTCTTTGTACCCCACCACAGTCTTTCTCACTCACACCAGCGAACTTCACAATGTGGATGTCAGCCTGTTAAAACTTACCAAAGTAATTTCCGCCAGGGGGACTGAAACGGAGACATTCTATGCATTTCTAGTGTTCTTTTTTTCATGCTATGAACTCTTACTGTATGCATAGTTTGTATTGGCAGGTGTAAATCCAGGCCTGGTGGGTTTCCTCATTCCTGTCAGTTGGGCTGTAATCAAATATAATAAGCATGTCTGTGAGTAAATCCTTCAGCATCAGCCCCAGCTACGGAAGTGTGACCGGGTGTTGCTGCTGTGATACAGTGTGCGGAGGAAGTGTGGTAATCCTGTTTGAGCAGACATTCTGATCCTCTGTAATTTCACTTGTCTCTGTTCATCCTTCCCCTCCCTCTCCTGTTAGCAGTGCCCTAAAGGGTTAAACACATCACACAGAAGAAACTGAGCTACATGTTGTACGTGAATGGAGTTTATAATTTTCACTCAAATACAGGCTATGTGTGGCAAGTGTATTTAAATCAGAGAGTCTGTCATTACAATGCCATGATGGGACAAACAGACTGTTATCAAAAACCTGTCAATTTAAGCTTAAACTACTTTTTTGTTATCACAGGAAATGATCTATCAATAAAGGCTTCAGGCGTGGATAAATTTAATCCAGGGTTGTGGCCATTACATAAGCATTATTCACCAGGTAATTAAATGGAAAGCTTGAACCGATTTTGAGACAGACACACATTATTCACCTCTCAATTTATTTACCTCTCAATCCTAGAAAATACGAATGAGTGAGGAAAAACAATGAAAGTTATCCATAGGTGAATGTACTAGCTTTTACAGGGGTATTTACTCAGGTATGAGGCCTGTGCAGTGTTATGTAGAGGGAGTGACCATATCATGTACAGTATGTTATTCAACCAGGAACATCCATTTACCCGACGATCACAAGGTCAGAGAGCCTGATGACATATTGATGCTTAAAAGGTGACCTTTGGCCTTACCTTGTTTGTTTATTTTGTTCTTTTTTTTTATATCGGTACACACCAACCCAGCCTCTGCCCAGCCCCATGCCCCCAAGACCTATGCTGTACATGCACCACCCCTCCAAAACTCCAAGTCTTCCTCTCTATTTTTCAGCTCCCTCTACCTCTCTTTCTTCAAACCGCACACAAGGGATCCTTGCCACCAGTGCTTTATCACCAGACGTGTACAACTTCCTGTAGGTCATATCCAGCACTGTGATCAGCTCCTTCCCCCCTCTCTAACCAACATGTTGATTTGGTCGGTGGAGGTGGTTCCCAAATTGTTCCTCCCTCTGCCAGCTGGCTGGCTGCCCAACCTGCAACACAGTTACTCCCGGCTCCCGGTCCCTTTGGAGACGACAGCTGTTAGTCGTCTGGATAAATCATTCAGACTCTGGGTGGAAATCTCCTGACAGTGTGGAGTGCCGGGATGCTCAGCCATTATCAAACTGCTACCTTTCGGGAGGGATTTAGCTGGAAAGTCTGATTGATACATTATCGTTCTATTGAGGGGGAAAAGGGTGTAATGGGTTTCCATTTGCCCTTCTATGGGCTACACTCATTGGGCATGCAGAGCTGATTTGGCTGCAGGGTTAAACCTGGGCTTCAGTAGTGCAGGTTTCACTTCTTGTAGTGCAGGTTTTGCTTCTTGGCCTTTTGCTCTTCCAGCCTGTAGTTGTACACATTGAAATTTCACTCGACACCGTAAACCAACTACTCAGTTCAGAAAAATTAGAAATCTTGCAGCACCCAGCCCAATGAACAATGATATGCTCCAACCCAGAGTGTTTTGACACGGAGGGAAGTTGTCTGACTTGCAAGGGGCCTGTTGAATGGCATGTATGTCACCATTATGTCACCATCCATTGGTATAAGAAGAGGTCTATCTTAACAATTAACTACCCACAATCATTCATCATTGACAGTTTCTCTAATAAAACCATTTGCTGTGCAGTAGCAGAGAGAACAGTCTATGACTTGAAAAATATTCGGGCCTTCCTCTGACACCGCCTAGTATATAGGTCCTGGATGGCAGGAAGCTTGGCCCCAGTGATGTACTGGGCTGTACGCAGTACCATCTGTAGCGCCTTAAGGTTGGATGCCGAGCAGTTGCCATACCAGGCGGTGATGCAACCAGTCAGGATGCTCTCGATGGTGCAGCTGTAGAACCTTTTGAGGATCTGCAGACCCATGCCAAATCTTTTCAGTCTCCTGAGGGGGAAAAGGCATTGTCGTGCCCTCTTCACAACTTTCTTGGTGTGTTTGGACGATGATAGTTTGTTGGTGATGTGGACACCAAGGAATCCTGTCGATGTGAACGGGGGCGTGTTCGGCCCTCCTTTTCCAGTAGGTAGGCAGCAGAGCTCTATAGCGCTGACTCAGGGCCAAGGAGGACAAAGTGCCAGCCAGGCCTGCAGTCAGTCACAGTGAATCAGCAGCCGACTCTGACTGTTTGATCTGTGAGTCAGCGCAAAGCTAAGTGCCAGCCAGCCGTACTGTTGTTCAGCTGGCCTTCAAGCTGAGCTCTCTCCCTCTCTTCTCTCTCACACTGTCGGTATGTCTCTGTGTCTGTCCATGTCTTCATACACACAAGCATGCACACACACGCACCAGCACGGATCAAGGTCCAGATGGAACAGCTTCACGTGCACATCCACAGCCCATATAATCTTTCCTTATCTCAGTTTTAGGGACAGCAATACGCTACAGTTGAACAGGCACAAGCAAGTAGAAACAGGACAACAGCCTGTCCTCATTGCAGAGACAATATGAGTGCTGACACACAAAGGCCGAATCAGGTTTCATATTCTAGCACATTTTAAACCTCTCTTGATGTCTTGTTAAATGTGATTGTAAAACTAATTGGACAAATATGGGACAGTAAAGACTTACTCTAGAGGCAAGCACTATAAACATAAAAAGATGTACACTATGGAATAAGCCTATGCTATTAAATCAGATGATAAAGCTATGAAATTATTTAGGAACATGTAAATGGCACGTGAGTGATTCAGTGTGCAAAGTGGAAGTGACCACTTCCCTAATCCTGTAACACTAGTCTCTGTAGACAGACAGGTTTCCTCCTACGAACAAACCATTATTCTGGTTTAGGGTGTGGGTTTCCGAGACTACTGCAACACCACAGTTAGTTAACGGGTAATGGACATTGACACCATATGTAGCCTATGTGCCATATTGCCTAATCCTGTATAACACTGTGAATGCAGTTTTGAGTTTTTTTTCCTTGATTTCTTACCAGAAACAGTGAACATTTAATGGAAAACGGACAGGGGAGCGGGAGCATTTAAATTCCAGTATATATAATACCAGTCAAAATGTTGGACAAACCTACTCATTCAAGGGTTTTTCCTTATGTTTACTGTATTCTACATTGCACACTCTTGGCATTCTCTCAACCAGCTTCATCTGAAATGCTTTTCCAACAGTCTTGAAGGAGTTCCCACATACACTAAGCACTTGTTGGCTGCTTTTCCTTCACTCTGCGGTCCAACTCATCCCAAACCATCTGAATTGGGTTGTGGTTGGGTGATTTTGGAGGCCAGATCATCTGATGCAGCACTCCATCACTCTCCTTCTTGGTCAAATAGCTCTTACATAGCCTGGAGGTGTTTTGGGTCATTGTCCTGTTGAAAAACAAATGATAGTCCCACTAAGTGCAAACCAGATGGGATGGCGTATCGCTGCCGAATGCTGTGGTAGCCATGCTGGTTAAGTGTGCCTTGAATTTTAAATAAATCACAGACAGTGTCACCAGCAAAACACCCCCACACCATCACACCTCCTCCTCCATGCTTCATGGTGGGAACCACACATGCGGAGATCATCTGTTCACCTACTCTGCATCTCACAAAGACACGTTGGTTGGAACCAAAAATCTCAAATTTGGACTCAACAGACCAAAGGACAGATTTCCACCTGTCTAATGTCCATTGCTCGTGTTCTTGGCCCAAGCAAGTCTCTCTTATTGGTGTCCTTTAGTAGTGGTTTCTTTGCAGCAATTCAACCATGAAGGCCAGATTCACGCAGTCTCCTCTGAACAGTTGATGTTGAGATGTGTCTGTTACTTGAACTCTGTGAGGTGCAGATAATTGCTGATTTCTGAGGCTGTAAACTCTAATGAACTTATCCTCTGCAGCAGAGGTGACTCTGGGGTCTTCCTTTCCTGTGGCAGTCCTCATGAGAGCCAGTTCCATCATAGGGCTTGATGGTTTTTGCAACTGCACTTGAGGAAACATTCAAAGTTATTTACATTTTCCGCACTGACTGACCATCATGTCTTAAAGTGATGATGGACTCTCATTTCGCTTTGCTTATTTGAACTGTTCTTGCCATAATGTGGACTTGGTCTTTTACCAAATAGGGCTATCTTCTGTATACAACCCCTATCTTGTCACACAACAATTGATTGGCTCAAATGCATTAAGAAGGAAAGAAATTCCACAAATTAACATTTAACAAGGCACATTTCATAATTGAAATGTATTCCAGGTGACTACCACATGAAGCTGGTTGAGAGAATGCCAATAGTGTGCAAAGCTGTCATCAAGGCAAAGGGTGGCTACTTCGAAGAATCTCAAATTTGAAATAACACATATGGAATCATGTCGTAACAAAAGAGGTGTTTAACAAATCAAAATAGATTTGAGATTATTTTTAGGTGGATCAGCTTTAATATTGCAGATTGATTGTGGCTTCAATCAATGTAATTTTCTGCATGATTTCCAATCCCCAATATAATTTTTTATATATTTTCCTTCATTATTTTCCCCTAACCCTACTACTCCTCCCCTAATTGGAGGAAACTAATGGACAATAACACTCACGTTTCTACTTCCAGCTTATACAGTGCTTTCGGAAAGTATTCAGACACCTTGAGTTTTTCCACATTGTGTTGTGTTACAGCCTTATTCTAAAATTGATTAAATTCATGTTTTTCCTCATAAACCTACACACAATACCCCATAATTACAAAGCAAAAACAGGTTTTTAGTATGTTTGGCAAATTGATAAAAAATGGAAAACTGAAATACCTTATTTACGTAAGTATTCAGACCCTTTGCGTTGAGAATCTAAATTGAGATCAGGTGCATCCTGTTTCCATTGATAATCCTTGAGATGTTTCTACAACTTCATCATCAGTGTACAATGACACCTTTCTTTTTAATCCCTGGATTTCTAGCCCCTTGATATTATTGCTGGATCTGATTTTAATTGCTGACATTTCCACAATAAATAAATATGCCGATAGTGGACAACCTTGTTTTACTCCTCTTTACAGTTTTTAATACATTCTGAGAAGTAGTCATTATTTACTATTTTACACCTAGGGTTACTACATATAACTTTAACCCATTGTATAAGAGATTCTCCAAAATTGAAATATCCCAGGCATTTATATATAAATTCCAGTCGTACTTTATCAAAAGCCTTTCCAAAGTCAGCTATGAATTCCAGGCCTGGTTTCCCAGATGTTTCATATTGTTCTATTGTTTCCAGTACTTGTCTTATATTATCTCCAATGTAATGTCCATGTAAAAAAACCTGTCTGAATAGGATGAATAATATCTGACAATACCTTTTTAATTCTATGCGCTATGCATTTTGCTAGAATTTTTGCATCACAACACTGATATCCGATAATCTACAATGTTTATAGGAGTGGTTAAAACATGTTAATAATGGTCCTCTGAGTACATAAAAAAGGTTTGATATACTGCAACTGGTATGCAATCCAGCCCTGGAGTTTTCCCAGACTTAAAAGCTTTAATTGCATCAAGAAGTTCTTCCTTTGTAATTTAGCCTTCACATGAGTCTGTCTGTACAGCTGTTAATTTCACATTATTAATTGAAAAAAATCCTTACAATTAACTACGGTTACTGGAAATGGAGGAGACTGAAACAAAAACATATGCTTAAAATACTTTGCTTCCTCTTTCAAAATATTGTTTGGTGAATCATGGGTAACAAGTTTCAGTAAATTCTTTTCGGTAGCATTTCTTTGTTGAATATTGAAAAATAATTTGGTGCATTTTCCCCCATATTTCATCCAGTTCGCTTTATTTTTATAATATAGTACACTTTATCTTTCTTGAATAAGTTCCTCCATTTCTTTCAGTTTTTTCTCTAACATATTCTGTGCCTCTATAGTACCGTTTTTTTGCTATCTATCTGTACTGTAAATCCCTCTATTTCGTTTGGTAATATGAATTATTTTGGCCTAAATTGCTTTTGTTTTAAAGATGAGTATTGAATTCCATGGCCTGTAAAGGCACATTTAAAAGTGTCTCATACAATAAAGGGATCTGCTGTCATAAGTTGTCATCCAATAGGCTTTGATAAAATGTTTCTTACCCCCTATTGAACAACACACTCTCACACACATAGCCTTGCCTTCACTCCTTATCAACAACACGGGTGTGTGTGTTTGTGTGTGTGTGTGTGTGTGTGTGTGTGTGTGTGTGTGTGTGTGTGTGTGTGTGTGTGTGTGTGTGTGTGTGCTCAAGGTTGGCCATAAACCATATGGCTATTCAATATTTCATGGCTCATCATTTTTAAAAGTGCTCCTACTGTAAGGGATAAAAGCCAATATTCCCTCAAATTAAATTATTAATAACAGCCCCTAGCTCTTTTCAGGATGGAATATAAAATGAATTCATCATCATAAAAATATTACCACATGCATTTGACATTTATTAAATACAATTAAATAGTTGCATTATCTTATCCAAGCAATAAAATAGTAGTGTTGTTCATTCATATAGCCTAACTTCATTCCTCACTGTAGGTAGACTGATCCGTTTGCGCTCATCGTTCTGTGTTGTCACTGGGAGAGCTGTCAACGTGCCGAAGAGAGCATTCACCGGCGGATCCACTTGTTGACTTGGGTTCACAACAGAGTTCAGGGTTACTGTACGCTATTTAAAGAGGGAGGCAACATGGCACACGGTTTAGTCAAACGGGAATCGGTCGAGAGTGAGATGCATAAATCCGAAGACCAAAGTAAGATATTTGTTTACACGAAGAAGAGGGGGTATGACGTTACACGTAACCCCTACCTGAACAAGGTAACCCAAACATGTGCTTTTTTTTGCGTTTACTTTGTACGTTTCTTTTCTAAACGAAGTGTTCGCTTTAGCCTACATGTTTAGGAGTATCAGCTTCAGAGCAGGCTATATTTAGATTTAAAGGAGCCCAGTGCCCCTCCGGAGCGGGTTACATGAAGTTGTTCCACTCTCGCCTTTACGTTTTTTTCTTTTCTTCCAGTAGCCCTTAACTACAAGAAATGACGCGAAAGCACATCCTCCCCACGTATTACCCATTACACAAATTCAGCTTTTCAAATATGAAATGACAGCCAGCCTTCTGTGGATGATTGAGACTTGTTGAACAATATATTATTTTTAATTTGGTGAGTGGAATAACTAAAGTCGGTCAGCTGCTAACCTTCGCAAATTGCACGAGTGGAACGAAGCATGGGTCCCTTCTCGACTTGCTTGTCAGACTTCGAAAACTCTTCCAGTTTTTGTCAGAGGCTGCCACTTTAGGAATATGTTTTCAAAGTAGCACAGAGGGGCTGGCAAAACGGTTTAACGAAATGAGCCAAAATGTCAGGGGGTAACATTGCTAGGCTGCAAAGCATAGTCATTGTGTCAGTCTGAGTTTGGTAACCGAGGGAGCTTTCGCCTCCCCTACAGATTTACGGTCACACGCTAGTGAGGCTACATGTTGGTCAACGGTGGGGGCAGAGTGACACCTTACTATCCCTGTCCATGGTCCTGATCAGGTCATCACGATTACAATTCGTATGATATATTACACGTTTGCAGAACTTACTGTATGTTACAAATTCTAGCTAGCTGGCTAATGTTAGCTAGGCTAGTGGTTAGGGTTAAGTTTAGGAGTTAGGTTAAAGGGGAAGGGTTAGCTGAAAGGGTTAAGGTTAGGGGAAGGGTTATCTAACATGCTAAGTAGTGCCAAGTAGCTAAAAAGTGGCAAGTAGTTGAACAGTTGCTAATTAGCTCAAATGCTTAAGATTAGGGGAAGGGCTAGCTAACATGCTAAGTAGTTTGCAAGTAGCTAAAAAGTGGTAAGTAGTTGAACAGTTGCTAATTAGCTAAAATGCTAAAGGTTGGGCGTGATGGGATTCGAACTCGAAACCTTTGGGTTGCTAGACGTTGGCGTTATAAGGCAGACTAACCACCCACCTTTCGCGTTTGCCTTAGTTAACCATCTGTCTTATGTAACCATACCAAACATAACATACAGTATCATACTAAATTGAGTGTCCCGAATATACATTTACAATGTTACTTATAGTCTGAGACCAGGCTGATTTGGGCTTGTGTCATACAGTATGTTTCCTTTGACGCTGTGAAAGAGAAGAACAAGGACTTGTAGGTCACTTGTAAGCTTTAGTTGAGTACTTGCCTTTCAACTGCTAATTAGGATACTTATCTTGTATTTCAGCTAACACAATACATGTAAATATTAGTGTTATTTCATTTCAATAGATGACATTTTAAGAATTAGGTAAGAGAAAATTGAATGACCCTGCTATATTCCCCACCCTTGGTCTCGAGTGTCCTCTCTGATTACCTTGAAGCACGGCATGACGCCATTCAGCAGAGGAAGTCTTTGGGTGAAAGCTCTCCCTTATCTGATAAAGAGTGGCATTTACTACTGTTGAAATGGCTGTCAGGGTCCTTGTCCCTACCTAGCTGCTGATAAGTCTGTCAGTGCAGTTCAAACATCCTGTTTCCTGGAGGGGGGCCCAAGGCCCCAGTGCTTACACTGAGCCCAGTTTGTCAGGAAGGTTAATGAGTCCACTCTTTTAAGACCAGCTCTCACACAAGGAGTGCATGCACAGGTGTATGTGAGCGTGCATGCATGTGTGTGTATAATATGATGGAAAATTAGGTCACATTTTCTACCACATTATGGTTTTGAGTGATGTCTTTTTTTACACTGTGAATGTGACTGGCTGCAGTTGGAGTATGGTTAGGCTTTGCTTTGTGTTGTACGATTGCATACCTCAGTTTGTTAATCCAATAAGAAATAGGCTGCCCTTGACAAAAACCATGTAATTTTGGTCACTGGGAACACTGAATCTGCCTCTAATCCCCAATCATTGATAGACTAATAGCTTTAGCCAGGTACTTGCTTCTGGTGTTTTGACTCAAGTTGGTCATGTCAGCTCTGAACCCTGTCTAAATTGTTTGTTTACATCTAGTAAACTGGTTGTTTACATTAAATTAACATTTTATTCACTTAGTAGACGCTCTTATCCAGAGCGACATACAGGAGCAACTAGGGTTAAGTGCCTTGCTCAAGGGCACATCGACACATCGATCTAGTCGTTTCAGGGATTCAAGCCAGCGACCTTTCAGTTATGCTCTTACCAGCTAGGCTACCTGCCGCACATCCCAGTTTGCACCCCAGTGGTTTGAATGGACCGTCTGTACAAGAGAGCTGTAGAGGTCTTAGAGGCTCTCAGATTGGACACGTTAGTGTATGGTGAAACTTGATTGGTCTACTGATTTGTGTTTAGTGTACCCCAAATTATCTTTCATTTGTGATTGGGCCTCTTTGGTAAGAAAATTGGCCCTCCAATGCAAGCTTGAATTTGAAATTGGACAGTGAATTTGACAAGTTGATTGGTCAGACAAACACAGTGAATTTGATTCTGGAATGGCATTGAATGTTGAAATTCCAGAAGGAATGGCTGAGATTTTTTATTTGAGTTGCACAACTTCTCAAGCATGCTTCACTAGGTGCAAACCACAGAGACACTTGTCAGCACAACAATATTTTATTTGGGTGGTCATACTGGATTTGGTCACATGAACTAGGCTATGAGCTATCTGAGACCCTGGCTGGTCTATTCATTATATTTCTATGCTCATGTCTCTCTGTGTCGGAGTATGGAGAGGGAATGTTACGAGACCCACAGTCCTTCATGTTTTATGGTGAGGCTGTTCATGTTACTTCTATGTCTCCCATCGTAATGAGCTAGCTAGAGCATGTGTTATTGCTTTGTTTTGGAGAAGACTGGGGGTTTAATGAGATTAATTAAGAGACACTTCTTTCAAACTGCTTTCATTTGGGATTCATTGGAGACTGAGTGCAGCAACCTATTTATTTAACTCTCCTTCTGTAGTAAATGTGCTTTGTTTGGAAAACGTTTAGTTAGGTCTAATTCACCAAAAGACTGTCAGGACCAAAGTACAGGCTTAGTCAGTGTGAGTAAAAAAATTGGCAGGTCTATTTGCATCAGTCAAAGAAGGCTACAATGTGTTTCTCTTTGTCAATTGATAATAACCGAGATTTAAAAGAGAGGCTATATGAATATGCTTAGGCTACTTGCTTTTACAGTTTTCCACAATTGTTTACTCACATTTGCTGAATCTTTGGGCCATTTTCCCAAAACTCTAAACACAAAACCACAAAACTCTACAAATCTCTAGCAAAAGCAAACACTGCATTTAAAACTGTATTCCCTTTCCAAAATATTTTTTGCATCAAAATGACACACGCATCATATGAATAGATCTGTCTACCAACCAACAATACACTGATGTGCTCAACACAAAACACTACTATGAATTTCCCATCAGTAGATTTATGCCTTTTCAGTATTACACTGTAGCCGGTTGTAAAATATTGTTACAGTAATGTATACCTACTCAAATATACATAAACACACACAAATGCAATACAGTAACAAAAACATTCATTTATTTCCAAAAAACACTAGTGTTTTGTATGTAACACTTTCCATACCCAACAGGAGAAAACCAGGAAAAACATTCAGGAAGATAAAGGGTTTTCTGTACAAAAAAAATGAAAGTGGCTCATTCTTTCAGAACTCTAAACACAGTCAGTCAAAAACACATGCAAAATGTAAGAAAATAGACATTAGGCTGCATCCTGCCTCCTATTTTGGTCTGGCCACAGCTCCTCATCTACATCACAAGCGATGTTCTCCCTGGCTAAACAGTGGGGAAAGAATCTTCTGGAGTGACTGATCCAACCGCCGAAAGCCCCCACATCAACTTCACCACATGCATCCTCCATTGCCTGGAGAAGAGGCATGCGTGCGAGGGGAAACTCGGAAAAAAAACATTCCTAAACTTGGGTTTAGGAATGGGGAATATGGTGGGAGGTATAGAACAATAAATTGTGGGTGGTGGATGAACCATTTGCGGACAAGAGCAGCACGGTGGAAACATACGCTGTTCCAGATGACAACATACCTGGGCTGCTCTGGTCCACCCCTCTGCTCGGCTCGAATGAGGATGCCATGTAGTGTGTCCAGGAATGTGATGAGAATGGCGGTGTTGTAGGGACCAAGGTTGGCATGGTGATGGAGGAAGCCTTGCTGGCTAACAGCTGCGCACATGGTGATATTCCCTCCACGCTGTCCAGGGACATTCACAATGGCACGGTGGCCAATAACGTTCCGTCCCAGTCACCTTCTTTTGGCTAGGTTGAAGCTAGCCTCATCCATGTAAATATAAACGTGCTGAATTGCAGCAGCATCCAACTCCAAGACTCTCTGAAATAGACATTGGCGGTCACATAGACCTAGAGCAGTCAATATGGTGAGGCACAATACACTGGATTACAGTACTGATATGATAGTATTTGCTTGATAGTAAATTCAGTCTAGTATTTACTTGCACATATTCATAGCGCTGTTCTTTAACTCTGAGTTTCGCTCAAATGGCACTCTGTAGACCTGTTTCATCCGGCTTCGGTTGCGCTGTAATACACGGTCCAATGTAGACAAGCCCACCTGGTGAATGTTATTGAGTATTGTGTTGTCTGCAATTATGTGGTTCTGGATTTCTCGTAGTCTAATGGTATTGTTTGCCACCACCATGTTCACAGTAGCGGTCTCCTGTTCTGGTGTGAGCTGCCGGTGTCTTCCACCATGGCCTGGCCGTCTCTCAGTTCTGCAGAAAATCCACAAATAAAATATGATTGGTTACAGTAAGCAAAAAATCAATTTTCTTTCAATATGAAATTACATTACTGTAACATTGGCCAACAATCACTGAGTAGCATAGGCCTACTGATATGTCAGACTGCAGTATACTACAGTATACATACACAAAGAGCATAGTGTAGATGGTAGGTAACTTACCGGTTGTCATTTCTGAATGTACGGATGATAGATGCAACCGTGTAGCGGCTCAGGTTGGGCTGAACTCTCTACCCAGCCTCCCTCATACTCAACCCATGGTTGAGCACATGGTCAACCAATGTGGCTCTGATCTCATCTGAGACAACGGTTCTTCCTCGTCCTCCTTGTCCTCCTCTTCCTCCTCTTACTCTCACTCCTTCACCTGTAGCTCTTGCTTCACCATCGACTTCCATTTTCCTCCAAAACAGGAGAGCCCATCTGTGGCCTTATCTAGTGCTAAAGCTCTGATTTCTAAGTGAACAATTCAGCAACTAGTGTTTATACCTGTGAGGAGTGGGTGTTGCCAATTGGTGTTTAGAACTTGGCATTGTGATTGGCGTTGCTTTCCGAAGGGACTAAAGAGATTTTAATTTTGAATGTTGTGCCTAATGTAGAGAACTGTGTGTAGTGTTTTGCAAAAAGTGTGATATAGAATTGAAAACAGTGTAAAGCAGGAATTGTGCTTGCAATTTTGCAGACTTGGTTTAGGGATTTGGTACATGAGTTTCAGGTTTCGGTGATTGCGTTTCAAGATACAATTTTAGTGTGTAAACAATTGGGAAAAACTAAAGAATGTTTCTTTTTATATAAGTAGGGCTAAACCACAATTACTTTTGACCGCCAGCAGTCAATGAAGCATAAACACTGAGTCCAAAGACACTGAGATTGCCTTCTTGAATGCATCAGCTTTGGTTTGGTGTGAGCTACCTGATACCCTCATAAGTCAGGTCGAAACAGACGTAGGCACACACGCTTAAACACACAAGCGCACAGGTAAGACTAGCGTTTTCTCCTCTGAGGAGAAAAAGGCTTTTTTATGCAGCGGAGTGAACCATTCACTGTCGACCTTGTCCATGAACCAGCAGGAGGAAATTAGAGGAGAAGGTAAGAAATGACTGCTAAAGCATGTTCTGCTTCTCAACAACAGGCAGCCTTCTGTGGGTCCAGCAGTGGGACATTGTTTCCCTCTCCTGGGTTCAGCACACCCTGGGGATATGCGTTTACCTCCCTCACCTGATCCACTTCAGCCTCGCACAGGAGTCAGTGAGAGGGACAACACACTAATTAATGCTGAGGGTCAGAGGTTGCTAAAAGCGGCGTGTCCTCACATCTGCAAGAGTCAATTTTGTTTTCTCGCTCAACACTCACTCTGCCTCTCTGAAAAGGTGGAACAGGATATTATAGGTGTTTTCTATGTGCACACCACGCAATAAAGAAACAAAGTGGGGAGCGAGGCAGAGAAAGGGGGTCTCTGTGGGGAGGAAGAGGGAGCTGGCCGGACTCCACAGACGTCCTCTGTCTCTCTGCGTTGATCAGGTATTAATGAGCAGCCTGTGTGAATCTCAAGCTCCCAGGCCACACTACAGCCCTCTGACGCTTGCTGGGCCGGCTGGCCTGTCACGAAACGCTGGCATGAAAAACAAGAAGTGAAATACGCTCTCTGAGCACCCTATCAGGGATGGTGTTTTGCTTCAAACACCGAGGTAGTGGAGCACAGGTGATCCAACAGATGCCCATTCAGTGGGTCTTTGTGTGCTAACTAAGCTAACCCTGTGCTGAGTGTAGTCATGGTATGGATGGACACTTTGCCCTTAGCATTCATTAGCATCAATGAAGACCTTGACCTGGGACAGTCCTCTGACATCTCTGGATGTTAACGAATATGGCTCTCCTCAGAAGACCCATATGATGCACAGAAGATGTTCTGCTGTTCATCATGGATTGGTATTCGATTTCACCAAAATAGTGTGGAATGGTGCAGAGTTCAGTCTGGCATCAGTTTTCAACTCTCCAGAAAATGAAGATCCTTTGATTAAGAAGTAATATGCAGTTTATTGAGGTTTAAAATAGCTGGTGTTACGTAACATTTCAGCCAAAAATACAAATTGTGTTGAAGATCCAGAACAGAAATTGGATGCCCCATTTGTAACCACAGGCTCCACATGACATCGCAGATGGTTCATCGGACAACAGACGTCCATTAATCTGTGTTCTTGGCTTAGTGAAAACTCTGTGGAACAACACTGTATCTGATTGGACGATGAGGATGTGCTGGAATGCCAACTGTCTGACCCTGGCAATGGAGCTGGGTTATCATAACCGTCTGGCTCTAACAAATGGAAGTCATCACTAGCTTGAATGATTAAGTATTGAACCGTTCTTTGGTTGCTACACTCATTGGTTTTCTCTCCCTATAGTTGTCTTTTTCACAAGGCTTGAGTTTAGAATAAATACATTTAGAAACAAACAAACAGATGGCATCAAATAGCTTTCAAATCTGTAATGGAAACATTTCTAAAGCTGTAACTTTGGATTTTGAAGCACTTTTTATGGGTTGCTGGTTGGAAGACCAGCCAGTGATTGAGAGGGACTGGCTTTGTGTGAATCCACTTTTTTTTTTAATGTATTTTATTTAACCTTTATTTAACTAGGCAAGTCAGTTAAGAACAAATTCTTGTTTACAATGACGGCCTACCAAACCCTAACCTAACGACGCTTGGCCAATTGTGCGCCACCCTTTTGGATGTGTTCCAGTCTGGGCTGTAATACTTGGACCAAGGTATAACATAATGCTGTCCTAATTGGAAAAAGGCACCATTGGATACTTGTGAGAGTGTGGGGCCTAGCCCTGACTTGTTCACCTACAGAATGAGCATGTCTCTCCAAATATTTTGTAATGTTGGGAAACTATTGACGGAAGGTCACAAGTTCACAACTCTGTTGGGGCCGTGTGTAGCCATGGCTGACGTGTATAATGTGTACACTGTCCTCTAAAGACATAGGCCATTCTATTATGAGTAGTACAGAAACTTTTTTTTTTAGGGCCAATGTGAGATGTAGGTGGGTGTTAGCTGGCAATACGCTTTCATGACACTGTTAAACTGATGAGTGGCTATGGGACAAAGAGTGCTCTGTTCTTGCTCTATCATAGGTCAGATGGTCCTGTCAATCTCCCTCTCTAAGCGGCCCCTAGAACTCCCAGGACTGTGTGTGTGTGATGTCACAGGTATCTCAGGTGTGGCCAGGTGTCTCCAGGAGTGGCGGTGCGACCGCACGCATCACCGGCCGCCAGACATTCCACTGATGGACTGGAGTGGAGCGGCCAGACGGGGAAAGTGCAACCCTGTTCCCCTCCAATAACTCAACCTCGGTGGCACCTGCCAAGCAGCCTCATTTTACCCTGTCTGACACACTCACACACACACTCACACTCACACACATACACACTCACACACATACACACAAGATCTCCATCTGCCTGTTCATTCTGGCCTTTTTTTCTCTGGGACAGACCTGTCTAAATCCCCTAACCTGCCTGTTCGTTGAGGCTTTATGTTTTCTCTAAGACATTTTTTTTTCAGGTCTGGACAATGGACACGCCATTAGACTGGCCCCAGACACATAGAGGGAGACAGTGATGGACTCATCACCTGACTATAAAGCATGGCTCAGACCTCCCAACCCCACCCATCTGTTGCTCTTGTCACTCCCTTGTTTCCTTAATACAGCTTTTGTTTGTTGTTTGAAAGGGAACGTTGGAAAGTCCTGATATCAATATGGGTCTAGAGCTGGGGAGCCAAGGGAATAACCAAAAGGCCAATCCCAGTGAGGCTAGTCATTGGATTTGGAATGACAGATTGCCTATTGTATCATAAAATATGTTGTATGAGGAAATTGTCTGATAAACAGGTTGAAGGTCTGGTTTTGGCACAATTGCCAAAGGACTTTGAATATGACCAAACGTCAATGACTGAAAGTCAACCTGGTCAATGGGCCTCCATATCCACTTTCTAGGATACAGTGGAGAAACACAGCCCAGCCTACACAGGCAGCAGCACACGCTCGCCACCAAGCACTTCACTGGGAACTGGAATGCTGTCACAGGGAAAGTTATGTGATTGTTGAAGACCAATACTCTATCCCCCTGAGCCACTGGCAATGGAGTTATGGTATGGGCTTGCAGTGTTACAGCCTTTGCTCATTATAATGGTGAAGGTGTTTTCATAGCTAGAAACAAGTTCAATGCTTCATTATTTTTTTCCTTTGTGTTTTTTGTAAAGATGAATTCAGTGCACAGATGTACAGTGGTTCGTCCTTTAAAAGTTGCAGCGTGCTTACTGCAGCACAGCTTGCATGGTGCTGCAGAATTCTATGGCACGTTATTTATATGTCAGCCATTGTAAACATTAAAGCTCGTTAGTGCTAGTTTGACCACCAGAGGGCATCTTTGAGAAGCATTTGGTAGCCTTCAATATTGGCTGTACTAGAGAATTTAAAACCTTTTTTGTAAGAACGTAGTATATGGGACTGATTTTCAGAAATTTTGCTTAATTAGTTTGATTAATATCATGGTGTTTCTATTCCAAGAAAAACGAAAAACACTCTGGGTTTCCGTTAGGATGGAACAGAAAATATGGCGCTGTACAACGGGACAGTCGGGAGAAGGCTACGGTACTGGGCTATTTAGGTAAAGAATCCCTGTGTCGCGCGGGCATGCGGGAGACCGGGGTTCAATTCCCTGACAAGGAGGAAAGAGTAGGCTGTCCGTGTAAATAAGAATTTGTTCTTAACTGACTTGCCTAGTTAAATAAAGGTTACACTAAGAGCATAACATTTCTACACCCGAATTGTATAATTATAGTCCAACCAATACTCAAATGGAGATTCAGTGGAAATAAAAATCAAATAGATTTATCAAGACCAGTCCCGACGCTTGTCTCAGAGCAGTGCGAAACGGTGCTAAAAGAGTTGTAGGCTTTTGCTTCAAATCCTATCGCTTCTAACTTCAATATGCTCTTTAAATAAATAAGACCTACACCACTTTTAACAGCGCATTACTCAACACTAGTGAGAATCATGTCGCCTACGGTAAGCCTACAAGTATATCTGAAAATAGTTTTGTTCAATGACGTAATGGCCTATAATTACATATCGGTCTCCCGGTGGCGCTCGGCATCTGTGGCGAACCTGCATCTGTACCAACGCATTTTGCACTGTGATTCAGTGTCTTAGACGGCTGCGCCAATCGGGAGGGCTATTATAATACTGTACATGGTGCCCAGGTCAGGATAACCAAAACATTTCTTTATTAAAGACTATCAGAAAGAATGTTGGTACTTATTGATTTTGATCCAAAGCCATGAATGTGAGTCACCAATGGCTGTCGCCCGTATCTCTGCCTTCAGATAATGTTTCTCTTTCTACTGGTCTGCCTTCAATGACTCGATCTCAGTCTTCAAAGTTTGAATCTGATCCATGTGCATCTTCATCAGATGAGCAGAATGGTACCTCCCTGAGCCCCCATCGATTACAGTGGCCTGGGATAGAAACGGCAGATCAATTAAGAATTAACAGTGACTCCAACACACATGCTGCGTGGCACATTTTAAAAATCGATCAAAACTGATCGCTTTCTTGGCAAGGAATGCGTTTTTTCGGTGCGGCCCGTTGTCCAGGCCTTTGTCCACTGATCTCCACGGATGGTTGTCGGCATGGTTGTATGCTCTGCAAAAAGCACATTCACGTATTTAGTACACAAGGATTTATTTTATTTAACCTTTATTTAATTATTGATTTTATTACACAGTATGCCTACACATTGATAGGCTATATACATTTTTTTAAGAAAATGCACTGAAACCAAAATACCTTTTTAGTTTTGGTGATCCCCTCAGCTCCTGCTTATTTTCAAGTCATGGTTACGATCCTAACCCTGGAACGGGTAGCACCATAGAAAGAAGCTGGCTTGATGAAAACGATGTCCATCTCGTCTGTTCCCTTTGGTGGCAATGTCTTTTTTTCTTTTCTTTTTCTTTTAACAGCTTGTTTTTGAATGGTAACTGTGTTAAGGGTGGCGTTTTGTGCGGTGTGAGGAGTACTGGAAAGGTGTGACTTTCACATCTACAGTAGCCGGGATCCTGCATCTCCTGCTAATTGGGCTACAAGTGTTTGAAAACCTGTTTTCAAAATGCCACCAGCTGTCCATCCACTACTGTAAATAAAAACACAACAGCTTGTTTACATTCTTTATTGTAACCACAATGTCACAAATAATTTGTACCTACCTTTACAATTACTTTTAGAGTTTGGGATTTACAAATGAGTGCTTTTCACAATATTTTTTGTTAAATCCAGTTCGGATTTAATTATAACGTTTGAGTGATGCCTTTAGTGAGAGGTCTAACGCTTTAATATTTAATAATATCTGCCCTCCGATTTCACGCGTGAAACCTGGCACTAAGAGCAGCGAGAATGTCTCCCCAGTCAGCGCCATTATTAGTGCAATGCCCCTTAAGTGTTGCTCTGTGCTACCTCCTCCCTTCCCCATGGGCTAGGTCCGTCTTCTGTGCGCGGCTCTGCGGCCCGTCCCGTGTCCCCTGCCCTCTTGCCTTGAACCTTGCTCACCCACCACTATTTCAGTGCGATACAGCTGGAGAACTGCAAGGCAATCCCATTGTGCGCCACTCGGGAGCCCTGACCAATATGACCAATATATATTGTCCTGCTAATAACAGGGTTAGTAGTATATATATTTTATATAATTCTAAATTATTATAATAATAGTAATTTATTTGTTTAAAAAAATCATATTTTGGAGATTTTGTTTTCAAATAATGTAAAATGAGTGGGGGAAAAAAGCCATTCTTGAACATGGGGTGAGACATTGTTACTAATGTGTAAATAAAGCCAGTTTGTTATTTAGAATGACTTATTTCTGTTTTTAGTTGGAGAGAAACCAAAAACCTACAGCCATCTCATGGGTCTCCCAGTTGAGGCCTGCACGGCTATTGAACTGTAGCAACACAGCTTGCACTGCGATTCAGTGTCTTAGACCGCTGCGCCATTCAGGCACTGTACAATGTGACTGGTCGGGAGTAGGCTACAGTAATACAGAGACATAGGAGCGCCTTGGGACCCAAAAGCATTATCAGAGCTCTAACTCCCGCTTGCGCTGGTCTGGAGCAATGAAGTAGTGATGCAGGGTACTGTACTAAACCACAAATTACCTCTAAGTCCTGAAGCATAATCGCAAAACTTTTAGTGGAGCAACCACTGTAGGTGGGCCTTGTCTTGTGGATGGAAGAGATTATGGGAGATGGGACAACCATTTCAGTGCCTCCCTTTCATATGTTTCATGTTCACAATGTCCATTGATGGTGAACTTATGCCATGCATCCTATTCTAACTGGAATCCCATTCACACTGGCTATCCCAAGGCTATACTCCAGCATGGTGTAGGCCTAGAGATGGCTGTCATTAAGACATGGCCAAAGCATTTCAATTCTGATGATAGTACAACTGGAAATAAATCAGGCCACCTGATTTATTCAGTGTTGTGTTGTTATTTTGAGATCGCAAATCAACAAGGATTTACTGTAGCAGCATTTACTTATTACTGGGAACAGAACAGAAGCCAAATTGTTTAGGGATTTTCCAGGGAATTTAGACTGAGAAGAGCAATTCAGTAGCTAACAGACTTAGACAGGTAAGTTTCTTCCTCATATCTAGCCTACCTTAAAACATTTCTATAGCCTACTTTATACTTAAAGGCTATACAGAAATGTTACATCTGGGGGAACTCCTGAGCCAAAAGGTGAATACTAAAATGGACAGACATATTGCTCAGAAATGACCTCACGACCCTTGATGTACAGCTTCTTTAATATGGATTTAGCTGCATTCTGGGTGTAGGCTCGGTTCAGCTGTCACAAAGGAACACCATGTTGAATGTGACAGAAGGATTTGAATGCCTTGTGACAGCTCGGCTTGTTTGCATAAATACTTGTGCTTAGCGCTGTCCATCAGTCGTGCCATATCAACCCAGACTGTTTTTGGAACTAGACTAACGTGTGCTGAAGCGGTACTTACCTGAAGTATGTGAATGTTTAGCCCAAGGCTTCAGAGTTGCCGATTTGATTAGAGACTTGGACTTTTGCCTGGCAAGACTGTAGAAGGACCCCCCCCCCCCCATACACAGAGCATGAAAAGTCTCAAGAGAAGACTGCAACGGAAGGCTGCATTTGAAAAGTCTTACTTACATCGCACACCCCGGCTGCCCCCTCTTTAGTCAACACCATCTCTGTTTTCAAAGCTGTTTAACCAGCAAGTGTCCATACGTTCACAAGTTGACACCTCACTGATTTTCAGAGCCCCATGGTTCACATAGTTGCTCCGAAAGATGACTTTGAGAAGCTCCTCTCAGTCAAAAGAGAATGGGAGCCCAGATGGGTGGAGTTTTCAGGATGAGGATGACTTAATGGAAGCGGAGATGACCTAAATAGGCTTTAATGTTGTGCTGACTAATGGGGGTTTTGGAACAGCGCTGGGCTGTGGTATGCCATATGAACGTGTCTGTGATGGTTGTATACTCTGCATGTTGTTCGAGTCCTGTGGGACGCTGTGTGGGGCTGATTGCTGGTCACAGTCACGCTGTCATCCGGTCTCAAGAACGTCTCAGTCATCCAAGGTGACGCCACGTCCAAGCAGGCTTAAACACAATGGCAATAAGCAACTGACAACGAAGCCAATTTAGAAATGAAATGTACTCGTCAGACTGTCAACAAAGGTTCTGGATATTGTGAAGTCTACAGCATGGTGCTGTTGAAAATTGACAGCTTAATGATCGAAACTAAGGCTGGCCTTTACTCCTGAGAGCAAAATTGTGTGTTATGTCAAATTTGCCTGTTTAGTTTAGACATGAGTCAGTTGTGACGTATGTTGGGAAAGTTTCGTAAATAGCCTTTCCAGAAGACCTTGTGAGTATCTACATGCGCCCCCCCCCCCCCCGGTGTCCTTGTCTCTCTACTTCCAATAGCACATCTCTCATAGACTACTATACTGCGTCACACCACCACCGACTAACCTCCGCATTTCTCAGTTAAAGTAGGAATGTCTCCATGTTTTCCCGCTCCACTTACCCTACTTATTCCTTATCTCTCCTGCTGAGTTATTATTACTAGCTGCAAATGTTTAGGTCCTGATGACAACCGCTCTCTAAACAAAGTTGGCATATTAACGTGTTTTCTGCCTGTGATTCCAACTAATGACCCAATTTTGCCTTGGTAAGCGAGTGTTTACAAATGTTGTAGCAGTCAGAATCGGTGGAATGAAGGAAGGAAGGCAGGTTGAAGTTCTGAAAATGTAGATCTATTTACTAGTCTTGGTGATCCAACAGTGAAGGCGCCATATATCAAACGAGTAGATTTACAAACTATACATGGGCAACAGCCCTAAAGAAATAGCCTCTGTATCAGGCTTAAACTGTCTTATCTGAACAGGCACAAGTAGAGGGCAAGAGTACACAGCCTCTCTTTGAGAAACCAAATCATTAGTGTCTAGTTTGAGAAACGGAAGCCTCACAGGTTGCGACCCCTGGGATGCTGGCTTTCTAGGCAGAGTTGCAAAGAAAAAGCCATATCCAATAAAAATCAAATATTAAGATGGGCAAAATAACACATACAGTGGACAGAGGAACTCTGCCTAGAAGGCCAGCATCCCGGAGTCGCCTCTTCACTGTTGACAGTGACTGGTGTTTTGCGGGTACTATTTAATGAAGCTGCTAGTTGAGGACTTGTGAGGCTTCTGTTTCACAAACTAGACACTAATGTACTTGTCCTCTTGCTCAGTTGTGCGCCGGGGCCTCCCACTCCTCTTTCTATTCTGGTTAGAGCCAGTTTGCGCTGTTCTGTGAAGGGAGTAGAACACGGTGTTGTATGAGATCTTCAGTTTGTTGGCAATTTCTCGCATGGAATAGCCTCCATTTCTTAGAACAAGAATAGACTGACGAGTTTCAAAAGAAAGGTCTTTGTTTCTGGCCATTTTGAGCCTGTAATCAAACCCACAAACGCTGATTCTCCAGATACTCAACTAGCATAAAGAAGGCCAGTTTTTTTTTATTATATTATTTTAATGGTAACAAAAATTGCTTTTCTTTCAAAAACAAGGACATTTCTAAGTGACCCCAAACTTGTGTGTGTGTGTGTGTGTGTGTGTGTGTGTGTGTGTGTGTGTGTGTGTGTGTGTGTGTGTGTGTGTGTGTGTGTGGTAGGGAATTGATAAACATTTATTAATCAAATGGCAAACAATTTACACAATGAATGTGCACACTTTTGAAAGGCTTTGTTTAATTATTGAAAAAAGATTTGAATGAGTTAAATATTATCGCTGTTCAAATAATAAGTCATTGTTCTGAAATTAAGGAGGGCTAGGCCTATACAGTAAGTGTGTGTGTGCGCGCTTGCGTATTCCTTTTCTTTAGCAACATGGATATTGAGCCTTCTTAGCCAAACACAAATCACTGTACAAAAGCTTTGTCTTACTTGATTTATCTGACTAAGACCCTTTCCCCTCTACTCACCCACAGTTTAATGTGTTGCACTGAATGACATGTCTCCCCTATATTAACATGTACGGTAGGTCTGTGCTCTGACCCTCTTTGTCCTGAGGGAGAGGGGGGGAGAGAGAGAGACCAATGCACACCCTAATTGACAAACAAGGTAAAGTCTTCTCATGCTTTGTTGATTTCAAAAAAGCTTTTGACTCAATTTGGCATGAGGGTCTGCTATACAAATTGATGGAAAGTGGCATTGAGGAAAAAACATACATTATGAAATCCATTAAACAACAAGTGTGCGGTTAAAATTGGCAAAAAACACGCATTTCTTTCCAAAGAGCCAGGGGGGTGAGACAGGGATGCAGCTTATGCCCCACCCCCTTCAACATGTATTTCAACAAATTGGCGAGGGCACAAGAACAGTCTGCAGCACCCGGCCTCACCTTACTAGAATCTGAAGTCAAATGTTTGCTGATGATCTGGTGCTTCTGTATCCAACCAAGGACGGCCTACAGCAGCACCTAGATCTTCTGCACAGTTTGTCAGACCTGGGCCCTGACAGTAAATCTCAGTAAGACAAAATAAAATGGTGTTCCAAAAAAGGTCCAGTTACAATGACCACGAATACAAATTCCATCTAGACACAAATGCCCTAGAGCACACAAAAAAACTATACATACTGTACCTTGGCCTAAACATCAGCGCCACCGGTAACTTCCACAAAGCTGTGAACGATCTGAAAGACACGGCAAGAAGGGCCTTCTATGCCATCAAAAGGAACATACATTTCGACATACCAATTAGGATCTGGCTAAAAATCCTTGAATCAGTTATGGAACACATTGCCCTTTATGGTTGTGAGGTCTGGGGTCCGCTCACCAACCAAGAATTCACAAAATGGGACAAACACCAAAGTGAGACGGGATGGAGAATTCTGCATGCAAGAATATAATCTGTGTACAACGTAAAACACCAAATAATGCATGAAGAGCAGAATTAGGCCCAAACCCGCTAATGATCAAAATCCAGAAAAAGTGCTGTTAAATTCTAGAGACAATCTAATGTTACGTACTGTCGAAGTAATATCTCTACAGGTTCATCGGCCTCACCAAAAGCCCATTATTTTGGAAAGCTGCAATAGACGACCAAGTGCTAACAGTCAGTATTTGGATAATATGTGTGAAATGCTTGATAATGTACAGTTGAAGTCGAACGTTTACATACACTTAGGTTGGAGTCATTAAAACTAATTTTTCAACCACCCCACAAATTTCTTGTTAACAAACTATAGTTTTGGCAAGTCGGTTTTTGTGCATGACAAGTCATTTTTCCAACAATTGTTGACAGACAGATTATTTCACTTATAATTCACTGTATCACAATTCCAGTGGGTCAGAAGTTTACATACACTAAGTTGACTGTGCCTTTAAACAGCTTGGAAAATTCCAGAAAATTGTCATGGCTTAAGAAGCTTCTGATAGGCTAATTGACATCATTTGAGTCAATTGGAGGTGTAACTGTGGATGTTTGTCAAGGCCTACCTTCAAACTCAGTGCCTCATTGCTTGACATCATGGGAAAATCAAAAGAAATCAGGCAAGACCTCAAAACAATTGTAGACCTCCACAAGTCTGGTTCATCCTTGGGAGCTATTTCCAAATGCCTGAAGGTACCATGTTCATCTGTACAAACAATAGTACGCAAGTATAAACACCATGGGACCACGCAGCCGTCATACCGCTCAGGAAGGAGACGCATTATGTCTCCTAGAAATGAACGTACTTTTGTGCGAAAAGTGCAAATCAATCCCAGAACAACAGCAAAGGACCTTGTGAAGATGCTGGAGGAAACGGGTACAAAAGTATCTATATCCACAGTAAAACAAGTCCTATATCGACATAACCTGAAATGCCACTCAGCAAGGAAGAAGCCACTGCTCCAAAACCGCCATAAAAAAGCCAGACTACGATTTGCAACTGCACATGGAGAAATGTCCTCTGGTCTGATGAAACAAAAATTGAACTGTTTGGCCATAATGACCATTGTTTTGTTTTGAGGAAAAAGTGGGAGGCTTGCAAGCCAAAGAACACCATCCCAACTGTGAAGCACAGGGATGGCAGCATCATGTTGTGGGGGTGCTTTGCTGCAGGAGGGACTGGTGCACTTCACAAAGTAGATGGCATCATGAGGAGGGGAAATTAACTGGATATATTGAAGCAACATCTCAAGACATCAGTCAGGAAGTTAAAGCTTGGTCGCAAATGGGTCTTCCAAATGGACAATGACCCCAAGCATACTTCCAAAGTTGTGGCAAAATGGCTTAAGGACAACAATGTCAAGGTATTGGAGTGGCCATCACAAAGCCCTGACCTCAATCCCATAGACAATTTGTGGGCAGAACTGAAAAAGTGTGTGCGAGCAAGGAGGCCTACAAACCTGACTCAGTTACACCAGCTCTGTCAGGAGGAATGGGCCAAAATTCACCCAACTTATTGTGGGAAGCTTGTGGAAGGCTACCTGAAATGTTTGACCCAAGTTAAAAAATGTAAAGGCAGTGCTACCAAATACTAATTGAGTGTATATAAACTTCAGACCCACTGAGAATGCGATGAAAATAAATCCCTCTACTATTATTCTGACATTTCACATTCTTAAATTAAAATGGTCATCCTAACTGACTTATGACAGGGAATTTTTACAAGGATTAAATGTCAGGAGTTTTTGAAAAACTGAGTTTAAATGTATTTGGCTAAGGTGTATGTAAACTTCCAACTTCAACTGTATGTGATAAACAGAGAAGTATATTTTTGGGTGATTTAAATATTGACTGTCTCTCATCAAGCGGCCCACTCAAAAAAAATGTCAAACTGTAACCAGTGCCTGCAACCTGGTTTGGGTTGTCAGTTAAACTACCAGGGTATTTACAAACAGCACAGGAATGAAATCATCAACATGTATTGATCACATCTTTACTAATGCTGTAGAAATGTGCTTTAAAACAGTATCCGAATCCATAGGATGTCGTGATCACAATATAATAGCCATATCTAGGAATACCAAAGTTCCAAAGGCTGGGCCTAATATAGTGTATAAGAGGTCATGCAATAAGTTTTGTAGCGATTCATATGTTGATGTAAACAATATTTGCTGCTCTGTAGTGTGTAATGAGGAGCAACCAGACGCTACACTTGGCACATTTATGACATTTCTTATTCCAGTTACTAATAAGCATGCACCCATTAAGAAAATGACTGTAAAAACTGTTAAAACCCCTTGGATTGATGAGGAATTGAAAAATGTTATGGTTGAGAGGGATGAGGCAAAAGGTATGGCAAATAAGTGTGGCAGCCCAACTGATTGGCAAACACTGCAAATTAAGAAATCATGTGACTAAGCTAAATAATTAACTATACTATGAAACAAAGATGAATGATAGTAAAAAGCTTTGGAGCACCTTAAATGAAATTTTTTGGGGAAAAAGCCAACTATGCTCCATCATTCATTGAATCAGATGGCTCATTCAACACAAAACCCACTGATATTGCCAACTACTTTAAATGACAACAAATGCAGACATTACACATCCAAGTATATCTGACCAAATTGTGAAAGACAAGAATTGTAGCTTTGAATTCTGAAAAGTCCGTGTGAAAGAGGTGAAAAAAGTTTGATTGTCAGACCCCAGTGGCTTGTCATTGCTGATTGACAATCTGGATGCAGAATTACTGAGGATAATAGCGGATGATATTGCCACTACTTTTTGCCACATCTTCAATTTATGTCTAGTAGAAAGTGTGTGCCATCAAGCCTGGAGGGAAGCTAAAGTCATTCCGCTACCCAAGAATAGTAAAGCCCCCTTTTACTGGCTCAAATAGCGACCAATCAGCCTGTTATCAACCCTTAGTAAACTTCTTGAAAAAATGGTGTTTGACCAGATACAATGCTATTTCACAGTAAACAAATTGACCACAGACTTTCAGCACACTTATAGGGAAGGACACTCAACAAGCACAGCACTTACACAAATGATTGGCTGAGAGAAATTGACGCTACAATTATTGTGGGGGCTGTCTTGTTAGACTTCAGTGCAGCTTTTGACATTATCGATCATAGTCTGCTTCTGGAAAAACATACGTGTTATGGCTTTACACCCGCTGCTATAATGTGGATAAATCGTTACTTGTCTAACAGAACACAGAGGGTGTTTTTTAATGGAAGCCTCTCAAACATAATCCAGGTAGAATCAGGAATTCCCCAGGGTAGCTGTTTAGGCGCCTTGCTGTTTTCAATCTTTACTAACGACATGCCACTGGCTTTGAATAAGGCCAGTGTGTCTATGTATGCGTCAACTACTACAGCGACTGAAATGACTGCAACATTTAACAAAGCACTGCAGTTAGTTTCGGAATGGGTAGCAAGGAATAAGTTAGACCTATATATACTGCTCAAAAAAATAAAGGGAACACTAAAATAACACATCCTAGATCTGAATGAATGAAATCATCTTTTTAAATACTTTTTTCTTTACATAGTTGAATGTGCTGACAACAAAAGCACACAAAATAATCAATGGAAATCCAATTTATCAACCCATGGAGGTCTGGATTTGGAGTCACACTCAAAATTAAAGTGGAAAACCACACTACAGTCTGATCCAACTTTGTAATTTTCTTTAAAACAAGTCAAAATGAGGCTCAGTAGTGTGTGTGGCCTCCACGTGCCTGTATGACCTCCCTACAACGCCTGGGCATGCTCCTGATGAGGTGGCGGACGGTCTCCTGAGGGATCTCCTCCCAGACCTGGACTAAAGCATCCGCCAACTCCTGGACAGTCTGTGGTGCAACGTGGCGTTGGTGGATGGAGTGAGACATGATGTCCCAGATGTGCTCAATTGGATTCAGGTCTGGGGCACGGGCGGGCCAGTCCATAGCATCAATGCCTTCCTCTTGCAGAAACTGCTGACACATTCCAGCTACATGAGGTCTAGCATTGTCTTGCATTAGGAGGAACCCAGGGCCAACCGCACCAGCATATGGTCTCACAAGGGGTCTGAGGATCTCATCTCGGTACCTAATGGCAGTCAGGCTACCTCTGGCGAGCACATGGAGGGTTGTGCGGCCCCCCAAAGAAATGCCACCCCACACCATGACTGACCCACCGCCAAACCGGTCATGCTGGAGGATGTTGCAGGCAGCAGAACGTTCTCCACGGCGTCTCCAGACTCTGTCACGTCTGTCACATGTGCTCAGTGTGAACCTGCTTTCATCTGTGAAGAGCACAGGGCGCCAGTGGCGAATTTGCCAATCTTGGTGTTCTCTGGCAAATGCCAAACGTCCTGCACGGTGTTGGGCTGTATGCACAACCCCCACCTGTGGACGTCGGGCCCTCATACCACCCTCATGGAGTCTGTTTCTGACCGTTTTGAGCAGACACATGCACATTTGTGGCCTGCTGGAGGTCATTTTGCAGGGCTCTGGCAGTGCTCCTCCTGCTCCTCCTTGCACAAAGGCGGAGGTAGCGGTCCTGCTGCTGGGTTGTTGCCCTCCTACGGCCTCCTCCACGTCTCCTGATGTACTGGCCTGTCTCCTGGTAGCGCCTCCATGCTCTGGTCACTACGCTGACAGACACAGCAAACCTTCTTGCCACAGCTCGCATTGATGTGCCATCCTGGATGAGCTGCACTACCTGAGCCACTTGTGTGGGTTGTAGACTCCGTCTCATGCTACCACTAGAGTGAAAGCACCACCAGTATTCAAAAGTGACCAAAACATCAGCCAGGAAGCATAAGAACTGAGAAGTGGTCTGTGGTCCCCACCTGCAGAACCACTCCTTTATTGGGGGTGTCTTGCTAATTGCCTATAATTTCCACCTTTTGTCTATTCCATTTGCACAACAGCATGTGAAATTTATTGTCAATCAGTGTTGCTTCCTAAGTGGACAGTTTGATTTCACAGAAGTGTGATTGACTTGGAGTTACATTGTGATGTTTAAGTGTTCCCTTTATTTTTTTGAGCAGTGTATTTCCAAAACTAAAAGCATTGTATTTGAGGCAAATCATTCACTAAACCCTAAACCTCAACTACGTCTCGTAATGAATAATGTGGAAATTGAGAAAGTTGAGGTGACTAAACGGCTTGGTGTAATCCTGGATTTTAAACTGTCATGGTCAAAACATATTGATACAACAGTAACTAGGATGGGGAGAAGTCTGTCCATAATAAAGCGCTGCTCTGCTTTCTTAATATCACTATCAACAAGGCAGGTCCTACAGGCCCTGGTTTTGTCACATATGGACTACTGTTCAGTAGTGTGGTCAGGTGCCACAAAGAGGGACTTTGGAAAATTGCAGTTGGCTCAGAACAGGGCACAGCTGGCCCTTAAAAGCACACAGAGCGCTAACATAAATGACATGCATGTCAATCTCTCATGGCTCAAAGTGGAAGAGAGATTGACTTCCTCATTACTTGTTTTTGTAAGAGGTGTTGACAAGCTGAAGGTACCGAGTTGTCTGTGTAAAATACTAGCACACAGCTCGGACACCCATGAATACCCCACAAGACATGCCACCAGAGGTCTCTTCACAGTCCCCAAGTCCAGAACAGACTATGGGAGGCGCACAGTACTACATAGAGCCGTGACTACATGGAACTCTATTCCACATCAGGTAACTGATGCAAGCAGTAGAATCAGATTTAAAAACAAAAAAGCAGGTAAAAATACACCTTATGGAACAACGGTACTGTGAAGAGACACATACAAAGGTGCAGACATGCATAGGCACACATTGTGATGTTGTATGGTAGTATTTAACATTTTGTGTTGTGGACATGTGGTGGTGTAGGGATGTTATATGATATACTGTTATCTTCAGGTCATTCAGCACAAACATAGTTCACTGTTTTATATTTAATGTGGGTGCTTTGGTGTTGTTGGCCCCCAGGAGCAGAAGCTAATTGGGATCCCTAATAAATACAACTATCTATCGGGTGAGATACCACAGTGTGCAATCACAGCAGCAAGATTTGTCACCTGTTGCCACAAGAAAAGGGCAACCAGTGAAGAACAAACACCACTGTAAATTCAACCTATATTTGTTTAATCTTTTATCTATTTCACTTGCTGTGTGTGTGTGTGTGTGTGTGTGTGTGTGTGTGTGTGTGTGTGTGTGTGTGTGTGTGTGTGTGTGTGTGTGTGTGTGTGTGTGTGTGTGTGTGTGTGTGTGTGTGTGTGTGTGTGTGTGCGACCATAGCAGCCACTTGTGTTTTCAACTCAGTGTCAGATGGCGTAGGCCAATGCCATGATTATTTAAGGTGGGTAGAGTTATGAGTGGAGGAGGAGGAGCTTCCATCAATGGTGTCTGTGTACCTTGGCTGCATGTCTTTCAGAGAAACTACTAACTGTTAGGCCTACTCCTTTCTTCCTGCATTTGAAAATATAGGATCAACTTACGACGAAGGTGGCACTACAGTCAGTGTTGTCCTCTGTTATAATTAGAACCTGTATAATCGAGAAAGCGGACTTCACTTGACGTTTGCATCTTACTATAGCCTAGCCCTAGGCTATAGGACTGATTCTTACACATTTTACGGTCCCAGTAAAAATGTGGTGTGCCCTTGTAAATGTTTACTAGCCTTTTTCAATTAAAATGTTATTAGTCACTTGCTTCCTTAACAGGTGTAGACTAACAATGAAATGCTGACTTATGGGACCTTCCCAACAATGCAGAAGGAAAAAAAACTGAGAAATAATAGAAAAGTAACATTATATACACAATAAGTAATAATAACTTGGCTATATACCCGGGGTACCAGTACAGAGTCAATGTGCAGTGGTACGAGGTAATTGAGGTAGATACAGTTGAAGTCGGACATTTACATAGACTTAGGTTGGAGTCATTAAAACTCGTTTTTCAACCAGTCCACATATTTCTTGTTAAGAAACTATATGTATTTGGCGAAGGTGTATGTACACACCTGCTCTCTCTGTACCCCTCTCTTGTGACTTCAACTTGTGACTTCAACTGTATATACATATAGGTAGGGATAAAGTGACTAGGCAGCAGGATAGATGGATAATAAACTGTAGCAGCAGCATTAAAAAACATTAAAAAACAATTTTTTTCACCCTAATTTCGTGGTATCCAATTGGTAGTAGTTAGTCTTGTCTCATCGCTGCAACTCCTGTACGGACTTGGGAGAGGCGAAGGTCGAGAGCCATGCGTCCTCCGAAACACAACCCAACCTAGCCGCACTACTTCTTGACACAACGCACATCCAACCCGGAAGCCAGCCACACCAATGTGTCGGAGGAAACACCGTACACCTGGCGACCTGGTCAGCGTGTACTGCGCCCGGCCCGCCACAGGAGTCGCTAGTGCGCAATAAGACAAGGACATCCTTGCCGGCCAAACCCTCCCTAACCTGGACGACGCTGGGCCAATTGTGCGTCGCCCCATGGACCTCCCGGTCGTGGCCAGCTGCGACAGAGCCTGGGCTCAAACCCACAATCTCTGGTGGCACAGCTAGCACTGCGATGCAGTGCCTTAGACCACTGCGCCACACGGGAGGCCCCGGGTATCTATTTAACTAAATATTCAGCAGTCTTATGACTTTGGGGGTAGAAGCTGTTCAGGCTCCTGTTTTGTGGGTGGAGGTGTGCCTCTCCATACCAAATGTGATAATTCTGTCATCAATGTTAATCATAGCCTGGTCCTAGGTTATGAGAGCATATTTTGAAAACATTGTTAATGTTATGTAGTCATTGTAGCCTAATTTACAAGTATTTGGCACCATTTGGATTTGTTTTTATAGAAACATAATGACTGACTGACTGACTGAAGGACTGACACAGACAGATATAGTTTGTTTGCAGTGAACATGTGCTGGCCGAGTGTCGGCAGTCTCTCTTAGTAATCAGATGTGGTTTCCTGGCCTCGCTTTCAGAAGGAATCTCCAGATTTAGCTATTTTAAACATAGGACAGATGCTTTAATTTCTCATGTGTGTCTTGTTCCTACATCTAACCAGTCATTTGATTGATCCAAGTCTTTGTACTGAGTGAGTGGTGTTCCATCTTGGGCAGCAGCACCCTACTGGATGATCCATAGCAGCAAAGCGGAGGTCAAACACTCAGGCACATATTCTTTCTCGCTCTCTCTCACATACAGACATGCATGCATATACGGTCGCGACAAAAGTTTTGAGAATGACACAAATATTCATTTTCAAAGTCTGCTGCCTCAGTTTGTATGATGGCAATTTGCATATACACCAGAATGTTATGAAGAGTGATCAGATGAATTGCAATTAATTGCAAAGTCCCTCTTTGCCATGCAAATGAACTGAATCCTCCCACAAATTCTGACAAACTCCAAACATTGATTATGCAAGAATGGGCTGCCATCACTCAGGATGTGGCCCAGAAGTTAATTGACAGCATGCCAGGGCGGATTGCAGAGGTCTTGAAAAAGAAGGGTCAACACTGCAAATATTGACTCTTTGCATCAACTTCATGCAATTGTCAATAAAATCCTTTCACACTTGTGAAATGCTTGTAAATATACTTCAGTATTCCATAGTAACATCTGACAAAAATATCTAAAGACACTGAAGCAGCAAACTTTGTGAAAATGTATATTTGTGTCATTGTCAAAACATTTGGGCACGACTGTAGACAGAATGGTGTACATACACACGCAGAATGGTGTTGACAACCTAATGTGTTTTGCTATCAATTCTTACCTCGGCACTGGGTCCATATGATTGGGGGTTTTCAGTACATGGCTTTGACACGTCACACTTCACTGGCTCGTTATCCCAACTCTGCTATGGAACGGAAACCACTAAACACAACACCGCTGAGGTTTCACACCTGCTCTCTCTGTACCCCTCTCTCTCCACATTCCTCTCTCTCTCATTCTCTCGCTTTCTCTCTCTCTCCTGTGAGGAATCACATTTTTGTAATGTTTCTCATTAATCTGTCAGCCTTTCTGTCGTTAGGTGACTGGTGAAAACACTGCCTGACCTAGCTCCCCATTATAGGAAGTGGGAACCCAAGTTAGGTACCACACCCTCTCTGCAATTTTGTGATGAAATTGAACTTCCTTATGTTATGAAATACATTTTACCAAGATAAATATGATTAATCATGTTCTGAATTGTTCAGTGGGCTCTTTCTCAATCATATTAACATTATAGCTTAAAAGTCGGATTTCGTAACCTAATGCATCTGATAATAAGCACCGAGTTTTGTTGACATCGTAACAAGTGTATTTGTTATTTTTTTTAACTATTTATACATTTTCTGATATAACAACAAAAACCGTACAACTCCAACCCCTCATTTTCCCATCCATCCATCCATCCATCCATCCATCCCCTCCCTCCCACCCGCCACCACCTCCAACCCACCCACCAAGGCATCTATAAAAGTAAGTTAAATAGGAAAGAAACAAACAGTAATAAAACATTTAAAAAACAATGGGGGAAAAAAGTTATATAAAAAATCTTAGCAGCACAAATGGCCACTAGAACTGACATGACTGCTTACCAAACTATGCAAGTTACACTAAGTAAAAGACAGGCTCTCCACGTATTGTATTAATGGGGACCAGGTTTAGTCTAACTTTTGTCGGGACCCATGCACAGTGTACCTAACCGACGCCAGAGGCAGAGATGACATCACCTCCTTAACCCACTGCATAAAGCAGGGCGGCTTTGCAGACTTCCAGTGAAAGAGGATAAGGCGACGCGCTAGCAGACTTGTCGTGGTAGCATTCTGGTCTAGTGGACTCTGGTGGCATCTCAAACACTTGGGGTCAACATTTGGGTATATTTTTGACGAGCTGTCATTTGAGTAATGGAGATGGTGCGTTGAATAAGCCCATGCCTTATGCAAAATGATGTGTGGATACGTTCAATACTTTGTTGCCATATATCATTGGGTAGCTCGCCACCTGTCTTGCTGCCATGCAGATTGTGTATTTGCAAAGGAGGGAGGTTTAATGTTCTGTATTATGTAGTATTATCTGGAGACGGTTAAGATCTAAGCACCTCTCGACTAGACACTTGGTAAGCTCGAATGGAAATTAAGGGAAATGTTTTTTGGCAAAGCTGCGAGTTTGCAGTTATCTAAAAAAGTGGGTATTGGGAATATTATGGTCAACCCTCCGTATCGAATGAGATGAATGTGTTATCAACAAATAGGTCACAACTGGAATGCCGTGTCAATCTGTGACGCTGGGAAGAGATGATTAGATGTTAATGGAGAGATGCCGCTTGCTTGTTTAAGGCTAAAGTGACTTTGAAATTGGGACCAGATTTTAAGGGAGTTCATAACAATGGGGTTCAAAACATGGGTGCCAAGGTTCATGGGCATTGGGGAGCACTGGTGCGAGACTGGAGAAGTTGGAAGGATTGACTAACTCCATGGTGGCCCAAGTTGGGCCATCCTTGTTTTCAAATATAGAAACCCAATAAACAAGATTTGGATATATTTGCTGACCAGTAGTAATGTCAAAAATTGGGAAGGACCAGCCCGCCTGCAGGCTTAGGTTTCTCTAAAAAACCTTTCTCATTTGTGGATTTGACTTATTCCAAATGAAGTTGGAAATGTAGCTGTCCAGTTGTTTGAACATCAACTTTTGCAGAAAAATGGGAATCATTTGGAATAAGCACAAAAACCTAGTCATCTTAACCGAATTAATGTGACCTGTTAATGAAATGGGAAGAGACGACCACCTTATGAAATTCTGCTTAGTGCGCTCCAGGAGTGTTTTGAAGTTATGTTTAAATAGAGCCTTAAATGAGCAAGTGACCTTAATCCCCAAATAAGTAAAGACCTGATGCTCCACCTTAAATGGGAAATTAGCATACCCAATTCCTTCTGCTAACTGATTAATGGGGAGGAGCACACTTTTTGTTAGGTTTATCTTACAACCAGAGAATGTTCCAACACCTTGTAGCATGTCCAAGAGAGAGGGTATAGACTACACAGGGTTAGAGATGTATAAAAGAAGATTGTCTGCATATAAGGACACCTTGTGAGTTATGTTGCCCCTTAATATTCCCTTGATCCTCTCCTCCACCTACAGGGCGATGGCAACAGGTTCAATAGCCATATCAAATAGGAAAGGGGATAAACAGCAACCCTGCCTGGCCCCCCTCTGGAGAGGGAAGTAGCTGGAGATAACATTGTTGGTGCGAACAGAAGCCACTGGGGACGAGTACAACATCTTAATCTAGGAAAGGAATGACAGGCCAAACCCAACTCTCTCTAGTACTGTAAATAGATATTCCCACTCAACCCGGTCAAAAGCCTTTTCAGCATCAAGAGAGATGATAATCTCTGGCTGTAGGGTTGAGTGGGCAGAATAAAGAACATTAAATATCATAAAAAGATTGCCTACCTGAGATGATAAATCTGGTTTGGTCAGTTAATTATATTAGGCACCACTGTCTCTAAACGGCGCGAGAGGACCTTAGTGAGAATTTTATAATCGCAGCACAAAAGGCATATAGGGCGGTATGAGCCACAGTCTAAGGGATTCTTGTCTTTTTTTAACCTCATGTTGTGTTCGCTTCATGTTTAATTAATTCTGTGTTCCCGGTCCAAAATGACAGCCCCATTATAGTTGATTATAAATCCATAATAATACATACAGTTGAAGTTGGAAGTTTACATACACCTTAGCCAAATACATTTAAACTCAGTTTTTCACAATTCCTGACATTTAATCCTAGTAAAAATTCCCAGTCTTAGGTCAGTTAGATCACCACTTTTATTTTAAGAATGTGAAATGTCAGAATAATAGTAGAGTGATTTTATTTCAGCTTTTATTTCTTTCATCACATTCCCAGTGGGTCAGAAGTTTACATACACTCAATTAGTATTTGGTAGCATTGCCTTTAAATTGTTTAACTTGGGTCAAACATTTCGGGTAACCTTCCACAAGCTTCCCACAATAAGTTGGGTGAATTTTGGCCCATTCCTCCTGACAGAGCTGGTGTAACTGAGTCAGGTGTGTAGGCCTCCTTGCTCGCACACGCTTTCTCAGTTCTGCCCACACATTTTCTATGGGATTGAGGTCAGGGCTTTGTGATGGCCACTCCAATACCTTGACTTTGTTGTCCTTAAACCATTTTGCCACAACTTTGGAAGTATGCTTGGGGTCAATGTCCATTTGGAAGACCCATTTGCAACCAAGCTTTAACTTCCTGACTGATGTCTTGAGATGTTGCTTCAATATATCCACATAATTTTCCTGCCTCATGATGCCATCTATTTTGTGAAGTGCACCAGTCCCTGCTGCAGCAAAGCACCCCCACAACATGATGCTGCCATCCCTGTGCTTCATGGTTGGGATGGTGTTCTTTGGCTTGCAAGCCTCCCCCTTTTTCCTCCAAACATAACAATGGTCATTATGGCTGAACAGTTCAATTTTTGTTTCATCAGACCAGAAGACATTTCTCCAAAAAGAACAATCTTTGTCCCCATTTGCAGTTGCAAACCGTAGTCTGGCTTATTTATGGCGGTTTTTGAGCAGTGGCTTCTTCCTTGTTGAACGGCCTTTCAGGCTATGTCGATATAGGACTTGTTTTACTGTGGATATAGATACTTTTGTACCTGTTTCCTGCAGCATCTTCACAAGGTCCTTTGCTGCTGTTCTGGGATTGATTTGCACTTTTCGCACCAAAGTACGCTCATATCTAGGAGTAAGAACGTATCTCCTTCCTGAGCGGTATGACGGCTGCTTTGTCCCATGGTGTTTATACTTGCATACTATTGTTTGTACAGATTAACGTGGTAACTTCAGGCATTTGGAAATTGCTCCCAAGGATGAACCGGACTTGTGGAGGTCTACAATGTTTTTTGAGGTCTTGGCTGATTTCTTTTGATTTTCCCATGATGTCAAGCAATGAGGCACTGAGTTTGAAGGTAGGCCTTGAAATACATCCACAGGTACACCTCCAATTGACTCAAATGATGTCAATTAGCCAATCAGAAGCTTCTAAAGCCATAACATCAACTTAGTGTATGTAAACTTCTGACCCACTGGAATTGTGATACAGTGAATTATAAGTGAAATAATCTGTCTGTAAACAATTGTTGGAAAAATTACTTTTGTCATGCATAAAGTAGATGTCCTAACCGACTTGCCAAAACTATAGTTTGTTAACAAGAAGTTTGTGGAGTGGTTGAAAAACAAGTTTTAATGACTCCAACCGAAGTGTATGTAAACTTCCAACTTCAACTGTATAAACTACATAAACTACTGACTTGCCTAGTTAAATAAAAAAATGAATAAGTACATACATACTGTATGCGCCTACAGTAAAAAATGACAACACGATATACAGAAAATATGGAACTTACTTTGCTAGGAACGCATATATCTCCAAAGTTATTATTTGTCAGGAAAACAAGGCAATGCGAGCACCACCCAGAAAATGTACCAATTCGTGCAAGACTTCGCAAATATCTACATACTTGATCTGCGCAAACATTGAAGTGCGTGGGCTCTCCTCAAAGAGAGAAGTTTGTCCGGCTCAGTAAAGCCTCAAACATAAATTGTCCGCAACGCTGAAATGGGCTACTTCTGTGAATTAATGAGGAGGCGGAACACACCTCAATTCAAACTGTTGTTCGAAAATAATTTTAAATTGACAAGTTCAAACAGCCTATAGATAATTAGCAGGCAGCGCGTGTTAACTGTCAACTGTCCTGTTGCGTAATAATCACATTTTGGAACATCACGTGTATAAAACAACTCACGCTGGTCGGGGGACGGACATCCAGCGAAAAATCGTATCGCCATTAGCATAACAAAATGTTATATATATTTTTTTCAAATATAGGACTGTTATATCGTTTTATAGATACACCTCTCCTGAATCGAACCACGTTGTCCGATTTCAAAAAGGCTTTACAGCAAAAGCAAAATATTAGATTATGTTAGAGGAGTATATCGTAAAAGTAGCCACATAGCCATTTTCCGACCAACCACATGCATCACAAATAACCAAAAAACAGCTAAATGCAGCACTAACCTTTGACAATCTTCATCAGATGACACTCCTAGGACATCATGTTACACAATACATGCATTCTTTTGTTCGATAAAGTTCATATTTATATATAAAAACAGCATTTTACATCGGCGCGTGACGTTGACTAACTATTTTCCCTCAAATGCATCCGGTGAAACAGCGCTACAATTTACTAAATTACTATTCAAAAACATTTTAAAAATGTAATATTGTCATTCTAAGATTTATAGATGAATATCTCTTGAAAGCACCTGTAATGCCAGATTTAAAAATAACTTTACTGGGTAATCACACTTTGCGATAAAAGGGGATGCGATACTCAGAAAAATAGGCTACCGTTACAGGTCAGCGCCATCTTGGAACAATCGCATATCAAATCTACTCTTGTATACTATTGTCAATAATCCCTTACCTTTGATTATCTTCCTCAGAAAGCACTTCCAGGAATCCCAGGTCCACAACAAATGTATTTTCGTTCGAAAAAGTTAATCCTTTATGTCCCAATAGCTTGTTCTTGTTAGCGCGTTCTGAAGGCTGCTCCAAAACTTCCGTCGGCTGCGGGACTTCTCTTTCAATAAAATGCATTTATTTTTTATTTAGGTTCGTTCAAACATTGTATAACATAAATCTTTAGGGCCTTTTTCAACCAGAGCTCCAATAAGATTCAAGGGGGACGATTGCATTGTCTTTCAAAACGTTTCGAAAGGGGAGGGTAGCCAGGGGCGCCGGCTTCATAATGGCGATGGCCCTCCTCATGTGACCACTTTCCACAGCGTCTCATTCAGTCAGTTTTCACAGTAGGAGACTCAAACCACTTTGTAAAGACTGGGGACATCTAGTGGAAGCAATAGGAAGTACTCAATGAACCATTGCTCACGGTGTCATTAATAGGCAAAGTGATGAAGTTGAGTCTGCAATTCAGAATTCCACATCCTGTTACGAACGGTCTCGGGGTTTTGACTGCCATATGAGTTCTGTTATACACAGACACCATTCAAACAGTTTTAGAAACTTTAGGGTGTTTTCTATCCACAAGTATTAATTATATGCATATCCTAGCTTCTGAGTTTGAGTAGGAGGCTGTTTAAAATGGGCACGAATTTCTTTAAAAAATCGCTGTAGCTCCCCCTATCCTAGGCGACCGTCAAGAGGTTAAAGATATTTGGAACTCGTGTATGAAAAGGTTAAGGACTTAAGATGAGCATACACTCGGCTACGCTTGACCACCTGGTTAATTCCTTTCACGTTCCAGCTGATAAAGCATGTGGAGCATAGAGCATGTGAATTCGGCATAGTCATAGTAATCAGAAATGAATGTTAGTACGATCATATGGCCAATGTGCTGGAAGGTCAGAGTAATAAAATATAAAGCAAAGAAAAAACAGCTAAAAACAACAAAATACCAAGAGAATACCTTGGACCCCTAAGCTGGCCTCTTCCCTGTTGGAAGGCTACATCTACCTCTCCTAGACTAGAGCAAAATGCTACCATGTTAAACTGAACCTCTGTAGACCTCTATCCAGGGCGAATATAATGAAGTTTACACCTAAGGAAGGGATTCTGGAGGGAACCACCTCAGTTATCTAAGGCATCTTATGCAATATGCATATTTGAAGGATAGTAAAACAATATACACTGCTCCAAAAAATAAAGGGAACACTAAAATAACACATCCTAGATCTGAATTAATGAAATAATCTTATTAAATACTTTTTTCTTTACATAGTTGAATGTGCTGACAACAAAATCACACAAAAATAATCAATGGAAATCCAATTTATCAACCCATGGAGGTCTGGATTTGGAGTCACACTAAAAATTTAAGTGGAAAACCACACTATAGGCTGATCCAACTTTGATGTAATGTCCATAAAACAGGTCAAAATGAGGCTCAGTAGTGTGTGTGGCCTCCACGTGCCTGTATGACCTCCCTACAACGCCTGGGCATGCTCCTGATGAGGTGGCAGATGGTCTCCTGAGGGATCTCCTCCCAGACCTGGACTAAAGCATCCGCCAACTCCTGGACAGTCTGTGGTGCAACGTGGTGTTGGTGGATGGAGCGAGACTTGATGTCCCAGATGTGCTCAATTGGATTCAGGTCTGGGGAACGGGCGGGTCAGTCCATAGCATCAATGCCTTCCTCTTGCAGGAACTGCTGACACACTCCAGCCACATGAGGTCTAGCATTGTCTTGCATTAGGAGGAACCCAGGGCCAACCGCACCAGCATATGGTCTCACAAGGGGTCTGAGGATCTCATCTCGGTACCTAATGGCAGTCAGGCTACCTCTGGCGAGCACATGGAGGGTTGTGCGGCCCCCCAAAGAAATGCCACCCCACACCATGACTGACCCACCGCCAAACCGGTCATGCTGGAGGATGTTGCAGGCAGCAGAACGTTTTCCACGGCGTCTCCAGACTGTCACGTCTGTCACATGTGCTCAGTGTGAACCTGCTTTCATCTGTGAAGAGCACAGGGCGCCAGTGGCGAATTTGCCAATCTTGGTGTTCTCTGGCAAATGCCAAACGTCCTGCACAGTGTTGGGCTGTAAGCACAACCCCCACCTGTGGACGTCGGGCCCTCATACCACCCTCATGGAGTCTGTTTCTGACCGTTTGAGCAGACACATGCACATTTGTGGCCTGCTGGAGGTCATTTTGCAGGGCTCTGGCAGTGCTCCTCCTTGCACCAAGGCGGAGGTAGCGGTCCTGCTGCTAGGTTGTTGCCCTCCTACGGCCTCCTGAGCCACTGGTGTGGGTTGTAGACTCCATCTCATGCTACCACTAGAGTGAAAGCACCGCCAGCATTCAAGTGACCAAAACATCAGCCAGGAAGCATAGGAACTGAGAAGTGGTCTGTGGTTACCACCCGCTGAACCACTCCTTTATTGGGGGTGTCTTGCTAATTGCCTATAATTTCCACCTGTTGTCTATTCCATTTCCACAACAGCATGTGAAATGTATTGTCAATCAGTGTTGCTTCCTAAGTGGGCAGTTTGATTTCACAGAAGTGTGATTGACTTGGAGTTACATTGTGTTGTTTAAGTGTTCCCTTTATTTTTTTGGAGCAGTATATAAAAAAGGTGGTATAGGTATGTGTCCATTATCAGCAACCATCACTCCTGTCTTCCAATGGCACGTTGTGTTAGCTATTCCAAGTTTATAATTCAACCCTTTCACACGTACCATCACACGGGGTGTGATCGTTCTACAGTGGTCCCTGAAGCGTATGATCACACCCCGTGTGACTAGAATACTCATTTAGAACGCTCATTTAGAATGGCCAGTTTCGAATGACGCAACAATCAGCATTTGAGCTGGCCACACTTTTTTCAGAAACTATTTACACAAACAGTCCTTACAAAGTTATGTCCAGAATGTGAGCAGTTTATTTTTGGATGCAATGTTCAGATATTCACAGAAGTATCTATAGCATAACACAATCATCCTAACTGGAAAAATGTAGGCTACATTTGTCCTAGCGCTAACTGAGGAAAGATTGACGCAACACAAGCGGTCATATTTTCTAACTCTCGGCTGACGTAAACTATACCATGAATTAGCTAATAGCAATTACTATGTATAATTAATCACATCACGAGTGAGCTCACCATTGATCGAAATAATTAGGTAAAACACTTTCTAGAAATTGAAAGTAATCCGTCGATTAGTTTCAGCGCGCAGCCATGCATTTTTTCCTCACAGAAACCGAAGATAATAAGAGAAGACAAGATGAGTTTGGTCTGTTTACAGTATGCATGTTGAAGGGGTGTGTCATCTACTGTCGTTCACATCCCACCATTAATTTGCAGAAGTCCTCAAAAAATGAGTGAACTCTTACTCACCTCATTTTGTTATAGCATCTTTGGTCAAACGGATGATTACGTGAAACCCAGAATGCATTGTATGTCAACAAACATGGCTCCATACACATAGCTGGAATTAGCTTAGCTCGTCATAATCAGTACAACCTTCAAAACATTATTTTACACACATACTATGCGCCCATTACAATTTATGCAAAAATTGGAATGCATGATTTATCACGGGTAATTGAAAAACGTCAATAAAATACTAAATATATCAATAATACCACACAACATTTTCTGATAGTGATTTATTGATACAAATGGTGCGTGCAGGCAGTCAATCACGGTAACCTCTCACTCCCACTCTGAGCCATTCACAGTGTTGTTGTTTATGTAACAATCGCATCCTGGAATGGAGAGAACGTTCGAACATCACGTGCATAAAAAAACTCACGCTGAGGCGACCTTTAGAGATATTTGGAACTCACACGTGAAAGGGTTAAAAGGCTAATTGATCATTAGAAAACCCTTTTGCAATTTATGTTTGCACAGCTCAAAACTGTTGTGCTGATTAAAGAAGCAATACAACTGGCCTTGTTTAGACAAGTTGAGTATCTGGAGCATCAGCATTTGTGGGTTTGATTACAGGCTCAAAATGGCCAGAAACAAAGACTTTCTTCTGAAACTTGTCAGTCTATTCTTGTTCTGAGAAATGAAGGCTATTCCATGCGAGAAATTGCCAAGAAACTGAAGATCTCGTACAACGCTTTGTACTACTCCCTTCACAGAACACGGCAAACTGTCTTTACCAGAATAGAAAGAGGAGTGGAAGGCCCCGGTGCACAACTGAGCAAGAGGACAAGTACATTAGTGTCTAGTTTCTGAAACAGATAGCCTCAAGTCCTCAACTAGCAGCTTCATTAAATAGTACCCGCAAAACACCAGTCTCAGCGTCAACAGTGAAGAGGCGATCCCTGGGCTTCTAGGCAGAGTTGCAAAGAAAAAGCTATGAGCCGACAAGGGCTAGTTAGTATTATGTCACTTGTCCTCCTGTGGATGTAGGTGCGCAACAATGTATTCTTTGGCCTTGGTTGGGTCTAAGAATGTCTTCTGCTTTCCCGGAGAGAGTAGTGATCTTCAGTACAGCTGGGTAAAGAATGCCAAACTTGGTGTCCAGACAGCAGTGTAGGAGCCCTCTCACCTCGTTGAAGGTTGACCTCTTCTTCATGACTGCCGCCGTGTAGTCCATGTAAATGCGAATATTCTGGAAGTCATGGGTGATGGGAGCCGCTCGCACTGCCTTACGGAAGATATCCTCCTTCACCTGAAGGTAGTGGAGTTTAACTACTATGTGTATGGGCGGCTCCCCATTCTTCGGCGCAGTCTGTGCGCGCATTCAAGGGTGGGGGCGTAATCGAGGCCTAGAATTTCGGTAGCAGTTTAGCTATGGACAGGGTAGACCGCATTCCGCATATGGTCTCAAGTCCCTCTTTCACGCCGAAAATGGGGGGCTGTCTGTTCAAACTCCTCAACCTTGGAAGTGAGTTTGAAGACATGATGATAGCCGGGTGACTTGCTCTTCCAGTGTCAACACTTTGTCGGAGTAAATATTTGCGCCATCATCCAGGCTATTCAGATGGGTGTCATGTCTCGCCAAGTCTTCATTAATGGAGTCGATCTTTATGTTGACCTCGGTGGCGAGAATAGCTATTTGTGCGGATAAGTCAGTGGATAATGACTCCACCTTAGCCAGTACAGTCTGTTCAGAGTTAATGATAGCCGCCATTACCATGGCTAGGTTGGGGGGGATCAGAGTCCATGTCAGGTGAGCCCGAGGCTTCATCACAGGCCTGCTCTTTTGTGGCCCCCGGCCCTTGTTGTCTCTAAATGTTTTGAGTAGAAGGTCCAAAATTTCCAGAAAAAAAAGCCAGATTGGTAAATTGGATTCAATTCCAAATGAAATGTTCCAAAATTCCAAAAACACGGTGGGGGAGGTGTTGGTCAAGTATTAATAGTAAATTGTTCGCCCTGGATCGGAACACCGAGAAAACGCATCTTCACATGTTGCTGCTCACCAGTTCCACCTTCTCGTAACAACTTTTTAGGATTTTATATTTTGTGGTTGTCGTCTTCAAAGTTGTTTCCGCAGGTCGCAAAAAAGCTAAATTAGAATGACACGCGCTGAATTAAATGTAAAAGGCATTGAAAATTAAAAGCTTGGTATATGTTCAGTGCTGCGTTGACATTTCACAGAGACAAGCTTGTTTTTATGAGAAATCTTTGAGAAAGAACTGAATTTCGGATTAATATGAAAGTGTATACTAAAATATGAAAATACTACATGTCATGTATCAAAATCAATTTCTATTTTACCTCTATGCTGCTGTGGTGCAGTGCTGTCACTCTCTCCCCATGTCTCTCCCCGTTTTTTGTTTTTTGTTGGTGACGTCGGGGCGGGGTGCCACTGCCGACGCAACCGGAGATGCGTCAGCTGGCTTGTCAGGCTCCCATGCCTCAGCTGGCTCGAGAGGCGCATGTCTATTTATTATTAAATCCTCACAATGTACTTGCTTCCTGTCTCCCAGCGTCTGTAGTTACGGAATCGTTACACTCTGACACTAAATTAACAAGTCAGACGCATTAACACCCCATTGGAGAGGCAGGTGTTGAGAGAAGAACTGGGGCTGGATCGGATGGTGCGTGCGTGCGTGTTTGTACGTGTGTGTGAGGTGGACTCTCCAGGCTGAGCCAACTTATTTTCCATACCTGTGCGTGATATAGTGAGTGCAAGTGTGGCATGTGTGTCTGTGTGTGTGAATGCAAACGTATGCATATGTGAGTGTGAGAAAGAGAGAGGGAAAGTTATATTCACGAGGGAGAGCGGCCTGTATTGTAGATCTGCTATTGACTCATTGAGTCCTTTCAGATCACCCAGTAAGCCTCATAGTGCCGGGGAGTCTTTCTCTCATCTCTCTCTCTCTCCCCCCTCCCTCTCTCCTTTGCTCCCTCTCTTTCTCTCGCTTACTCTCTTTTTCTCTTGCTTGTTTGGCTACGTGGCAGCATGAGAGACAGTGAGAAAGGGAGGTGGTGAGGGTTTATATAACAGGCGTACTGGCTGAGCTAATCAGGCCGGGTCAAGCCGGGGAGGCGAGTGGACCGTGAATGGCTGAGTCCTGTCTTGGCTCGTATTGTCTCATGCAGTCAGCCAGCGGTGGCCTGCGTGGTTGCTTCTGGTACCAGTTTGTCTTTGAGCTACAGAATAACAGAGCCTCTCTCTGCACTCTTTGGATTCTCTGTACTCGGTCTCTGTCTCCTCATCCCCTTCCTGTGATAACTGGGAGCCCAGCCCCTTCTGTTGGACACACACCCCCCTCCCCCAGCCCTGCTCCAGCCCCACTGTTTTTACAGCGTCTAGACACACATGCCACAATTGATCAAACAAAAGGATGATGTGGTACGCCGCTGTACAATAAGGAAGTAATGTAGTGCGTTTCTTCTCTCTTAGTCGGAGCTAAACAGCACTTCTTCCCCACTGCTTCTGTAGCATTGCACAATCTTGATTTCTTCTGAGTTTGTCTGTGTGTCAGGTCGTTTTAAACATATTGGAATGAGGTGTGTGAGTCAGACTCTCCCCAAGCTGTTCGGTTGTGGGAAACCCAGTCAGGTCACAGACAACCAAACTACTCATACTTCCTATGATAGCATGCTTTAACTTACAATTTGCCGACTATACAATTTCAGCCGTTTCTGGAATCGTCTCAGCTCTTCCAAATTATCTTACTTTGCATCTCTCAAACATATTTATTCTAGTAAAGTATAATGGTGTCCATATGGGCAGGTTTCCAGACATGAAACTCCTTGTCATTTCATTTCAGTAGAAAAGCAAACCCATCCCTGCCCTCACTGTCCACCAATGAAAACCCAGTGGACCCCAATGACATGCATCATCTGGGTTAAGGTGTTGTGTGGTCCGAAGAACACGTTGTAGTAATAGTGTGGTTTAGCTGATGGTTGGCCAGGGTTTACGGTAATAGCCTTCATTCCCTGTTTGGTCAGCTGGAGGGTTCTAGAGTGAGTACTCCCCTGGGACTTAGCCTAGACCCAGAAGAAACTCCAAGGCCACCTCCATTGGGGTGCAACGTTACGTAGTGTTCAGGTATAAATATTGTATGTAGAACAGAAATGCTTCACTGTCATGTAGAATAGGGAATCATGTCAGCTCTATGGAGGACATTTCTATCTGCAAAGTTGCATATCATTTCACCTCCTGAACACCAGCCAGATCAGCTTAAATCTGAACACAGGGCTTCAACACTACAACACCTCTTAGTTCCTTGTCAGCATCTTCAGCAGTTTCATACAGCAGTTGGCCATGTTGATCGATGAGCCAAATGTGCCAAGAAGAGCCCTTTGTGGGCTGATGAGTCCAAGGCTGTACACTGTGGAGTTGCAGTAAACCGAGTTAATGAGTCTTTATCCACACTTCGTCCTTTCGAGTGTGTGCACTTCCCTTGTGCCCTATACACCCTACAGCAGGGAAAGCATCAGTGGAGGTGCAGGGGCTCAGCTCAGCGCTCTCCGTCTCTCTGGGATGTAAAGAGAGAACTCCAGTCCCCCTTCCATAGCGCTAGGAGGAGCAGCAGAGTCCAACCCTCTCTGATCACATGCTTGTGCCAGTGAGTCTATTTTCTGCCAAACATTATCCATCTGTCTTCCATGAAGGGCTTTGTTTCTGTATCTAATCTCAGACTGGGGGGAGTGGGGTGTCTGGCCCAGGACTCGCTCAATGGGGGTCTTTTCTCTTCGAGAAGAGCGGGCTTCGCTTCCACCGAAACAGAATGCTCAGGGGACACACAGGAAAGAGGGGGGCAATTCAGAAATGTCAACAGCGGGAGGGCAAATTGTACATCAGGTTCAGTTCATGCTTTTTTTTCTTTTTTAGCTTATTTCAGCAATACTGTAAGAAAGGAGTGGAAAATACTAATTATGAGCAGTGTTACAGTAGGATCTTAATATGATCACCCTGTTGCAAGAGAACGTTCCTGCAGTGCTGGACATTTTAAATGTTGAGTGTATTTGATGTTTAAATAGGCCGGCCCCTGAACCGATCTCTGTATTTGGGTTTGTGGGAGATGTGAGATTACATGGTTGGGGCATGAGAAGGGCCAGTCAAACTTCTGAAACGCTCCCTCCAGAATGAATATCCAAAACAACTTTGCCTTTGAACTTTCTGGAACACACGGAAGGATTTTTATCAGTTTGAAAAGAACATACTTTTATCTTCCAAGCTTTCACCATCTGGTCTACTAATTACCCGTTTCCTTGTGGACTGTGTGTTCTTGGGGTAGGCTTTGCCGTGGCAGTGTGGCCTGAGCTGGAGGGTGGCATTGCCCCATGGGCAGATTACAGGTCTGCTTGGTTACCACTAGCTCCTGGAACATGGATCTGCTGGCGACATGTGTTGGCACAATGTGCGGGCACTTTAGATGTGGTACGGCACATGTGGAAGCATTCTAGTCCACCCAGCCCAACCCTGCCCAGCCCTTGACTCCCTAAGCGAAAGAGAAATGCTTTGCAACAATCAAACTTTAAAACTATAGGGCAAGCAAACAAAAAGACAAAAGCTGTGTGTATGTATGCGTGTCCACTTGAGTGTGTAAACTATATATATAAAAGTATGTGGACCCTTCTTCAAATTAGTGGATTTGGCTATTTCAGCCACACCCGTTGTTGACAGGTGTATACATTCAAGCACACAGCCATGCAATCTCCATAGACAAACATTGGCAGTAGAATGGCCTTACTGAAGAGCTCAGTGACTTAACGTGGCACCATCATAGGATGCCACCTTTCCAACAAGTCAGTTTGTCAAATTTCTGCCCTGCTAGTACTGCCCCGGTTAACTGTAAGTGCTGTTATTGTGAAGTGGAAACATCTAGGAGCAACAACGGCTCAGCCACAAAGTGTTAGGCCACACAAGCCCACAGAACCTGAGCGCCGAGTGCTGAAGCACGTAGCGTGTAAAAATCGTCTGTCCTCGGGTGGCAACACTCACTATCGACTTCCAAACTGCCTCTGGAAGCAACGTCAGTACAAGAACTGTTCGTTGCGAGCTTCGTGAAATGGGTTTCAATGGCCGAGCAGCCGCACACAAGCCTAAGATCACCATGCGCAATGCCAAGCGTCGGTTGGAGTGGCGTAAAGCTCACCGCCATTGGACTCTGGAGCAGTGGAAACGCTATCTCTGGAGAGATGAATCACGCTTCACCATCTGGGTTTTGTGGAAGCCAGGAGATTTCTACCTGCCCGACTGCATAGTGCCCATTTGAAAAGATAGGTGGAAGAGGAATACTGGTCTGGGGCTGTTTTTCATGGTTCGGGCTAGGCCCCTTAGTTCCAGACAATGACATTCTAAACAATTCTGTGCTTCCAACTTTGTGGCAACTGTTTGGGGAAGGCCCTTTCCTGTTTCAGCATGACAATGCCCCCGTGCACAAAGTGAGGTCCATACAGAAATGGTTTGTCGAGATCGGTGTGGAAAAACTTGACTGGCCTGCACTGACCTGAACCCCATTGAACACCTTTTGGATGAATTGGAACGCCGACTGCGAGCCATGCGTAATCGCCCAACATCAGTGCCCGACCTCACTAATGCTCTTGTGGCTGAATGGAAGCAAGTCCCCACAGAAATGTTCCAACATAGTAGCAAAGGGGGACCAACTCCATATTAATTCCAATGATTTTGGAATGAGATGTTCGACGAGCAGGTATCCACATACTTTTGGTCATGTAGTGTATGTGTGTCTGTTCGGTCAAGAATGCATCTTTGCTTGTGTTTGAGTGCAAACATTCAACAACAATGAACGGAGGAATCTATTCCATTGATTCATGGAAAGTGGAAACCTTATTATTATTATTATTATTATTAATCGGTTTTCTATTTTCTCTCACAATGTTCCAATTTGTATATTTTCCTTTCAAGAGCCTGGGCATACCAGAACTCAACCCAAGTCACTGACTGACTGAAACTGCAAAAAGTGTTTGACAACACGTTGTTCCATTGTTTCTCAACAAACTAATACCCGCTCCACCTCATCAACAATTGGAAGTGTTTGCGTGAGTTGAACAGTTTAAAGTATGGCACCCATATTAGGAACACAATCCTCCTTCACCACCTCTTCCCATCACACCATCTTATCTCATCACTCTCCAGCTGTTATCTGGTTTATTTTGGAGAATGGCTTTTGTCAGTAGCTATCTGAGGGCCTCACCAGGCTGTAGTGACTGACTGAGGGTCTGTGGTGGTTGATTGAGAGGATAGCCAGTTCTATTTACGGGCTAAGTTCAGGGTTGATGCAGGCCGATATATAGCTAGTCAGTCACACGTCAAATCCACTTGCTGGTTCCCACAGTGACCCTGCCAGGAGCTGCAGACCATGTCGATCTAATATTTCTTGCCATCCAAGCATACAGTGGGAAAGCAGTGCCCTACCCCTACCCTCTCCTCCTACTCCTTCTCTCCTCCCCCTTCCACGTCACTAACCCAGCCATCCATGTCTCCAATCGGAAGGTGGTTTTATAGTTCCATACCCAGTGGCTCGCCCTGTCGGCCCAGGCTCCCTGATCCATTAATTGCTCGTTTGGGCTAGGTTCCATGGAGGGTCTCCATTTCACGTATGACATTGGGAACCTTTGAGCGACCACAGAGCTGTGTCGAGTAATTATTCTTAATAAAACTGAGTCCATGGGTCATCTGACTCTCTGACATGCCCTGACATTTAGCTCTGACACAGACAAGCCCCTAACTGTGTCAGAACTGCTACTGTGTGGGCCACTGTTTTGTTTTAATGCTTTTCCAAATTCACACAATTATTCAAGAGAACAAGGTTGTGCGTTTGGGTGCGCTTGTGTGCGTATGCCATGGCGGGTCTAGTGTCTGTGTGACAGTGTAGGTTCCGTCCCTCTCTTCGCTCAAACCCGGGCTCAAACTAGGGACCCTTGCGGCCCTTGCAAAGCAAGGGGAAACCCTACTTCAAGTCTCAGAGCGAGTGACGTCACTGATTGAAACGCTATTAGCGCGCACCACCGCTAACTAACTAGCCATTTCACATTGGTTACATCTGCTGTTGTTTTTGTTTTTTCCTTTCAATTAAGACCTAGACAACCAGGTGAGGGGAGTTCCTTACTAATTAGTGATCTAACAATGAAATTAAATGTCTTCAAAAATGGAAGCGCCGTCGGGAGGAGGCAAGATCAGGTGAGCGCATTCTAGCTAATGAGAGGGCAGATATGCGCGTGAACAACAGGCACAACTCCGATATAAAGTGGTTTTTTTTCTCAAAGTTTCCGTGAGGTAACGTGTCCTACTTATATCCTTACGCTCGTAACAAGCTAAGCATTACGAAACGTCTATTTGATCGACTAAGCCACATGTAGCAAACAAGCCGTTACATTTTTGTTAATCAAATTCGACACTCTCGTTGACCTCCATATAAAAACTCTTCGCTTGGAGAGAGAGAGAAAAATACAAAACAAATGCCACCTGCTGGAGAAGACAGATTTTGGGCCGAGTTATCCCTCTCGCTTCGCCTCTTCCTCTCTGGTTTGACACATGTGGCGTATGCACTCGTACATCTGAGGCTTGATCTCATAATGTCACCACATATGTAGCTCGATTCATGTATTTAAAAAAAAAAACCTTGCTTCCTTTCCAGAGCTTCTAGTCTCCAATATGTCTCATGGTCAGTTGTATGAGTCAGCTAAACAGAGCTGTATAATGGCCCAGTACAGTCCAAAGCCTCTGAGACACCCTTTCTGATGTCAACCACTGGCTCTCGGGAAAATAGAATGTATCTTTTGATTATGGGGAAGGTAGTAATTCCGAGCTGGCAGTATTGAGTGTCTGCTCCTCAGGTTATTTAAGTACATACTCAGTCAAGCCTGGAGAAAGGACAGGCACAAAGAGGGAACAGAACGTTATTGAAATAACAAACAATGTTCTTAAACAGCAGAACAAAAGATAATTGCACCTAATCGTCATTGAAGTCGCATTCAGGGCGGTGTGTTTTGTATGTGTTTTTAGCTCTAACACAAGGGACAAGTGTCAATGCTGTATAGGAAATACTACAGTGGTTACATCTGACCAAAAGTGGTTGATGTACTGTAGGCTTTACTGTACTATAATGTACTGTTATGTGGCAGTATGGAAAACCACAAATCCATGACTAGTGTAGGCTTTGGGCTGTGAATAGACACGCTGTTGGCCTGCTGACAGAAATTGAGTGCATTGACATCAGACCATGGGTCCACTGAAAGTCACAGGTACAATAGATAACATCCAAGCTGTCAACCTCTCAGCCCAAACGTCCCCCGGTATTTATAATAGAAACTGTGAAGTGATCAGGCAAATACTTAGCCTGTTCCTCAGGTGTTCTACCAAGAGGTATATGTGTGTGTGTGTGTTCCTGTCTGTGATGTTGTGCACTGCGTATGAATGCACTGTAACCTGTGTGTGTCCCAGAGTCATTAGCCCCAAGTTCAGTTGAGACCGAACCCAATAATGTTATATATATTTTAAGAAAATCTGCCAAGGTTTGAAAATGTGCCTGTGGTCAGTTCTGATGGTTAGTACGACGTCAGGAACACTACATTTTATTGCACTGTATGCTTTTCTACTTCACTCTTGCTCTGCGTCCATGTAATCAAACCACTCAACCAGATTTAAAAGTGCCAATTCCTTAAAAAAGCTGTACATTTCAGCCAAGCCCTCGTGGTGTGCATTCCAAAACACAGAAGTTGCACCACAACTTCAATTCCATCCCAGCAGCGACAGGATCTGGTGTATTGTATTATGCATAGATGTAAAAATACAGCCAGAGAATCTTCAACACACTGTCTCTCACAGCTACACACACTCTGATCCCTCTATGGGGCGGTGGCAGCACCTCTATGGACTAGTGGAGACTGGTGTCACTTTAATCAGAGGTTGGGCTCATTGTAATGGCTGGAATGGAATTCAATGGAAACCATGTTGTTGATCTGATACCTTTCCGTTTATTCTATTTCAGTCATAACAATGAGCCTATCCTCTTATTTCTCCCTCCACCAGACTCCGTGAGAGAGAGGAGGGGCAACAGTGGCAACAGCCGATTCACAGATCCAGTAGTGGTCAAGGTCATGACGCAGAAGTTAAACGTGTGTGTTTATCGATATGCCCATCTGGAGGTCAGGGTTGTGGTAAAGGTCAAAGGTTGTGGTCGTCAGACAGAGACTGGTCTCATGACTGCAGTGTGTATCTTCGCGGGGACGGACATCACAGCAGAATGTGAGCAGACGGTTGCCCCATCAGAACATCAGATCAGCCAATAGGGTTAATACTTGAGGGGAACCCCCCCATCCAGAGTGAACACTGGGATAGGACAGATGATGCAGTAGCCTGAGTATCATCACTCCAGGGATTCTGAAGAGGGATGAATGGAAATGTCCCTGCTTATACAAACTTTTGCTAAAAGTTCAAAGGAAGTTTCACTAGGGCAGTCTCAGCCAGTCATGTTGAATGTAAAGAGGATAGCAGGGTTGTAGAAGAGACATTTTAAGTAGGTAATGAGATCTGATCTATGGTTTAAACCATTCGTCCTCCAGTTACTGCTGTCTTTGGACTTGAACTGGACTTTGAACTATTTAGAATGTAGGCCTATGTACATAGTATTACACAGACCCTAGACTTGTACACTTAGAATAACTATTTTTTACACAAAGTTAATTTGCAATGTGAAGTTTATCAATTAAAGTACAATCAAAGACAAAATGCATACACTCAAGTACACAGTTTATCGTCAAGACATACAGCAGCACGATAATGTTGAGTAGTTGGGACAAGAGGGCTTACCGTATACATTGTCAGACTCAGTCTTTCTCATCCAGTAGCCCTACGGAAGCTAGCCCACGGTGGCCTTAAACAGTGATCTGTGGTGGTTTAATGGTCTAACAGATCTCCCCATGGTGTTATGGTGGTGGTCTAACAGATGTCCCTCCTATGGTTCTGTGTGTTTTAGGGCATGGCCTTTTCCCTGGAGGAACGACTCCAACTGGGGATCCACGGCCTGCTGCCTCCCTGTTTCCTCAGCCAGGATGTGCAGCTCCTCCGGGTCCTCAAGAACTACGAGATGAAGAGGGACGACCTGGACAGGTGAGACTGAGAATCCTGTCTGTCGTGTGTGTGCGTGTGCAGGGAGAGCCCAGCTGCAGAGAGAGCGAGAGAGAAAGATCACACACCTGGAAGCCTTCAAAGAGACTGAGATTTAAGGGAAGGATTACGGACTAGTCCTCTGAGCTCTTTATTCAATCCACCCTAGCACCCTACTGGTTACTGAACAAACCACTACTACTTTTTTCTCCTTTTTTCTCAATTTCTATGGCTTCATTCTTCCTTGTCCTCTTCTTCTTCACAGCATTTTACAATCTTCTTTAAGACATTCAATAAATGCTGATTTAATCTCCAGTCCCTACTGCAGCTGATTAGGGTCACAAAGGTTTAGTATTATGTAATGCTGCATTACTTATGTCCCAGGCTGATTTCTTTGATCATTGGCAGCTCGGTCAAAGATACCACATTCCTGTAGTTAGTCATGCAGAGTGAATTTAATGTTTTGAATCATTGGGGTGGGTGTACCATATTCTCTGTGTCGATCCCTCTGTTTTAAAGGAAAATTTCACCCAAAAACGATATTTTGGTATTTGGGACATTAGTCCATTGTTGACATAGTTCCAAAATACACAATGCATCATACAGAGATGATTTCTTTATTTTGAAAGTTACATACACTCCCATGCCAAATGTATGTGGACACCTGCTTGTCGAACATTTCATTCCAAAAATCAGGGGCATTAATATGGAATTGATCCCCCCCTTTGCTGCTACAATAGCCTCCACTCTTCTGGGAAGGCTTTCTACTAGATGTTGGAACATTTCTGTGGGGACTTGCTTCCATTCAGCCACAATAGCATTAATGAGGTCGGGCACTGTTGTTGGGCTATTAGGCCTGGCTGGCAGTCAGCGTTCCAATTCATCCCAAAGTTGTTCGATGGGGTTTAGGTAAGGGCTCTGTGCAGGCCAGTCAAGTTCTTTAACACCGGGTGAAAACAAACCATTTTTCTGTATGGACCTTGCTTTGTCCTCGTGCGCATTGTCATGCTGAAACTGGAACGAGCCTTCCCCAAACTGTTGCCACAAAGTTGGAAGCACAGAATCGTCTAACTTGTCATTGTATGCTGTAGTGTTAAGATGTTCCTTCATTGGAACTAAGGGGCCTAGCCGAACCATGAAAAACATCCCCAGACCATTATTCCTCCTTTACCAAACTTTACAATTGGCATTATGTATTCAGGCAGGTAGCGTTCTCCTGGCATCCGCCAAACCCAGATTCGTCCGCCGGACTGCCAGATGGTGAAGCGTGATTCATCACTCCAGAGAACTAATTTCCACTGCTCCAGAGTCCAATGGCGGCGAGCTTTACACCATTCCAGCTGACACTTGGCATTGCGCATGGTGAAGCTGCGTGCTTCACCATGCTGTGCGCTTTAGCACTTGGCGGTTGCGTTCTGTGAGCTTGTTTGGCCTACCACTTCGCAGTTGAGCCGTTCCTTAACGTTTCCACTTTTCAATAACAGCACTTACAGTTGACTGGGACAGCTCTAGCAGGGCAGAAATTTGACAAACTGATTTGTTGGAAAGGTGACATCCTATGATGGTGCCACGTTGAAAGTCACTGAGCTCTTCAGTACGGGCCATTCTACTGCCAATGTTTGTCTATGGAGATTGCCTGGGTGCGTGTTCAACTTTATACACTTGTCAGCAACGGGTGTGGCTGAAATAGCCAAATCCATTCATTTGAAGGCGTGTCCACATACTTTTGAGCATGTAGTGTATCTTGAAACTTGTTTGCTGACGAGCAGTACATCTCTCTCGGACACTACAAGGCTTCAAGTAATTGTAATCCCGAGGTTGGATACATTTCCATCGTGACAGGACAGCAGGTCTCAGTAACTATGGTATCTGCAGTCTTCATTTGTGACCTGTGGATGTGTAGTTAGTGTGAGGACTGGTTGGGTTGGTTAATGGGACAGAGAGAGACAGGATTTGTGGTCAGGAAGACCTTTTAGCCAGTGGTGTACAATACTTAAGTAAAAATACTTTAAAATACTACCTAAGTTCCTTAAGAAAATTGTGCTTTTTACTCCATGCATTTTTGACACCCAAAAGTTCTCGTTATATTTTGAATGCTTAGCAGGACAGGAAAATAGTCCGAATTCATGCATTTATCAACCGAACATCACTGGTCATTCCTACTGCCTCTGATCTGGAGGACTCACTAAACACAAATGCTTTGTTTTGTAAATGATGTCTGAATGTTGGAGTATATGCCCATGGCTTTACATAAATGTAAAAAATCAAGAAAATGGTGCTTAATATAAGTAATTTGAAATTATTTATTATTTTACTTTTGATACTTAAGTATATTTTAAACAAAATACTTTTAGACTTTTACTGAAGTAGTATTTTACTGGATGACAGTCACTTTTACTTGAGTCATTTTCTATTAAGGTATCTTTACTTTTACTCAAGTATGACAGTTGGGTACTTTTTCCACCACTGCTTTTAGCCCACTTGATTTTCCAGCGTGGTGGTATGATGACTGAGGCACGGTTGCTATACTGTACCACACCAATCCTCCAAAACAGCAATTAGCTGTGTATTATTCCTTTTCCCATGCCCTTTCAATGTCATCAACAATTTATCTCATAGTCCGGCGATGCCTTCCAGTCCACTCAGGGCATCGAACCAGTTTATTAGAGCTGGTGTTTGCCCTGCCTGTCCTCATGCCTCTGGCCATAGTATTTCCATTGCAGTCTGGGCCTTACTTTTTTCTCAAGCCTTCTGTGGTATTTGCTGGACCTGACCGTGTCACTTTATTTTTGCATGACCGTTGCTCAAAACTCTCACTAAACGATACATGCCATTCTATTCCAAGCGGCAGCTATTTACTGTTTTTACTACTCCCTAAAGCAGGGATTCATTCTGGTGTCTGGACATTGATAAAGCAGGCTGGACTCTGGACATCACTGGCTTGAAGCCCAAACATGTCTATAATAACAGAGATGGCGGCCTAGGCTGGCTTTATTGAAGAAATCCTCTTCTATGCACGAAGACACAGTTGCAGAGATAAAGAGAAGGACTCACGAATACTAAAAAGTCATAGGGGTCAACTCTTAAAATGTCCATTTGTGATTTGCCATCTAGCAGTTTAAAGGAACATAAAAACCAACCGGCAGGAGTGTCTGCAAAGAATCATGAATTTGGATGGAGAAAGAAGGGGTTGGACGAGGGGAAAGTTATTTTCCCATGCCAAGTTTAAGCAGAGTTTCACACGCTTGTTAGCACACTTTATCTGAAAAGAAAACGTGTGTGACTGTGATATGCTTTCAGGCCGAGAGAGAGCCACAACAGGCTCAAGCTGTAGTCGCTCATGGAAAAGACAACTAGACTCATCATGGTTATTGAGACCTGCTGTCCTGCCACAACTAGATAAGTGAAATCAAAATAATCACATGGGTCTAGACCACCTAGACTGAAATACCAAATTGTACTTACAATATCCATTTTGTGCCACCCCGTTTCCTAGTTGCATGCGAGTGGTACAATCCTAGCTTGACACTGTGCCTTGACGTGGTCTCAAAGTCACATCACCAATCACACAACGTTGGGCACCAATAAGTCGGTCTCTTTCTGTGTCCCTAGTTCATGACTGAATTGTGGCGGTATGGCAGGATTCCCAAATTTGGCCTGCGGGTGGTTTTATTTGGCCACCCAAGTTTGCTGAGCAAAAAAAAAATATATATATATGATTTGTTTGTTTTATTGTTGGACATAAAATACTGTAAAAATACCAGGGAATCTGCTCCAAGTGATTTTAATTTTGGAAATCTTTTCCCCAGTATTCCCACGCATAATAGAGAGACACGTGATCATATACAAATGCAAGCAAGATTAGAAATTATTATGTTTTAGTCAAATATTATCTCTGTTCGGGCTTCTTGCTGTCAATTTGCAGTCTACAAATGATTTGTAATTATGTTCAGGACCCCTGACCATCCGCTCAATAGAAAATCATCCCGCGTCTGAATCTAGTTGATAATCCCTGTGGTATGATGTAAGCCGTGACTTTATCTGGCTGGAACACCATCAACCTTTTTTAAAAAAGATTGTTAACACCTTATCCAATGACCATGTGGGAGAAGGCCATGCATACTTTCTATCATCCCAACAAGAGCGACATTATACTCCAGCTTTTGTGGAAAGCTTTCTTATCATCAGTCTAGAGCCTGTGGCGTGGTCTAGCAGTTCATTTGGGTCATACGTAAACCTTCAGTCCCCCTGTCGATGTTTGATCGTAACAAGGAGCTTGTGAAGGATATCTGATGGGTGTTTCTGTGCTCTGTATTTTTCTAAGCATTTGTAACATAAGAAACAGCAACTTTATCCAGCAGTTATTGTACTACATGGCACTATCATCACATGGTGAGCAGGGCTTGTATTCATCAAGACAAGGAGGGAGTCAGCATGGCATTCTCTCTCTTTCTCCCCCACTTTCTATGGGCCATTTCTTTTCAATTGGGCCTTTTAGTCCAGAGGGAAAGTAGCGCACGATAGAATGAGGTATTGCTCTCACATGGTGCAATCTGTTTGAGTCACCCCAGACGTCTCTTTCTCTCTCCTCCTCACACACACTTCTTCTCTCTTATTTCTCTCTTTCGCGCTCTCTGAGATTTGTATTTCATAAAGCCACTCTGAACTCTGAACACAGTTTACGAATCAGTGTTAAAGATTGTCCCCTTTTTCCTCACCCCCTCCTCCCCCTCTGCCATTCCCAGATATGTGTTTCTGATGGGGCTCCAGGATAGGAACGAGAAGCTGTTCTACCGTGTACTGACGTCCGACACTGAGAGGTTCATGCCTATCGTTTACACCCCCACCGTGGGCCTGGCCTGCCAGATGTATGGCCTTGCCTTCAGGAGACCCAGGTGAGAGAGAAACACACACGCATGGATGTATGCACGCACACATGCGAGCACTAATACACACACACATGCGAGCACTAATACACACACACACCACATGCATGCACACACACTGAATAGGCCTGGATATACTGTCACCACACACACACACACACACACACACACACACACACACAGTTGCTGCTCTTGGCCAGCCTAAACATTGTTTTAAGATTTTACCATCAATTGTCAAATCATTTAGATGCATTCTTATGAAACATAAATCCTTTTGAATCTTCAAACATTTATGTATGTTGGCCTATTGCAACAAACTCTCAACCAAAATCAGAGGGTGGGGCGGGTCTGTGTCGCGTTGGGTTCTGTGAGTCCATGGGCAGCTCAGGCCAGTTTAAGCAGTCACAGTGTACAGTTCACCTTGAATGGACTTGGCATTGCATAAAGCAGGACTTACCTCTTCGGTCTGCTCAGTTATGTGTCTGTTTCTCCTCAAACAATTAGGTCCATGTCTCCCTGTCACCACTGAACTCCCTCATTAGAGTCATAATGGAGATCAAATTAATATAACACACATTCAGACAATGTCAAGGAGCTGATCGTGTTTGGCTTTAACATATCTAGACTGCGCTGTGTTGTAAAGGTGTTGGGTTTGAGTCTTAGACAGTAGAACTAACATGGTCCAAGAAAGACCACCGCCAGTATTGTTCTGTAGTCAACTACTTAGGGAGAGGAAGAAGGATGGGGACATTCTATTGGCTTGATTAGTACCTCTGTTAGAAATACTCTTTACCCTCTCACTCTCCTCTTACTCTCTCGTCACACACATACTGACACACCATGTTCGTTCCAAATGGCACCCTATCCCCTATATAGTGCACCATTTATTTATTTTTTACCAGGGCCTGTATGGACTATATAGACTGTATGGACTCACTCACTCTACCTCACTCATGTCCTCAGTGAACTTTTCCTTGTGGGTCTCAAGTCTAAAACCCCAAATAAACTGATCATAACCAGGGATGCTTTTGATTAGTAGCGAATGCTAAATCCAAAGCCGTTTTATTTGAAATGCTTACCTTGGGCACATTTAAAATGTGTTTGGAAACCTAAGCGCACACACTTGGAGTTATACAACCCCCTTTTCCACAATTTCCTCAGAACTAGCAAGTGTGGAAAATATGTTTAGCATGCTTCTATGCTCCAAGCTCCCCTACCTCTGACACTGGGCTGAAGGAGTAATCTTATATCTCCCCGCAGACCCACAATGCAGTGGGCCAAGACGTGTTGCGAGCTGCCAGAGCCCGGGGGTGGGGAACTTGGGACTGGTAGACTTGTGACATTGGGTCAGTTAGCAGCAGGCTCTGTACACTCGACACACTGGAGAGGGCCAGTGGACTATCGCTGACTCTCAGACAAACCTGGTCCTCAGCCAGTCCTAGACCCAGGCCTTTCCCCTCAATCCCACTGCTGGCTTGCTTCTGAAGCTAAGCAGGGTTGGTTCTAGTTGGTCCCTGGATGGGAGACCAGATGCTGCTGGAAGTGGTGTTGGAGGGCCAATAAGAGGCACCATTTCCTCTGGTATAAAAACAAATATCCTAATACCCCAGGGCAGTGATTGGGGACATTGCCCTGTCTAGGGTGCTGTCTTTTGGATGGGACGTTAAACGGGTGTCCTGACTCTCTGTGGTCACTAAAGATCCCATGACGGTTATCGTGAGTAGGGTTGTTAACCCTGGTGTCCTGGCTAAATTCCCAATCTGGCCCTCATATCATCACGGTCACCTAATCATCCCCAGTTTACAATTGGCTCATTCCTCTCCCCTGTAACTATTCCCCAGGTCATTGCTGTAAATGAGAATGTGTTCTCCATCAACTTACCTGGTTACATTTTTTTTTTTATCTAGCCCAGGGAGGGGGGTGGAGGAGGCAGGTAATTCTGATTTAGAAATTTGATAAACTTGTAATCTCACTTTTGAGAAAATGGCCCTTGAATGTTTTTGGTAAACCTACTGGAGAGCTCTTTGTCTACACCCATTCAGCAATGTTCTTAAGCCTTAGCCCCACCCATCTCTTTAAGGATTCACATGTGAGGCCATGTGCTAAACAACCAAAGATTTCAAGACTAAAGGCTGGTTGATACTACGTCTATCGACAGCTGTCGTAGTGACATCATGAACATTCTATTGTTCACATGTTCCAGAAGGCATTTCTGACAAAAAAAAGCATTTTGATAAAAAAAAATGAAAAAAGCTTACATTCAAATGCCTCTCCTGTGAAGTAGTGACACGCGACATCTGCCTAGTTTCCTGCAACAAGTCATAAATCACCCAGCAGTGCTATTTGCAGCATTAGCTCCAGGTAAATTCTGCAATTCTTCAGCTATTTCTGAACCTGCGAGGAAAAACAAGCTACAGATGGACAGTACCAAAACAAATGATCTAATGATTCTGTCTCTTCACGGCTAAATCTGCAGAGCTGGGATGGTTGCGTCCTCCATATATAGAACATTCTATTGGTTGCAAGAATTTTGAATAATAATTTAAATTGAAAACTTCTAAGTTTTGAATACGGCATCGTTTTGTGTATCAGTTCATAAACCATGTGCCATTGAAAATATCTTCCCAACTTCCGGTATGGTTACACAGGACAGAATGTTACTTAAGGAAAAAAACAAAAGTAGGGTGGTTGGTCATTTTAGCTAATTAGCAAATGTTAAGTACTTATTACTATTTAGCTACTTTGCAACTACTTAGCATGTTATCTAACCCTTCCCCAACCGTAACCCTTTAACCTTAAACCCTAACCCCTAGCCTAGCTAACATTAACCACCTAGCTAACGTTAGCGTTAGCCAAAACAGATTGGAATTCATAACTTATCATACATTTTGTACATTTGTAACATATTGTACAAATTGCAAATCGTAACCTATCATATGAATTGGAAATCTGAACATATCATACAGAATGATTGATACCTACCATATGAAATGTAACATATCATACGAATTAGTGTCCTGGACATTTACGATGGTAAGTCTACCCCTGAGTCAAGGTTGAACTCACAGCCTAGATTCACAGGGAACTCAGTCGGGGAGCTCGAGCCTGCATGTACTGTTTAAAGATCACATAGCCTCTCAGAGCACCTTTTAAATGGTCAACTGGTCTTATAGGGACAACTTAGCTGTCTCTGTTAGCACTGTCTTTGTCTACATACAGTTGAAGTCGGAAGTTTACATACACTTAGGTTTGAGTCATTAACTCGTTTTTCAACCACTCCACAAATTTCTTGTGAACAAACTATAGTTTTGGCAAGTCGATTAGGACATCTACTTTGTGCATGACACAAGTAATTTTGCCAACAATTGTATAAAGACAGATTATTTCACTACTTCACTGTATCACAATTCCAGTGGGTCAGAAGTTTACATGCACTAAGTTGATGTTATGGCTTTAGAAGCTTCTGATAGGCTAATTGACGTCAATTGGAGGTGTACCTGTGGATTTATTTCAAGGCCTACCTTCAAACTCCGTGCCTCTTTGCATGACATCATGGGAAAATCTAAAGAAATCAGCCAAGACCTCAGAAAAAACATTGTAGACCTCCACAAGTCTGGTTCATCCTTGAGAGCAATTTCCAAACGCCTGAAGGTACCATGTTGATCTGTACAAACAATAGTACGCAAGTATAAACACCATGGGACCACGCAGCCGTCATACCGCTCAGGAAGGAGACGCGTTCTGTTTCTTAGAGATGAACGTATGTCACGACTTCTGCCGAAGTCGGCTGCTCTCCTTGTTCCGCGGACGACGACACCGGCTTTCTAGCCATCGCTGCTCCATTTTTCATGTATCCATTTGTTTTGTCTTGTTCCCTGCACACCTGGTTTTTATTCCCCAAATAAATGTACATGTGTTTATTCCTCTGTTCCCCATCATGTCTTTGTGTAAGATTGTTTGTGTTACGTGTTTGTTGTTGACACGCCAGACTGGTTTGTTTTTTCCGTGGTATTTCACAAAGATGTTTACTGTTAAACATAATTCTTGTGACTGTTTCGCGCGTTTTGCACTTTTACCTCAGTGTGCGCCTGTTCACAAATCTCTGCTCTCCTGCACCTGACATCGCTACCAGTACGCACACACCTGACAACGTACTTTGGTGCGAAAAGTGCAAATCAATCCCAGAACAAGCAAAGGACCTTGTGAAGATGCTGGAGGAAACGGGTACAAAAGTATCTATATCCACAGTAAAACGAGTCTTATATCGACATAATCTGAAAGGCCGCTCGGCAATGAAGAAGCCACTGCTCCAAAACTGTCATAAAAAAGCCAGACTACGGTTTGCAACTGCAAATGGGGACAAAGATTGTTCTTTTTGGAGAAATGTCTTCTGGGCTGATGAAACAAAAATATAACTGTTTGGCCATAATGACCATTGTTATGTTTGGAGGAGAAAGGGGGAGGCTTGCAAGCCGAAGAACACCGAAGCACGGGGGTGGCAGCATCATGCTGTGGGGGTGCTTTGCTGCAGGAGGGACTGGTGCACTTAACAAAATAGATGGCATCATGAGGCAGGAAAATTATGTGGATATATTGAAGCAACATCTCAAGACATCAGTCAGGAAGTTAAAGCTTGGTTGCAAATGGGTCTTCCAAATGGACATTGACCCCAAGCATACTTCCAAAGTTGTGGCAAAATGGCAACAAAGTCAAGGTATTGGAGTGGCCATCACAACGCCCTGACCTGAGTCCTATAGAAAATTTGTGGGCAGAACTGAATAAGTGTGTGCGAGCAAGGAGGCCTACAAACCTGACTCAGTTACACCAGCTCTGTCAGAGGAATGGGCCAAAATGTACCCAACTTATTGTGGGAAGCTTGTGGAAGGCTACACAAAATGTTTGACCCAAGTTAAACAATTTAAAGGCAATGCTACCAAATACTAATTGAGGGTATGTAAACTTCTGACCCACTGGGAATGTGATGAAAGAAATAAAAGCTGAAATAAATAATTCTCTCTCCTATTATTCTGACACTTCACATTCTTAAAATAGTGGTGATCCTAACTGACCTAAGACAGGGAATTTTTACTAGGATTAAATGTCAGGAGTTTTTGAAAAACTGAGTTTAAATGTATTTGGCTAAGGTGTATGTAAACTTCCGACTTCAACTGTATCCGTCTCTGTGATTCTCTCTCTAACTCTTATAGCAGATTTATACGCACAAGCAGCACCATCTAGATATAACAGTAATGAATTCCTGATGTGAGTTTGCGTGCGTGCTTTCATATATATATATATATATATATATATGTGTGTGTGTGTGTGTGTGTGTGTGTGTGTGTGTGTGTGTGTGTGTGTGTGTGTGTGTGTGTGTGTGCTTGTCTAGACCATCAGAGTGGCTGAACAGACTGATATTAGCTCTCTAATCACTGCCTCCCTCTCAGGTATAAAGAGCACTCTGTGGGAGAGGCGGGAGAGGCGCCCTGTTGGTCCTACCCAGGCTTACTGTCTGTAATCTCTTCACGCTGACTAAACACGTCAATACTAGGCTCCACTGTAGGGGACAAAGGTCAAGCCCCATGAAGTGTCAGAACAGAGCTGATTCACTGAGCTCTGGGTGGGCTAATCGTAGGCAGAGAAGATAAACATTCACAACACAGAGATTACTGGATCCATTAAGTTTTGGGACCTATAAGCTCATAAGTGTAGGATACACAGGGCATTTCTTGTTTATTTCAGTTAAACTAATGACTTTGTGGCTAGTCACTCACTAAATGCAGGAGCTGTTTGCTAGCACAACTGCCACTGGTATTGCTACAACTACCACCACAAATGTTAATTTCACCGACACTAAATAACACCAACAAAGAACCTCCTAAGGTGAGCGCTGATAACCAATCTATCTTATTATTGTTGGGGGGGGGGGGGGGGAAATGAGAGGCCTTGAAGATAAATACACTACATGACCAAAAGTATGTGTACACCTGCTCGTTGAACATGTCATGGCCATAATATGGAGTTGGTCCCCCCTTTGCTGCTATAACAGATCCACTCTTCTGGGAAGGCATTCCATTAAATGTTGGAACGTTGCTTCGAGGACTTGCTTCCATTCAGCCACTAGACCATTAGTGAGGTCAGGCACTGATGTTGGGCTATTAGGCCTGGCTGGCAGTCGGCGTTCTAAATCATCCTAAAGGTGTTCCATGGGGTTGAGGTCAGGTCTCTGTGCAGGACAGTCAAGTTCTTCTACACAGATCTCAACAAACCATTTCTGTATGGACTTCGCTTTGTGCACAGGAGCATGTCATGCTGAAACAGGAAAGGGCCTTCCCCAAACTGCACAGAATCGTCTAGAATGTCATTGTATGCTATTGCATTAAGATTTCACTTCACTGGAACTAAGGGGCCTAACCTGAACCATGAAAAACCGCCCCAGACCATTATTCCTCCTGCACCAAACTTTACAGTTGGCACTATGCATTGAGGCAGGTAGCGTTGTCCTGGCATCCGCCAAACCCAGATTTGTTCGTCGGAATACCAGATGGTGAAGCGTGATTCATCACTCCAGAGAGCGCGTTTCCACTGCTCCAGAGTCCAATGGTGGCGAGCTTTACGGTCTTGCCAATGATGGACAAGCTGTAGCATAATTAGACTTACATAGTCAAAAGGCAAGATTATAAAATGACATTATTAACATACAGTATAAATGGCTATGATGTCTTAATGATAAACATGAGATGACGTTTCCACTGTGCTACCTCCAGAGTCTGCAGGGGCAACATGTGCTCGATGAAGCGCTTCAGCCCCCCGGGTAGAGGCTTAAGTGTTGTGATCCAAGCATTCAGGCCCACACACATTGCTGCTGTAAGCATGTAAGATGAGTGTCCTTTGGATCGATGAGCATTTAGGTTAAGTAGCTAAGTAGAAAATTGCCCTCTTCGATGTTTAATCCATGAGACACGAGAGCATTCGACTGGGACAAGTCTTTGATAGCCGGAATGAGTAACTGCCGTATTACACAAATCCTTTTATACGAATATGTTTGAGAAGTTAATCATGTGACCTATTTTATGACCACTTCATAACTTTGTTCCTTCTTTTGTTATGCATGCTATCACACATCATGAAGGAAACAGAATTGTTGTATTGTAAATTATACAATCAGACTTCATAAAGAAAGAGGGAGGGAATGGGGGGGAGGGTGTGATAAGGAGGCAAAATTAGAAAGGTTTGGAATTACACTGACCTCATGAGGAACGTGGCAAAACATTGGGATTAATTACCACAGACTTTGAGGACCTTGTAAAACAATTTAGAGCATATGTCTTTGGGTCTGCTTGGTAAAAAGTTTGGAGACAGGATAAGCAAAAAACCTTGAATTTCACCTCTCTTTTTTTCTCTACACTAACCTTTGTGATAATAAATGAATTTCTGCTGCAGATATTACCTGACTTCAAACCATTAATTAAAGTGTCTATGCATAGATGACAACAGAGAGTGGCAGTGGTGTGGAGAGGGGGGGTGGGTGGCAATGCAAATAGTCTGGGTAGCCATTTGACTAGATGTTCAGGAGTCTTATGGCTTGGGGGTAGAAGCTGTTTAGAAGCCTCTTGGACCTGATGTACTGGGCCGTTCGCACTACCCTCTAGTGCCTTGCGGTCGGAGGCCGAGCAGTTGCCATACCAGGCAGTGATGCAACCAGTCAGGATGCTCTCGATGGTGCAGCTGTAGAACCTTTTGACAATCTGAGGACCCATGCCAAATCTTTTCAGTCTTCAAAGGAGGAATATGTTTTGTCATGCCCGCTTCACGACTGTCTTGGTGTGCTTGGACCATGTTAGTTTGTTGGTGATGTGGACACCAAGGAACTTGAAGCGCTCAACCTGCTCCACTGCAGCTCCGTCGATGAGAATGGGAGTGTGCTCGGTCCTCTTTTACATGTAGTCCACAATCATCTCCTTTTGTCTTGATCACGAGGGAGAGATTGTTGTCCTTGCACCACACGGCCAGGTCTCTGACCTCCTCCCTATAGGCTGTCTCGTTGTTGTCGGTGATCAGGCCTACCACTGTTGTGTCATCGGCAAATTTAATGATGGTGATGGAGTCGTGCCTGGCCATGCAGTCGTGCGTGATCGGCGTACAGGAGGGGGCTGAGCACGCACCCCTGAGGGGCCCCTGTGTTGAGGATCAGCGTGGTGTATGTGTTAACTACCCTTACCATCTGGGGGCGGCCCGTCAGGAAGTCCAGGATTCAGTTGCAGAGGGAGGTGTTTAGTCCCAGGGTCCTTAGCTTAATATCCTTTCCTCTTTCATTACAGGTTTTGAATTTGCTGTGTGTGTATTGGAGCACTTATGACAGGATTTGGTGCTAAGGGAGGATTAACTCTTACAGTATTGTATGTGAGAACTCCAAGTCACTATAGGACCTTGTGGGTTTAGCCATGCTACTTGGCCTAATAGCAGACAACTTGTAGATGTTTGGACAAGCAGGGCTCTCCTCTCCAGCGTTCTGGATTCTATTAGGGTCAGTGTGCTCACACACACAGCGTCAGGTCATCAGACTGATGCTCCCTCTCACCTCCTCTGGCCAAGCTTTAGCTTGCAGTCCTGGAACGGAGCTATGCTGAACAATCACCTCGTCCACTCTCTGCTCCGATCCAGCCATCTCCATCCTCCTCCCCATTTTTCTCTCTCTCTCTGTGGGGGAGGATAAGTTAGGCTCTGGCTCACACTTCTCCTTCTCTCTCTCAATTCAATGTGCTTTATTGGCATGATGTAACAATGTACATATTGCCAAAGCTTACTTTGGATATGTACAATATTAAAATAATAAGAATCAAAATTGTCAACGGAACAACAATAACCAAGGGACAAAATAACCATACATTGAACAATAAGCATAGAGGACATGTGCAGGTTGATTGGTCTGTCAGACACTGTCCCTCATCTTATGGCAGGCAGCAATGTAGTGCGCTGCCAACCCACAGCTTTCTGCGTCCTTGCCCAACAGGACGGGTAGCCTATCCTCATCAGAGACGTCTTTGAAACCTTGGGTTTCAAATTTGGGGAAATGACACCATCTAATTGATTTATATTTTGGACATTTTGTCAGGAAATGCAGCTCTCTCTCAGATTCTGCTGTTTTGCAGTCGTTGCACAGCCTTTCCTCTACAGGGAGCCAGGTTTTCCTGTTTCTACCCTTCTCAATGGCAAGGCTGTGCTTACTGAGCCTGTACTGTACTGTACTCTTTCTCTCTCTCTCCCTGGGGGAGGGTGACAAAGACTTTGGCTCACAGGAATGCTGCACACACAGGCTTCAGGGGAAAACTAAAGTGATTTAGTGATTTGACTGCATCACTGTTTACAGTCAATTCAATAATCAAATAGAATTTTCAAGCACACTAACTTTATACTCGATGTGGCGTAAACATGTCAATGCTTAGCAAACCTTCAGCAATGCATTGATTTACTGAAAACTAGCTCCCAGGTTAGTTCAGCGTCATCATTCTATATATCAATTCTAAATATAGTCATTTTTATATTTTATTGAATTCAGATTTACTGTACCTCTTTATTTTAAGTACACGTTAGTAGCAGGTGTTTTGGAACACGAGAAAATATATGGAAAATGGCATGTGATGTTTAGGTCCAAGAGAACCCTTCAGTTCATCAAAGCTGAACACCACACACTCTGCCTCTCCCTAAACACAATCAGTTCACAACACCCCAGACAAAGCTTCCTCCCTCCACAATACTAACTGGAGCTGGCAGAGATGAAGAAATTCCTCTTCCTTTCTTGAGGAAAGAAGTGGGACCATAAAGCAGGGAGAAGTTGCAGAGTTAAATACGGTGCTTTATGGAATACCCTGTGTTGGCACATGTTGGCTACTTCCACTAACTTTATTGTGTGTGCGTTTTTAATGATATTTTTTGTCTGAATAATTTTGACTGTGGAAGGGCATGAGAATACGATTTAGAGCAAGATTGAGAATTAAAGAAAATATAGAGTTTATATCACTCGTGTGCGTGCATGCATGCATATGTGCGATTGGGTGTGTTTTGCATGTGTGTGTGTTGCAGTGATGCCAGAGCAGATGTTGGCAGAGTGTTTAGAAAGGAGGGGAGCCAGTGTTGTGTTGTGCTGCTATACCCCAGTAGATATGTTTTAAGCCGATGACCTGTCTTGGGCCCGTTCTTCTGTAGCTTTTTAAAGGCCAGCTGTGTGTGTGTGTGTGTGTGTGTGTGTGTGTGTGTGTGTGTGTGTGTGTGTGTGTGTGTGTGTGAAGACATGACCACACGTATGACCGGGGATTCAGGACCACTGCAAACGAGCAGAAACATCTTAACACCAAGCATTTGTCTGTTCACGGAAAGGGTTCACTGCTGGTTTGTTGAATCCAGCTTTGTTTCCCCCAGGGTGAATGGAAAACCCCCCCAAAAAAGCCCCATTCGCATTCCAACTCCCAACCTTATTAGCACAGCATCATCTGCAGTCTCTGCCTCTCTTTCTCCTTTCTCTCTGAGCCGGGATAAAAACCCATGTTGCCAATCTGAGGAATTCGTCTATATATCAGGAGCATGACATTTCATATACAACACAATTTACTGTATTTAAAGAGCTGTTACAACAAATGAGCCTGATGCAAGCTTCAGTAGCAGGACTCAATGCATTTTCAATCTCAATACAACTGTAGTGTTGCGTGGCTATCCCTAGCTACAGTACATCATTTTTGAGTTACTTTCCCAAACTATCCATTTCATGATGATTAATAAAATCCATGCTGAGGGATTGGTTGTTTGGGCCATGTGCTCTACTGAACCTGATGCTCCATGGAAGTCTATGGCCACTGAGTCTACAACCCACATGGTTAACTTTAGTCACTGTTTTTCCAGCTCTGGCACTTCAGGCTTCAGCTCTGGATACACACTTTTTCCCCAAACAAAGAAGTTGAGTTTAGTACAGCCAATGTTTAATGGTTTCAAGGTTAAGCCAAGTCACTGATTAAACCAGGGGTGGGCAACTCTAGTCCTCGAGGGCCTGATTGGTGTCACACTTTTTCTCCATCCCTAGCAAACACAGCTGATTTAATCAAATTGCATTCTAAACTGAAGATCATGATTAGGTGATTATTGGAGTCAGGTGTGTTAGCTGAGGCTGGAGCAAAACTGACACCAATCAAATCAAATGTATTTATATAGCCCTTCGTACATCAGCTGATATCTCAAAGTGCTGTACAGAAACCCAGCCTAAAACCCCAAACAGCAAGCAATGCATGTGAAAGAAGCACGGTGGCTAGGAAAAACTCCCTAGGAAAAACTCCCTAGAACGGCCAAAAACCTAGGAAGAAACCTAGAGAGGAACCAGGCTATGAGGGGTGGCCAGTCCTCTTCTGGCTGTGCAGGGTTGATATTATAACAGAACATGGTCAAGATGTTAAAATGTTCATAAATGACCAGCATGGTCAAATAATAATAATCATAGTAGTTGTCGAGGGTGCAACAAGCACGTCCGGTGAACAGGTCAGGGTTCCATAGCCGCAGGCAGAACAGTTGAAACTGGAGCAGCAGCACGGCCAGGTGGACTGGGGACAGCAAGGAGTCATCATACCAGGTAGTCCTGAGGCATGGTCCTAGGGCTCAGGTCCTCCGAGAGAAAGAGAGAATTAGAGAGAGCATATTTAAATTCACACAGGACACCGGATAAGACAAGAGAAATACTCCAGATGTAACAGACTGACCCTAGCCCCCCGACACATAAACTACTGCAGCATAAATACTGGAGGCTGAGACAGGAGGGATCAGAAGACACTGTGGCCCCATCCGATGATACCCCCGGACAGGGCCATACAGGCAGGATATAACCCCACCCACTTTGCCAAAGCACAGCCCCCACACCACTAGAGGGATGTCTCCAACCACCAACTTACCGTCCTAAGACAAGGCCGAGTATAGCCCACAACGATCTCCGCCATGGCACAACCCAAGGGGGGGCGCCAACCCAGACAGGAAGACCACGTCAGTGACTCAACCCACTCAAGTGACGCACCCCTCCCATGGACGGCATGGAAGAACACCAGTAAGCCAGTGACTCAGCCCCTGTAAAAGGGTTAGAGGCAGAGAATCCCAGTGGAAAGAGGGGAACCGGCAAGGCAGAGACAGCAAGGGCGGTTCATTGCTCCAGCCTTTCCGTTCACCTTCACACTCCTGGGCCAGACTATACTTAATCATAGGACCTACTGAAGAGAAGTCTTCAGTAAAGACTTAAAGGTTGACACTGAGTCTGCGTCTCTCACATTGGTAGGCAGACCATTCCATAAAAATGGAGCTCTATAGGAGAAAGCCCTACCTCCAGCTGTTTGCTTAGAAATTCTAGGGACAATTAGGAGGCCTGCGTCTTGTGACCGTAGCGTACGTGTAGGTATGTATGGCAGGACCAATTCGGAAAGATGGGTAGGAGCAAGCCCATGTAATGCTTTGTAGATTAGCAGTAAAACCTTGAAATCAGCCCTTGCCTTAACAGGAAGCCAGTGTAGGGAGGCTAGCACTGGAGTAATATGATCACATTTTTTGGTTCTAGTCAGGATTCTAGCAGCCGTATTTCGCACTAACTGAAGTTTGTTTAGTGCTTTATCCGGGTAGCCGGAAAGTAGAGCATTGCAGTAGTCCAGCCTAGAAGTAACAAAAGCATGGATTAATTTTTCTGCGTCATTTTTGGACAGAAAGTTTCTGATTTTTGCAATGTTACGTAGATGGAAAAAAGCTGTCCTTGAAACAGTCTTGATATGTTCTTCAAAAGAGAGATCAGGGTCCAGAGTAACACCGAGGTCCTTCACAGTTTTATTTGAGACGACTGTACAACCATCCAGATTAATTGTCAGATTCAACAGAAGATCTCTTTGTTTCTTGGGACCTAGAACAAGCATCTCTGTTTTGTCCGAGTTTAAAAGTAGAAAGTTTGCAGCCATCCACTTCTTTATGTCTGAAACACAGGCTTCTAGCGAGGGCAATTTTGGGGCTTCACCATGTTTCATTGAAATGTACAGCTGTGTGTCGTCCGCATAGCAGTGAAATTTAACATTATGTTTTCGAATGACATCCCCAAGAGGTAAAATATATAGTGTAAACAATAGTGGTCCTAAAACGGAACCTTGAGGAACACCGAAATTTACAATTGATTTGTCAGAGGACAAACCATTCACAGAGACAAACTGATATCTTTCCGACAGATAAGATCTAAACCAGGCCAGAACTTGTCCATGTAGACCAATTTGGGTTTCCAATCTCTCCAAAAGAATGTGGTGATTGATGGTATCAAAAGCGGCACTAAGATCTAGGAGCACGAGGACAGATGCAGAGCCTCGGTCTGACGTCATTAAAAGTTCATTTACCACCTTCACAAGTGCAGTCTCAGTGCTATGATGGGGTCTAACACCAGACTGAAGCGTTTCGTATACATTGTTTGTCTTCAGGAAGGCAGTGAGTTGCTGTGCAACAGCTTTTTCTAAAATTTTTGAGAGGAATGGAAGATTCGATATAGGCCGATAGTTTTTTATAATTTCTGGATCAAGATTCGGCTTTTTCAAGAGAGGCTTTATTACTGCCACTTTTAGTGAGCTTGGTACACATCCGGTGGATAGAGAGCCGTTCATTATGTTCAACATAGGATGGCCAAGCACAGGAAGCAGCTCTTTCAGTAGTTTAGTTGGAATAGGGTCCAGTATGCAGCTTGAGGGTTTGGAGGCCATGATTATTTTCATCATTGTGTCAAGAGATATAGTACTAAAACACTTTAGTATCTCCCTTGATCCTAGGTCCTGGCAGAGTTGTGTAGACTCAGGACAATGGAGCTTTGGAGGAATACCCAGATTTAAAGAGGAGTCCGTAATTTGCTTTCTAATGATCATGATCTTTTCCTCAAAGAAGTTCATAAATTTATTACTGCTGAAGTGAAAGCCATCCTCCATTTGCGAAGGCTGCTTTTTAGTTATTTTTGCGACAGTATCAAAAAGAAATTTCGGATTGTTCTTATTTTCCTCAATTAAGTTGGAAAAATAGGATGATCGAGCAGCAGTGAGGGCTCTTCGATACTGCACGGTACTGTCTTTCCAAGCTAGTCGGAAGACTTCCAGTTTGGTGTGGCGCCATTTCCGTTCCAATTTTCTGGAAGCTTGCTTCAGAGCTCGTGTATTTTCTGTATACCAGGGAGCTAGTTTCTTATGACAGATGTTTTTAATTTTTAGGGTGCAACTGCATCTAGGGCATTGCGCAAGGTTAAATTGAGTTCCTCGGTTAGGTGGTTAACTGATTTTTGTCCTCTGACGTCCTTGGGTAAGCCCTCGAGGACTGGATTTGCCCACCCCTGGATTAAACCATTGTCAGACAAGGCAACAATAAACATGTCGTCCTACATGAATGATGCAGCGCCCTTGGGCCAATCAGTGTAAATGATGGATCTCTATGGCAAGACGCATCATTCACCCAAGTTTGGTCAAAACCGAGCCAGTAATGTCTAAGATATCATGTGGGTTAGCTAGAATCATATCCCTGAGCATGTGTAAAATTTCATCACTCTTGAGTCGAACAGATAAAGAGATATATACATGTGGCCATTTATAGAACCATCGTGTGATCGATATTTTAGTCAGTCATTTAGCATATGAATGTTCTTGCGTATGTTAAGTCTTGAGCGTTTGCAACGTGTGTACCAAATTTTGTTACAATACGAATATCCTTGAATGATTTTTATATGCATTTATGTGCCAGACCACACCCACGTGAATGTTTATTGGTCAATAGTGGGGGTTAGAACCGGTTCAGGGAACAGAACCCAAAACCGTGTGAACCCAAAACAGTGTTCTCCTTTTTCAAGGAACAGAAATGGAACCTGGTACGAAAGTGATCTATACTGTTATTTGTTATTTTAAAATCATGGGAACTGGTTAATAACATTGTTTAACGTTCCAGTCATTTTTTCCTAGTCCCACAACACAATGCAACAAAGCGCCTATGCAAAGCCCTCTCTGTTATTCAGAAACGTATTCTAGTGTCTGTCTGTGTTTAGGCTACTTGCCCCACCCCCCTCCGAAGCATAGGCTACTGTACTGACATTACACGTTTCATGCAGAAGATGGGAGTGATACTTTTAATTAGCTGGAAAATAATGGATTCACTTTTTCAATGTTAGTTAAGGATACTATAGGTCTAGTTATCACGTTTCACATTGGATTTATTAACTACAAAAGGGTAAAATGTGTTTTACCCTTTTAATGTTCAAAGTTCCTCCATAGGAAGGTAACAACACATCCCCAACTACTGATCCGCAACACGGGGGCCCCTCAGGGGTGCGTACTTCCTGTTTACTCATGACTGCACGGCCAGGCACAACACCAACACCGTCATTAAGTTTGCTGATGACACAACAGTGGCAGGCCTGATCATGACAATGATGAGACAGCCTATAGGGAGGAGGTCAGAGACCTGACCATGTGATGCAAGGACAACAACCTCTCCCTCAACCTGATCAAGACAAAGGAGATGATTGTGGACTACAGGAAAAAGAGGACCGAACACGCCCCCATTCTCATCGACGGGGCTGTAGTGGAGCAGGTTGAGAGCTTCAAGTTCCTTGGCGTCCATATCAACAACAAACTAACATGGTCCAAGCACACCAAGACAGTCGTGAAGCAGGCACGACAAAACCTATTCCCCCTCAGGAGACTGAAAAGATTTGGCATGGGTCCTCAGATCCTCAAAAGATTTTACAGCTGCACCATCGAGAGCATCCTGACTGGTTGCATCACTGCCTGGTATGGCAACTGCTCGGCCTCCGACCGCAAGGCACTACAGAGGGTAGTGTGAACGGCCCAGAACATCACTGGGGCCAAGCTTCCTGCCATCCAGGACCTCTATACCAGGCAGTGTCAGATGAAGGCCCTGAAAATTGTCAGACTCCAGCCACCCTAGTCATAGACTTTTCTCTCTGCTACCGCACGACAAGCGGTACCGTAGAGCCAGGTCTAGGTCCAAGAGGCTTCTAAACAGCTTCTACTCCCAAGCCATAAGACAGCTAATCAAATGGCTAGCCAGACTGTTTGCATGTGCCTGATTGTCACCATACTTCTCCACCACCACCAATTTTGCTGGCAGTATGTTTGGCAATATGGGTGATCAGAACATGGTGTTTGGACACTGATTAAATATCCAATTTATTTGTTTGGGAATAGATTAACGATGCCAGAATTGGTTCACTAACCGACTGTAAAATGCAAATCAATACTTAAATGTTTTTCAATTTGGTTCTCAATGGCAGTCCATAGATCTACTTTACCCTACTCCCCATGGTGTCACAGTTAAATGTATCCCCTCTTAGAGGTCAATGTATCTGAGCTTACTCTCCCTGACCTGTCCATCCATATTGGTTCCTTTGGACATTTTAGGCTGATATTATACTATCAACACCAATAATTCCTATGTGTCTCAGTGGAAAATCTTATTTAGTAAAAAGTTTCAATAACTTGGTTTGTGGGCAGTTTGATCTCAGTTCCCACAATTTCTTAAGCTGTGGGAAAACATGATTAAGCGATAATAAGTTAGGTTTATAGTGCCTCATTTTTATTTGCTAACCCTTTTTAATTGAACTCCCTAACATATACACGCACACACAGAGAGTACACAACCGGTCAAAAGTTTTAGAACAATACTCATTCAAGGGATTTTCTTTATTGTACTATTTTCTACATTACAGAATAATAGTGAAGTCATCAAAACTATGAAATAACACATATGGAGTCATGTAGTAACCAAAAAAGTGTTAAACAAATCAAAATATATTTGCGATTCTTCAAATAGGCACCCTTTGCCTTGATGACAGCTTTGCACACTCTTGGCAAAGCATGCCATTCCATGAGTGCAGCATTTATTTTTCAACTCGAATCAATGAGCCCAATCAGTCCTCCATGACAACAAAATAAACAACAGAGTAGGGCTGACTAATAAATCGTTAGTTTTGGGGTCATGCTCAGGTAAAACAATTTGGCTAATCTATACTTCTATATTTCCAAGTCCTATTCTTGAAGATCAAGGGGTATAACATTTATTGGAATGACTGGAATTCTGATAGACTTTGGTTTTAATGTAAAGATATGATTTAGTCGCATTATTATATGTAGTAGAAAGCGATGGGTTAGAAAAAGCCTACATAACCAACCCATAAAGTAAAATGTAACATCCATTTATGGCCAGCTATATAAACTTTAACATCGATTTATCCTGCCTTAGATGTTCAATTGGTAACATACATTTGTCTTCTTCTAATCCCTCTTAAGTAGAAAGTAATCTAAAAGTAATGGAATGTAATCGGATTACGTTACTGATTTTGGGTAGTCCAAAAGTTACATTACTGATTACGTTTTTGGATAGGTAACTTGTAACTAACGGATTACATTTAGACAGTAACCTACCCAACCCTGCTTAAAGTAATGATGGACTGTCGTTTCTCTTTGGTTATTTGAGCTGTTCTTGCCACAATATGGACTTGGTATTTTACCAAATAGGGTTATCTTCTGTATAACACCCCTACCTTGTCACAACACAACTGATTGGCTCAAGTACATTAAGAAGGAAAGAAATTCCACAAATTATGTTCTAAGGCACACCTGTTATTTGAAATGCATTCCAGGTGACTACCTCATGAAGCTGCTTGAGAGACTTCCAAGAGTGTGCAAAGCTGTCATCAAGGCAAAGAGTGGCTATTTGAACAATCTCAAATATAACAAATATTCAGATTTGTTTAACACTTTTTTTCATTACTACATGATCCCATATGTGTTATTTCATAGTTTTGATGTCTTCACTATTATTCTACAATTTAGAAAATAGTAAAAAATTAAGAAAACCCCTTGAATGAGTAGGTATTCTAAAACTTGACCAGTAGTGTATATGTTTTACTATCCTTGTGGGGACCTAACATTTATTTCCATTCCTATTTTCATAACCTCTAACCCTAAACTTAACCCCAAACTTAACCCCTATCATTAACCTCTAACCCGAACTCTAAACCTAACCCTTAGGGATTACCAGTACCCACAAGGATACTATTACAAGCGCGCGCACACACACACACACACACACACACACACACACACACACACACACACACACACACACACCAATGTTTTTCATTTCACAACAATAATGACACTTGAAGTATGTATAAACAGACCAGTTTAGAGACAGGCCATTCTTCATAAACTGTCCTTAATTAAATTAACTATGGGCTAGTGATACTGCACAATAGCCTATAATAAGATTAAATAAACATCATTATGATGATAAATTCAATTTAAATTAGATGACCAGTTGGCAGGTTCTCAAGCCAGTCGTTTAAACCTGTCCTTTAAACCTGTGTGTCATTTCATTACTAAGCGAATTCACATTTTCTGGGAGCTTTGCTCTGCCTTTAGACGGTATTTTTATATGTTGTTGTCATGTTGGAAACGGCATAAAGAGAAAAAATATGGCACATTCACATGACGTCACATCGACAACTCCATGGTTACCTACTGGATAGGACTGTGTTTTTGTCAACAGATGCCACACTTTGTTAACGTGACTTTGACCATACACTGACCATGGTCAATCTTAGTTTCTAAACTCCTTTGATCTACTGTGATTGACCTGAACCATGACTTGGTCTTTCAGCAATCCCTTTGATTTAGGTCTCAGCTTTTAGGAGATACTCCTGCAATGTAATCCACAGAAGACCACATATGTGTTAGTGGGGTTGGGTTCACCCATCACACACATTCATCACCTCATACAGTAGGTCTGCTGTAGTAAAGTAACTCTTGAAGATGGGTTCAAAGGCGTGCCATCCTGTAACCCCCCCCCCCACCATTGCTACACATGAAAGATCATTTAAAGGTCAAAACTAGCAACGCTGAAATGGAAAATGCCAATACTAATATTGTTATAAAAAACAATAAGGGTGTGCATGTCTTATGCTGGCTAATTGTGTTTTTGAATGAAAAACCAACTTTTCCATTGACATTTTAAGCATTTAGCAGACACTCTTATCCAGAGCGACTTACAGGAGCAATTAGTGCCTTGCTAAAAGGGAACATCAACATAGTTTTCACCTAGTTGGCTCGGAATTCCAACAGTCATCGTGATCTCCAAGAGCCAGACAAAGTCTTGGCCCAGTACAGCATTGTTCTTCTTCTGGGGGAAGAAAATGGGAGATCTGAATAAAATACTAAAATCTGGATTGTGCGTGGAATGTCTGGTTATTTGTTATAAAATGTTTGTCCCAGTCCAAGCCTGTCATAGTGTCATATAAATGTTCTAAATGATCTCCTCATCTGTAATGTATGAGGAATCAGAATGGGATACCGTTACAAGTGGTTCTACAGCTGTTTCACAGTGGACATTGTTGTAGCAGCCTGCCCAGTGTTGCCCCCATACATCTACTAAAATTCAATCCAGATTTGTCTGTAAATGTAAGAAAGTATATAATGCTCCATAAATCATAGTCTCACATACAGTATTTAATGACGCTGTACAACTCGTTTTGACTTGTTTCCCATCTCCACCATACTACTTTTAGGATATTTCCCCCCCCCAAAAAAACAAGATCCCATCTGAACTTTGTGGAAAGACTAATACAATTTATTCATGTGGTATGATCCAATCTTGACCTCTGTTGCTAACACAAAGTAGCCTTTTGCAGAAACGCACTGTAATTGATCACTGCACACAGTTGGCAGAGTCAAATATCAAATCTGATACATTTCAATCCAGTCATTAGCGCACCAGAAAAGTAATGATCTCTGCAGAAGGGGCTAATTAATGGAAATTGTAGCTGCATATGGCTGAAAGATATCGGAGAGCTTGTCAGTTTCTGCAGGTCTGTGGTTCTGATTCCTTTAGCAGGATGTCTTTCTTTGGGAAGAGAGACTTTTCCTCCTGTTGTAACGTAAGGCCTGAGAGAAACTCGACACTCTCCTCAGCAGAGTGTCCTGTTTGCTATTGTCATGCAATGTGATTGGCAATGTCATCCACCACAGCGTCAATGGCTGTAGACCTGGAAGGCTCCATATGGGAAGATGCTCTGGCTGTTGCTCATCGGCTGCAGTAGAAAGAAACGTGACTCGGGAGGGAGGGATGGAGGAAGGGTTATGGGTTATAATTTTCCGACGTCGCGGACCGGGAATGTTCTCACTCCGGAGGTTTTATGGAATGGGGGGCTGCCAGCCGGTTCAGGCAGCGGGAATGCTTCTCATGTCTCTGCATACAGGAGAGGGGGAGATCGGGGAGGGAGGCAAAGGGACTGTTTGTCCAGCTGATGCTGGATTCTTCTGTCACCGTTCCAAATTCCCCCGCCGTCTCGAATTTTAACTGAGCTATTTTCCATCTCCCAGAGCTCTGCTGCATATTTAGCTTATTTGATGCCGCTCCGTTCTGTTGTAATTAGTTATTTTTAAAACTGGCAAACAGAACGACCGTCAGTACAGGCACTGGCATTGGTCGGTTTATTGATGGGCAGTGCCAGTGGCCTGCCTACTATTGGCTCTTTTCCTTCCCCCGTATCCTGCTGCTATTGATTTTGTCATTTGGTTGGCGCTGGTTTACTCACTGAAACGGGGGTTTATTATTCCAGAACCCTACAGCCAACAGTTGCACAAAACAGTTCCTTTTCCCGTTATCTTTTCCCCTATAGGTCTCTTAACTTTTTAGACAATTGCACAAAACATTTTAGGGGGAATTTCTACCTTAACCCTTTTTAACTTCCTATCTACCTAACGCTGTTAATGACTGACCTGACCTCTACTCTACACATGACTCCTCTCTACTCTTTGACCTTTACCATAACTCACTCTGATAACTACAGTGGTTTCTCGACTAAAAGTTTTGAGATTATGCTGCGGGATTTAGAGGTAATTTGTGGTTTAGTACGGTACCTTGCGTCACTGCTTCATTGCTCCAGACCAGCGCAAGGGGGAGTTAGAGCACTGATTATGCTTTTGGGTCCCAAGGCGCTAATGTGTCTCTAACTGACAGTGAATGGGCAACATAAACCAAATAGAAACTGATAATTGGGCACGACTTGAATTGAATTTCAATGAACTGAATGATGAGGATGAAGAAGGTGATTGAATTTAGAACAATAGTGTAAGAATTGCTATTTCTCTGTCCTGCACGCGCACACCCTGAATAATACACATTTTTTAGTTTTTACTCGTTAGTATTACTTACTAAACTGTTGTTACACTAAGGCTTTTATTCTAAGAGAAATGAAAATGTTCAATTATATTCCATGATATTCTTAAGATGTATGTGTTGACTGAATATAAGCAAGTGATGTCTGCTAAATAATCAAGTTGATGACACAGTCATATAAGGTGAATGCACCAATTTGTAAGTCGCTCTGGATAAGAGCGTCTGCTAAATGACTTAAATGTAAATGTAAATAACCTTGGCACCTACATAATGCTGAGTGAATCACTCATTCATGGCTTTGGGTCAAAATAAATAAGTACCAACACTCTTTCTGATAGTCTTTAATAAAGAAATGTTTTGGTTATCCTGACCTGGACACAATTATGGGCTGTTAGCAGGACAATAGACTCTTGCCAACACCTCTCTGTATTTTGATACGTTGTGCAAGGCAAATGATCAGCATTAAAAACTTTGGATGGGGCCTCCCGAGTGGTGCAGCGGTCTAAGACACTGCATCACAGTGCAGACTGCGTTGCTACAAATGCTGGTTCGATACCGTGCCGACATCCCTTTGTTACCATAGAGAAAGACTTTGCAGTACGGTAACGTCAAAAGGTTGAGTAATTGAACAGTATTTCTATATTCCAAGCAGTTGGAGTGGTCCGTGGACACTTAAGGAACAGTCATTTTGAGTTTGTTGAATTTGTTTACCTCATGACGGACATGAGACACACAATACTGTTTCTTTGTTTGTATGCACTTCTCAATTATGGGGTTTGCATCTGAATGTTGTATAAAATAAATGATTGAGTATAGGAATACTTTCGAAAAGATTAAATGTGATGTTTGCCTTCTAAATGAGAGTATGGGTTTTCATATAGTTTTAACTAGTCAGTGGCCACGCCCCCGTGAGCACAGACATTATACCCAAACGTCATGGAACCGCCTTCCAAGGCGAGTGCTTATAAAGGACTCCCGACAAATTGTACATTAGATCAGAAAACATGGAGCTGTCGCTACATGTTGAAATGGTTGCCGATTTAAATATAGTCAAGATAACGCTGGGACAGGGTCCCCACGTTGAAATGGCTACTACTCTAGACCGAAACTTGCCGGGTGACGCTGGTGTGTGAAGTGGTTTAAACTACAACTCTACAAAAGAACAAGACCAGAGAATGTGGAGATCATCCCCACGCTGAAATGGTGAAGAAATCTACAAACTAAAGACCAGATTGTTCAGGCTGCAGCTGTTTAAATACTTTAGTCTGGTGAACGCATCTGATCTAAGAGCATTTCCGAATAGTACTCTGATGTATCCATTATAACAAGCTACAACCACAAAAGAACATGGGACTTCTGGGGAACGCAACCAGAGACTCTCTGAACTATTATCCAGCAGATGGACTGGCGATCACAGAGGGACAACAAAGGCATACACTCGTAAATATGTAAATTGCTATTTATTTTCTAATGAGCGGCTGTTCATGTTAAAAGTATTAGCATTTCATGAGTGTAGTTAAACTGTATTACAGTGAATCCACTCTGAGTTTTCCGCTCTTGAACTGTCCCCACCCCTTTCCTTTGTCTATCAAGCCGTCATATCGGTTTCGTCCACTAGGGACTTGAATTTGTGTCATGTTAGTAACCAATGTATGACCTATTGTGTGTGTTTTATGTAATTCTGCAATTGGTTAGTTAATTAGTAAATAAATAATTAAGCCAATTTCTATATCGCTGATTTATGTTAGGGTTCTTGCAGATATCCAAGGGTTTGCGACGTTCAGAAATGAGACTGATGAGGTAACAATACATTAATTGTCACGACTTCCGCCGAAGTCGGTCCCTCTCCTTGTTCGTTCGGCGGCCGACGTCACCGGCCTTCTAGCCACCGCCGATCAACTTTTCATTTTCCATTTGTTTTGTCTTTGTTTTACACACATGATTTCAATCCCACAATGACTTGTTCATTATTTAACACTCTGTTCCTCCATGTTTTTTTTGTGAGTGATTGTTATTTGTATTTTCGGTCTGTCATGGTGTGCATGTATTTGTTACTTTGTATATTTGACATTTTGAGTAAAAATACTTTGATTACTCATATCTGCTGTCCTGCGCCTGACTCTCTACACCAGCTACACCTAGGACCCATTACAGAATCACTCACCCGAAGAATGGAGTCAGCAGGAGCAGACGCCCTCCCTGTTCCAGTGGAGGAGCGCGTTCAGCAGCACGCGACCATGTTGCAACGTCTGGGCACTGCCACGGATCTCGTGCGGCAGACTATGGATCGTTTGGAGAGAGGAGGAGGTTTTTCACCGCCTCCACCAGCCCCACTACAACAGGTCCCACTGTCCACCCCTATTTCCCCTGGTCCCAGCGGGATTCGACTCGCGCTCCTGAGGGAATATGATGGGACGGCTGCCGGATGCCAGGGTTATCTACTACAACAGGAGCTCTACCTGGCGACTGTCCACCCGGCTCCTTCGGGGCATGAGAGTGTCCTGCCTCAGGCAAAGCCCTGGAGTGGGCCGACGCCGTATGGTGTGAGGGAGATGCGGCGTTGGATCATTACAGAGTTCACCCGTCGTTTTCGGACAGTGTTCGACCACCCGCCTGAGGGTCGAGCGGCGGGTGAACATCTGTTCCACCTGAGGCAGGGGAAGAGGAGCGCGCAGGATTTCGCCTTGGACTTCCGGACCCTGGCCGCCGGTGCGGGATGGAACGACAGGGCCCTGATCGATCACTACAGGTGCAGTCTGCGCGAGGACGTCCGTCGGGAGTTGGCCTGCCGAGACACCACCCTCACATTGGACCAGCTGGTGGACCTGTCCATCCGGCTGGACAACCTACTGACTGCCCGCGGACGTCCTGATCGGGACCTGTCAGTTCCATCCCCCCAGCACCTCCGCTCCGACGCCCATGGACAGGGAGGTGCTGCACTTAGGGCGACCGGAGGACGGGCCATTCCCTGCACCATCTGTGGCCGCAGAGGGCACACTGCTGGTCGGTGCTGGAGGGGTTCCTCAGGGAGTTGAGGCAGCAGGCAGGACACTATCGTGTCACCCCAGGTGAGTCGAAACCAGGCTCATCCAGAGCCCCCTGTTGTTCACATGTATGTGTTTATTTAATTTCCTGAGTTTTCCCCGCATTCCCAGCATAAGGGACTAGTAGATTCAGGCGCAGCTGGGAATTTTATTGACCGTTCATTTGCTCATAGTTTAGGGATTCTCCTTCTTCCTGTGGATATGCCTTTCCCTGTGCACGCCCTAGATAGTCAACCATTAGGGTCAGGGCTGATTAGGGAAGCCACCGCTCCACTTGACATGGTTACGCAGGAGGGTAATGAGGAGAGAATCAGTCTCTTCCTTATTGATTCTCCTGCATTTCCCGTGGTGCTGGGCTTACCCTGGTTGGCCTATCATGACCCCACTATTTCGTGGCAACGGAGGGCTCTCAAGGGGTGGTCACGAGAGTGCTCAGGGAGGTGTGTGTGGGGGTTTCCATTGGTGCGACTACGGTGAAAAGTTCAGACCAGGTCTCCACCGTGCACATCCCCTCAGAATATGCCGATTTGGCTCTCACCTTCTGTAAGAAGAGGGTGACTAAATTACCACCTCATCGACGGGGGGATTGTGCGATAAATCTCCTGGTAGACGCAGCACTTCCCAGGAGTCACGTGTATCCTCTGTCACAGGAGGTGACGGTGGCTATGGAAACATATGTCTCCGAATCCATGGGGCAGGGATACATTCGGCCCTCCACTTCACCTGCCTCCTCTAGTTTATTTTTTTGTGAAGGAGGATGGGGGTCTGCGCCCGTGTATTGACTATCGAGGGATCAATCAGATCACGGTGAGGTACAGTACCCGCTGCCTCTCATCGCCAGTGCGATCGAGTCAATGTATGGGGCGCGCTTCTTCACAAAATTGGATATCAGGAGCGCATATCCGGGAGGGAGACGAGTGGAAGACAGCATTTAGTAGTACCTCGTCATGCCGTACGGGTTGATGAATGCTCCATCAGTCTTCCAGGCCTTTGTTGATGAGATTTTCCGGGACCTGCAGGGTGTAGTGGTGTATATTGATGACATTCTGATATACTCCGCTACACGCGCCGAGCATGTGTCCCTGGTGCACATCATCCTGGCATCGGGCGGGCGGTGCGTTGCCTTAGTGGGAAGTACTGGTGGCCCACCTTGGCCAAGGACGTGAGGGTTTATGTTTCCTCCTGCTCGGTGTGCACCCAGAGCAAGGCTCCCAGGCACCTGCCCAGAGGGAAATTACAACCCCTACCCATTCCACAACTGCCGTGGTCGCACCTGTCAGTGGACTTCCTGACGGATCTTCCTCCCTCACAGGGCAACACCACGATCCTGGACGTTATGGATCGGTTTTCTAAGTCCTGCTGTCTCCTCCCTTTGCCTTGTCTCCCTATGGCCCTACAGACTGCGGAGTCCCTGTTAACTGATGTCTTCCGGCACTACGGGGTGCCTGAGGACATAGTCTCTGAGGTCCCCAGTTCACGTCCAGGGCCTGGAGATTGTTCATGGAGCATCTGGGGGTCTCGGTCAGCCTCACCTCAGGTTTTCAACCCGAGAGTAACGGGCAGGTGGAGAGAATAAACCAGGATGTGGGTAGGTTTCTGCGGTCATATTGCCAGGACCGGCCGGGGGAGTGGGCGGCATTCATCCCCTGGGCAGAGATGGCACAAAACTCACTCCGCCACTCGTCCACTAATCTCTCTCCTTTCCAGTGCGTACTGGGGTATCAGCCGGTTCTGGCACCGTGGCATCCGAGCCAGATCGAAGCTCCTGCGGTGGACGAGTGGTTCAAGCGCTCGGAGGAGACCTGGGACGCCGCCCATGTGCACCTACAACGGGCCGTGAGGCGGCAAAAAGAGGGCGCTGACTGCCACCGCAGCGAGGCCCCGGTGTTCGCATCGGGGGACCGGGTCTGGCTCTCGACCAGAAACCTGCCCTGCTGGGTCCGCGGTTTGTGGGGCCATTTAAAGTCCTGAGGAGACTGAACGAGGTATGCTACAGGTTACAGCTTCACCCAGATTATCGTATTAGTCCCTCGTTCCATGTGTCTCTCCTCAGGCCGGTGGTGGCTGGTCCACTCCAGGAAGCTGAGGTACGGAGGTTCCTCCGCCCCCTCTGGACATCGAGGAGGCCCCGGTGTATGCTGTTCGAGCTATCCTGGACTCGAGGCATTGGGAGAGGGGCCTTCAGTGCCTCGTGGATTGGGAGGGGTACGGTGCGGAGGAGAGATGCTGGGTGCCGGTGGAGGACATTCTGGACCCTTCGTTGCTGCGGGATTTCCACCGTCTCCATCCGGATCACCCTGCGTCTCGTCCTCCGCGTCTTCCCCGAGGTTGGTGTCGGCGCGCTGCTGGCCACCGCCAATCCACTTTTCGGTTTCCATTTGTTTTGTCTTTGTTTTACACACCTGATGTCAATCCCACAACGACTTGTTCGTTAACCCAACGACTTGTTATTTAACCCTCTGTTCCCCCATGTTTTTTTGTGAGTGATTGTTATTTGTATTTTCGGTCTGTCATGGTGTGCGTGTATTTGTTACTTTGTATATTTTACATTTTGAGTAAAAATACGTTGATTACTCATCTGCTGTGCTGCTCCTGACTCTCTACACCAGCTACACCTAGGACCCATTACATTAATAGAAGACTGTAATCAATAAGATTATAAAATATCTGAAGAGAATATTTGGGAAACTGAAACTCTATAAACAAAATTTTCCCGTGGTGCCCCGACTTAGTTAATTACTATTTCGTGATTCGTTGAATCGATTTGATAATATTACTCTTCACATTTAATGACAGCAAACGCTATGACAATTGGCTGTATTAGATTTTACCAGGTGGCGTGGCGAGAATCTGTCTCCGCACCACGTGCTCTCACCATTGGTGTCCCCCAGGGCTCTGTTCTAGGCCCTCTCCTATTCTCGCTATACACCAAGTCACTTGGCTCTGTCATATCCTCACATGGTCTCTCCTATCATTGCTATGCAGACGACACACAATTCATCTTCTCCTTTCCCCCTTCTGATAACCAGCTGGCGAATCGCATCTCTGCATGTCTGGCAGACATATCAGTGTGGATGACGGATCACCACCTCAAGCTGAACCTCGGCAAGACGGAGCTGCTCTTCCTCCCGGGGAAGGACTGCCCGTTCCATGATCTCGCCATCACGGTTGACAACTCCATTGTGTCCTCCTCCCAGAGTGCTAAGAACCTTGGCGTGACCCTGGACAACACCCTGTCGTTCTCTACTAACATCAAGGCGGTGACCCGATCCTGTAGGTTCATGCTCTACAACATTCGCAGAGTACGACCCTGCCTCACACAGGAAGCGGCGCAGGTCCTAATCCAGGCACTTGTCATCTCCTGTCTGTATTACTGCAACTCGCTGTTGGCTGGGCTCCCTGCCTGTGCCATTAAACCCCTACAACTCATCCAGAACGCCGCAGCCCGTCTGGTGTTCAACCTTCCCAAGTTCTCTCACGTCACCCCGCTCCCCCGCTCCTCCACTGGCTTCCTGTTGAAGCTCGCATCCGCTACAAGACCATGGTGCTTGCCTACGGAGCTGTGAGGGGAACGGCACCTCCGTACCTTCAGGCTCTGATCAGGCCCTACACCCAAACAAGGGCACTGCGTTCATCCACCTCTGGCCTGCTCGCCTCCCTACCTCTGAGGAAGCACAGTTCCCGCTCAGCCCAGTCAAAACTGTTCGCTGCTCTGGCACCCCAATGGTGGAACAAGCTCCCTCACGACGCCAGGACAGCGGAGTCAATCACCACCTTCCGGAGACACCTGAAACCCCACCTCTTTAAGGAATACCTAGGATAGGATAAAGTAATCCTTCTATCTTGCTAGATTCTTAAAATGTGTACGCATCATTTGTGTGTTGGAGTCACTGTTTATTTGTCATCATGGAATGCTCTGCCACCAGAGGTTACGCAGGCAAAAATAATATATATATATATATATAAACATTTTTACACAATATTCTTATACACAGTACAGTTACATTATTGATACACTGATATAAGACTTATTTTTGCCTGCGTAACCTCTGGTGGCAGAGCATTCCATGATGCCAGTATTCTATACATACAGTAACCTGACCATTTTACTGGACAGTAATCAAGATGGGACAAGATCAAAGCCTGTAACAAATAGTACAGTTGATCTTTGTCAGACATACCTCAGTAATTGAGAGGGATGTCGCTAGATAGTGTAGCCATTACCAATATGCAATATCAGACCAGAGTGATGGTTAAAATGCGATTTTCACAGAAAATGTACAACTGCGGCATTAATGTCTACGTATTTATTTTTATATACATAACAATTACTCTGATAAAAACTGAATGATTCTGAACACTCAAGTCCCAACTTCGGCAAACAAGCTTCAAAATCGATTAAGTTTTTAGCCAGAAGCATAAACTAGCTAGCTGGGAAGGGCTCATCAGGACAACTGACTGAACCGAATACATTCTTCTCCACTCGACTCTCAGCTGTGTGACATAAGTCATCAATTTGGGCATCAGGCGTGTCCGTATAGGCTATCGTGGCTTCCTTAGTGCAATGTCATGCTTTTGTATGTCATGTGAAACCTGCTTGAGTTAGTTTTAACTTTTAGTTTTAAGATAAACAAATAATGAAAATAGCCATGTTTATTGATATTGAGTATGTTGCATCTGTGTGAGTACAGTTTGACCCTTGCCTCCATCTCCAGTTCATTAAGCCATCTAGTGTCATTTGTATCTCTCTCTCTCTGCTGTGTGTGCATGATGTGCCTCTTGCTATCTGTCACTCGAATGTCGAGGGGCTGAAGTTCATTGGTTGAACTCAAATTGCTAGGGGGCTGGGGCTAGGGCAGGTGGGGGAATATGTAGGGAAAATGGCGCTACACAGCTTCCAGAAAAACAGTCGCTTTCAAACTAGGGATTTCGTGGCTAATTGAGGTAAGACAGTAATTCTGCTCATAAATGATGCATGTATGAACTACAAGTTGACACATCCAGCCCAAAGAGAGAGGTATAAATAATACTTCGTCGCAAAAGTTCCGGAGCATGTCTTTAAATACCGCTAGGAGAAGGAAGAAGCCGAAAGCTGAAACCAGCGACCTCATGGCTCAAATATTGTACTGTCAGACCTTTTCTTAAGCTTGCGGTCAGATACCACATCCAGTCAAAGAAATGACTCCTCAGTCCAATCTCTCTCTCTCTCTCTGTGTCTCTGATATTGCTTTCCCTTAAATTATTCCAATAAAGTGGTCTTTAAAGGAGCTGCCCAAGACATTATTCTTAAGAGGGATGACAGCATGTGCTCAACCCCACACTATCTTTCCAGTCTATTGACAGAAGTTATGTTTTGGTAGGAGACAAAATAGTTGATTTCTCTTATGACACAAGGGTATTCCACAGTGTTCTGTTTGTTTTGGAAAGAGTGAAGACCAGAGATATTTGCTGTGTCACAACCCCCCCCCCTCCCCCCTCCCAAACGAAAGATATCTCCAGTCCAAACAGATGATTTCTTTGCAGAGGAAAGTTATTGCCTTCACTGCATTGTCCTCATTATTATTCTAGACCATTGGCTTACAGCGATGTGGTGAAATAAGACCATTACTAATGAACATCTGAGAGTTTTGATCTTTTGTTATTTGTGACTTCGTGTTTCATTTAGTCTGAAGGCCATTTGAAAAGAGCTGAATCCTAGTTTCATTACCCAGCAGCTGGACAAAGTTGGAATAAGCAGTTTTTTTAAGCTGCTTTGAAAATAATCTCCACTGGGATCCACAGACGTTTTTCATACTCCATTTGTGTGGAGTCTCAGCAGAGGTCATATTGGAAATCAGTCTGTGTGGTGCAACACATTGTATTCTAGGTCTTGAATGTGTTAAACCACATTTTATTGTTCCATTCCATAAAGACAAATGAAATCTTTGAGAGCAGACTGCAATGCTTCATCCTTAACTATGCACTGGAACACACACACACACACACACACACACACACACACACACACACACACACACACACAGTCACAGTCTTGTACAGCTAACCTTGTGGAGGGACACAGTTCAGTCCCATTCAAAATCCTGTTTTTCCTAAACCTAACTCTTACCCTAACCTGTAATCTTACCCATGCCTTAACCCAAAAACCTAACCTTAACCTATCTCCTAACCCTAAAACTAACCCTTACACTTATTCTAACCTTAACCCTAGACCCCCTAGAAATAACGTTTGACCTCGTGGGGACTAACAAAATGTCCCCAGTCAAATTTCTGTTTTGTTTACTATTCTTGTGTGGACTTCCGGTCAAACACATCCACACATACACACCCATAGGATTACATCACTATGGGAGGTATGTGTCTCACCATCTGTGAGAGCTTGTCAGTGTAGGGTTAGTCATAGCCTTTGTGTGTGTGTGTGTGTGTGTGTGGTGTGTGTGTGTGTGTGTGTGTGTGTGTGTGTGTGTGTGTGTGTGTGTGTGTGTGTGTGTGTGTGTGTGTGTGTGTGTGTGTGTGTGTAACTGACAGGGTTACACACACTCATAAGCCTTATAGCGTTTCAACAATGACAGCACTTATTCAGAATGAGACTTTAATTACTCAAACAGAAATACAGTAGGTACCTGGCTACCATAACATTTATAGCTGTGTTGCTGTCACAGGACCCAGAAGTGGATACTGCACAGTATAACTGTACTGTACATAGCTGTCCACTCTATGCCTGTATCTTTCCACTCTATCTGTCCACTTCAATCACAGATGCACATTAAATGAAGGCTAGTATCAATGGTATTGTAGGTATGGAAACTGTCCCAGATGTTTTATGTAACCCACTGTTTGGGCCTTGGCTTTTTGCCTGGTAAAAGCACTTAGAAGTCTCTCTGAGTGACATTTTAGAATGCATTCAATATCCTATTAACATTGACAAAAAAAGGTTGCATTGAACAGCACATAACTGGCACAGGTTGTTTCACCTCCCATTTCATTCTCACTGTGCACACACACAGCTCACACTGCTTAGTGACAGTTTAGCCGTTCAGAGGTTACGGCTAACGAGCAGCAGAGAGAGTCTTAAATGGGGTGAGCGGTGGCGTGCAGGGGGCGGATATATTTTGGGTGAGTGGCTGGCTCCCTGTGTTTGTTGAGGACACGGGTCGGTAGTCTGTCAGAAGTTGGTGTCTCTCTGGGGCTCTGGCCATGTTGTGGGTCAAGTGTAGAGAGCAGCTCCTGCTGGGGCTGTGTTGTTGCTGCGGTCCCACTCTCGGCACACACTCCCTGGGTTGTGTTTTCTGCTGGGTTGTGGGTCAGCGGTATTGCTGATTCAGCCCGCTGCTGTTTTCTTTCCTTCTCTCTCGCTCTTCCTTCAATCCGCTGGTCTCTTGTTCTCTCTCTCTCCACACAGTCTCCGAGGAACTACATAGGCTGGCTCAAAACTTTACCTTTCTGTTATCTAAGACTATACCATTGTCGTGACTTCACTGTCATTAATCTGATGACTGTTATTTAATCCACTAACTATGTTTAGTTGTTACCTGATTTAAATTAATCATGTAGCAATTAACTCATTAGGATTTAGGGCACCACGAGAGCAGTTCTTTAAAGAGTTACCATCTCCCGAATTAATTTCTAAAGGTCTTTACCTATCACATCCAAACCCGAGCCTTAGTTATGATTCAGGACTACACATTATTTTTATTTATTTACTAGCTAACTAAATGGTAACACAGGATAAACATACACACTTAATAAATTAGAAACAGGTCCCTAGTGGACTGACAACAATATGGCTACTTGTTACAAAAAGGGCAAGAGAGAAAGGGGGACAGAGACAATGTTAGTACATTTAGAAACTACTCACACTTATACATTGCACACAAACCGTCGCCCGCTTGGAGTAAGAATCATGAATGTATTTACGTGGAAATTCCTTGGTTTGCCGTGCATCTCTCCTAACCGGGCCTTCTTGGAAAAGGGGTTGGTTGGGCCTTTTTGCGGCACGCTTTTAAAGCGCTGATTGCCCAAAAGGGGTCCGCACCTGTATTCTACTGCCGTTCTCCTCTGCAGTCATCCAGTGACTTGTCGTGTAGTCCTGAACAGAACTACAGAGTTTATTCTGCTTCCATTCGCTCGGGAAGATGCTTCTTTGAAGATAGGCCAGCCAGCTGTGTCAATGATTCCCAGTGGGGTGATGAGAGTAGCATAATACGATGATTTGAACAGAGTCCCACTTAAATTTGCTTTTCTATATACTTCACTTAGGACAGCTAATCAGCCGTACCAGTGATTGTCCGCGAGGTGACTATCGTCTCTCTCATGTTGAGATTCAAAGTTTAAACCACTTTAAACGTGAGCTGCAGCTCAGTCTCTCTGGTCTGATATGTTAATTCTTTACCCATCATTTTATACAGTTTATTCAAAAGGGGCGGTTCCGTCAGGCTGGCACGCTCTCTGACCTCACTCAGGGGCGTGACTTGTACAAAGTTTAATAAAAGTATTATCTCTTACGGCTCCTAAAATTGGCCCTCTCTTCACAAAAACACTTTCTACCTTTTCATGCACAATGCATTGGATGGACACTTCACACAGTCGGTATACGTGTCAAGGTACAGTATTTCCTTTAACACTTAATGACAACACAAACACAATGACATTAGTGTTCTTTTAGGTCACCTCGGCCCATTCACCACGTTCTGTGTTAGAAATATTGTTCCAATAGTTGTTTTTGAATGTGTTAGTTTCATTGGGAAAAATCTTCTTAAGACAAAAGGCACATTCCCTGGGTGAATTTGAAAGTACCCCTCTGTGGGTGAGAGGTGGTCTGGTTGAAGTTATTTATTGCAAAGCTGGTCTGACCCATTTGGAACCTCACAGGACAGTCATGACACAATCCACCTATCAGTGCGCAAGTTCTTAGACAGTTACAAAACACCCCTCACCAACCTCATTCTGAATCCATCTCAAGGTGTGCATTCTTTAAACACATTTGATACATTGTTAAACAGTATTGTGTCTCCTTCCTCTCAAGATTAGCTTTTATTTTTACACCGAGATCCAGATGAGGTGATTCTGAGGTACTATGATTATGAGTATGGGGTCATTAGACTCTTGGTGTGAAAGCTCAGCTCTCACCCCCTTCTCACAGGAATATCTCACCCCTTTCTCTTCAGCCTAGGAGATGTGGCTGAAGATTGTTCTAGCAGCTATTATCAGAAGAATGTCCTATTATAACACCAGATGTTTAGAGGGGGTCGGGGGAAAGGCATCAGAGGCGCTGAGGACACCTCCTCCCTCATCTCAGGGTCATGGGGTCAACGTCTCCCACGACAGATTGGGAGACTAACAAGATTGCCAGACAGTGAGAGGGAAAGAAATAGTTTGAGAGAGAAAGAATGATAGGTGAAACCGGAGACAGATTGGGAGAATTCAAGTGAGATATTTGAACAAATAATAAAGCTAAAATGCTGTAATAAGGAACATCTATGGTCATAATGTGTTAAAGAGCCATGTCCATTTCTATCACATATCAGACGAGTCATTTTCACCAACACCAGTGAATGGGGTCAGTCCAGCCAGTGAGGACCATCCCCTACCGTCACCAGCATCAACATGCTCCTTTCCCTGGCCTGGATCTCTTAGCTGTGGGATTGACAGCAGTTCAGCTCTCTGCCCCACGGACGCTGCAGGCAAACACACCCAGCAGGCCTCACACACTCCTCTGACACACTGCTCACAGGCTTCTCACACACACACACACACACACTGCAAACAAATCCAACTCTTCACAGCTGTTTAAATGCCACAGAGACAGACTGATCAAATGTTCCACCAATGAAGCGTGTCAAACATGACTGTCGCGCTGATATAAAGGATTTGGAGACAGGTGCAGGAATACATCATCTGGGTTTTTAATACACCCAAAACAAACACGTATACAAAACACTGGGATGTACCCAAACAAAAGAGCTGTAAACCTTGTAGAATGACACCGGACGAGACCCGTAATACACAATGCGCAGCACAGGCTGAGACAACGCACAGGTACTTACACGACCAACGGACATGGGAACAATAACACGCGGCACAGGCTGAGACAACACATAGGCACTCACACGACCAACGGACATGGGAAAAATAATCGACTGCCCAATGGAAAACAAAGTGCACATTTTATACAATTGCAGTCAGGGAAATGGGGACCAGGTGTGTGTAATGACAGTTCCAGAGGGATCCGTGACAATGACGTGCGTGTGTTTGTGTGCATGTGTTTGATCACTGATGGTCAAACACTTATGAGTTGTGAGTTGTTGCTGATCGTTAGCTTTCTCGTTATGTGAGTGGCCTCTGGCAGCCATTGCTGGTCCAGTTTAAACATTTTAAAGAGTGTGACTGACCATGGACGTTTTTGTTTTTATGTCTACGGTCTCTCATCCTTTCAGTCTTTTTTTTTGGCTGTAAAATCACATTTCCATCCCTTACTTCTCTTACCTGCTCTTCATTTCCTCGTTGTCTGTTTCTTTCTCTCTATTCTTATTTTGTTAATGTCGACTCAGATTCATCAGAAACGTGGCAGGAGGACACAGTGTTTACCTATGGAGGCCAAATATGTAGAGCCCCGGGGTGAGTGACGTGGGTCACCATGTGTGAGAGGCTTTCTCTCTACCTTTTAACTCAAGTAATGTGGCCCCCATACTGACTGGTCCTCTATCAGCCTCGTACACACATACACACATGCATATAGATGTATACGTACACACACATGCAAACAGACATGCACGTACACACACACACACACACACACACACCACGGAAACTAACCCAAAACCCAAGTTTCAACTCCAGAGGTTTCCATTTCTAAATGATATGATGTAGTAGAAAGGTTGGCAGGTTTCCAGTTTCTCAGGGGGATGAAATGTGACCCCTCATTTTATTATACTATTCATGGCTAACTGAATCTCACAACAGAATCCAATGCTCTAATCTAGTGGGCCTTGATACAAGGATTGTGTCATCAGGTTTCAGGTATGACCCAGTGCCGAAGAAACAAAAGTTTATTTCTAGTACAGAGGCAGGCAAACGACAGGTCAAAGGCAGGCAGATGTCAGTAATCCAGAGAGGGTGCAAAAGGTCCAGAATGGCAGGTAGTCTCAGGGTCAGGGCAGGCAGTGGTCATTAATCCAATGAGGTGGGGCAAGGTATAGAACGGCAGGCAGTCTCAGGGTCAGGGCAGGCAGAACGGTCAAAACCCAGGAAGGGACTAGAAAACAGGAGCAAGAACAGACAGGAGCAGGGGAACAAACGCTGGTAGATTTCACGAAACAAAACGAACTGGCAACAGAACACAGGTATAAATACACAGGGGAAGATGGGCAACACTTGGAGGGGGGGGTGGAGACAAGCACAAAGACAGGTGAAACAGATCAGGGTGTGACAGGTTTGTCATTACTATTAGACTTGTTGTACTATCTCTGTACTGTTATTGCCTGTTATTGCCTCTAGTTACCTAAGTCTGGCAGGTAAGTTAATACCCAGCCATGACATTGGGGTCAACCTCCGCTGAAACTTTACTTGTGCATTTTTATGTGACATGTTCATGTCTCTCTTCTTCTTTCCAACTCTTTTTGTGTTCTGGTTCTTTTTTAACAGGGTTTTGGTCTGTTTGGTGCTTCACATTTTCCTTCTCGCTTTCCAGCTTTGATCTATTTTTTTAGTTTATGAGCAGATTTTACAATATAGATGTTTTTTATTGTTGCTGGCACATATGAAGATGATGGTGCCTCCACATCATGGGCATATGGCTTTGTTGGGCCGATCTGAAACCCTTCTGGGCTGGACCTCCCACCTTGTACGCCTACACACACGCACACAGACTATGCGTATCTATCTAGCTTTTCCTGAAGCAGAGTAGCACTAGAGGGGTCCCTGGCCCAGCGATCCATTTTCCAGGTGACATCTGCTCTGGGATATTACCGCACAAGTAGAGGGAAAAATTGGATTTAAAAGCTACTGAAATGGTGCTTAAAGTTAAATCCAAGCTTCCACTCAGGTATCAAAGAACCATTTGAAACTGAATGCAAAGACAATGTTTTTTTCTCCGTACTGAGCAAAATTACAGTATTTCCTTATGATGGTAATTGATGCGCAATGTGAAAGGTACTGTAAACAGTTTATCTAGTCTCACTCATTATAACTCATCTGATCTCTGATCTGTTCCAGGGGGCTTTTCGTCACCATCCATGACCTCACTCACATCTCCACCGTGCTCCAGAGCTGGCCAGAGAAGGACATACGTGTAAGTCTATAGTCAAACCTGAAATGGCATTCTTTTCCCTATATAGTGCGGAAATAGGTTGTCTCTGAAATGGCACTATCTCTCTATTAGGGGTGCTATGCCCTTTACACTGTTAGGCCTAGTTGTTCTATCTGATGGCTTAAGGCAGATATTGCTACTGGGTATGCAGGGTTTTGCTCCAGGCCTGTTGTAAATTACACACCTGACCCAGCGACTCAAGATTCTGGTGAACTGCTAAACAGTAGAATCAAGTGTGTTAGATCAGGGTTAGAATGAAATTCTGCTCTGCAACAGAGTCGCTCTCCAGGAGGAAGATGTGCAGCCCTGGCTTAGAAGTCAGAGGTTGGCATTTTTGGTAATTCTCTGTATGGACACTGGGATAACTGGGGATAGGCACCAGTGGAGGCTGGTGGGAGGAGCCATAGGAGGACATATGGTTTCCATATGTTTGATAGCGTTCCATTCATTCAGTTCCAGACATACAATGAGCCTGTCCTCCTATCGCTCCTCCCACCAGCTGCTACTGAAAGGCACACGTACACTACATGACCAAAAGTATGTGGACATCTGCTCGTCGGCCATCTCATTCCAAAATCATGGGCATTAATATGGAGTTGGTCCCCCCCCTTTGCTGCTAAAACAGCCTCCGCTCTTCTGGGAAGGCTTTCCACTAGTTGTTGGAACATTGCTGCGGGGACTTGCTTCCATTCAGCCACGAGCATTAGTGAGGTCGGGCACTGATGTTGGGCAATTAGGCCTGGCTCGCAGTCGGCTTTCCAATTCATCCCAAAGGTGTTCAATGGGGTTGAGGTCAGGGCTGTGTGCAGGCCAGTCAAGTTCTTCCACACCGATCTCGACAAACCATTTATGTATGGACCTCACTTTGTGCACGAGGGCATTGTCATGCTCAAACAGAAAAGGCCTTTCGCAAACTGTTGCCACACAGTTGGAAGCACAGAATTGTCTTGATTGTCATTGTCTGCTGTAGAGTTAAGATTTCCCTTCACTGAAACTAAGGGGCCTAACCCGAACCATGAAAAACAGCCCCAGACCGTTATTACTCATCCACCTATCTTTACAGTTTGCCCTATGCATTGAGGCAGGTAGCATTCTCCTGGTATTCGCCAAACCCAGATTCGTCCGTCGAACTGCCAGATGCTAAAACGTGATTCATCACTCCAGAGAACACGTTTCCACTGCTCCAGTCCAATGGCAGCGAGCTTTACACCACTCCAGCCGATGCTTGGCATTGCGCATTGTGATCTTAGGCTTGTGTGCGGCTGCTTGGCCATGAAAACCCATTTTATGAATCTTCCGACAAACAGTTCTTGTGCTGACTTATCTTCCAGAGGCAGTTTGGGACTCTGTAGTGAGTGTTGCAACCAAGGACAAATCATTTTTACGTGCTACGTGCTTCAGCACGCAGCGGCCCCATTCTGTGAGCTTATGTGGCCTACCACTTCTTGGCTGAGCCGTTGTTGCTCCAAGACGTTTCCACTTCGCAATAACAGCACTTACATTTGCCCAGGGTAGCAGGGCAGAAATTTGACGAACTGACTTGTTGGAAAGACATTCTACTGCCAATGTTTGTCTATGGAGTTTGCATGGCGGTGTAATTTTACACACCGGTCAGCAACGGGTGTAGCTGAAATAGCCGAATTCACAAATTTGAAGGGGTGTCTACATACTTTTGTATATACAGTGCCTAAGGAAAGTATTCAGCCCCCATGTCATTTTCCACATTTTGTTACGTTACTGCCTTATTCTAAAATTGATTCAATAAATAAAAAATCCTCAGCAATCTACACACAATACCCCATAATGACCACGCGAAAAGTTTTCGTTTTATTTTTGCACCCCAAAAAATTTACTTATTTACATAAGTATTCAGCCCCTTTGCGATGATACTCGAAAATGAGCACAGGTGCATCCTTGAGATGTTTCTACAACTTGACTGGAGTCCACCTGTGGTAAATTTAATTGATTGGTCATGATTTGGAAAGTTACACACCTGTCTATACAAGGTCCCACAGTTGACAGTGCATTTCAGAGCAAAAACCAAGCCATGGGGTTGAAGAAAATTTCCATAGAGCTACGAGACAGGATTGCGTCGAGGCACAGATATGGGGAAGGGTACCAAACAATGTCTACAGCATTGAATTTCTCCAAGAACACGGTGGCCTCCATCATTCTTAAATGGAAGATGTTTGAAACCACCAAGACTCTTCTTAGAGCTGGCCGCCTGGCCAAACAGGGAAGAAGGGCCTTGGTCAGGGAGGTGACCAAGAACATGATGATCACTCTGACAGAGCTCTAGAGTTCCTCTGTGGAGATGAGAGAACCTTCCAGAATGACAAGCATCTGCAGCACTCCACCAAACAGGCCTGTATGGTAGTGGCCAGACAGAAGCCACTCCTCAGTAAAAGGCACATGACAACCCACTGAGTTTTCCAAAAGGCACCTAAAGGACTCTCAGACCATGAGAAACAAGATTCTCTGGTCTGATGGAACTAAGATTGAACTCTTTGGCCTGAATGCCAAGCATCTTGTCTCGAGGAAACCTGGCATCATCCCTACGGTGAAGCATGGTGGTGGCAGTATCATGCGGTGGGGATGTTTTTCAGCGGCAGGGACTGGGAGACTAGCAAGGATCGAGGCAAAGATGAACGGAGCAAAGTACAGAGATCCTTGATTAAAACCTGCTCCAGAGTGCTCAGGACCTCAGAATGGGGCGAAGGTTCACCTTCCAACAGGACAATGACCCTAAACTCACATCCAAGACAACGCAGGAGTGGCTTAGGGACAAATCTCTGAATGTCCTTTAGTGGCTCAGCCAGAGCCCAGACTTGAACCAGATTGAACATCTCTGGAGAGACCTGAAAATAGCTGTGCAGTAATGCTCCCCATCCAACAGGGCTCAAGAGGATCTGCAGAGAAGAATGGGAGAAACTCCCCAAATACAGGTGTGCCAAGCCTGTAGCGTCATACCCAAGAAGACTCGATGCTGTAATCGCTGTCAAAGGAGCTTCAACTAAGTACTGAGTAAAGGGTCTGAGTACTTATGTAAATGTGATATTTCAATTATTTTATTTTTAATAAATTAGCAAACATTTCTGTAAACCTGTTTTTGCTTTGTCTTAGTTGGGTATTGTGTGTAGATTGATGGAATTTTTTTTTTTTTTAATCAATTTTAGAATAAGGCTGTAACGAAACAACAAAATGTGGAAAAGTCAAGCGGCCTGAATACTTTCCAACTTTCTCATAAATTGTGCATTGATGTCAATAAGTTCAACAGATATCTTCAGTTAGGATCTGGCCTGTTTGAGGCCATTACAACCAACTGAGCTCTAATATGCCAGTACAGCTATGTGCTGTTGTAGACAAACTCATGGAAAACAGACAGGAAAACGCAGCACACTGCTGCACATGCTCCCAGGTGATATTTATTTACAACAACGTTTTGACCCTTAGGTCTTCATCAGGCATCCATATCAAGTCATGATCTTGTCATTTAGAGTCAATACGAAGAATCTTCCAGGTATTCCTGGCATGTAAAGATACCTGCTGCAGCCGCTAGCCGTTCTTGCACCTGTTCACAGCTGTCAACACAATGGCATTTTCCTCTGCAGCCTGAGCTCACAGGACCTCTTATAAAACTATTTATCACGATCCAATGCCTTACTTACAGTTGAAGTTGGAAGTTTACATACACTTCGGTTGGAGTCATAAAAACTCGTTTTTCAACTACAAATTTCTTGTTAACCAACTTGCCAAAACTATAGTTTGTTATGACATCTACTTTGTGCATGACACAAATAATTTATTTGTCCAACAATTGTTTACAGACAGATTATTTCACTGTATCACAAAATGCATCACAATTTCAGTTGGAAAATGTCATGGCTTTAGAAGCTTTTGATAGGCTAATTGACATAATTTGAGTCAATTGGAGGTGTACCTGTGGATGCATTTCCAAACGCCTGAAGGTACCACGTTCACCTGTAGAAACAATAGTACGCAAGTATAAACACCATGGGACCACGCAGCCATCATACCGCTCAGGAAGTAGACGCGTTCTGTCTCCTAGAGATGAACCTACTTTGGTGTGAAATGTGCAAATCAATCCCAGAACAACAGCAAAGGACCTTGTGAAGATGCTGGAGGAAATGGGTACAAAAGTATCTATATCCACAGTAAAACGAGTCCTATATCGACATAACCTGAAAGGCCGCTCAGCAAGGAAGAAGCCACTGCTCCAAAACCGCCATAAAAAAGACAGACTATGGTTTGCAACTGCACATGGAAACAAAGATCGTACCTTTTGGAGAAATGTCCTCTTGTCTGATGAAACAGAATTAGAACTGTTTGGCTATAATGACCATCGTTATGTTTGGAGGAAAAAGGGGGAGGCCTGCAAGCCAAAGAACACCATCCCAACCATGAAGCATGGGGGTGGCAACATCATGTTGTGGGGGTGCTTTGCTGCAGCAGGGACTGGTGCACTTCACAAAATAGATGGCATCATGAGGAGGGGAAATTGTGGGTTTATTGAAGCAACATCTAAAGACATCAGTCAGGAAGTTATCCTCTCTAGGGGAGGTGGGACGAAATCGTCCCACACTATTCAACAGCCAGTGACAAATCTTAGCGCCAAATATAAAACCACAAAATGTCATAATTCAAAGTTCTCAAACATAGGACTATTTTACACCATTTTATAGATACACTTCTCCTGAATCGAACCACGTTGTCCGATTTCCAAAAGGCTTTACAGCGAAAGCAAAACATTAGATTATGTTAGGAAAGTACATAGACACAAAAAACCACACAGCCATTTCCAAGCAACTAGCATGCATCAAAAATACCCAAAACACAGCTAAATGCAGCACTAACCTTTGATCTTCATCAGATGACACTCCTAGGACATTATGTTATATAATACATGCATGTTTTGTTCAATCAAGTTCATATTTATATCAAAAAACAGCTTTTTACATTAGCATGTGATGTTCAGAACTAGCATACCCACCGAAAACTTCCGGTGAATTTACTAAATTACTCACGATAAACGTTGACAAAATACATACATTATTTTAAGAATTATAGATACAGAACTCCTTTATGCAATCGCTATGTCCAATTTTAAAATAGCTTTTCGGCGAAAGCACATTTTGCAATATTCTGAGTACATAGATCGGCCATCACGGCTAGCTAGTTTGACATCCGCCAACTTCGGGGTCACCTAAACTCAGAATTACTATTAGAAAAATTGGATTACCTTTGCTTTTCTTCGTCAGAATGCACTCCCAGGACTTCTACTTCAACAACAAATGTTGTTTTGGTTCCAAATAATCCATAGTTATATCCAAATACCGCCGTTTTGTTCATGCGTTCAGGTAACTATCCAAACGGTGACGCGCAAGCGCATTTCGTGACAAAAAAATTCTAAATATTCCATTACCGTACTGAGAAGCATGTCAAACGCTGTTTAAAATCAAATTTTATGGTACTTTTCTCGCAACGTTGTATTCATTCAAAGGCTGAAAGAAAAAAATGGTGAACGCGCATCAGTCTCACTGTCCCCAGGCTGACCACTCACAAACAGAGCTGTTGTACTTTGCCCAGATACAGCAGACACCCCATTCCACTTTCTGGCGGCTTTAGAGAGCCAATGGAAGCCTTAGAAAGTGTCACGTTACAGCACAGATGCTGTAATGTCGATAGAGATGCAACAGAAGGACAACAAATTGTCAGACAGGGCACTTCCTGTATGGAATCTTCTCAGGTTTTGGCCTGCCATAAGAGTTCTGTTATACTCAGACACCATTCAAACAGTTTTCGAAACTTTAGAGTGTTTTTATATCCAAATCTACTAATTATATGCATATTCTAGTTTCTGGGCAGGAGTAGTAACCAGATTAAATCGGGTTCGTTTTTTATCCGACCGTGTAAATACTGCCCCCTATACCACAACAGGTTAAAGCTTGGTCGCAAATGGGTCTTCCAAATGGGCAATGACCCCAAGCATACTTCCAAAGTTGTGACAAAATGGTTTAAGGACAACAAAGTCAAGGTATTGGAGTGGCCATCACAAAGCCCTGACCTCAATCCCATAGATAATTTGTGGGCAGAACTGAAAAGCGTGTGCGTGCAAGGAGGCCTACAAACCTGACTCAGTTACACCAGCTCTGTCAGGAGGAATGGGCCAAAATTCATCCAATTTATTGTGGGAAGCTTGTGGAAGGCTACCCAAAGCGTTTGACCCAAGTTAATCAATGTAAAGGCAATGCTACCAAATACTAATTGAGTGTATGTAAACGTCTGACCCACTGTGAATGTGATGAAAGAAGTAAAAGCTGAAATAAATCACTATTATTCTGACATTTCACATTCTTAGAATAAAGTGGTGATCCTACCTGACCTAAAACAGGGAATTTTTACTAAGATTAAATGTCAGGAAATGTGAAACTGAATGTAAATGTATTTGGCTAAGGTGTATGTAAACTTCTGACTTCAGCTGTATCTCCACTGCTTGTAAAACTCTATACCCGTCGCAGACCCACTAGTTGATGCTTATTTATAAAACCCTCTTAGGCCTCACTCCCCCCTATCTGAGATATCTACTGCAGCACTCATCCTCCACATACAACACCCGTTCTGCCAGTCACATTCTGTTAAAGGTCCCCAAAGCACACACATCCCTGGGTCACTGCAACAAACAGTCAAACTGGACAGTTTTATCTCAATCTCTTCATTCAAAAACTCAATCATGGACACTCTTACTGACATTTGTGGCTGCTTTGGGTGATGTATTGTTGTCTCTACCTTCTTGCTCTTTGTACTGTTGTTGTCTGTGCCCAATAATGTTTGTACCATGTTTTGTGCTGCTACCATGTTGTGTTGCTACCATGCTGTGTTGTCATGTGTTGCTATGTTGTCTTAGGTCTCTCTTTATGTAGTGTTGTCTTTTGTCGTGATGTGTGTTTTTATTCTATATTTATACACTACCATTCAAAAGTTTGGGGTCACTTAGAAATGTCTTTGTTTTTGAAAGAAAAGCACTTGTGTCCATTAAAATAACATCAAATTGATCAGAAATACAGTGTAGACATTGTTAACGTTGTAAATGACCATTGTAGCTGGAAACGGCTGATTTCTTTTATGGAATATCTACATAGGCGTACAGAGGCCCATTATCAGCAACCATCACTCCTGTGTTCCAATGGTACTTTGTGTTAGCTAATCTAAGTTTATCATTGTAAAAGGCTAATTGATCATTAGAAAACCCTTTTGCAATTATGTTAGCACAGCTGAAAACTGTTGTGCTGATTTAAAGCAGCAATAAAACTGGCCTTCTTTAGACTAGTTGAATATCTGGAGTGTTACGAATCCCTTTGGCCCTGCAGTCTAGGGGGGATGGAAACGAGACCCGTAACATAACTCATGCAAATTATAATAGTGAAAAGGAACAGAACAAAAACCACAGACAACTTAAGTCTACCGTCAAACTCTTAGGGTTTATTTTTAAACACACGGTAAAGGGGCTGAGCTGGACCCAAGGAAAGAAACAATACTCCAAAAACACGCCTAAGCTAGACTAGCCTATTTCAATAACAGCTAACTAACCAAAAACACAGTGGGTGGTCCACCCAGTTCTAACTAGTGTATTTAGACACTGTTTTCCTACGTGTAATGTAGGCCCATGGGCGACTGGTCTGGTTACCCCCTTTCCCACAATACAAACAAACAGTCAAACAACACTCACAAAATAACCGGACAAATGTGACATGTCGGGGCAAAACAAAAGATGGATCAATACAGAGAGATTAATCTACAGAGAGTGAGATTCAACTGTGGAGAAAACTACTGACTGGGTTTTTAAACCAAGGGAAAGGGGATGTGATTGGTTGAGGGAAGAGGAGCAGGTGTCTTGGTTGGTGACTGATTGGTGACTGATTGATGACTGATTGGGGAATGATGATTGTCACCTGTGAGGGGAGAAGGAGAGAAAAGAAATACACATACAGGATACACACTACCTGTATCCGTAACATGGAGCATCAGCATTTGTGGGTTCGATTACAGGCTCAAAATGGCCAGAAACAAAGACCTTTCTCCTGCAACTCGTCAGTCTATTCTTGTTCTGAGAAATGAAGCCTATTCCATGTGAGAAATTGCCAAGAAACTGAAGATCTCGTACAACGATGTATACTACTCCCTTCCCAGAACAGCGCAAACTGGCTCTAACCAGGATATAAAGAGGAGTGGGAGGCCCTGGTGCACAACTGAGCAAGAGGACAAGTACATTAGTCTATAGTTTGAGGAACAGACGCCTCACAAGTCCTCAACTGGCAGCTTCATTAAATAGTACCCGCAAAACACCATTCTCATGGGGGACCAGTACAAAGAAAATGTATGAAATGTATGCACTCACTACTGTAAGTCGCTCTGGATAAGAGCGTCTGCTAAATGACTAAAAATGTAAAAAATGTATAAAAAAAATGTCAACAGTGAAGAGGCGACTCCGGGATGCTGGCCTTCTAGGCAGAGTTGCAAAGAAAAATCAATATCTCAGACTGGCCAATTAGAAGGAAAGATTAAGATGGGCAAAAGAACAGACACTGGACAGAGGAACCCAGCATCCCGGAGTCACCTCTTCACTGTTGACGTAGTGTGAATATTTCCTGTTTAATCATGTACACTTACTGTAACTGATTGGCTAATGAATATGTTGGCTTTATTTGCTAGTTGCTGTATTTTCAATGCCTGATATTATGATAAAAATGTTGGCTAATCTGAGAGTTTATTTGGTTAATTTCAAACAGGAAGCCGAAAGGAAATTACTTCTCTAGAGCCATAGACAGTCTGTTCTGACTGATAATGTATTTGATTGGCATAGAATCACAGGTATGATTGACAGATGTGATGTGATTGACAGGCGGTGTGTGTCACGGACGGAGAGAGGATCCTGGGCCTGGGGGACCTGGGCTGCTACGGCATGGGCATCCCTGTGGGCAAACTGGCACTCTACACGGCCTGTGGAGGCATGCCACCCCAGCAGTGTCTGCCAGTCATGCTGGATGTGGGCACAGACAATGAGGTAAGAAGAGACACACCTAACAACCAAATGAATACACGCATAGCTACATGCAAACAAGATGATACACTTCACTTTATCCTACACTTGTCACCTGTCAACTACATAACAAAAAACGGTCAACTTTGTAACATATATGCTAGATGTAATTTGTCAGCTAAGTAAATAACCTCAAGTCAATACGTTATAATCAGGTAAGCCCCTCAGTCTCCAAACTCCAATTTCCAAACACTAACAGCCAAGAAACGAGAAATTCTAACACTTTACAACCAGGAAAAGCAACTGAGGAAAGCAGCACCGTTCACCTATGCCAGCTAGAAAAGCACCTATTCATCCCGCCAACACTGCCAGTCAACAGTATTCAAAGAGGCCTTCGGGTTTGGTTTTTCATGCTGGTTCCATTGGTCCTATGTATGGCCTGGCCCTCTCTTTATAGCTAAAAGAGGAGCCTCACTCTAGGCTGGGCGGCACGTGTGCTGTGGCTACACTGTTAAACAGGAGCAAACTAAGAATAGTCTGTGTTGTGTACACGGCTATATTTAAACTCTGTATTTTCTCCATGTCATCCAGAGCTGGGCCAAGGGTGTGGCACTGCCACCACATGCCTGCTGCCTGGCTTTTAAGGCACAGCTGAGTCCACTCTGAGCCATCCTCTGATTTCCTGGGCCTGCTCTCCTAGCCACTGACTGTGTTTCCGTATAAGAGTTGGGGAGACGATAAATGGTGATTTGGGGTTAGTTGGGTCGGTCTGGTCAAGGATAGACATGCTCTAGACAGTTATCAAGATGCTGAGAATGAGACATAAAAGAAGACATCGCTGTGAAAGAAGGATAAGTGGATAAAGGGTGGGAGGAAAGAAGAGGGAGATGGATTTGGGGTTACCCGGGTATAGGACCGGTCAAAGATGTCAATGACTGGCAATAATCAATGGAGATAGAGAGACACTCCATGAGCAACAAAACGAGGACACCAGTATAAAAGAGGGATGCATGAAGGAAGGGGGAGGGAAAGGGAAGGAGACAGGAAGCAGAGTTGAACAGAGGGACTAGCCCTATCCCTGTCAGCGGTAGCATTCGCTGTGCGGATGGTCTCCACAGTTTTTACACAATTCCTGACATCTAATTCTAGTAAGAATTACCTGTCTTAGGATCACCACTTTATTTTAAGAATCTGAAATGTCAGAATAATAGTAGAGAGAATAATTTATTTCAGCTTTTATTTCTTTCATCACATTCCCAGTGTGTCAGCAGTTTACATACACTCATTTAGTATTTGGTAGCATTGCCTTTTAAATTGTTTAACAAACATTTCGGGTAGCCTTCCACAAGCTTCCCACAATAAGTTGGGTGAATTTTGGCCCATTCCTCCTGACAGAGCTGGTGTAACTGAGTCAGGTCTGTAGACCTCCTTGCTCGCACACACTTTTTCAGTTCTGCCCACAAATTTTCTATGTGATTGAGGTCAGGGCGTTGTGATGGCCACTCGAATATCTTGACTTTGTTGTCCTTAAGCCATTTTGCCACAACTTCGGAAGTATGCTTGGGGTCATTGTCCATTTGGAAGACCCATTTGCGACCAAGCTTTAACTTCCTGACTGATGTTTTGAGATGTTGCTTCAATATATCCACATCATTTTCCTCCTCATGATGCCATCTATTTTGTGAAGTGCACCAGTCCCTCCTGCAGCAAAGCACCCCCACAACATGATGCTGCCACCCCCGTGCTTCACGGTTTTGATGGTGTTCTTCGACTTGCAGGCCTCCCCCTTTTTCCTCCAAACATAACGATGGTCATTATGGCCAAACAGTTCTATTTTTGTTTCATCAGACCAGAGGACATTTCTCCAAAAAGTATGATCTTTGTCCCCATGTGCAGTTGCAAACCGTAGTCTGGCTTTTTTATGGTGGTTTTGGAGCAGAGACTTCTTCCTTGCTGAGCGGCCTTTCAGGTTGTGTTGATATAGGACTTGTTTTACTCTGGATATAGATACTTTTGTACCCGTTTCCTCCAGCATCTTCACAAGGTCCTTTGCTGCTGTTCTGGGATTGATTTGCACTTTTCGCACCAAAGAACGCTCATATCTAGGAGTAAGAACGCGTCTCCTTCCTGAGCAGTATGACGGCTGCGTGGTCCCATGGTGTTTATACTTGCATACTATTGTTTGTACAGATGAATGTGATACCTTCAGGCATTTGGAAATTGCTCCCAAGGATGAACCAGACTTGTGAAGGTCTACAATTAATTTTTCTGAGGTCTTGGCTGATTTCTTTTGATTTTCCCAAGATGTCAAGCAAAGATGCACTGAGTTTGAAGGTAGGCCTTGAAATACATCCACAGGTACACCTCCAATTGACTCAAATTATGTCAATTAGCCTATCAGAAGCTTCTAAAGCCATGACATCATTTTCTGGAATTTTCCAAGCTGTTTAAAGGCACAGTCAACTTAGTGTATCCACTGGAAGTGTGATACAGTGAATTATAAGTGAAATAATCTGTCTGTATTCAATTGTCTGGAAAATTATATGTCATGCACAAAGTAGATGTCCTAACTGACTTGTCAAAACTATAGTTTGTGAACAAGAATTTTGTGAAGTGGTTGAAAAATGAGTTTTAATGACTCCAACATAAGTGTATGTTAACTTCCGACTTCAACTGTATGTATGCATGTAAGTGAACTCAGCAAAAAAATAACGTCCTCACTGTCAACTGCGTTTATTTTCAGCAAACTTAACGTGTAAATATTTGTATTAACATAACAAGATTCAACAACTGAGACATCAACTGAACAAGTTCCACAGACATGTGACTAAAATAAATGGAATAATGTGTCCCTGAACAAAGGGGGGGGTCAAAATCAAAAGTAACAGTCAGTATCTGGTGTGGCCACATGCTGAATTAAGTACTGCAGTGCATCTCCTCCTCATGGACTGCACCAGATTTGCCAGTTCTTGCTGTGAGATGTTACCCCACTATTCCACCAAGACACCTGCAAGTTCCCGGACATTTCTGGAGGGAATGGCCCTGCCCTCACCCTCCGATCCAACAGGTCCCAGATGTGCTCAATGGGATTGAGATCCGGGCTCTTTGCTGGCCATGGCAGAACACTGACATTCCTGTCTTGCAGGAAATCACGCACAGAACGAGCAGTATGGCTGGTGGCATTGTCATAATGGAGGGTCATGTCAGGATGAGCCTGCAGGAAGGGTACCACATGAGGGAGGAGGATGTCTTCCTTGTAACGCACAGTGTTGAGATTGCCAGCAATGACAACAAGCGCAGTCCGATGATGCTGTGACACACCGCCCCAGACCATGACGGACCCTCCACCTCCAAATCGATCCTGCTCCAGAGTACAGGCCTCGGTGTAATGCGCATTCCTTGGACTATAAATTCGAATCCAACCATCACCCCTGGTGAGACAAAACAGCGGCTCGTCAGTGAAGAGCACTTTTTGCCAGTCCTGTCTGGTCCAGCGATGATGGGTTTGTGCCCATAGGCGACGTTGTTGCCCGTGATGTCTGGTTAGGACATGCCTTACAACAGGCCTTTAAGCCCTCAGTCCAGCCTCTCTCAGCCTATTGCAGACAGTCTGAGCACTGATGGAGGGATTGTGCGTTCCTGGTGTAACTCGGGCAGTTGTTGTTGCCATCCTGTACCTGTCCCGCAGGTGTGATGTTCGGATGTACCGATCCTGTGCAGGTGTTGCTACACGTGGTCTGCCACTGCGAGGACGATCAGCTGTCCGTCCTGTCTCTGTAGCGCAGTCTTAGGCGTCTCACAGTACGGACATTGCAATTTATTGCCCTGGCCTCATCTGCAGTCTTCAATGCCTCCTTGCAGCATGCCTAAGGCACGTTCACGCAGATGAGCAGGGACCCTGGGCATCTTTCTTTTGGTGTTTTTCAGAGTCAGTAGAAAGGCCTCTTTAGTGTCCTAAGTTTCCATAACTGTGACCTTAATTGCCTACCGTCTGTAAACTCTTAGTGTCTTAACGACCGTTCCACAGGTGCATGTTCATTGTTTGTGGTTCATTGAACAAGCATGGGAAACAGTGTTTAAACCCTTTACATTGAAGATCTGTGAAGTTATTTGGATAGGGTCCTGAAAAAGGGACGTTTCTTTTTTTGCTGAGTTTATGTATGCGTGTATGGAATCTTTTTATTATGTGTGTGCTCATATTTCATGCTACTCTCCCTTTGTATGATGTTTGCCTGTGGCAGGGACTGTACTGCAACTGTTGAGAATAATGGGCAGTTCTTCAAATCAAAAAGTGCTAGAATGGGCCGCAACCTTCATGTGTGAAAAGGTGTTCTTCCTCACACTCAGAGGATTTTACAGGTTTCTGCCTGTTGTTTTCCAAATGTGTAAAGTGTTTGCAGATGTAGCACTGCAAAATAATATCACCCAGCAGCATCTGTCAGAGTTTTACGACAGGCCAAGCACATTTACCTTAAAAATCACCTCACCCGCCCCGGGAGCAGCGTGTGCCAGCAGCACTCCATCAGGATCCCTATGGGCACACACACACTCATTCAGGCACTGGCGCACCCATGTATGCCTAGACACACGCACAGATTTATGTGTGTGTGCGCGCGTGTGTGCGCATGTGATACACAACCTCACGAGAACTAGGACCTTGCGCTCTCGTCTCTAGTTTTCCATTATTCTAAAGAGATGACGGGCCAAATGAGTTGTAATAGGATAAATGGAGTGCCTGTGTGTCTTAAGCCATATGGAGTTCCTTTGGCATGACTCATAATATATTATCTCAGACACACTGGTCTGATGCCTGATGCCATGCTCCAGCCCCTACAGACAGAAGGTTACACAGCGGTAGGAGGTGGCGGGAGGAAGGCAGTAAATAATTGAAAACATGACTGTTATTATCGGCTTATTTCTGACCTTGGGTAGGTATGAGGACTCCTTGACTGAGGTCAGGCATGCGACGTCTGGACCTTGACTGGAAAGACTGGGTTGTGTCCAAAATGGCACCCTATTCCCTATGGTACCTGGTCAAAAGTATATAGGAATTAGGAAATACTGTAGGGTGCTATGGGAGACTCAGCCTGGATCTCCCCCAGTCAGTTTCTTCTCCCTGTGGTAGTGTGTAATTCCAGAACGTGATAAAGCAAGGGGTAATGTTTTGGGAACATGTCCAGTAAACAGATGGGATATGGCAGAGCTCCTGTATAGGATGTTTGTGATTTATTGGATGTGCTGTGCTGTGGGGTTCCTGCTACCTGTGGACATCTCTCTCCCTCTCACGCACACACAAAAACACAAACGCATAAACACACACTGTTTCTGTTACAGACGCATCATTCAGCTCTCTTGCATCTCATCACATACACAAGCACATACACAGATGCACATCTCTCTCTCTCTCCTCTATTTTCCACACACAGACATACAGTTGAAGTCGGAAGTTTACATACATCTTAGCCAAACACATTTAAACTCCGTTTTTCACATTTCCTGACATTTAATCCTAGTAAACATTCCCTGTCTTAGGTCAGTTAGATCACCACTTTATTTTAAGAATGTGAAATGTCAGAATAATAGTAGAGACAATGATTTATTTCAGCTTTTATTTCTTTCATCACATTCCCAGTGGGTCAGAAGTTTACATACACTCAATTAGTATTTGGTAGCATTGCCTTTAAATTGTTTAACTTTGGTTAAACATTTTGGGTAGCCTTCCACAAGCTTCCCACAATAAGTTGGATGTATGTTGGCCCATTCCTCCTGACAGAGCTGGTGCAACTGAGTCAGGTTTGTAGGCCTCCTTGCTCACAAAAGCTTTTTCAGTTCTGCCCACAAATTTTCTATAGGATTGAGGTCAGGGCTTTGTGATGGCCACTCCAATACCTTGACTTTGTTGTCCTTACAACTTTGTAAGTATGCTTGGGGTCATTGTCCATTTGGAAGACCCATTTGCGACCAAGCTTTAACTTCCTGACTGATGTCTTGAAATGTTGCTTCAACATATCCAGGTACTTTTCCCACCTCATGATGCCATCTATTTTGTGAAGTGCACCAGTCCCTCCTGCTGCAAAGCACCCCCACAACATGATGCTGCCACCCCCGTGCTTCATGGTTGGGATAGAATTCTTCAGCTTGCAAGCCTCCCCCTTTTTCCTCCAAACATAACGATGGTCATTATGGCCAAACAGTTATATTTTTGTTTCATCAGACCAGAGGACATTTCTCCAAAAAGTAAGATCTTTGTCCCCATGTGCAGTTGCAAACCGTAGTCTGGCTTTTTTATGGCGGTTTTGGAGCAGTGGCTTCTTCCTTGCTGAGCGGCCTTTCAGGTTATGTCAATATAGGACTCGTTTTACTGTGGATATAGATACTTTTGTACTTGTTTCCTCCAGCATCTTCACAAGGTCCTTTGCTGTGTTTCTGGGATTGATTTGCACTTTTCGCACCAAAGTACGTTCATCTCTAGGAGACAGAACACGTCTCCTTCCTGAGCGGTATGACGGCTGCGTGGTGTTCAGATGAATGTGATACCTTCAGGCGTTTGGAAATTGCTCCCAAGGATGAACCAGACTTGTGGAGGTCTACCATTTTTTTTTCTGAGGTCTTGGCTGATTTCTTTTGATTTTCCCATGATGCCAGACTACGAGTTTGAAGGTAGGCCTTGAAATACATCCACATGTACACCTCCAATTGACTCAAATTATGTCAATTAGCCTATCAGAAGCTTTAAAGCCATGACATTTTCTGGAATTTTCCAAGCTGTTTAAAGGCACATTCAACTTAGTGCATGTAAACTTCTGACCCACTGGAATTGTTATACAGTGAATTATAAGTGAAATAATCTGTCAGTATGCAATTGTTGGAGAAATTGCTTGTGTAATACACAAAGTAGATGTCCTAACCAACTTGCAAAACTAGTTTGTCAACAAGAAATTTGTGGAGTGGTTGAAAAACGAGTTTTAGTGACTCCAACCTAACTGTATGTAAACTTCCGACTTCAACTGTATACACTCACACTCATCAGTAAGACATGTCTCTGTGTCTGCACATTGTTTTCCCTCCCAGTAAACAGATCTGTAGAGTGAGTATACAACACATACATTTGTTTTTCTCTAAATGGCCATTAATCTAAATGTGGCTTGTGGGAAATAAACTGAACAGTGAGTGTTATGGGAAAGTTGGCCCTCTCTCATCTCGCTCTTTCGCTCTCCTACTCACTCTCTCTTTCTGTCCCTTTCTCTTTCACTGATATTACCTGGTATAACCTCTGTGTCACAACACACACACTGAAATCAGACCCCGGTGATGTCATCCCACACAATGTATTGGGTTGGCTCTCCTGGACCACAAAGTGGGGTGTCCCTTCAGAGTTCACTTTCATAGCAGCCACGTTGTATTCCTATTCACATCTATGCGCTCTCCTGCTTCTCACCTTTTTCCCTTTGCTTGTGGACTTCAATTCACAACACATCAGCTGTATGTGACCAGGCAAAAAAAACTTTCAAGCCAAACCGTATCATAACCGCTACACATAGCCTAGATCATTGTCACAATTTATTCAAAACTGTTTAACTATTGTATTGCTCTCTGAGTCAACTACTCACAACATGTTATGCACTGCAGTGCTAGCTAGCAGTAGCTTATGCTTTCAGTACAATATTCATTCTCTAATCATTTGATTGGGTGGACAACATGTCAGTTTATGCTACAAGAGCTCTAATAGGTTGACGGACGTCCTATGGAAGATGTCATAATTACTGTGTAAGTCTATGGAAGGGGGTGAGAACCATGCGCCTCGTCAATGTAACCAGAGGAGGACGGAAGCTAGCTGTCCTCCAGCTACACCATGGTGCTACCCTACAGAATGCTGTTGAGACTACTGTAGACCTTCATTACAAAAAAGTGTGTTTTAATCAATTATTTGTTGACATACGAATATATTTAGTGTAGTTATATCTAAAAATGAAATTCACTGAGGAGGATGGTCCTCCCCTTCCTCTTCTGAGGAGCCTCCACTGAAGCAAACAGTGAGGCTGACAGGGTGGCTAGGATTGGGGATGGGGGTAGAAGACTGGCAGTAGCCTAGGGAGGACATCCCACATTTAGAACCTGGCTCCAAGTGGCTCTCTTTACAGACATGCCAGAGATAGATAAGACAAATAGAAGAAGTACAGTATACACAAAACACACTAGCTGACCACATCAAAGAAGAGACACATTATAGAGTGGACATGATGTAGTGTAGAGTGGACATGATGTAGTGTGTGTGTGTGTATGTGTTAAGTGCACATCAGAGAGTGTGTGTGTGTGAGAGAAATCACATACAGGGGCCCTCTAATCCCAGGCTCCTCTTCACCAAGCACTCATCAGGATCACCACAGACATGCAGACAAGCTACACACACACACACACATGCCCAGCGACCTCTGCTCCTGATCCTTATCCCAACTCCACGCCTTCCTCCCTCTTATCCCTTCATCTCTCCATCCATTGGGGTAAAGGGAGCACTTAACATTATGAATGGAGGAGAGTCTCATCTCTTCCACTCCATGAAGAGATGTGAGGGGCTACAGCAGAGAGGTATATTAAGGCTGGCCAATTAAACTCCTCAGCATCCTACCCTGGTCTGTTTGAAGAGAATGTCTCCTCTTGTCCTCTCAAAGCCCTTATACCCTTTAAATATTCACTATAATACCAGATGCCATTGCTCTCCACTCTCTCACACACACACACGCCCACTCAACCTGAACTCAGGCCTCAGTAAAAGGGCTGACGTGCCAGCATAGTTAGTCAATCCCTCTTTCTCTCTGTCTCAATCTGGCCGTCTCCGAAACAACTTTCATAACATGCCAGCTTGGAACGCAATAAAATGGACTAGCTACTCAGGATGTGAACTGGACTTTGATGGTAACCAAACCTAATTTCACCTCTCCCATCAAATTGGTTCCTCCATTGGTCCATCCTTTGGTGAAAGGGTGTGGTGTTTTTTTAATCCAAAAATTAGGTCGGATACAAATCCAGTAGCATTTGAATCCCTCGTAAAGGGGTATGATAGGCCGACAAAAGAAAACACTTTACTGACCAAAGGACAGTTTTCTACGAAGAGTTTTGGGAGAGTGGATTACTTCTTCCAATGACTTTCAGCAAATTACTTCTACATATTTTGGTCCAGAAAGTTAGTTTGAACTTTTACCTACAGCAATGAGGTAATTTAGGGATCTAAGCGTTATCAGCTAGTCTGACTTTGTTTCTCCCATAATAGCCCTTGTGAGGAGTGAAAAGTGACAACAGAAATGGAATTCAATCAAACAAGGGTGATAAGGCCAACACTTTTGATTTGGTGAGGGTCAGTGGTATCTGAGTCTGAAGGATAGAGGCCTTGTGAACTCTAACCCAGTCTTTTTTTTAGATAAGTAGTGGTCTAAAATACAGGAGTAAATGGAATCCAATCAGACCTCTATCTCTCTCTATCTCCATCTCTCCATATCATGCCTCACAGTGTGATGTCTGCTCCTACAGTATGTGTGACATACCCTTAGCTGCTGCAGATGGAAAAAGCTGTACGAACTGACCCTAACAACCCCCTCCCCCTCCTCCACACAATTTTTCTAGGAGCTGCTGAAGGACCCTCTGTATATCGGGCTGAGACACAAGAGGATTCGAGGCCAGGCCTATGATGACCTGCTGGAGGAGTTTATGAAGGCAGTGTCGGACAGGTACAGTAGAGCTATTTTCACACTACTGAGCCAAGCCGAGCTAAGCCGAGATGTACTGGAACCTAGCTGGAAAGGACCACGTGCCCAAAAAAGTATCTGAGCCAGCACAGTATGGTTAAGGTTGACCCTATAGTGAAAATTATGTATATGACTACTGCCCAAGAATCACACCAACATTTCCGTCTTCTACACTGTTTTATCTGAAGTTCAGGATGGTGACTCTGAAAGGGTTAATGCACTAATGTCCTTATCAGCCTAGGAACAGCATATGAAGAGTTGATTTCCAAAACGCTATATCCACCAATTTTTTCACATTTGTGTTTTTTCATAAAAAAGTATTGCTTATGGGTACCTTCATGTGTGGGCAAAACGCTGTATATCCATTGTTTAGCTGGAATGGAATGTTCGTATGCTTTATATTTGACTTTGATATGTGTCTCTACTAGCTATCTTAAGATGAGTGCAATTACTGTAAATCACTCTGGATAAGAGCATCTGCTCAATGACAAATGTCAAATGCAAATGTTTTGCATACAGATCCCATATTACTGTTTAGAATTATTTTTAAAACGTTTTAAATATTGATGTCACAAATGTATCATTTGTACAGTTTTTTATTAAGAATGAAGTTATTTGTTATATTTGACTGTGTAAAACCTAGCAGTACTACTTATTTCTCTGAGAGTAAGGCGGATGTATAGCATGTTGCTTTAAAACATGATTATTTGGCTCTGAAATGAAACCAAGTGAAAGAGTTTAAACAAATACATTTCTTTCAATGATCAGTCGTGATTAGATAGTGGAAAAAAAACACACCAATCACATAATTTCTTTAAACAATAAAAGCTAATTTACCAACGTTTCTGAAAATGGATATATAGCGTTTTTGAATAACACTCTTCATATATACAGTGAGGTCCAAAAGTATTTGCACAGTGACAATTTTTGTTGTTGTTTTGGCTCTGTACTCCAGCACAACATTTTTGGGGGGGATTGTGATATTTATGCCTCTAACTTTCTCGCTCATCATTATTCACAATTCTTTATGATTATCCATAATCATGGTAGCATCCACATTAATGTCGACGTGTTTAGAAACATATTCTATTCTTATTTACAATAAAAGTGATTCCAAAACTACACAGCACGTTATTTACCATTAATGTCTATTGGACACTTATTGCAGGCACTTTGATGATATTGTTTACGATAAGTAGCCTATAGTACAGAAATGTAAAGTTTGAAATGAAACAAGTTTGCTAATATGGGTGATTGTTAATGGTACAATTGATGGCTTCAACCATCAAACTAGTAGTAGTAGGATGATAAATAAAAAAACTGGTGCACATTAATGTTAAAAAATATAAACTATCTTTCTATTTATTGTTATTGCATCAATTCAGGCAATTTATCGCGATATGGATTTTTGTCCATGTCGCCCAGCTTTAGTCAACATACTGTTCTAAGCCTGCGTGTCGACATGTTGTCATACTATAGTTTCGATGACACATCAGACGAAAGAGCACAGAGTCGTTCTCAAGCTGACCTCTTGCTGATGCTGTTACATGGTGTTGTGGGTCTACCGAGCTTATACATCATATCTGAGCCTTCAGTTTACACTGGTTGGAATGTGAGGGTGTTATGTGCCTCTGGTTTGTGGGTAGAGGCCCTTTCTGAGTGCTGACTTAAGTGGTCAGACACTGAGAAAGATATCCGACCACACTATGAGTTCCCCATTCCCCATGTTTCTAAACGCTCTCTTTCTCACACACACACACACACACACACACACACCAACAGAGCCATCATATCCTGCAGCCTAGTGATGTAACCAATCTAGCCCTTTCAAATCCCAGTCTCCAAAACGTTCAGTATTGTGCTTGACATGGCAGGATAGGATTGGTTAGAGATGGGCTCGCTGGGCTTAGATGCATAACTGGATATAGGGCTGTTTGGTATTCCATATCTACATTAGGTTTGTACATTCATATTGGATATTTTATCACTTTGTGGGGATGGATCAATAACTGTATAAATAAGGGGATGAATATGGAGAGGCCTATACTTTCCCCTTGGGCTTGGAGTGTGTCCAGTCCTGTCACTGTAGTGACTGATGTTTTGGCTTCGGTGACACAAAGCTGTCCCTGACCACCCCTGGTCACATGTTGCCTTGCTTAATGTAAGACCAACTCAGCTCCACAGAGGCCAGAGCAGAGCAGAGACCAGGATCTGGTGCCTCTCCAACTGGCAGGGGAAAGCCATGACTCCTTAATAACCGGGTGGCTTCACAACTCCGGGGAATGGCAGAGCTTTTCCCCGAAAGAGCCGGATTGGCGGAAAACAAATGATTATGGGGTTGGAGATTGAATGAATGAAGGAGTGAATCAATGATTATAGTCTGGGAGTTTTTAATAATATTCTTGTTTCATTTTGAGAGAAACAGAGCGAGCTCTTAGGCGGGCCGTGCACTCATTTGGAACCACTTTATATTCTGAAGCTGCTTTTTATACTCATGCTGCCTCGTATATTTTTATATATTCGCTCATCAAAGGCCGTGCAAGCATTTGTCATTGATTTCAGGCCAAGGTCTTGTCCAAGGTGGCTCCTGTGAAACAGTCTACGTGTGTCCCCTCTCCTTTAGTCGCTGGCCAGACTATTGGAAAAGAATACAGAAAGAAACACTCCGATCAGTCAACACGCTCCCCCACAATATTTTAAACCAGAGGAACCAAGGACCACCAAGAGTCTAGACACTGTTCAAGTCTTGGATCTTTTGGGTGAAGAGCCCTCTCTAACTGGCAAGACTGTTTTCAAATGCTTAACAGGATAAATTTCCTTTGCAATCCAATTGGTTCTATGAGAGTTGGCCTCCTCAGGTTTGCATGAATTGGGGTTGGTGTAGATGGCAGCACGCAAGGCATTTCAATGCCTGAAAAGTTGAGGATCTTTTTTACTTCTGCCCCTCTCTGTGCCTCTCGACGATTTCCCCAACGTTTTTGTCCCCATGTCAAATAATTTAATGAGCAAAGATTCCCTCTTTTGAACCCAACAACTCTGTCGTCCGTCTTTCTGTTTGTCCATCGTCATGGTTACGGGGCCAGCTTTGGGTTAAACCTCTTTGGTGGATGGGGATGGAGGGGGAGAAGGAATGCAGACTGTTTCCGTCTTTAATGATGGAGAGGGGATTTTGGGAAATAATGCGTGTTGCTGAGAGATGTTTGCTCTCTGGGGGAGAGAAGGAAAGAGGGAGGCGAGACGCTGGGGCTTTATTAAGAAGGCTTAGTTCTCAGCCTCTCTGGCCTTTCAGCCCCCAAGGCCCCTCAGCCCCCCAGGGACACTTAAAGAACAGGCAGCCAATGTGGATGCACACACAGGGAGATGGAAACAAATACTGAGCTAGCAGGGCCTGACCCTGGCGTGTGTGTGTGTGTGTGTGGTGTGTGTACTGTACAGGTATATGTAAAGTTCAGGACAGTGTGTGTGTGTGTGTGTGTGTGAGTTATCCTGCTTGGACAGCTGTGTTTGGACAGAGTGCCCTTGTCCATGACATTCTTTATGGAGGCCAGCAGCTCCCTGGTATGCACGCAGAGGAACAGGACCCACTTTATGCATCCTTCTGTCGCCCCCTCAAACCTGGAAATAGAGGACACTTCCCGGAAAGATTCCAGGTACAAGTTCAGGTTTCATCGGGACTGGAATTAAGTTGCCTCAAGGAGCCAGGGTCTTTAATTTGTCCTCTTTATCCCACGCGCCGGTCCAGACGTAACACCACCGCGTCTGAGCGATCCTCCACATGGGAAATCTGCTGTCATCTCTCATAGCCATCTTGGATTTTTTTTCAGACCAGTATCAAACATTTTAGTGTATCAAAAGGCTTTACACTCACTGTAGGGGAAGTTTGGCAGTTAGTGAGAAACCTCAGCGCCCCATCAAAAGGTGATAGTCTTAAGTGTTTTCCCGTGTCGGCAAGTTATTTCCTTCAGTACGAATCTGTATTATCCACGCAAGCCGTAAATCACAGAAGAATGAAAGTGTCAAGAACAAAAGAGGTCTGTATTGTGCTGGTGACGTCCCCCAGATGGCTTTAGCAGTGCTAGGAAAGTATCATATTGATGGAGGCCTCATCTGTGCACTCCACCCCTAGTCCATTCGCCAATGAGTAGCCGATATCAGTGAAAAGTGTGTGCGTGCGTGTCACATATAAACCTCATGAAGCAACACTTGCTGTCTACAAAAAAATACAATCTGATGATTTCCAATTAGAGGCAGCTGGTCACCGTTATCTCTAATTGGGGATCATATTTAAGTTGTTGTTTTTCCCACTAGTGTTTGTGGGAGATTATTTTGAGTTAGTGCACGTTGTACCTCTTCATCACGTGTTTTTTTTAAATAGTTTATTGTATGTATTGCATAGTTTCACATATAACTAAAGATGTGGAACGATGCAATACATACTATAAAAAAAAAAAAAACGTGACGACGAGGTACAACATGCACCAACTCAAAATAATCTCCCACAAACCTCATTAGCTAGCTAGCAAGCTAACAACTGGGTAACTTTACCAGTATATCCAAACATTTGGGGCCACAGAAAAAAAGGAAAAGGGATAGCTTCTTCAGGAGATGATCATAGCAATGAATGAATGGCCGGTATTTGTATCAACATGTAAACAGTCTTTCAAAGATAATTCGTAAATATCTCAATCGATTTTAATACAAAGCTTAATTTTTTCTGGTGCTCCTAGATTTTATGTTGTGCACCTAACTTTTTAAAGTTGTGAGCACCAGTACTACAAATTATTTTTTTTATTTAGTCAGAGCCCTGGATGAGACACCATTCTTCCACGAGAAATTCCTTAATTTAGTGTTTTGTTGATGGTGGTGGAAAACGCTGTCTCAGGCGCCACTCCAGAATCTCCAATAAGTGTTCAATTGGGTTGAGATCTGGTGACTGACACACACACACTTTAAAACCCTATGCTCCTATGAGACCCTTCTTTCAAAGTCAATGAGATCTCTTCTCCTAGACATGGTAACCAAAATAATGGGCAACTGGGCATTCTGATACATTACCCTAAATATGATAGGATGTTAATTGCTTAATTAACTCAAGTGTTTACTTTATTTTTGCAGTTACCTGTAGGTCTGTGAAAGAGGTGTCCAGTCATGTGTTACCTTGTCTTGTTCTTACCTTTGTGGTGTGATGTCCTATAGACCTACTGGGCTGGAGAGGCCTTGGCCACTGTCTTTGTTTCCCTACAGAGAAAATTGGGGAATACTGAGAGGATGATAATGAGACAAGTAACAATTCTGATGTTTATATGACTTAGAGCTTAACACTATCTAATTGCAGATATCCAAACAAAAACAAAAAGTGCAAGTACTGCAAATCTCAATGAGCAAAGCCAGTAGTACCACCATCAAGGAGTGAATTTGGTGCCGAATAAGATGTCCGCTGTTTTACAAATACATTAACTGTAATATTTTATGTTTCACCGAGTCGTGGCTGAATGACGACATGATAAACATACAGCTGGCGGGTTTTAAGCTTTTTCGGCAGAATAGAACAGCGGCCTCTGGTAAGACAAGGGGCGGCGGCCTATGTAAATTTGTAAACAACAGTTGGTGCAGGAAATCGAAGGAAGTCTCGAGGTTTTGCTCGCCTGAGGAAGAGTGATGATAAGCTGTAGACCACACTAGACCACAGCTGAAGAGTCTCATGATAAGCTGTAGACCACACTATTTACCGTAGCTCTCTATATAACACCGCAGACCGATGCTGGCACTAAGACCACACTCAATGAGCTGTATATGGCCATAAACAAACAGGAATACGCTCATCCAGAGGCGGCGCTCCTAGTGGCCAGGGACTTTTATGCAGGGAAACTCATCAGTTTTACCTAATTTCTATCAGAATATTAAATGTGCAACCAGAGGGGGAAAAAAACTCTAGACCACCTTTACTCCACACACAGAGACACGTACAAAGCTCTCCCTCGCCCTCCATTTGACAACTCTGACCATAATTCTATCCTCCTGATTCCTGCTTACAAGCAAAAACTAAAGCAGGAAGCATCAGTGACTCGGTCAATAAGAAAGTGTTCAGATGAAGCAGATGCTAAGCTACAGGACTGTTTTGCTAGCACAGACTGGAATATGTTCCGGGATTCTTCCGATGGCATTGAGGAGCACACCACGTCAGTCACTGGCTTCATCAATAAGTACATCAATGACGTCGTCCCCACAGTGACCATACGTACATACCCCAACCAGAAGCCATGGATTACAGGCAACAGCCTCACTGAGCTAAAGGGTAGAGCTGTTGCTTTCAAGGAACCCTGAAGCCTATAAGAAATCCTGCTATGAACCATCAAACAAGCAAAGCGTCAATACAGGACTAAGATTGAATCGTACTACACCGGCTCTGACGCTCGTCGGATGTGCCAAGGCTGGCAAACTATTAGACTACAAAGGGAAGCACAGCCACGAGCTGCCCAGTGACACAAATCTACCAGACAAGCTAAATTACTTCTGTGCTCGCTTCGAGGCAAGTAACACTGAAACATGCATGAGAGCACCAGCGGTTCTGGACAACTGTGTAATCACACTCTCCGTAGCCGATGTGAGTAAGACCTTTAAACAGGTCAACATTCACAAGGCCGTAGGGCCAGACAGATTACCAGGACATGTACTCCGAGCATGCGCTGACCAACTAGCAAGTGTCTTCAGTGACAGTTTCAACCTGTCCCTGACTGAGTTTATAATACCAACATGTTTCAAGCAGACCAACATAGTCCCTGTTCCCAAGAACACTAAGGTAACCTGCCTAAATGACTACCAACCTGTAGCACTCACATCTGTAGCCATGAAGTGCTTTGAAAGGCTGGTCATGGGTTACATCAACACCATTATCCCAGAAACACTAGACCCACTCCAATTTGCAGACCGACCCAACAGATCCACAGATGATGCAGTCTCTATTGCACTCAACACTGCCCTTTCCCACCTGGACAAAAGGAACACCTATGTGAGAATGCCATTCATTGACTTCAACTCAGCGTTCAACACCATAGTGCCCTCAAAGCTCATCACTAAGCTAAGGACCCTGGGACTAAACACGTCCCTCTGCAACTGGATCCTGGACTTCCTGACTGGCCGCCCCCAGGTGGTAAGGGTAGGGAACAACACATCCGCCACACTGATCCTCAACACGTGGGCCCCTCAGGGGTGCGTGCTCAGTCCCCTCCTGTACTCCCTGTTCACTCATGACTGCATGGCCAGGCACGACTCCAACACCATCAGCAAGTTTGCCGATGACACAACAGTGGTAGGCCTGATCACCAACAACGATGACACAGCCTATATGGAGGAGGTCAGAGATCTTGTCGTGTGGTGCCAGGACAACAACCTCTCCCTCAACGTGATCAAGACAAAGGAGATGATTGTGGACTACAGGAAAAGGAGTACCAAGCACGCCCCCATTCTCATCGACGGGGCTGAAGTGGAACAGGTTGAGAGCTTCAAGTTCCTTGATGTCCACATCACCAACAAACTATCATGGTACAAACACTAAGACAATCGTGAAGAGGGCACGACAAAGCCTATTCCCCCTCAGGAGACTGAAAAGATTTGGCATGGGCCCCCAGATCCTCAAAGGTTTCTACAGCTGCACCATCGAGAGCATCCTTACTGGTTGCATCACTGCCTGGTATGGCAACTGCTCGGCCTTCGACCACAAGGCACTACAGAGGGTAGTGCGTACGGGCCAGTACATCACTGGGGCCAAGCTTCCTGCCATCCAGGATCTCTATATCAGGCGGTGTCAGAGGAAGGCCCTAAAAATTGTCAGACTCCATTCACCCTAGTCAGACTTTTCTCTCTACTACCGCACGGTAAGCGGTACCGGAGCGCCAAGTCGAGGTCCAAAAGGCTTCTTAACAGCTTCTACTCCCAAGCCATAAGACTCCTGAACAGCTAATCAAATGGCTACCCAGACCCCTCTTTAACGCTGCTGCTACTCAATGTTTACAATCTATGCATGGTGACTTTAACTCTACCTGCATGTACATATTACCTTAATTACCTCAACTAACCGGTGCCCCCGTATATAGCCTCGCTTGTTATTTTACTGCTGCTGTTTAATTGCTTGCTACTTTTATTTTCAATTTTTTACTTAACACATTTTCTTTTAAATCTTAACTTCTTAAAGCATTTTTTCTTAAGGGTTTGTAATGAATCATTTCACTGTAGGGTTTACACTTGTTGTATTCAGCGCATGTGACAAATAATATTTGATTTGATCAAGAGCCTTTTTACCTTTACACATTACTGGATTGTCTAGGTCGTATCCCTTTCTCAAACCACTCCTCTGGGTCCCCCAGACGTTTAACAATTTTATTGTAGCCCTGAACGAGCACACCTGATTGACTAATTGAGGATTAATTGACAAGTTGAATCAGGTTTGTTATCTCTGGAATAGTTCAAATACATGGCACGGCTGGGGGTCCCCAAGGAGAGGTTTGGGGTAATTTCTTTCCATGGCTGTCTTTCCATTGCTCTCTTCTTGGTCTCACTATCCCCACTGTCTGTTCATTACTCTCTTCTTTCTCCCAAAAACTCGTAGTCTCCTTTCTTTTCCTCATCCCACTCTTTCTTTGTCATCTCGTGGATTTTGAATCCCCTGGTGCAACCGTCACCTGTCCGTTCTTCATCTGTCTGGAAATTCACATTCTTTTCCTCATCACCCTCTTTCTCTTCCTTCTAATTTGTTTCAAAACTCTCACTATCATCAATATCAGTCCATTCAGTGTTCTCAACGTCAGTCTCCCAATCACACAGGAGGGCATGCAATCCGGAATATGTCGTCACTCACTTTCCATGTCTTCCTCTTTCCTTCTATTTTACATAAGTTTACTTTCTCTGTATGTCATTTATCGCCTTCTCTTTTATCACCTCTTCCACACTTCTTCTTCTCTCTTTCTTTTATCACCTCTCCCCCATTTCTTTGTACCATTATCCTCTCCAGGTACATGACTTCCTTCCTCTCTTTTGTCATTTAGTTACTAATTCTCTCCTGCAGACTGAATTCCTTTCTCTGCATGTCCTCACTGTTCCTGTCTGGATATCGCCACACTCCCAACTTGACCTCTGACTTTCCGTCATTCTCGATGGCCATCAGTTCCGCTATCCTCTTTCTCTCCTCCAGTTCTCTCCTTTTCCACTTATCTTGATTGCTCACTAATTGAGGATCTCCTCGTCTATCAACTCATCTCTATCCACCTCCCATAGCCCCTTCCCCTCCTTCCTCTCATCCTCCCTCCTTTTTTCTTCTCTCTCCCTGTTTGCCCATTCCTCCAACATCACCCGCAGGTTCTTTGTCATTCTATTCACTTCCATCTTCACCTTCTCACCCATATTCCTCTATTAAGGCTTCTCCAGCCTCTCATACCCCTTCTTTTGTCCTTTCTCTCCATCCAGCCTCATGCCTCTACTGAGCTGGATTTTGAATGGGACGTGTGTCATCATGAGTCTGCGCATTAGCCTGCATACTTTTTCAAAGTTTCTCTCCTGCTTCTCTAGCAGGCCCATCTCCTCACTGAAACACCAGTCGTCCTCCTCCTATAGCAATTGTCTTCTTTTTCATTCTATAATGAATGTTCTCTAAGGGAGAGACAGAGAGGTTTTGAGTGTAAGCAAACTTCTGTGTTGCTACCAAAGGAGTGCAAATTCTATAGCAATGTGACAAAACACACATAGGCATACAGCATAGGCCTAAACATAAGACAAAGGAAAAATCACAATATTCTAACAATTGCACTTGATTCTAACCCATAAAATGAATATGACGATGAAAAAAGAGTAATCAAATATCCAGCTACATGAAGCATATTATAAGAAACATCCAAAGATATCTTTCACCTAGCCTCTTCAATGTCCCTTCATTAACGCTTCACTTAAAGCTGAGATATGCAACTTTTTGGGCGACCAAATTCACATAGTAATGTTGGATCTGTCATTCTCATTGAAAACAAGTCTAACAAGTGGTAGATCTGTTCTTGTGTGTTATTTCTATGCGTCCCATTCTTAAGTTTTGTTTTTTTGCTCTTTTACTTTAGATTTTGTACACCATCTTCAAAGAGCTGAAAATACAATATTTTAGGTTATGGAAAATATATTTCACAGTGGTTTAGATGGTACAATGTTTCTCTACATGAAACTTGTTTGTTTTGTCACAAACTGAAACAACTAGGAAATGGTGGAGTGATTTCTGCATAGTGCATCTTTAACACACTCCAACCTTCTAGAATATTTATTTTATTTTATTTCACCTTTATTTAACCCGGTAGGCAAGTTGAGAACAAGTTCTCATTTACAACTGCGACCTGGCCAAGATAAAGCAAAGCAGTTCGACACATATAACAACACAGTTACACACGGAGTAAAACAAACATACAGTCAATAATACAGTAGAAAAATAAGTCTACATACAATGTGAGCAAATGAGGTGAGATAAGGGAGGTAAAGGCAATAAATAGGCCATGGTGGCGAAGTAAATACAATATAGCAATTAAAACACTGGAATGGTAGATTTGACAGTAGATGAGTGTGCAAAGTAGAAATACTGGGGTGCAAAGGAGCAAAATAAATTAATAAATACAGTAGGGGAAGAGAGAGTTGTTTGGGCTATTTACAGATGGGCTATGTACAGGTGCAGTGATCTGTGAGCTGCTCTGACAGCTGGTGCTTAAAGCTAGTGAGGGAGATGAGTGTTTCCAGTTTCAGAGATTTTTGTAGTTCGTTCCAGTCATTGGCAGCAGAGAACTGGAAGGAGAGGCGGCCAAAGGAGGAATTGGCTTTGGGGGTGACAAGTGAGATATACCTGCTGGAACGCGTGCTATGGATGGGTGCAGCTATGGTGACCAGCGAGCAGAGATGGCGTGACTTTACCTAGCAGGGTCTTGTAGATGACCTGGAGCCAGTGGGTTTGGCGACGAGTATGAAGCAAGGGCCAGCCAACGAGAGCGTACAGGTCGCAGTGGTGGGTAGTATATATCAATATATCAAAAAAATAAAATATTGCTTTGGTACTATTTTCACAAGTATGTGGTACATTTTCACAACTCTTGGTAACAACTCCAAACTGGTCACACTTGTAATGCAGCCAGTCTTTCATTCAAAACCTGCCATTGTGCATTCATTTGGATTGTAAGCATCTCTCACCACACAACCATTGATTCAAAATATACGTGTATTGTGAAATGTAATGAGAACATTGGTTTAATCACCAAAACACAACATATTGATATCTTTTCAGTTTAGTTGTTTTAACTACCAGTTAATCCAATAGCAAACAATGCAGGTTTTAAAATCGCCCTTAGTGCTGAAAGTAATTTACTACAGTACTGTAAATTACAGTAGAGTACACCATTTTCACATTAGGCAATACATTTACGTTACCCTACAAAATTGCCCGAAAATCTATAATTTCCATAATATCTATCCAATGTGTGATCAAAGACATCCTCTACAATCATTCATGCAACAACAAAAAATCGGATAGAATTGCAATCTGTAATCAAATGTAATGAAACAAATGATATGAATGAAAATATAACAGCGTTTAGCACGCATTAATTTGACTCAAGTCTGTCTTGAGCATTTGGCCATAAATTCTCATCCACATCACAGTGAATATCCTCATTGTTCATGCACTGCGGGAAAAACCTTTTGGCATGGCGAATCCAAGCTTGACATTGGTCTGCATTGACATTGTTTCATGCCTCATCCATGGCCAGAAGGAGGGTGGTGCAATCCTGGGGATGGCAATCATACACCTTCCTCCACCATGCTGAAAATAATTCCTCAATAGGTTTGAGGAAAGGAGAGTATGGGGAGAGGTATAGGGTCACGAATCTGGGATGGGCCCAAAACCATGCCTGAACCGCTTCTGCATGGTGGAACCTGACATTGTCCCACACAATGCCATATTTGTCCCCTTCACCTTGACAGTGTGCAGCGTTGTAGGACCCATGTAATGACCTAATATTCTATAACACTATCTTCAGAGATAGCTGCGCACATGGAGATGTTTCCCCCACATTGTCCAGGCACTTGGACGGTCGCCCGTTGGCTGATGAGGCCAGGTTGAAGACCGCTTCATCAACAAAGATATACTTGCGATGGTTCACAGCAGCATCAAGCACCATCACCCTCTAAAAATATATTTTGGTTAGTTATTTTTAAAGTTCCAATATGATATTGTGAAGTAGCATGTGCATCATAGTAACAGTAATGAAGTATATAGTGCTGTACCTGCACAGCACTATATAACAAAAGGGGTGGCAGGTAGCCTAGTGGTTAGAGCGTTGGGCCAGTACCAAAAGGTTGCTAGATCGAATCCCCGAGCTGACAAGGTAAAAATCTGTCGTTCTGCCTCTGAACAAGGCAGTTAACCCACTGTTCCTAGGCTGTCATTGTAAATAAGAATTTGTTCTTAACTGACTTGCCTAGTTAAATAAAAAATAAATAAAATGTTTAAAAAAATACTCGGCCCGCAGTTGTTTCCAGGTCATTGTTGCTCTCAAAAGACTCTCAAATGTGTTTCATAGATACCTGGTGCCTCTTCAAAAGCCAGGCGATTGTTGGTAGGCTGATGGATGCCACATTGGCAAAGGTGTCACCATTCTCCTCAATGGCCTGCTTTATTTCCCATCAAAGAGGTGGACATGGGCCCCATCAAAGAAGTCAAATAGGTGGGCCCCATCAAAATCCATATACAATAGACAAACCAGTTTAAGAAATGGTTAAGTGATTAACCATTAAGCGCAGTTGGATTAAGTGATGGTCAAAGTATTTAAACAAATGAGAAAATCATATGAAAAGTATTTTGAGATTGCATTGTGAAAGGCAATTACTTTACATGAAAGGTATTTCTAGATGAAACACTCATCAGGTTTGGTGAAAAAGTTACTGTGTGATTTTTATGTGTTTTACTTGGTCATTTGAAAATGTGATTAAAGTTTTTGATCTTTTTGAGTTTTGCACTAAGAGTTGTGAAATTTTACCACATACTTGTGAAAATAGTACCAAAGCAATAAAAAAAACCTGTATGCGATCACGTCTCATGACATCAGGCTTTGTAGCTCTAAAGATCCATTAGTCACTATTACATGTCACCATTGAGATAAACAATGTCAGAAATACAGTATCAAGCACAGAAAATGTGTCAACAGCACGTCTTTCCTTCATTCTCCACATGTAACTTTACGCAAGTACTATATCTTAATCCCGAATTAAAATTTACCTGAGCCGCTCCCACTGTCCAGCCAATATGTACTTCGGTTAGGTACATTCTTGTCATGATCTCTTCTAATAGGGACCTCAATGTAATCTCATATGATTCGGTTACGTCAACCTTCCATGTCAACACTGTTGTGATGTCACAGTATTATGCTAGTAACACCACACTGTGTTTTACTTAACCTCGCATTTCTTAGCAATAATAACCATGCCAACCCTTGATGATGTCACCATGATGATGTCACCAAGTCAAGGAAGTTATACACAATAGTACACTTGAATTGATTATAGCCAATCTACAGAAATACCACTGTACCCTTTAATCAATAATTAAATTCAACCCTTACATTTTTGTGCCATTCTTTAAGATAGCTCTAGCTATAGGCTACAGACGCAAATCCGATTAAACAATCTGTGATCAACCACTTAACAAATGTTCTCTATCTTACATATGTCATCTAAAGTTGATAATGCTTGACAGTTCACTAGATGTGTTGGAGTTATTTACACAACGTAAGCTTCAATCAATTATATTACAACATTTTCACACCAAAACAATTATATATAAAAATGACTTAAATATAGGCCTACATTTATATCATATTTGGCTAAAAATATGTTAGTATTCTCTGTCATTTGTGGGCAATTTGAGAAAGACGACTACTTATCTAAGCTGCTTACCAATGCACTTTCTTTGTCCAACTAGGCTACCTCTTGGAACATAGGGCTACCTGTCTCCCTGAATGTTCTCTCACCTAAAATGTTATCCCCATAGTGTAGTGTGCAGTGTACAAGAGACTGGTAAAGTTTGTAGTAAAGTTTAGGTCTACCTTTTAGACTTAGACCAACCTAGTTGAGTTGAGATCTATGGCGTCTTCTCCCTTGTACAGTAGCACATAACCAGCAATGCTTTTTTGCGTGTGTGCGTCTATTGGTTTATCTGCATTACGTTACTGGGAGTGTTTCTTCAACTTTTCTTCGGAACACTGCGTTTTTTTGGTTAAGGCCTGATGTGGTACAGTTTAACCAATGCGTAAGCAACCCAAACCTATTCTGAGCCCCTTCAGCAGGGACACACACAGCCTTAGCTCACAGGTGTGTGTTGTGCCAGGGAGATGTGGTTAGCCTGGTCCAAGATCTGCCAACTCTTGTTGTGAGTTGGTTATTCATCACATACAGATCTGGGACCATGCTAGATGAACTGTCTTGTGAACACTTCCATAAGCAGGTGCAAGGAGGAATCATTTCCCCACATTGTCCCTCTAATCTACAGTGATGGATGGAGTGTTTTCCAGTTGTCTCTGCAGCCACTCTGTCTCCTAGGAGTCTGAGTGGACAGTCTAGTTGACAGAGGAGCTGATGGGCTGATTTAGCACTGGGCAGAGGAGCTCCTCTCAACATCTTTAGGTCTTCTCATCTCTCTCTGTTTCTCTCTCTTTTGCCCTCTCTCTGTTCCCTCCTCACTGAGAGACTGTTCTCTCCACCAACCTCACCTAAGAATTTCTGCTAGGCATGTTACTCATCTCTAGGTGTGGCGTATTGGTCGTTTCTAGAGGCTTCTCACCTAAAGCACATCCAGCCTCTTTGTCTTGGGTGTTTTACAGTAAGCTGAGAGGTGCATTGTGGGAGTGATGGGCCCATTCAGACGTTAGGCGTCAGAGAAAGACGACAGGCTTTTGGGGAGAATGGAAATCGTTAATACATACCAGGGGTTTTTGTTCTGGTCGGAGGTACCCCCCTCTAGCCCTCACGCCTAACTCCCCTCTAGCCCTCACTCCCTCTCCCCATCTCCCTTTTCTCCCCCTCTCCCCCCTCTCTCTATTGGTATGGCCTGAGGACCAGGGGCTTGACCCTAGCCAAGACTGATCCAACACAGTCACTGTTTTCAGTCTCTCCCTCCATCACAAATATTCTCATTTTGGTTTTGATTGATTGATTGTGGCCATTCAGTCCTCATTAGAACTCCTATACAGAGCTGTGTAGATCATGTACTATCTATCAACAGGATAAATCAGTCTGTGCTTCAACTCGAAGCTATCCACTCCTTACTGTATGATTTTGTCACATTCAACACAAGAGCTGTCATCTGTCTCAGAGCTACAGAGCCACAACACTCTGCCTCCAAAACCACCTCTTTGAAGAAATGCGAGGGCGCCTGTTTTTCTGGATGAACTGAGGTGACCTCGTAGCGATACACTAAAGCACGGTAGGGGGCGGTAGTGGTGCTGCAGTTGCGACAGCATCCTCGCCTCTCTCGCAGTGCGCCTCTCTGAGCCCTGAGACAATGAAAAGTTTCTGGTGCCTTTTTGGCTGCTTCTCGCGTCCTCCACGTAGCCATAGCTGCACTGCTTTAGTACTTTCCCCTCTGCCTGATAGAAAACACATTTTCTCTCCACGGTCCTGCTGTGCTCGTTTTGAGCACTCGTTCAGTCCTTCCCTGCGTCAATCGTCACTTACAGAATGTGCTGTATCACAGATGGCTGAGTCTGATGAATATAGGGTCAGACAGACAGACACAGTGATGGAACCCACCTCTCTGATCTGGAGCTAAAGTTTTATTAGCACTGAAGCCCAACTCTCATCCTCTCATCCTTCCTCTCCAATTCTCATCCCCCTCTCAATTCTTCCTCCTTCTCCTGCCCTGAATGCTTAAGCTTTTTAGCAGCAGAAGGCCAACTGGGAAACAGCTTTAGTGATTTGTACAATAAGCTGCAGAAATGCTAGGGGTGGATATTTTCCATATGCCGGGTATGACGAAGTGGGGCTTTCCAGAAAGATGGAGAGAAGGAGCGAACGAGAGGGGTAGAGAGAGAAATAATGGAGAGGGACAGAAAGACAGAGAGGGGAGAGACAACCAAGTTATATTGGAGCTAGAAAGAGCCATAAAGAACAAGGGGATGAAACTCACATCGCCGCTCCCCCTCCTTGCCCTCGTGGTTGACGGGTCCACACTCTGGGCTGCTGTCGCTCTCTGCTGAAATGCGAGCCCTGGAGTTTTCATTCGAAATGCATGTCCCACCGTCTCCCTCCATCTACCCCTATCGTATCTGCGTGACACTGGGCTTGGCTAATAGAGCTTATGTTACTCTGTTTTCACAGATTTACAGCACTGCAGAGGAGAGCATGGGAACCAGGAGTTACTTTCTGCTAAGGCTATTTTAGCAACTCGCAATGCACTTCTTATTTTCTGTGTATCGTGTGTTTGTAGGATTTTGTATTAGTGGATGACGAGGTCTATATGTTGGTGAACAGGGTGGACTGTGGATTAGCTTGTAAAGTAGACTGGTGATGATTGACTAGGTGGTCCTGCTATTCTTGCCATTACTCAGGGTTTTATAGTGTTTCCTTCCTTTGTGGTAGCTAGTAGATCTCCCTTCTTGACAGACATTTCACCTGTCTAGTAACCTGAAGGACAGCTGTTTGAGGATTGGTCACTAAGAAGAGGCAAATAGCCTGTCATGGAATCAGTCCTGAACAACAATTTTCTTACTGTATTTTTGTGGCCTAAGTCATTGACAAAGTGGATCGCTGGATGGTATAGCCTACACATTGAAACATGCTTATTTGCATGCATAATTAGTCGTATGCATAAACACACCAAGCTCATACAGCATCCCACTCCACGCGTTTCAAATGTAACTCCTCAACAGTGAAGGAGTGCCCTCTCCAGGATAGAATTGTGAAGGTGCTTATTCCTATGGTGTAGAAGAGGGACTTGGCATAGGCAATGCGCTATATAGAGCATGCTACACAGAGATGTGTGTGTGTGTGTGTGTGTGTGTGTGTGTGTGGGCAACATTCCTCTACTGTAGATACACAGCATTATCACGGTCCTGGAAGTGATTACTCTGATTTTTCAGCTCTCTGCTTTTTTTAAACTCTAGGGATGTGAATGTTGTCTTATCTGACTTGGCTGTCTTATCCACAGGTATGGAATGGATTGTCTCATCCAGTTTGAGGACTTTGCCAATACCAATGCTTTCCGTCTGCTGAGCAAGTACCGTAACCAGTACTGCACGTTCAACGATGACATCCAAGGTACACGTATACTTCAATTGCAAAATGACAATGTCAATTGCACAGAGACTCGATAACGTGCTCACAAGAACCGACGGGCGCCCCCCCCACACCCACACACACACACACACACACACACACACACACACACACCACATGCACTCAAACTCCCTCTCGATCAATCATCCTCATTTCCCTTTCTCTCTTTTTCCGTTTCCACTTTCTCTTCCTCCCTCCCTATATTACTTTTTATTCTTCTCCAGCGGGCGCACGTGCACACACACACACACACACACACACACACACACACACACACACACACACAAACATCCATCCGCCCATTCATCCAATCAGTTTAAATCAGATAGCTTGTTCATGGAGCACTAATTCAAATCTCAACCGAACACACCGAGCCCCTGATCCCCCTCTCTGATCGCTCTTTCTCCAGCGGGTTGGGTTTGATAGAGCCCTGTGGAAAACAACAGTAATGTAACAGTAAGTCCAGACACTCCGGACTAGGGCTGTGTCGCCAATGGCACCACTATTCCCTCTGTAGTGGACTACTTTTGACCAGAGCGTTATGGGCCCTGTGCGCACTATACAGGGAATAGGGTGCCATTTGGGACACAGGCCAACTTTTTGTATCCGCTCTGTTAATGAGACCACAGTATCAGTCACACCATGTCTGAGGAGCCATTAGTTTGTCTGTCAAATAAAACTACATTTCCCAGAAATTAGCCCTGGTAGCGTTGTGATTTCTGCAGGCTAATCTAAACCATATTTTCTCTCTAATTCTCAGTCTCGGTAAATCTGCATGCTATTACTGCAGACAACATAAAGGGCAAATGGACTTTTGCTGTATAAGCCCTATGATATACTGAGGAGATTGTGTGGCTCTGTAATATGTCTCATTTATTTTGTCTGTTTTCTGTCTTTTACACTCACTCTCTCACTCTCTCACTCACTCACTCACTCACTCACTCACTCACTCACTCACTCACTCACTCACTCACTCACTCACTCACTCACTCACTGCAATAGTAACTCACTTGAGGAAAGCTCATACTTGCAGGTCTATATCATATATGTCACTCTCTCCCCCCAAACCCCCCTCAGGTACCGCTGCAGTGGCGGTGGCCGGCCTACTCGCTGCCCTTCGTGTCACCAAGAGCAAGATGTCAGACCACACCATTGTATTCCAGGGTGCAGGGGAGGTGGGTGCAGAGCTCTTGTCAATGTGCAAATTCACTCCTGTTTTTTTCTGCTCAGAAAAACGGCAGACTGATTGCCCCTAATGACAGAATCAGAAATAACCGCAGACCAATGCTTCAAATTCCCATTCCCAATCACTGAGCTTTTTATTGAGGTCTAGTAGACCACTAGGCTGTGGCACAACAGACCCTGTCTCTAATAAACAGGAGAACATGGCCATAAAACTGTGATTAGCACAACATCATTTGTAATGGAGAGACATTTAGAATGTCTTTTAGTCTCTGGGGCTCTTGGCCTGACTGTGAACTATAGTACCCCCATCTTCTTTAAAATGCCTTGTTTCATGTGTTTTCCATGTTGATGCATGACCACTTTGTATTGAAAGGGAAGTAGATGGTAATGTGTAGAGTTTGAGGGCATTTACAGTAAAGGGTTATTGTGCTGAGAACAGAAGAAAAGGACTTGTTGAGCCTTTCAAGCGTTTCACTGACCTACATTGAGTTAAATCCCAAAATAAAAGGTGTGCATTAATATAACTAGAGTCAAGATTACAATAAGTCTGAATAATAACTGGGTAAATTGTCTGCAGGTTTAGGGGTGAAAGTAAGGAACTTATTCCTTGTTTGATCAGGGAAGTGAATGGTGGGGCACAGAGGCATTCTTATCACATCTGACTTCTCTCTCCCTCCCTTTTCTCTCCCTCTTGTCCCCAGGCCGCGATGGGGATAGCTGACCTCATCACGATGGCGATGGAGAAGGAAGGACTCCCAAAAGACAAGGCTCTGAGGAAGATCTGGATGGTTGATTCCAAGGGCCTCATCGTCAAGGTGATACAAGTACCTCCGCTCTGCCACTCGGCCAGGGTCACTCATCCCCTTTAGAGTAGACACAGCTCTGTCTGGAGTCCCCACTGTCCGGACCTATAGACATGCATATATTCACAATGTATGACATGACTGACAGAATCTCAGTTTACTTCGTAAATTGACTGAATTTAAATGGAATTGATCCCAAGCCTTGTTTATTATACATCATACATCATTTGTCATGGACTGACAGACAGACATGAGTCTGAACGAGAGTAGTTGCTCTCGTAGTTCAACAAGACAGGCAGAGTATATCATGGGGTGTAGATGTGTTATGCATTTCATTTAGGGTTTCACCAGATGCAGCCAGGGTGTGGGTGAGTTTGAGCCTGGTTGTCTACCAGTCCCTTGAGTCCGTTGTTGTATTGACACAGGCAACGGTATTGCATGTCTTACAACCGAGAACTGCCACGATCTTAGCTCTGTCATGATCCATATGTGGTTGGGGACTGAAGAACTACCCAGAGATTGCCATCTGAGGCATGTTTGTGGAGTCAATTCTGTTCGATCAATGATAAGAATAACTCTGCACAGCGCACACTCAATTACACCAGAAGCTGGTATTGTGTCCATGCTTCTGTCACTGTATGACCTTTTCCAGGACAGTCTGTCTTGAAAAGGTCCTTCTGACCACAGGGTTGACGCAATAAAAGATGAAGAGGGAATTGTTTATAGAAGTAATCCTTATTTGATCAACTAAATGATGAGGCTTTCAGGCAGGCAGAAAGACAGACATGCAGGCAGAGTGGTGGTGCCTGTTGCTATTCACTTCATAGGAATATAACTCCATGGAGCCTTTGGCAAGCTGGATGTACATTTGTCACCAACTCTGTAGGCCAGCATTGAGTCAACACTGCCCTCTAGTGACCAGAACACATAGCACTTGACTCCACTGAAACCCCATCAAGCGTATTTCCCTTAAGTGGGTTAGGGTGGAGACGTTCAGAATCTTTGGCTCTTGCAGATAGTCTTTGTGTTTTTGTGTCTGTGTTTGAATCCCTCTATGTATTTATTTCAGAGATCATCAAATAGAGCATAAGTTGTTGGCTGCTGCCAGTTGGCATGTGTAGAAACAAGCTTCATCATAATCTGTCTTCCAACTATTTCTCTTCCACTCTCAGGGCAGAGACCACCTGACCCATGAGAAGGAGAGGTTTGCCCACGAGCACGAGCAGATGAGGAATCTGGTAGATGTGGTGCATGAACTCAAACCCACAGCCATCATAGGTAATACACTAATCAGCTCACTGGCGGGGAGGGGGTCAATTGGATTTTCATTTAACCTTTTATTTATACAGATTATAATTCAATACAATCCAGTAAATCAGAGATTTAATTGAAATTCCAATTACTCAATATCTCTCCAGGTGGATAGAGATGGTTTACAACCCCTGGGTTAGAGTTTGTAATCTGCATGGTTAGTGTGTTCTCTCGTGGGTCTTATTCATTAGGATACACCGTAGCAAAACATTTTACAACGGAAAATGAAAGTGAGCATTTCGTATTGGGTTTAAATTCAGGTAGTCCCTCCCTGTGTCAGTCCGTTTTCTTCCGTTTGGTGCCTACTGAATACGATCCTGCTCTCTAGGTGTGGCAGCCATCTCTGGAGCTTTCACGGAGGAAATCATCAGGGACATGGCCTCGTTTAATGAGAGGCCGATCATCTTCGCCCTTAGCAACCCCACCAGCAAGGCAGAGTGCACTGCCGAGCAGTGCTACGCCATCACAGAGGTACTGGAGTGGGACCGAATTTGGACACTCCATAAATTGATTAAGAGCACATATTGTACTTACAACAATGACCCTAGGGGAAAGTTAATTTAGAGGTGAGGGGTACAGTATATGCACAGTATAATATATTTTCCCATGTTGACACCCTTGACACTTGTTTGGTCCAGGGGCGGGGCATCTTTGCCAGTGGCAGTCCATTTGACCCCGTGACCCTCCCTGATGGGCGGACATTCTTCCCTGGCCAGGGCAACAATGCATACGTGTTCCCTGGAGTTGGCCTGGGCGTCACCGCCTGTGCAATCCGACACGTCACCGATGAGATCTTCCTCACCACCGCAGAGGTGTAACACACACACACACACACACACACACACACACAAATGCATCCATCCAATTATCAGTTTATTTTCTTTCAAATAGCTTGGTGACAGACTTTCATTAAAATATCCTCTTAATACACACCCACGCGCACACACACCCTCCAACTCTCTCTTCTTCAACTGACTCTCTCTGTATCTTCCTATATCTGGCCTGTCTCTTTTTCAACACTCTCTCTTCCTTTCTCTCTATCACTTCCTATTCAACTCCCTAATCTATCTCTCTCCTTTTGTATATCTCTTCTTCTCCTTCTCTCTTCATGTCTTTTCTCCAACTCCATATCTCTCTCTCTTTCTGCCTCCGTATCTCTTTCTCAATTCTTTTCACTCAATCTCGCTATAATTCTTCCACCATATCTCTACCCTCTTTCTTCTTCCCTCTTCATCTTCACTCCTTTCTGGAGACCCTACATGAAAACTACTACAGTTTACTATAAAATTCTATAGTAAACCGTAGTTTACTGTAGAATACTATAGTAAACACTACAGTATTATCCGCAAAAAAAGCACTGTAGTAAATGCTACAGAAATGTTTGCAAAAACACAGCCCGCAAAAACACTACACTTTTTAACTATAGTAAATTCTACGGTATCGAATGTGCATTTACCTTGCCCATTCCCCTCCCCCATATCGCAATTTGTGCCACCTAGGAAACCTACATGCCAGGTAAAGTATATACCTCAGTTATATAGAAAAGAGCAGAATCTCAGAACTATCCATTCAGACCCCAGTCCTACCTCCTTACAGGTTATGTACAACCTACTGGAGAAACCTAAAATTCTCCAGTAGGTTTCCTGAAGGAGAAAGACTCCACTTTGATGTCAAGGACAATAAAATTAAAACACTATAGTAAATATTACAGTAATGTCCACAAAAACACTACATTAATTACTATAGTTACTAGTTACTTTACTACAGTATTTATACTATAGTTAACTGTAAATGCTACAGTATACTACTGTAAATACTACAGTATTCAATGTAGTGTTTTTGCAGACTTTAGTCCGCAAAAATACTACACTAAAGTCTGCAAAAACACTACAGTGAAACCCAGTCTGTGCTTACAGATCATTAAGGAAATCCCTTAAGCATGTCCTCATGTCTGTCCCCAGCTCAGTGGCATGGCAAATATAATAATATCCCCGTGAGCCCAGTTAATAAACCGTCAGAAAAAATGGCCAACTGATAACCTCTCATAGGGCTGTTCTTGTGCGAATGCCAATCGGCTCGCTTTGCTCTCTGCTGCCTGGCTCTGCAGACATGGGAGACGATTAAAACTTCACAGTGATGCATAAGTGGGGGGGTGCAGTGCTGAATGACAATTTCATATTTGATTTGATACTGTCATCATGGGCCTCAGGCGTATGAGAGCCACACTTAGCCTGCCAATGAGGTAGACTGAGGATGGAGGGCGGTTGCGCAACAGCAGGAGGGCGGGATGAATGCCAAGTCTTAGCCACATTATCTACACGGATTGCCACCCATTATACCCTCATGCCCACCTAGCCAGTATATCATATCGAACATCTAATCCAATCTAACTTGATTTAAAATGCATTCCAATGTCTCAATACTATTTACAGTAAAATGTGTGTATGTGTTATCTGTGCCGAATATCTGTTTGACTGTGTGTGCATAACTCCATTTGGTTGCTCTCTGACAGACCATTGCTGACCTGGTGACAGAGAAGGATCTGTCGGAGGGAAGACTGTACCCTCCCCTGAACACCATCAGAGATGTCTCTCTCAAGCTGGCTGTAAAAGTGAGCGCACACACAGACACACACGTCTGCACGCACACACACGCACACGAACATGTCCTTAGTTCTTCATGCTTCCATACCCTCAATAGGTCTTCACACTTACACTGAGTAGACCAAACATTAGGGACACCTTCCTAATATTGAGTTGTCTTGCCCATTCACCCTCTGAATGGCACACATACACAATCCATGTCTCAGTTGTCTTAAAAATCCTTCTTTAACCTGTCTCATCCCCTTCATCTACACTGATTGATTGAAGTGGATTTAACAAGCGACATCAATAAGGGATCATAGCCTTCACCTGGATTCACCTGGTCAGTCTATGTCATGGAAAGAGCAGGTTTTCTTAACGTTTTGTATACTACTCAGTCTATACAGTGTACACCTATGAACTATCGCATTTGTGTGTCTTACAGATCGTGGAGTTTGCCTACGAGCACAAGATGGCGACGCTGTACCCGGAGCCTGAGGATAAGGAGGCTTTTGTGCGCTCCCTCATCTACAGCACCGACTATGACGAGTTTGCTGTGGACTCTTACCACTGGCCCAAGGACGCCATGGCCATCCAGTCATGCAAACTGTGACGTGGTGGAGAGACTGAGGGCGAGGGACACGGGGCACAGAGGAGAAGTGACAGGAGACCAGGGTCCAGGAAGGAAGTGAAGGAGACGACAGAAGTGCAATATCATCAAGACAATGGTGATTGTGGTTTTAATGTAAAAAAGAAAATATCTTTATGAATGTGATAGCTACGAGCCAAAATAGACACGATGATCAAATAAAATGGTTTAAATGATTGTTTACTTCATATCTGCTGTCATTGTGTTTGTGTGTGTGCACAGTACTTTGAGAGGTTTCTTGGGGAGGGTTTGGGCATCACCATTGTTTACTCCCATGACCCTGTCATACTAAGAGGGAAAATACAATCTTCAAAGCTAACAGAAAATGTGTGTATAAAATGTATAACTAGGAGAGAGACCGTTGGCGGTGATGCACAGGGTGAGAGGAGAGTGGGTTTTTGATGTCACATGTTGGATGTCTCCACTCAGCCGTCCCAAAGTAGCATGACTAACTCTTTCCCCATGGATATACTGGTAAGAGTCAGTCATCCGTACACAAAGGCCGGGGTTATAGAGAAGCGTGTTGCTCTGTCTACAATGTGCCTATTAAAGACAATATTCACAATGTTCGTGGGCACCACATTCACTGTAAACTCTGCAGATGTTGGCTCAAGAGTAAATTTGAGAAAAAACGTGAAATGCGTACTTACAAGTCCTTCCCAATGATACGGATTTTAACATTTAAAAAAAAAATAATAGTAACACGACAAATAAAATAAAATACACAAGAATGGTGCTATGTACAGGGAGTAGCAGTACCAGATCAATGTGGAGCTATGTACAGGGAGTAGCAGTACCAGATCAATGTGGAGCTATGTACAGGGAGTAGCAGTACCAGATCAATGTGGAGCTATGTACAGGGAGTAGCAGTACCAGATCAATGTGGAGCTATGTACAGGGAGTAGCAGTACCAGATCAATGTGGAGCTATGTACAGGGAGTACCAGTACCAGATCAATGTGGAGCTATGTACAGGGAGTACCAGTACCAGATCAATGTGGAGCTATGTACAGGGAGTACCAGTACCAGATCACTGTGGAGCTATGTACAGGGAGTACCAGTACCAGATCAATGTGGAGCTATGTACAGGGAGTAGCAGTACCAGATCAATGTGGAGCTATGTACAGGGAGTAGCAGTACCAGATCAATGTGGAGCTATGTACAGGGAGTAGCAGTACCAGATCAATGTGGAGCTATGTACAGGGAGTAGCAGTACCAGATCACTGTGGAGCTATGTACAGGGAGTAGCAGTACCAGATCACTGTGGAGCTATGTACAGGGAGTAGCAGTACCAGATCAATGTGGAGCTATGTACAGGGAGTAGCAGTACCAGATCACTGTGGAGCTATGTACAGGGAGTAGCAGTACCGGAGCTATGTACAGGGAGTAGCAGTACCAGATCAATGTGGAGCTATGTACAGGGAGTACCAGTACCAGATCACTGTGGTGCTATGTACAGGGAGTACCAGATCACTGTGGTGCTATGTACAGGGAGTAGCAGTACCAGATCAATGTGGAGCTATGTACAGGGAGTAGCAGTACCAGATCAATGTGGAGCTATGTACAGGGAGTACCAGTACCAGATCACTGTGGAGCTATGTACAGGGAGTAGCAGTACCAGATCACTGTGGAGCTATGTACAGGGAGTAGCAGTACCAGATCACTGTGGTGCTATGTACAGGGAGTACCAGATCACTGTGGAGCTATGTACAGGGAGTACCAGATCAATGTGGAGCTATGTACAGGGAGTAGCAGTACCAGATCAATGTGGAGCTATGTACAGGGAGTAGCAGTACCAGATCAATGTGGAGCTATGTACAGGGAGTAGCAGTACCAGATCACTGTGGTGCTATGTACAGGGAGTAGCAGTACCAGATCAATGTGGAGCTATGTACAGGGAGTAGCAGTACCAGATCACTGTGGAGCTATGTACAGGGAGTAGCAGTACCAGATCAATGTGGAGCTATGTACAGGGAGTAGCAGTACCAGATCACTGTGGAGCTATGTACAGGGAGTAGCAGTACCAGATCAATGTGGAGCTATGTACAGGGAGTAGCAGTACCAGATCGCTGTGGAGCTATGTACAGGGAGTAGCAGTACCAGATCAATGTGGAGCTATGTACAGGGAGTAGCAGTACCAGATCACTGTGGAGCTATGTACAGCGAGTAGCAGTACCAGATCACTGTGGAGCTATGTACAGGGAGTACCAGTACCAGATCACTGTGGAGCTATGTACAGGGAGTAGCAGTACACATCAGAGGTACGAGGTATTTGAGGGAGATACTTTTGTATATGTAGTGTACGTACACACCCCTTCAAATTGATGGATTCAGCTATTGCATGCACACATATTGCTGACAGGTGTATAAAATTGAGCACACCGCCATGCGATCTCCATAGACAAACATTGGCAGTAGAATGGCCTTACTGAAGAGCTCAGTGACTTTCAATATCGGACTATCATAGGATGCCACCTTTCCAACAAGTCAGTTCGTCAAATTTCTGCCCTGCTAGAGCTGCCCCGGTCAACTGTAAGTGCTGTTATTGTGAAATGGTAACGTCTAGGAGCAACAACGGCTCAGCCATGAAGTGGTAGGCCACACAAGCTCAGTGCATAAAAATCGTTGGCTGCAACACTCACTACCTAGTTCCAAATTGCCTTGAAGCAATGTCAGCACAAGAACTGTTCGTCGGGAGCTTCATGAAATGGGTTTCCAAGACTGAGCAGCCGCACACAAGATCACCATGCGCAATGCCAAATGTCAGCTGGAGTGGCGTAAAGCTTACCGCCATTTGACTCTGGAGCAGTGAAAACGCGTTCTCTGGAGTGATGAATCACTCTTCACCATCTGGAAGTCTGATGGACGAATCTGGGTTTGGCATATGCCCGGAGAACGCTACCTGCCCCAATGTATAGGGAAAACTGTAAAGTTTGGTGGAGGAGTAATAATGGTCTGGGACTGTTTTTCATGGTTCAGGCTAGGCCCCTTAGTTGCAGTGAAGGGAAATCTTAACTCTACAGCATACAATGACATTCTAGATGATTTTGTGCTTCCAACATTGTGGCAACAGTTTGGGAAGGCCCTTTCCTGTTCACATGACAATGCCCCTGTGCACAAAGCGAGGTCCATACAGAAATAGTTTGTCGAGATCTGTGTGGAAGAACTTGACTGGCCTGCACATGGCCTTGACCCCAACCCCATCGAACACCTTTGGGATGAATTGGAACACGGACTGCGTATCCAGGCCTAATCGCCCAAAGTCCCCGCAGTAATGTTCCAACATCTAGTTGAAATCCTTCCCAGATGTAGGGAAGCAATTATAGCAGCAAAGGGGGGACCAACTCTATATTAATGCCCATAATTTTGGAATGAGATGTTTGAAGAGCAGGTGTCCACATACTTTTGGTCATGTAGGGGTGGCAGATAGCCTAGTGGTTAGAGCGTTGGGCCAGTAACCGAAAGGTTGCTGGATCGAATCCCTGAGCTGACAAGGTACAAATCTGTCGTTCTGCCCCTGAACAAGGCAGTTAACCCACTGTTCCCCGGTAGGCCATCATTGTAAATAAGAATTTGTTCTTAACTGACTTGCCTAGTTGAATAAATACCAATAAATGTAGTGTATGTACATGAAGGCAGGGTAAAGTGACTAGGCATCATAATATATAATAATAAGAATAAAATAAATAACAGTTTCAGCAGCAAATTATGTGTAAAAGTGTGTTTGTTGTGGGGGTGTCAATGGAGTGTGTGTACTGTATTTATAGTCTAGTGAGTGTGCATAGGGTCAGTGCAGATAGTTCAAGTAACCATTAATTGACTATTTAACAGTATTATGGCTATTTAGCAGTCTTATGGCTTGCGGGTAGAAGCTGTCTCGGAGTCTGTTGATACGAGAGCTGATGTAAACGGTGTGAACAATACATTTTTCTGGCCTTTCTCTGACACCGCCTGATATAGAGGTGATGCAGTCAGTCAAGATGCTTTCAATGGTGCAGCTATGTAACATTTTGAGGATCCGAGGGCCCATGCCAAATCTTTTCTGCTTCCTGAGAGGGATGAGGTGTTGCCGTGCCCTCTTCACGGCAGTGCAGGTGTGTGTGGACCATGTTAAGTCCTTAGTGATGTGGACGCCAAGGAACTTTTAGCTTTCGACCCTCTTCACTACAGTCCTGTGGATTGGGTCTCTCCCCTCTTTCTGCTATAGGCCACGATCAGGTCCTTAGTTTTACTGATGTTGAGGGAGAGGTTGTTGTCCTGGCACCACACTGCTAAGCTTCTGACTTCCTCCCTGTAGGCTGTCTCATTGCCGTCGGTGATCAGGTCTACCACTGTTGTGTCGTAAGGCAGACGTGCGTTGCCAGGCAGTCGTGGGTGAACAGCGAGTACAGGAGGGGACTAAGTGCACACCCCTGACGGACCCCCGTGTTAAAGGTCAGCGTGGCGGAGGTGTTGTTGCCTACCTTCACCACAGTCCAGGATCCAGTTGCAGAGGGAGGTGTTCAATCTCAATCTCAGGCTCTATAGTTTGGTGATGAGTTTGGAGGGGACTATGGTGTTGAACGCTGAGCTGTAGTCTATGAACAGCATTTTTAGAAAGAGATTTCCCCTGTTGTACAGGTGGGAGAGGGTAGTGTGAAGTGCAATTGAGATTGCGTCATCTGTGGATCTGTTGGGGCGGTATTTGAATTGGAGTGGGTCTGGGATGATGGTGTTAATGTGTGTCATGACCAGCCTTTCAAAGCACTTCATAATTACAGATGTGAGTGCTACAGGGCGATAGTCATTTAGGCAGGTTTCCTTGGAGCTCTTAGGAACAGGGACAATGGTGGTCAACTTGAAACATGTTGGGATTACAAACTGGGACAAGGAGAGATAGAAAATGTCCATTAAGTCACTTGCCAGCTGGTCTGCGCATGCTTTGAGAACATGTCTTGGTATTCCGTCTGTGTTAACCTGTTTTAAACATTTTTCTCTCATCGGCCATGGAGAGTGAAATCACACAGTCATCTGGAAAAACTAGGGCTTTCACACAAGAGTTCTGAATCAATGGGCATCTCACAAGGCTTTCCCTTTTGTAATCTGTTATCGTCTGCAAGCCCTGCCGCATACGACGAGCATCGAGCATTCTTTTTGGTTCTGGGTAGAACCCTTTGCAGAGGGTTCTTCAAATAACCCCCTGTAAATGGTTCTACCTAGGACCCTCTATGAAGGGTTCTTCCAAGAACCCTTTTATCTTTAGAGCGTTCTTCCAAGAACCCGCTATGAACAGTTCCACCAGCCTTATTAGCCTTTAAAATGGAATGATTTATGACAATACATTGCATATATAAGGCCTTTCTTTGAGGGCCTAGTTATACCCAAACACAGGGGTGTTAGGAATCTCCTGGTTTACAGGCCACATCAGGCCTGCAAGTCACATTATGCTGGCTTGCAAAGTGATGTGTAATTCCTATTGGAATCCAGCTAGAGTTAGGATATCCAACAAGAAGAATTGTTAATCACCCACAACCTGCATTCAGAATGATTGCCAGGGAAGTGAAGATTGAAAACTGGAACAACCAATTACTAACAGATTCGATTGGTTTAGAAATCGATATGTTATTTATCTTTGTGTCGCATAAAATGTATCAACCAATCAATGCAAAAACAGCTGATATAACAGTAAAACAAACAATTCTGAAAATATCCCTGCAGTAGAGCATGCTGGAAAATATTATATGATTCTTTGTAGAAGCCTTTTTGCCTTCCAAAGAATCCTTCTTGCCTTCCAAAGAATCATCAAAGAACACTTTCTTCTAAAAACGGTGCTAAGGATGTTAAAGGTTATATAACCCTTTCCCTTACAAAGAACCCTTGTTGTCCGAAAGGGTTCTTCTGATCAAAAAGGTTCTTGGTAGAAGCTTATCCCTCCGCAAAGAACCCCTTTGGAACCCTTTTTTCTGAGTGTATTGTCCTTTTGCGTGTTTGATGTCTCATTGGTGGTCGAAGCAGGCTTTCTTGTATGCATCCATGTCCGTGTCCTATTCCTTGTAAGTGGAATCTATAGCCTTTAGTCTAGGTGGATATTGCCTGTTATCTATGGTTTTTGGTTTGGATATGTTCATATAGTCACGGTGGGGACGAAATCATCCATGCACTTATTGATGAAGCATGTGACTGTTGTGGTAAACTCCTCAATGGTATCGGATGTATCTCAGAACATAGGAAAACAGTCTTGTAGCCTCACATCTGCTTCATCCGACCACTTCCGTATTGAACGCATCACTGGTACTTCCTGTTTGAGCCTTTGTTTGTAAACAGGAAGCACGAGAATGGAGTCATGGTCAGATTTGCCAAAGGGAGGACGAGGGAGGGCCTTGTATGTGTTTCTGTGGGTAGAATAAAAGTGGTCTAGAGTTTTATCGCCCCTTTGTATTGGTAAAAGTGAGGTAGGACAGTTTTATGCCTCTCCGCATTAGTCTCCACCCACCAGAAACACTGCCTGTGGGGGAGCGGTTTCTTGTTTGTTTATGTCCCCATACAGTTTGTTGAATGTCAGAATGGATGTAGACAGGCATGATAATTATGGTTGGGCACTCTCTTGGTATATAAAAGGCTCAGCAGCTTACCATTAGGTATTCTTTATAAGGTGTGCAAACAACAAGGTATGAGTCCCGACCATACTCACTGTATTAGTGTCTGTCAGAGTATGTGAGTGGAGTTGAGGGGTCAGAAATCCCACTCATTGCTCATGGAGTGGTGCTCAAGCTCTGGTGCTCCATATCCTTTCCAACCACTCCGCTAAAATCCGTCCTTGCTCACAGGAAAAAAACTGTCTCTCCAAATTCACTCCATTCATTAAAATCACAATTTAACCAACACCCATCAATTTGTGTGACTACCTGGATATACTATTTGGTTTTGAAGTATTGAAACCAAACCATATGTTTTGAATGAAAAGTTTTATAATAAACATGAAAAGGTGAATGTATGAAGCCTCATATCATTTCAAATAGGCTACATGTCATGTTAAAATGCACATAAACACTCTAAATAGGTCAGGAGCCACAAAGGGAGCCTAAAAAGGAATGGAAATGAATTATTTAGGCTATATTATTTCAAATACTTCATGGCTATAGCCTATAAAGGAATATATTGTGTCGAATTAGTGAACGCGACACGCTAGGCTTGTAGGGAGTCAGGGATATTAAGCGCTCAGCATTTGCACAACACTTTGTTGAATTAAATCATCATAGTGTATAATTGTGCATATTAGCTGTGACTTACTTAGAATTAAATACAAATGAAATGAACAATGCCTCATTGCCTTTGAATTCATTTTTAGAAACACCCGTTTGGCCAGAGTCTGTTGCTTCAGGCTCATGCGATGGTGCCTGGAGAGCAAGTCAGCAGTAGAGAATATCCTCTCTGTGCTTGCAGACCCACTGGGGATGTTGAACACCCTTTTGGCCACTCTTGCCAGGCTGGGCAGGCATGCAAAGTTTTTTTAATTTTTTTTAAGGTTTTTAGGCAAAATAACCCAACCAGGCCTCCCGAGTGGCACAGCGGTCTAAGGCACTGCATCGCAGTGCTAGCTGTGTCATTACAGATCCTGGTTCGGTCCCAGGCTGCGTCGTAGCTGCCGCGACCAGGAGACCCATGAGACGGCGCACATTTGGCCCAGTGCCGTCCAGTTTAGGAGAGGGTTTGGCCGGCCAGGATGTCTTTGTCCCATTGCGCTCTAGCGACTCCTGTGGCGGGCCGGGCGCATGCGCGCTGACTCGGTTGCCAGTGTGTACGGTGTTTCCTCCGACACATTGATGCGGCTGGCTTCCGGGTTAAGTGAGCATTGTGTCAAAGAAGCAGTGCGGCTAGGCGGGGTCATGTTTTGGAAGATGCACGGCTCTCGACCTTCGCCTCTCCCGAGTTCGTACGGGAGATGCAGCGGTGGGACAAGACTGTAACTACCAATTGGATACCACGAAAAAAGGGGTAAAATATTTTTTGGAATAAAATAAATAAATAACTCAACCAAACGGTAAGCTGCTTGAAAGATTAAATATGTCAGGCCTATTGGGCCAAAATCAATTATGGCCTATTGTATAGATAATAGAACAAAAATGAAGGAAACTTTTAAGAGATCAGATTTTTTGTTTATAAATACTTGGCTGCAATGACTTAATTAGCTAACCACCTCATTCCTTTCTTTTAGCATGTGCACGTAGTAAGTACACCATCATGCTTTCAGGATTTGTGTCTTTTCAGAATCCACAATGATTCTTTATTTGTGGACATTACATCACCACACTCCCTCTCTTGCTCTTGGTCCTCATCTTTGTAAGTCACCTTGTTTTTTTCAGTTTCTTTATGAAAATATTTAGCGAACTCCATGACAGTAGCTAAAGCAAGGGCCTAAAGCAGCCCACAAGTAGACTACAAATGCATGCTGGGTCGGGTATGCCCCGAGTTTGTGAAGTGAGTGCTACTGGAGAAGCTATTGGCACGAAATTGGACACTCCAGCCTTTGGGAATCTCTCTCCACTCTCCAGTCAAATTGGGCAGGCTCCGCTCCTCGCTCCACTCCAGCGCCGCTCCACTCACATACTCTGGTGTCTGTCATCATATTGTTTGATAGATTCTTAAAAACATTAGTACTATACACTCTCTTGAGAAGAACTGTATTGTTTGTTTTGAGTCTACAGTAGGTCTTCCAGCCCCTGGTAAGACTGATCGTATTCCACCTAATGACTCACAACCACCTTGAGAGAATTGACTGAGACATTATTTGTCCGTCTGGTTATTTATTTGACAAGTTCAGGAAGTAAAGTCAAAATATTGATTGTAATGTTCTCTTTTGAAGACAGAGTAACCAATAAAAGCAAATAAAAATACTGACACTGACTTCAGCAACAGTGAGAGCTACCCATGGACTGATGCTGCTAAGCAGTGACCTTTAGCTTCTGTCTGGGTGTGAGAAAAGTGGTCAACCCCGTAATACAGATCACTTGCTCAAACAGGTGACTGGGCAGGGCCATGTTTTTAGGCAGCAACAGACCTTAGAATGCCCGACCATAGCTACATACAGTGCCTTGCGAAAGTATTCGGCCCCCTTGAACTTTTCGACCTTTTGCCACATTTCAGGCTTCAAACATAAAGATATAAAACTGTAATTTTTTGTGAAGAATCAACAGCAAGTGGGACACAATCATGAAGTGGAACGAAATTTATTGGATATTTCAAACTTTTTTAACAAATAAATAACTGAAAAATTGGCCGTGCAAAATTATTCAGCCCCCTTAAGTTAATACTTTGTAGCACCACCTTTTGCTGCGATTACAGCTGTAAGTCGCTTGGGGTATGTCTCTATCAGTTTTGCACATCGAGAGACTAACATTTTTGCCCATTCCTCCTTGCAAAACAGCTCGAGCTCAGTGAGGTTGGATGGAGAGCGTTTGTGAACAGCAGTTTTCAGTTCTTTCCACAGATTCTCGATTGGATTCAGGTCTGGACTTTGACTTGGCCATTCTAACACCTGGATATGTTTATTTGTGAACCATTCCATTGTAGATTTTGCTTTATGTTTTGGATCATTGTCTTGTTGGAAGACAAATCTCCGTCCCAGTCTCAGGTCTTTTGCAGACTCCATCAGTTTTTCTTCCAGAATGGTCCTGTATTTGGCTCCATCCATCTTCCCATCAATTTTAACCATCTTCCCTGCCCCTGCTGAAGAAAAGCAGGCCCAAACCATGATGCTGCCACCACCATGTTTGACAGTGGGGATGGTGTGTTCAGGGTGATGAGCTGTGTTGCTTTTACGCCAAACATAACGTTTTGCATTGTTGCCAAAATGTTCGATTTTGGTTTCATCTGACCAGAGCACCTTCTTCCACATGTTTGGTGTGTCTCCCAGGTGGCTAGTGGCAAACTTTAAATGACACTTTTTATGGATATCTTTAAGAAATGGCTTTCTTCTTGCCACTCTTCCATAAAGGCCAGATTTGTGCAGTATACGACTGATTGTTGTCCTATGGACAGAGTCTCTCACCTCAGCTGTAGATCTCTGCAGTTCATCCAGAGTGATCATGGGCCTCTTGGCTGCATCTCTGATCAGTCTTCTCCTTGTATGAGCTGAAAGTTTAGAGGGACGGCCGGGTCTTCTTAGATTTGCAGTGGTCTGATACTCCTTCCATTTCAATATTATCGCTTGCACAGTGCTCCTTGGGATGTTTAAAGCTTGGGAAATCTTTTTTATCCAAATCCGGCTTTAAACTTCTCCACAACAGTATCTCGGACCTGCCTGGTGTGTTCCTTGTTCTTCATGATGCTCTCTGCGCTTTAAACGGACCTCTGAGACTATCACAGAGCAGGTGCATTTATACGGAGACTTGATTACACACAGGTGGATTCTATTTATCATCATTAGTCATTTAGGTCAACATTGGATCATTCAGAGATCCTCACTGAACTTCTGGAGAGAGTTTGCTGCACTGAAAGTAAAGGGGCTGAATAATTTTGCACGGCCAATTTTTCCGTTTTTTATTTGTTAAAAAGTTTGAAATATCCAATAAATTTCGTTCCACTTCATAATTGTGTCCCACTTGTTGTTGATTCTTCACAAAAAATTACGGTTTTATATCTTTATGTTTGAAGCCTGAAATGTGGCAAAAGGTCGAAAAGTTCTAGGGGGCCGAATACTTTCGCAAGGCACTGTAGCTCTATCACGTCTTGTAATATGTGACGTGAGAGCTTAATATATGGTTCCTTTATGAAAAAGGCTTGCAAAAGAAATTAGATCATCCGACCACACTGTAGCTATCACGATAATGCAATGTTGTTATGTGGGGACTTTTGACATGTCTGGTTCATTTATGATACCACTGTTGTTTTGTTTTTCGTCTTTTAACCACTCAGTTATAAGTGATGGTCTCTTTCCAATCCTTCAGACAATAAAGCAATTATTTATCCTCTTCATCCCCTTATCTTTATGCAAAGTGCTCCAGCAGTCAGCCCGCTGCCTAGAGTGAAGATAGAAATCCCTGCCTGCCTGGACTCTGATTCCCCCAAACACATGTGGGCTCAGTGGGGTGATAACAGAGGAGTGTCAAAATGTGCTCTCTTCATGTTAGATCTCCGCCGATTTCTAATCGCTTTCCCATTTATTTTCTCAACTTGGCTCCATTCCTGATTTCAGCAAAGTTGTGCTTAGTGTACAAGCACAATTTTTCCCATTCCTAGGTCATATTTGGATCTGTCTGTGTTTACCTGCCTAGTAGGGGTTTTCTCACCAGGTCTTTTAGATGCATAATGAGGATTCTTTGCCAGAACATCTGGTAACACTGAGAAGTGGTCCTTGTAATACAGATTACTGGCAATTCAAACAGGTGTCTGCGCAAGGCAGTGTTATTAGGGAGCAACAGGTATTTCAAAGAAATGAGAACTCTTGGACATTGTGATTCTCCTCTAATGCTGCATCTTCAGTTGTATGTAGTTTTATTTTATTTTTTCCTTTAACTAGGCAAGTCAGTTAAGAACACATTCTTATTTACAATGACAGCCTACCCCGGCCAAACCTGGACGACGCTGGGCTGCCCTATGGGACCTCCAATCACAGCCGGATGTGATACAGCCTGGATTTGAACCGGGGACTGTAGTGACGCCTCTTGCACTGAGGTCCAATGCCTTATACCGGTGCGCCACTCGGGAAATAGTTCAGTCATAGGGGACAAATTAAACATACAGGTTTATGTAAATCCTTTGTGTTCTACGCTCTTAGAAAAAAGGGTTCCTTGGCTGTCTCCATGATGTGGAAACAATGTTGATTTATTCAACCATTGCTATTTTAACTAAATTGTGCGTGTTGACTTTTCTTCTGAGTTTCAACGTGTGTGTGTGTGTGTGTGCTGTAGATATCAACAAGAAAATTGCATGCAACGTCCTCCTCCCTTGATAGTGGGTGTTACATTGGACATGACACTATTGTGTGCTATTGTGTAAGCATACCATGGGTTTTATTTTCACCACATTACATGGCTCCGTCGTGTACAGGCACTGAACTACAGATATTGATGTCATTAATATTAAGATGACCACTGTGGTTTTCTAAGGGTTGCTGGTGTGCAGTACGTGTTTTGCGTAAACCGTCTTCTGAACATTATCTTCCAGAGGACAGCTCACAGACAGCTTTTAGTCCATTTGTGAATACATTTATGGTATACAGTGCCTTCAGAAAGTATTCCTACCCCTTGACGTAGTCCACATTTTGTTGTTACAGCCTGAATTCAAAATATTTTCTCACCCATCTACACACAATACCCCATAATGACAGTGTGAAAACATGTTTTTGCAAATGTATTGAAAATGAAACAAACATCAAATTTACATAAGTATTCACACGATCCAAAGTGTAATTAATAACTACACCATGCTCTAAGGGATACCTAGTGTCTGCTTTTTTTTAACCCATCTACCAATAGGTGCCCTTCTTTGCGAGGCATTGGAAAACCTGCCTGGTCTTCGTTTTTGAAATTCACTGCTCGACTGAGGGACCTTACAATTATCTGTATGTGGGGTACAGAGATGAGGTAGTTATTTTTTTAATGTTAAACACTTATTGCACATGAACTTATGATGGGACTTAAGCAAATGTTTACTCCTGAATCTAGTTAGACTTGCTATAACAAAAGGGTTTGAATGCTTGACTCAAAGACATTTCAGCTTTTCATTCATTTGTAAAAATGTCTAAAAACAATTAACTTTAAAATTATGGGGTATTGTGTGAAGTTCAGTGACAAAAATATCTAAACGTAATACATTTCAAATTCAGCCTGTAACACAACATGTGGAAAAAGTCTAGGAGTGAATACTTCAAGGCACTGTACAACTCCATGCCTACATTTGACTAGGGAACTCAGGGAGATCCACTACAGTGATCAGACATAGGCCTACACGATGTATTGACCTTTGGTAGCGTTTTAGACAGTCAGAATGTTGTTGTTGTGCATTTGCACAATGTGTAAAGAGGAAAACAGTAATTTCACCAGATACATTTTTATTAACACTTAAATGTTTAACATTACATTTGGAAATAGTTGTTATACATAGTCCCCTATGAAGAAAATACAAGGAACAGTCAGTATTATGTTTTGAAAACCTTACAGAAAACAAGACATGTCTAATAATAACATTTTAATAGTACGTTTGGACAAATCACCGCAATCTTATCTCAAGAGAAAACATCCTGTTATGCTCTGGGAATGTATCAAATCTGGTTAATGTGTTCCGTTTGATAAACAGCATACCGAGCATGACCAATGCAAATGAGTTTGTATACCGCGTCTGTTCAAACTGCGTGTGTAATGCGCTCTTGGAGTTTCATTTGCAAGTCTTCAGGAGAACGTTAGTTCCCACCGTTCAGCAGTGATGATTGGAAATTCTTCACCACCACCTGACCATGAAACAATATATTTAGTTCAGTTTCAGTAATTCATCACCAGCTCTTGGATCCGTTTTTGCTTTTCCACCATGGACGGACGTGTATTCTGGAATCGGACCTCTCAAATTCTTCTCAATGAGTCTTGGGACAATGAGTGCAATGACCATGATCTGATTTATTATAATTTTGTCCATCTAACAGAGACCACTATTTTGCCTTCTCTCATTGGCATCCTCTGTTCAACGGGGCTTGTAGGAAATATTCTGGTCTTGGTGACTATCCTAAGGTATGTATCACCGCATTCCACAGTTGAATCGAAGTTGTTTCAACATAATTTGTCAACATATTGTGATGCGGAATTAGTGGATTTGAAAAAAGTTAACCATCTAATTTCAACTAACGTAAACATTGCAATTAAGTTAAAACTTCAACTTAAATTGACAACCTGACTGATGGGTTCATACAGCAATCTAATTTCAAGATGATCGTCAGAACCATGTATATGTTGAAATTGCATCAAATTCCATAGAAACATAGGTTTCATCTTATATTGAATGGTTGAAAATTATGTTGAATTTTATACTTGATTACACATGTTATGTGACCTTGTTTGAATGTTGATAGTAAAATTGTATGTTTGAATCAATGCAATTGTTTTAACATACCATCAACCTAGAATAAAGAGGCCTATTGAAATAAAATGTGAAGCCATAGTCCAACGATTCCTGCCTGAACAGTGGCTCCTACTGTTAGGAGGAGTAATACACTTCAGTGAGATCATCTCCCTTAAAATGTTAATTGGTAGCGTTCACGATTCAATAGGTCTACAAATGAATCATCGATATGCTGGATTCACATATCCATCTAAACCATAAAGCAAAGTCAAAGAAACACACTAAAACAAATAAAACTTGAAATGCACCTAAAGTAGTTTGATTTAGCCCAATTCTTCAACTTTGCTTGATGACGTGAATCCATCATAATTTTGTAGACTACATTTTTTGTTTTAAATCAACCAACCATCCCTTATATAAAAATACAATATCCAAAAGGTAAAAGTGTATTATTCATATAATGAATTTGGCAGGGCAGGACTGAGTTTTGGGAACCCTGGTCCACGCAAATGAGTATGGAAGTGTAACCGGTGCTGTACTGCACTGCTGTAACTCTGCATTGTGTGTGGTTGATTGAGACTATAGACATGGACTTTGGAGATTGTCGTGGAAAATTGTCTTAAGAACATAATACTCTTACAAGAACTTGTGAATTCAATATAGACTTTAATACAGAGTAGCAAAGCCGAGCCCTTCCATGGAAGGACCCTACCACACACGCAACAGAGCCGAGCCCCTCCATGAAAAAGACTAAATTCTCATATTACAGAGTCCTTTTTTTTTTAATATGATTCTGTCTTTGCATAACGTATAGAGTCCCCTCCCTCTATATGAAAATAGCTTCCCTTGACCGTTCTTTACCATTATCTCTCCATATCAGTTGTTGCTTGTTAACGCCCACATCTGACAGCTGTATAGATTATAATGCTAGCAGGGCCTCCTCATGTGGTACAAAAATAATGCATGCAGTGTATGCTCATCCTTTCCTCTGTACTTCTTTGTCTGGCTATCTTGAGTATTTGGGGCCCTTTCTGCATAACTCAAGTGTGGTTGTCAGGTCGCTATGCCTCCCACCGTGGTCTGTTGCTCTATCAGATCCGGATGTCTTCTTCTCCTCCTATAGCCAAAATATTTATGTTCTTTCCCCTTCAGCACATCTGCTTATCTCCCACATAAATCCCTCCTCTGGGGCTAATTAGTCCCACACTAAAATAATATCTAAATACAAGCAACAAGGATGGAAGCAGAATGATACACTCACAGAATAATGAACATTAGAACGACATGTGAAATAAGATATAGACATAAACTGGACCAAACATCTCCAATCCAATAACATAGACAAGAGTAAAAGACCCAGTCAACCTTAGAAATGAAAATTAAAACACACATAATAAACCAATATATTATGATGAAGCAATGAGCATGTAGTACATAGCCTTGCCTGAGGTTATCTCAGTTATTTAAAACATAAAGAAAATAAGAAAACCCTTATAAAGTCATTCTAAATACGACACTTAAACAAGATCCTTCCTTGTAGACACCTCTGTAACAACAGTGAAATCACAAATGAAAACACCTGCTAAAGGACTAAGGACATGGTCCATGGACACTTGTAACTGGAATTTCCCCATTTTACCCACAAGTTTAAGTATAGAAAATTCAGAAGTTCTAACTTAATTTATCCCTTGTCAAAGGTAGAAAGGAAATAGACAATACACTCCATAGTAAATGATTACCAGGTTATACATATTGCATCAGTCTAGTTTTCAATCAAGCACATAATAATCAGGAGCTTTACTAAAAACAGGAAACCCTTGAACACCATAATCATTCCTTTATCATCAAATTTACTAACTCCTGCAGTTTCTAACACCCAAATTGTTGAACAATTAACTGTAGTGTTTCTCACATCTATCCCATTATCTCCATAGCTGTAGAAACATTCATATCTACTTTTTACAATAGTAAACCTATCATTATGAGGACCATTTAATTCAGTTCTTAAGTCATATGTTGCACATTCATGTTCTCCCAACATATTTTTGTTTAATTCACTTCTACCTTTAGTGCTACCTAATGCCAAGCTGCATTCTATGTTACACAAAGGTATGTAGTATTTTCTCTGAATACATTGAACATTTTCCACCTAACACATTCTTCAAAAGATGCAAGTTCATGTACTATTAAAAGATCAGACAAAGGTGATTTGCTACACAAATTGCAATTGTCCATCCCACGTTTAGCTGTTGTGTACTAATCTCTAGTGGGAGGTGATTTTACAATTTCTTCTAGGTTTGTCGCTGTTGCTGTCAAGGCCATTCTACCGTTCTTCATCTGTCCTGTTTCACTGTCTGTTAAGAAGACCATGTGAGGACAGAAAGTCTCCTTTCCATTCTCCTGTCGTTGTTTCTCCGTCCCCTTGGACAGCACCTCTGTCAAGGGTATCTGCCAGCGTAGGTATGTCATCAGGAGCAACAGGCATGTCACTCCTCCCCATCCCTGGACTCTCTGGATATTCAGGAGAGAGTGTCTGTTTGCTGTTGGAAGTTGCTCCTCGGTCCACCTCCTCTTCGGCTCCTGCCTGGCTCCTGCCTTTCCTCTGCTCCTTCATGGCCTGGTGGTTGTCCCCTCCTTTCCGACGGGACTTTGGTACAGTGGTTTAGATGGTACCACGTATTGCTTCCTTTCACCTGGACAGCAGTTAACGTTGTTCGAGCCACCTTGTAGGGACCCTCTCTCCTTGGCTCATTCCTTTCTTCCGGAACACTCGGACCTGGTCTCTTGGATCACCAGACGTGGAACCTCTGGTCCTGGTTCAGGTTTCTGCCTTCTTTCTGTGAGGCATTCAAACTTAGAGACCTATGGCCTCTGTTTTATGATTACACCATACATCCACTTATTTCCATCACTCATCATACACCAACTAACATTCCAGCTGAAGCTGGCGACCCTTCTCCTTCTGGTTCCTAAGCATAAGACTTGGAAAGTGAAAAACAAAAACACAACAGTATTGACAATGTGATATGTTATGCACAAATATATTCATGAAAACCGAAATCTGAGACCATGACAATTCCCACTCTCTCTTCACCTGACTCTATGCCTCCAGGATACTTTTCTGCTGGAATCCACAAAAATAAAAGCACTAAAAAGCTTCCTCATGCTTTCACCCAGTCTTCCCCTTTCGGCCCCAGGTTCAGAGAGGTGTTCCCAAATCATGTCATTTTCACTTTGTTTCCCCATCTGGTCCATTTCACCCGATAGGCATATCCCTAATCAACATTATATCTTATCTTCTTAATTCAACACTGTATATGCTTTCGCATTATTGCCTTCAACATGTTGTTTAGAGCACAATTACCCTAACATCTGTCCTTTTTCATATGATGCATTAACCAATAAAATAAGTAGCTCCCAAACCCAACAACTGTATGTCTACAGTGGAATCTAGTCTCTCTCACTCTCTCCACGTCCTCTGTCATGGTGTTTTCAAGCTCACCCATTATTCAGCCGGACCTTACTTCTTGTGAGAATTATGCGCCCACCGAAGAGAGACATGATGATCTTTACCACTGCAGGTGCTGTAAGAAGTATACCCCCAGCCTGGTGTATCTTGATGTACACTCAATCTCCAGAATTCAGCCCGTGCCCCTGGTTATTTCTGGCTTCTTGTGTGCTGCTTTTTCTCCTGAGGACATACACACTAACACATGGGTTATTTCCTGACAACAAGATCAATACTTTGTAATATTTAAATAACAGCCCTATGTAAACATTCTGTCTAAATACCTGGCCTCCTGCCACAGATATACTTACACATAATGATAGCCAAATTATGGTCCCTACAGCAACTGCTGTTAGAATAACATGTAATCAGTCAAGTGTCTTCCAGTTGGAAGAATATCCAACCTCTTAAAACTCCAAGTCATAACTCTCTTAAACTTTTACCATAGTGTTCAAAAATTTCACCACTATCACTTTTACTCTTATGTGTAATGTTCAATTTACTCAGAATTGTCCCTATGTTGTGCATCCCTATATTTTACACAGCCAGCTGTCCTTTCTCTTCTGTGAGTTATCTTCCTCTAATAATATACATAGTCTCTAGATATAACACCCCTCTACTATCATAACCTTCATTTATGAGCCCCCTCAGATCCCCAATGTAGTCACAGTTCTTCTAACTTCTAACCCATAACACATCATTTCCTACTTTTAATTTCCTTCCACCGTTTGATACATACCAAAACATTCTCAAATCAATTTTAGTCAATTTATATCATTCCCTCCTCAGGAACAATAAACACACTTATGTTCCTTAAAACAAAAAATAAATTCACCAGACAAGAAAGGAGAAAAATAAATTACAATAAATGCATATTTGTAATAAGTGACCACTACTCATAATGTAACTAAACCTGGGGAAAGCGTCCATCCGTTACGTTCTATGCCCATGTTATGTTGGTCTCCTCCTTCATCCTTGTGTGTATCGCAAAACAGATGTTTTGACATGATAGCTCAGCTGAAACGAACACAACTAAGCACGGGACATAGAGGTAAGCATCTGGATGATAGACTCGTTCTCACTGAAGTGCATTACCCCTCACAACAGTAGGAGTCACTGTTCAGGCAGGAATCGTTGGATTGTGACTTGACATTTTGTTTCAATTTACCTCCATTTAGATTGATAGCGTGACGTTGAAACAATGACGTTGATTCAAACATGTAATTTTACTATCAACATTTAGGTCAAATAAAATGTCTAGTAAAATATAAAATAACAATTTCAACCACCAAAAAGATATATATATGGAAAACCAAATATTAGTTACATTTCTACGTGGAAACGTTAAACTAAATGAAATAGTTCTGAAGATTGTTGGAATTAGATTGACTTAACCTGAACAGGTTGTTACATCAATGTATTTAAGTTGAAGCTTTACCTTAATTTCAATGTTTACAACACTGGTTGAAATGAGATGAACAGTAGTGGTCGATGACGTTTTTCAAATCCAACGTATTTTCCACGTTGATTCCACGACACAATACGTTAACAAATTACATTAATTTCAACCTGTGTGTGCCTAGTGGGATATGTTCAGACAACGCCAACACTTTTTATGCAAAAGTTAAGCAGATGGATTTACAAAATGTTATAAATGGTTTAGATGACTAATGAATTTCCTTTCTAGAAACATTCTAAAATGTGTAGTGTCTGTTCGAAAGTAAATATTTAATTCAATAAAAATGAGGGGGTCTCAGTCAGTCAATCTAATGTGTGTGTAGATTAAATAAATGGATTAACTGTGCGGATTATTTGAAGGCATATTTTCTCAACCGCTGTGGCCGACCACCCTATAGCTCAGGGATGGGCAACTCCAGTCCTCGACGGCCTGATTGGTGTCAAACTTTCCCCCCAGCCCTAAAGCTAACACACATGTATAAACAAATCAAAAATATAAAACATGCAATAGTATCAATGATTTTACTGAGTTACAGTTCATTAACCCCTATTCTATGGATTTCACATGAGAGGGAATACAGATATGTATATGTAGGGCACGTATACCTTTAAAAAAAAAAGTTTAAAAAAAGAAGAGGATCAGAAAATCAGTCAGAATCTGGTTGGACCACCATTTGCTTGATGCAGAGCGACATCTCCTTTGCATAGATTTATTTTAATAGATTTTTATAGGGTGTAGATCAGCTTTAATATAGCTGATGGATTGTGGCGTCCATCAATGTAATTGTCTGCATTTCCAATCCCCATATTTTTTTTGTAAATGTGTACAGTTGAAGTCGGAAGTTTACATACATTTCAACTCAGTTTCACAATTCCTGACATTTAATCCTAGTACAAATTCCCTGTTTTAGGTCAGTTAGGATCAACACTTTATTTTAAGAATGTGAAATGTCAGAATAATAGTAGAGTGATTTCAGCTTTTATTTCTTTCATCACATTCCCAGTGGGTCTGAAATGTACATACATACTAATTGAGTGTTTGGTAGCATTGCCATTAAATTGTTTAACTTGGGTCAAACATTTCAGGTAGTCTTCCAGAAGCTTCCCACAATAGGTTGGGTGAATTTTGGCCCATTCCTCCTGACAGAGCTGGTGTAACTCAGTCAGGTTTGTAGGACTCCTTGCTCGCACACGCATTTTCAGTTCTGCCCTCAAATTTTCTATAGGATTGAGGTCAGGGCTTTGTGATGGCAACTCCAATACCTTGACTTTGCCACAACTTTGGAAGTATGCTTGGGGTTTAACTTCCTGACTGATATCTTGAGATGTTGCTTCAATATATCCACATAATTTTCCTGCCTCATGATGCCATCTATTTTGTGAAGTGCACCAGTCCCTCCTGCACCCCACAACATGATGCTGCCACCCCCGTGCTTCCCGGTTGGGATGGTGTTCTTCAGCTGGCAAGCATCCCCCTTTTTCCTCCAAACATAACGATGGTCATTATGGCCAAACAGTTCTATTTTTGTTTCATCAGACCAGAGGACATTTCTCCAAAAAGCACGATCTTTGTCCCCATGTGCAGTTGCAAACCGTAGTCTGGATTTTTTTAATGGCGGTTTTGTAGCGGTGGTTTCTTCCTTGCTGAACGGCCTTTCAGGTTATTTCGATATAGGACTCGTTTTACTCTGGATATAGATACTTTTGTACCTGTTTCCTCCAGCATCTTCACAAGGTCCTTTGCTGTTGTTCTGGGATTGATTTGCAGTTTTCGCAACCAAAGTACGTTAATTTCTAGGACACAGAACATGTCTCCTTCCTGAATGGTATGACGGCTGCATGGTCCCATGGTGTTTATACTTGCGTACTATTGTTTGTACAGATGAACGTGGCGTTTGGAAATTGCTCCCAAGGATGAACCAGACTGGTGGTGCTCAAATTTTTTTCTGAGGTCTTGGCTGATTTCTTTAGATTTTCCCATGATGTCAAGCAAAGAGGCACTGAGTTTGAAGGTAGGCCTTGAAATACAGCCACACCTCCAATTGACTCAAATGATGTCAATTAGCCTATCAGAAGCTTCTAAAGCCACAATATCATTTTCTGGAATTTTCCAAGCTGTTTAAAGGCACAGTCAACTTCGTGTATGTAAACTTCTGACCCACTGGAATTGTGATACAGTGAATTAATCTGTCTGTAAACAAGTGTTGGAAAAATTACTTGTGTCATGCACAAATTAGATGTCCTAACCGACTTGCCAAAACTATACTTAACAAGAAATGTGTGGAGTGGTTGAAAAAGGAGTTTTAATGACTCCAACCTAAGTGTATATAAAATATTTATTTGCCTTTATTATTTAATGGACAACTCTTAGGCTTCTACTTCCAGCTTATTCATACATTTTACAGACACAGTATATTTTACAAGTTATCCTTTGTTTTTAGTCCTGTCCTTCAGCTACCCTCAACTCCTCCCATCCATCTCTGAAGACCCTCCAGCTTTTATTTCTATTTGCCATATATTTTACCAACTGTGCGGTTACAAAAGTTCTGAACCTTTCTATTCTCATAGTTTCTACATATTGTAAATTAAAGAAACATTGTCATTGATTGATTGACTACGACTTTTTATATCACCCAGCAGTGCTATTTTGAGAACCTGCGACCAAAAATAAGCTGCATATGGAGAGTACGAAACAAATGATCTAATGATTATGTGTCACGTCCTGACCTTAGAAAGCTGTTATTTTCTATGGTAGAGTAGGTCAGGGCGTGACAGGGGGGTTTTCTAGTTGAGTTTTTCTATGTTGTCAGGTTCTAGTTTTGTATTTCTATGTTGCGTTTTGTTTGGGATGATCTCCAATGAGAGGCAGCTGGTCCTTGTTGTCTCTAATTGGAGATCATACTTAAGTATTTTTTGTAAAAAAAAAATTAAATTTTTTTTACACCTGGGTTTGTGGGAGCTTGTTTTTGAGTACGTGTATGTTTACTCTGCGTCATGGTTTGTTGTTTTTGTTATTCAGTTTATTTATATGTATGCCATAGTTTCACACTGGGTGGGTTTCAAGGAAGAATACTGTACCAAGTTATCTAGCTGAATAAACAAAGTTTGAGCCTATTCCTGGAAACATTGAACCACTGTAGTTTAAATCAATTATAATTTCTAAAGTGGAAGTTGGAAAAGTTATATTTGAGTGTTTCAGTGAGGGAGGCCCTGCTCTCTCGCTTCCCCAGTTGTTTAGTTAATTTTCATTCCAATCTCCTTTGCATTAGCATAGCCTCTCCTGTAGCCTGTCAACTATGTGTCTGTCTATCCCTGTTCTCTCCTCTCTGCACAGGCGACACAAACGCTTCACACCGCATGGCCGCTGCCACTCTAACCTGGTGGTCCCAACGCGCACGACCCACGTGGAATTCCAGGTCTCTGGCAGCCTCTGGAACTGCCGGTCTGCGGCCAACAAGGCAGAGTTCATCTCAGCATATGCTACCCTCCAGTCCCTCGACTTCTTGGCGCTGACGGAAACATGGATTACCACAGAAAACACTGCTACTCCTACTGCTCTCTCCTCGTCTGACCACGTGTTCTCGCATACCCCGAGAGCATCTGGTCAGCGGGGTGGTGGCACTGGAATCCTCATCTCTCCCAAGTGGACATTCTCTCTTTCTCCCCTGACCCATCTGTCTATCTCCTCCTTTGAATTCCATGCTGTCACAGTCACTAGCCCATTCAAGCTTAACATCCTTATCATTTATCGCCCTCCAGGTTCCCTTGGAGAGTTCATCAATGAGCTTGACGCCTTGATAAGTTCCTTTCCTGAGGATGGCTCACCCCTCACAATTCTGGGTGACTTTAACCTCCCTACGTCTACGTTTGACTCATTTCTCTCTGCCTCCTTCTTTCCACTCCTCTCCTCTTTTGACCTCACCCTCTCACCGTCCGTCCCCTACTCACAAGGCAGGCAATACGCTTGACCTCATCTTTACTAGATGCTGTTCTTCTACTAATCTCACTGCAACTCCCCTCCAAGTCTCCGACCACTACCTTGTATACCTTTTCCCTCTCCTCCAACACTACTCACTCTGCCCCTACTCAGATGTTATTGCGCCGTCGCAACCTTCGCTCTCTCTCTCCTGCTACTCTCTCCTCTTCCCTTTGCTCTTCCCTTTGCTCAATCCTTCTCCAACCAATCTCCTGATTCTGCCTCCGCAACCCTCCTCTCCTCCCTTTCTGCATCCTTTGACTCTCTATGTCCCCTATCCCCCCGGTCGGCTCGGTCCTCCCCTCCTGCTCCGTGGCTTGACGACTCATTGCGAGCTCACAGAACAGGGCTCCGGGCAGCCGAGCGGAAATGGTGGAAAACTAGCCTCCCTGCGGACCTGGCATCTTTTCACTCCCTCCTCTCCACATTTTCTTCCTCTGTTTCTGCTGCTAAAGCCACTTTCTACCACTCTAAATTCCAAGCATCTGCCTCTAACCCTAGGAAGCTCTTTGCCACCTTCTCCTCCCTCCTGAATCCCCCCCCCCCCCCCCTCCTCCCTCTCTGCGGATGACTTTGTCAACCATTTTGAAAAGAAGGTTGACGACATCCGATCCTCGTTTGTTAAGTCAAACGACACCGCTGGTCCTGCTCACATTGCCCTACCCTATGCTTTGACCTCTTTCTCCCCTCTCTCTCCAGATGAAATCTTGCGACTTGTGACGGCCGGCCGCCCAACAACCTGCCCGCTTGACCCTATCCCTCCTCTCTTCTCCAGACCATTTCCGGAGACCTTCTCCCTTACCTCACCTCGCTCATCAACTCATCCTTGACCGCTGGCTACGTCCCTTCCGTCTTCAAGAGAGCGAGTTGCACCCCTTCTCAAAAAAACCTACACTCGATCCCTCCGATGTCAACAACTACAGACCAGTATCCCTTCTTTCTTTTCTCTCCAAAACTCTTGAACGTGCCGTCCTTGGCCAGCTCTCTTGCTATCTCTCTCAGAATGACCTTCTTGATCCAAATCAGTCAGGTTTCAAGACTGGTCATTCAACTGAGACTGCTCTTCTCTGTGTCACGGAGGCTCTCCGCACTGCTAAAGCTAACTCTCTCTCATCTGCTCTCATCCTTCTAGACCTATCTGCTGCCTTTGATACTGTGAACCATCAGATCCTCCTCTCCACCCTCTCCGAGTTGGGCATCTCCGGCGCGGCTCACTCTTGGAATGCGTCCTACCTGACAGGTCGCTCCTACCAGGTGGCGTGGCGAGAATCTGTCTCCGCACCACGTGCTCTCACCACTGGTGTCCCCCAGGGCTCAGTTCTAGGCCCTCTCTTATTCTCGCCATACACCAAGTCACTTGGCTCTGTCATATCCTCACATGGTCTCTCCTATCATTGCTATGCAGACGACACACAATTAATCTTCTCCTTTCCCCCTTCTGATAACCAGGTGGCGAATCGCATCTCTGCATGTCTGGCAGACATATCAGTGTGGATGACGGATCACCACCTCAAGCTGAACCTCGGCAAGACGGAGCTGCTCTTCCTCCCGGGGAAGGACTGCCCGTTCCATGATCTCGCCATCACGGTTGACAACTCCATTGTGTCCTCCTCCCACAGTGCTAAGAGCCTTGGCGTGACCCTGGACAACACCCTGTCGTTCTCTGCTAACATCAAGGCGGTGACCCGATCCTGTAGGTTCATGCTCCACAACATTCGCAGAGTACGACCCTGCCTCACACAGGAAGCGGCACAGGTCCTAATCCAGGCACTTGTCATCTCCCATCTGGATTACTGCAACTCGCTGTTGGCGGGGCTCCCTGCCTGTGCCATTAAACCCCTACAACTCATCCAGAATGCCGCAGCCCGTCTGGTGTTCAACCTTCCCAAATTCTCTCACGTCACCCCGCTCCTCCGCACACTCCACTGGCTTCCAGTTGAAGCTCGCATCTGCTACAAGACCATGGTGCTTGCCTATGGAGCTGTGAGGGGAACGGCACCTCCGTACCTTCAGGCTCTGATCAGGCCCTACACCCAAAGAAGGGCACTGCGTTCATCCACCTCGGGCCTGCTCGCCTCCCTACCTCTGCGGAAGCACAGCTCCCGCTCAGCCCAGTCAAAACTGTTCGCTGCTCTGGCACCCCAATGGTGGAACAAGCTCCCTCACGACGCCAGGACAGCGGAGTCAATCACCACGTTCCGGAGACACCTGAAACCCCACCTCTTTAAGGAATACCTGGGATAGGATTAAGTAATCCGTCTAACCCCCCCCCCCAAAAAAAGATATAGATGTACTATTGTAAAGTGGTTGTTCCACTGGATATCATAAGGTGAATGCACCAATTTGTAAGTCGCTCTGGATAACAGCGTCTGCTAAATGACGTAAATGTAATGTAAATGTTTCACAGTGTAAATAAAATGTGGAACGACATACACGCTACACTTTGGTCTACTTCCTACGACAACCGTGACAGAATCTCCCAACACCAAAGGACCAAGGGAAGAGAAGAGATATTGGACGGGAAAGGACCCTGGAGGCAGGCTGGGGAGTATCGCCGTCCTAAAGAAGAGATTGAGGCAGCGAAAGCGGAGCGGCGATATTACGAGGCACTATACCAACAACGAGGCCAGTGCGAGAGGCAGCCCAAAAAAAAATGTTGGGGGGGGGCACACGGGGAGATTGGCAGAGTCAGGTTGGAGACCTGAGCCTACTCTCCGTGCTTACCATGGGGAGCGAGTGACGAAGCAAGCACCGTGTTATGCGGTGATGCGCACTGTGTTGCCAGTGCGCATTCACAGCCCGGTGCAATCTGTGCCTGCGCCCCGCATTTGTCGAGCTAGGTTGAGCATCCAACCAGGACGGGTTGTGCCAGCTCTACGCTTGAGATCTCCAGTGCGCCTCCACGGCCCAGTATATCCTGTGCCTGCCCCACGTACCCGGCCTCCAGTGAGTCTATTCAGCCTGGTACGCCCTGTCCCTGCTCCTCGCACTTGCCCTGAGGTGCGTGTTACCAGTCTGGCACCACCTGTGCCAGCCCAACGCATCAGGCCTCCAGTGCGCATTCCCAGTCCGGTGTGTCCTTTTCCTGCTCCCCGCACTCGCCCTGAGGTGCGTGTCACTAGTCTGGCGCCACCTGTGCCAGCCCCACGCATCAGGCCTCCAGTGCGCATTCCCAGTCCAGAGCTTCCGGCGACGTTTTAGAGCCCGGAACCTCCGGAGGCGGGCCGCAGCCCGGAACCTCCGGAGGCGGGCCGCAGCCCGGAACCTCCGGCGATGATCTACGGTCCGGTTCCTTCGACGACGATCAACGGTCCGGTGGCACAAAAGCAGAGGGATCAGCGGGCGGAGCGGGGATTACGCCTCGAACCGGAGCCGCCTCCTCTGTTGGAGGATCCACGGGATGAGAAGGTTCTGCTTACTGCACCAGAGCCGCCATAGACATTTGTCACCCTCCATAACCCTCCCTTTTTTTGGGGTTCTTTTGTTGTTTTGATACGTTCGGAGTCCGCACCTTTGCGGAGGGGGGGGTACTGTCACGTCCTGACCTTAGAAAGCTGTTATTTTCTATGGTAGAGTAGGTCAGGGTGTGACAGGGGGGTTTTCTAGTTTAGTTTTTCTATGTTGTCGGGTTCTAGTTTTGTATTTCTATGTTGGGTTTTGTTTGGGATGATCTCCAATTAAAGGCAGCTGGTCCTCGTTGTCTCTAATTGGAGATCATACTTAAGTAGGGTTTTTTTACACCTGGGTTTGTGGGAGATTGTTTTTGAGTACGTGTATGTTTACTCTGTGTCACGGTTTGTTGTTTTTGTTATTCAGTTTATTTATATGTATGGCATAGTTTCACAGTGTAAATAAAATGTGGAACAACACACATGCTGCACTTTGGTCTACTTCCTACGACCACCGTGACATTATGACTCTTTGCAGCAAAATCTGCAGAGCTGGGATGGTTGTGTCACCCATTGATTATCTAATTTCTAATGGTTGCAACAATTTTTGTTGAAAAACTGTTTTGAATATCAGTAAATAAACCATGTGCCATGGAAATCTCTTCAACTATTTTCCTATCTATATGGCACAGCTGTCCATTCTTTGGTCCTTAAATGAAACTATCAGTTCTTCAATGCAGGGCCGACAGACAAGTTTTTAACTTTCTCTTCCACTTACATTTTTGCAGTAATTAGTTTAATTTTGAGTAGAGCATACATTTCCATATACGTTTGTTAGCTGCATGTGTGACATAACACCACCAGTCCTATTTATGATATCATTTACAAAAGGTTATACCGTTTAACTTAAAAAAAAAAAAAAAAAGGTTTTTGATCGATTACTATATTTGAGTTCTGGTGGATTAAACTGAAATTGTAACCCACTTTCTATAGCTTGTTTTAAAAATAGCTTTATTTTGCAGATTTCATTTAAGAAGTGCGGTTTGGCGGGGCATGTTTCGGAGGACGCATGACTCGATCTTCGCCTCTCCCAAGTCCATTGGGGAGTATTTTTTTATGTTAGGGGGTAAATCAGCTTTAATATTGCAGATTGTAGTTTGTAATCACTAACAATCCCCCATATATATTTCTTTGCAAATATAAATGCATATTTGGATTTCTAGCCCCTTGATATTGTTGGATCTGATTTTAATAGCCAACATTTCGATGGCCATAATAAATAGATTTGCTGATAGTGGACAACCTTGTTTTACTCAACAGTTTAATACTTTGAGAAGTTGCCATTATTTTACACTATTTTACACCTAGGGTTACTATACATAACTTTAACCCATTGTTTAAGAGATTCTCCAAAATTGAAATATTCCAGGCATTTAAATATAAATTCCAGTTGTACTTTAAACTTTTGGTGCCAGCGAAGATGACATAAGAAAGTAGTCAAGACGACTTGCTTGATTGAGCCTCCGCCATGGATATCTCACTCACTAGGTCAGGATATTTAAGCCTCCATAAAGCCACTAGTTCCAATATATCCATGATTTTACCGCTTTTACTTTGCTCTGCGGTCCAACACATCCCAAACCATCTCAATTGGGTTGAGGTCGGGTGATTGTGGAGGTCAGGTCATCTGATGTAACACTCCATCACTCTCCTTCTTGGTCAAATAGCCCTTACACAGCCTTGAGGTGTGTTTTCGGTCATTGTCCTGTTGAAAAACAAATGATAGTCCCACTAAGCACAAACCAGATGGGGTGGCATATCGCTGCAGAATCCTGTGGTAGCCATGTTGGTTAAGTGTGCCTTGAGTTCTAAATAAATCACAGACTGTCATCAGCAAGCACACCCACACCACCTCCTCCATGCTTTACGGTAGGAACCACAAATGCGGAGATCAGTAGTTCACCTACTCGGCATCGCACAAAGACAGTGGTTGGAAACAGATTTCCACCAGAAATGTCCATTGCTCGTGTTTCTTGGCCCAAGCAGGTCTCTTCTTATTGGTGTCCTTTGGTATGGTTTCTTTGCAGCAATTCAACCATGAAGGCCAGATTCATGCAGTCTCCTCTGAACATTTGACGTTGAGATGGGTCTGTTATTTGAACATTTTTGGGCTGCAATTAGAGGTGTAATCTAACCCTGCTCTCACTCAACCCTATCCAGGGCCCGCTCGATCAAGAAGCAAGCCCACAGGCTTTGACTATAGACTCAAATACAAATGTTGCGATGCACAAGGTAAACCACATCACAATTCCACTCAAACGCCAATAAGTCGATCTGTTTTCACCATGAACACAAATGACACATCACGTTGTTGAACAAACACTACACTTTCAAAATCGCTACCTGGAAACAGTTCTGGAGGACTGCTTAACCCATAAGCTAAATGAGTCTGGCCCGACAATATCGCTCATATTTCAATCGCTGTTAAATTACCTCAAAGGATTGTGAACCCAGCTAACCGTCAGTCAAAAGCAGAACGATGCAAAACTAAACTTCGAGGTTTCACTCAGACTACCTCGCCTCTCACAATGTGACTCATGCTGAAACGACACTTCCAAAACATATAGCTTGTTATCAGACTCTAAACTGAACACCTGCTACTCGAAGCAGACTTGATGGATCGTTTGATCCCACTGATGGATTGGAAAAACAAATGGTGGTCACAAGTAACCGTGCCATCTCTACTGACTACGCTGTCTTCTCTTAACACTGGCTACAACACAGTCATCCACAAGGATTATCTGTCAAAAGGACACCTTGGGAAAAAGAGGTTGCGACACCTCTTGGTGCAGAATCTGACACAGATATTACGATATCTCATCATATTCAATCAACAAACCTGAGAATATTATTTTCATGATTTCGAGCCAGAACTCTGAGTGAGCAACTTCCCTCCTCAGAGTCATGCAATACTGTAGCTAAGATTAACTTTACTTGTCCTTCAGACACTTCCGCAAGCACCGCGGCCAAAACAAAGCATCAACGTTCAGAGTGGACATTGCTTCCGATGATACATTTTTCGCTTTGAGGGGGACAGAAACCCCGTACAATGAAACTAACGGTATCAGTCCCTCCACTGATCCGGTGACTCCAACTGGTGAAACACTGTGCGATGTCACCGAAAGATATCCTTGTCTCAGTTCGCAGGTACTGAAACGGTTACTACACACAGACGCTGTGGTGAATGGCAGGCCAAGACAGCCACTGAGCTTTTTGAAGCACAAACACCAGGAGATTTGGTTGAAAGGTTACGGCCAATCTACTAATAAAGCTGCTTGCTGACAACTCGTACAAAGGGCACAAACTTTTGGTTTGTGCCTCGGACACCAACCACTGGTGGGTGGGTCCCGAGACACAAAGGGGGGAATACAAGCCCAGACCCATGATGAGCCTTGTTGAGGCCAGTGGGTGGGGTGCAACACTGTACGAGGCCGCCCGATCAGGAAACAAATCAAGTTGTAAACGTCGCCACGAGAACAGAGGGGAGCGGACAAGCCCCTCAATGGATTGTTTGGTCCCACTGATGGATTGGGGATAACCGTAGAATACATCTGAGATATCACTCTGGTAGATGTCTAGGGTATGATAATTTCTCATTCATACCTATTTTTGTGCCAGCAAGTCTTTTGCCCAGGCTTTTGCCCATTATTTTATCTTTAAAAAAATATATAATTTGGCAACGATTGTGCACTCGTATCGCTGTCCTCTATCTGAAATTGAGTACACATTCGAGTTTGATTTTGTTGACAGTGTCACCTAGGTTCTGTAGCGGTTAAAGATGGAATTCTTTCACTACACTTTCAGGATCTTCACCCTCATTTTCTATGATACCAGTAAGTACTAGATATTTTCCGCATGGATCTAGACTTTATTTCAAGTAAGGCTTCTCTCAGAAACATGTTCTCCTTTAAGTTCTTTACCATCCGTTTCAATAGTATTGCCTGTACCTTTCAGCTTATTTGTTTCCTTCTCCATTGTCGCAGCTTTTTTGTCACTCATTCCTAGCCTCGCCTTCATATCCTTTACTTACAAGTGAAAATAATACATCATCTGGGTCTGTCGCGGAATCTTGTAGTTTCTCTTGATGTTTGGTTCTCAATTTTTTTCCTGGATCCTCTCCGACATCTTTTGGCCTTGACTGCGTTCGTAATATTTATCAATACATTTCTCTAGCCTTATATGTTTTTGGAGGTTATTATCCAGCTTGAATGTTATTACCTACAAGTAAATAGATCAGTGTAGTGCTACTATTTAGTCAGTTTTAGAGAGGTTGAATATTGCGCTCTCTTCTGTCCTTTCTAGAATGACCAATCAAGAGATTGAGGTCAGCTGATACCTCAATGGGTGACATGTCTGGTGAGTATGCAGGCCATGGAAGAACTGGGAAATTTTCAGCTTCAAGAAATTGCGTACAGATCCTTGCAACATTGGGCCATGCACTATAATGTTGAAACATTAGCTGATGGCGGCGGATGAATGAACAACAATAGGCCTCAGGATCTCATCACGGCATCTCTGCGCATTCAAATTGACGTCGATAAAATGCAATTGTGTTCATTGTCCGTCGCTTATGCCTGCCCATACCGTGACCCCAACGCCACCATGGGGCACTCTGGTCACAACGTTGACATCAGCAAACCACTCACCCACATGACACCATACATGCCGTCTGCCCGGTACAATTGAAACCAGGAGTCATCTGTGAAGAGCACACTTCTGCCATTGGCCATCGAAGGTGAGCATTGTCCACTGAAGTCTGTTACGATGCCGAACTGCAATCAGGTCAAGACTCTATTGAGGACAACAAGCACACAGATTAGCTTCCCTAAGACGGTTTCAGACAGTTTGTGCAGACATTCTTAATTGTGCAAACCCACAGTTTCATCAGCTGTCTGGGTGGCTGGTTTCAGATGATCCCGCAGGTGAAAAAGCCAGATGTAGAGGTCCTGGGCTGGCGTGATTACATGTCATCTGCGGTTGTGAGGCCGGTTGGATGTACTGCCAAATTCTCTAAAATGATGAAGATGTTATGCAGCCTGGTCTCAGACTCGGCATAACATAGTACATTTAAATCCAGGACACTCAAATTAGTATGATATGTTACGTTGGTATGGTTACATAAGATAGAGGGTTATAACACAAACGTCTAGCAACCCAAAGCTTGTGAGTTCAAATCTCAATATGGGCAACTTTAATATTTTAGCAACTTTTCACTACTTTTTAGCTACCTTGCAAATACTTAGCATGTTAGCTAACCGTTCCCTAACCTTAACCCTTTGTTAACCCTGCCCCTAACCTTACTCTGAAACTTAACTGTAACCCCTAGCCTAGCTAAAATTAGCCATCTAGCTAACATTAGCAAACTAGCCAGAATTTCTAACATATACGTTTAGCAAATTCTAAAATATTGTACATTTTGCAAATTCGTAACATATAATCAAAATTGTAATTCGTAACATATCATACGAAATGGGTGATGGACATTCACAAATGAATACATACCATGCGAAACGTAACATATCATACTAAATGGAGTGTCTCGGATAGCCGTACAGAATAATATGAAATTCTCTGAGACCAGGTTGCATTATGGTAGAGAAATTAACTTTCAATTGTCTGGCAACAGCTCTGGTGGACTGCAGTCAGCATGCCAATTGCACTCTCCCTCAAAACTTAAAACATCTGTGGCATTGTGTTGTTTGACAAAACTGCACATTTTAGTGGCCTTTCATCGTCCTCACCTGTAGAATGATCATGCTGTTTAATCAGATTATTGATATGCCACACCTGTCAGGTGGATGGATTATCTTTGCAAAAGGAGAAACGCTCATTAAAAGGGAATTAAACAAATTTGTGTCCAAAATTTGAGAGAAATATGCTTTTTGTGTGTATGGAGAATTTCTTGGATATTTTATTTCAGCTCATGAAGCATTGTACCAACACTTTACCTGTTGTGTTTGTAGTTTTGTTCAGTATAACTGCGTTCTAAACTGAAGACCATGATTAGTTGATTATTGGAGTCAGGTGTGTTAGCTGGGGCAAAAGTGTGTCACCAATCAGGCCAGCGGGGCCTGGAGTTGCCCTTCCCGGCTTACAGCTACAGAAAGTCAGAGATATGGGACTCAGTGGAAAGTGACAGTAGTAACATGGAACAATCAAACATTAAAGGCATTCTCTGGGGGATTTCACTCCACCGTACTGTACGTGTACCACTGCAGCACAAATTGGAAGTGTTCTCACTGTATTTGCTCCATGTTAAATAAAGGTTAAATAAAATAAAAGTTGGTGTCAGCAGGTCCTTTAGGTCAGTGTTTCCCAACTCCAGTCCTCGAGTATCCATAACAGTACACATTTCTGTTGTAGCCCCAGACCAGTACACCTGATTCAAATTGTCAACTAATCACCAAGCCTTCAATGTGTTGAATCAGGTGAGTTTGTCCAGGTCTACAACAAAAATGTGTGCTGTTGGGGTTCTCAAGGACTGGAGTTGGGAAACACTGCTTAAGGTGGAACAATTTACTTGAAAAGCAATCCTAAAGATCCCATTACCAGGCTATGTGTACACTGATTGTAGATGTCCTTTCCATTTCCATACAGAGTCAGTAAAATCAGTCAGTAAAATCAAATGCAGTGCATCATGGGATGTTCCCATGTGGGGAACCAAAGGGTAGAGTGAGGACCTCAGGCCACATGATAAAATAAGCTGAAAGGTGATGGTCAGGAGCCACTAGAGGACAGATGGCACAATTATTACTCTTTTGATAACTTTATTTTAAATCTTGCTCCACTGGGGTTTGTTAACTATAAAATAAAGGTTGTGAAGGAATCATCTCAAAACACAGCCCTACAATGTGACCTTATGCATTAAGCAGATTGGAGTTCCTTACTTCAACTTCTTAAGGGCAGCGCTGCCTTGAGAACATAAACTAATGCAATTAGCTATGTTTAGGAAAGAAATGTGATTAGTTGAGTTTAGGCAAGTAATTCCAATTGGTTGAGGTTGGGTTAGGGGTTGGGCTAAGATTACATAAGACATTTGATTGGTTAAGTGTACTGTCGGGAAGGGTTGGGTTGCGAACAAGCATGCTTGTGTATGAAAATGTGAATGTTAATGGCATCCTCCACCACCACGCACCACCACCAACCTACCTACCATTCTTTCTGCCCTTTGAGGCAGAACGGCCCTCAAAACAAAATTGAACAAGCACAGATTGTTGCTTTGTTGTTAGATGTGATAAGTATGCTGTAGTTATGAAGTCCACTATTGTTCGTTCTGAATGTATTTAACACAGAGTACAGAGAGTGTTAAGATGTGTGTTACTTTACAGGACCACAAAGAAGACCGTTCCAGACATATACATCTGTAACCTGGCCGTGGCTGATGTGGTCCACGTGACGGTCATGCCCTTCCTGATCCACCAGTGGGCGCGGGGGGGGGCACTGGGTGTTTGGCAGCGCCCTCTGCACCATCATCACCTCCCTGGACAACTGCAATCAGGTGGCCTGTGCTGCCGTCATGACCGCTGTCAGCCTGGACAGGTGAGTAATATGATATTGGAGTCAGTTTGCCTTGTGCTCTATTGCCGGTTGGCAATACCCGGTTGGCAATACCCGGTTGGCAATAGAGCAGAGCTAGGAGACCGGCACATAAAAACACCAAAATTACAATTAAGTAATCCATTTCTGTCCTAAGCACTGATCTTCACATTTTCATATTTGGAACATGTCCTTGCATGCCATGCACTGAGTATGTAATCAGACACTTCATTAGATTCTGATCATAATTTGGGAGTTAACCTTCAACAGCTTGGCAAAGTCAAGTGTCTCAGTAGTGGAAACAGGTGTAAAGTCAGTTCAAATCAAAGTTTATTGGTCGCGTACACAGATTTGCAGATGTTATCGCAGGTGCAGTGAAATGCTTATGTTTCAACCATGCAGTAATATCTAGCAATAAAACATCCAAAAAGAAAAGACAATTCTAAACAAGAAATTAAGAAATCAGAACGAGCAATGTCAGAGACCAAAATATAAATAAACTCAGCAAAAAAAGAAACGTCCCTTTTTCAGGACCCTGTCTTTCAAAGATAATTTGTAAAAATCCGAATAACTTCACAGATCTTCATTGTAAAGGGTTTAAACACTGTTTCCCCATGCTTGTTCAATGAGCCATAAACAATAATGAACACGCACCTGTGGAACGGTCGTTAAGACACTAACAGCTTACAGACGGCAATTAAGGTCACAGTTATGAAACTTAGGACACTAAAGAGGCCTTTCTACTGACTCTGAAAAACACCAAAGAAAGATGCCCAGTGTCCCTGCTCATCTGCGTGAACGTGCCTTAGGTATGCTGCAAGGAGGCATGAGGACTGCAGATGTGGCCAGGGCAATAAATTGCAATGTCCGGACTGTGAGACCTCTAAGACAGCACTACAGGGAGACAGGACAGACAGCTGATCATCCACGCAGTGGCAGACCACGTGTAACATTTACATTTACATTACATTTAAGTCATTTAGCAGACGCTCTTATCCAGAGCGACTTACAAATTGGTGGATTCACCTTATGATATCCAGTGGAACAACCACTTTACAATAGTGCATCTAAATCTTTTAGGGGGGGGGGGGTTAGAAGGATTACTTTATCCTATCCTAGGTATTCCTTAAAGAGGTGGGGTTTCAGGTGTCTCCGGAAGGTGGTGATTGACTCCGCTGTCCTGGCGTCGTGAGGGAGCTTGTTCCACCATTGGGGTGCCAGAGCAGCGAAAAGTTTTGACTGGGCTGAGCGGGAACTGTGCTTCCTCAGAGGTAGGGAGGCGAGCAGGCCAGAGGTGGATGAACGCAATGCCCTTGTTTGGGTGTAGGGCCTGATCGGAGCCTGAAGGTACGGAGGTGCCGTTCCCCTCACAGCTCCGTAGGCAAGCACCATGGTCGTGTAGCGGATGCGAGCTTCAACAGGAAGCCAGTGGAGAGAGCGGAGGAGCGGGGTGACGTGAGAGAACTTGGGAAGGTTGAACACCAGACGGGCTGCGGCGTTCTGGATGAGTTGTAGGGGTTTAATGGCACAGGCAGGGAGCCCAGCCAACAGCGAGTTGCAGTAATCCAGACGGGAGATGACAAGTGCCTGGATTAGGACCTGCGCCGCTTCCTGTGTGAGGCAGGGTTGTACTCTGCGAATGTTGTAGAGCATGAACCTACAGGATCGGGTCACCGCCTTGATGTTAGTAGAGAACGACAGGGTGTTGTCCAGGGTCACGCCAAGGTTCTTAGCACTCTGGGAGGAGGACACAATGGAGTTGTCAACCGTGATGGCGAGATCATGGAACGGGCAGTCCTTCCCCGGGAGGAAGAGCAGCTCCGTCTTGCCGAGGTTCAGCTTGAGGTGGTGATCCGTCATCCACACTGATATGTCTGCCAGACATGCAGAGATGCGATTCGCCACCTGGTTATCAGAAGGGGGAAAGGAGAAGATTAATTGTGTGTCGTCTGCACAGCAATGATAGGAGAGACCATGTGAGGATATGACAGAGCCAAGTGACTTGGAGTATAGCGAGAATAGGAGAGGGCCTAGAACTGAGCCCTGGGGGACACCAGTGGTGAGAGCACGTGGTGCAGAGACAGATTCTCGCCACGCCACCTGGTAGGAGCGACCTGTCAGGTAGGACGCAATCCAAGCGTGGGCCGCGCCGGAGATGCCCAACTCGGAGAGGGTGGAGAGGAGGATCTGATGGTTCACCGTATCAAAGGCAGCAGATAGGTCTAGGAGGATGAGAGCAGAGGAGAGAGAGTTAGCTTTAGCAGTGCGGAGAGCCTCCGTGACACAGAGAAGAGCAGTCTCAGTTGAATGACCAGCCTTGAAACCTGACTGATTTGGATCGAGAAGGTCATTCTGAGAGAGATAGCAGGAGAGCTGGCCAAGGACGGCACGTTCAAGAGTTTTGGAGAGAAAAGAAAGAAGGGATACTGGTCTGTAGTTGTTGACTTCGGAGGGATCGAGTGTAGGTTTTTTCAGAAGGGGTGCAACTCTCGCTCTCTTGAAGACGGAAGGGACGTAGCCAGCGGTCAAGGATGAGTTGATGAGCGAGGTGAGGTAAGGGAGAAGGTCTCCGGAAATGGTCTGGAGAAGAGAGGAGGGGATAGGGTCAAGCGGGCAGGTTGTTGGGCGGCCGGCCGTCACAAGACGTGAGATTTCATCTGGAGAGAGAGGGGAGAAAGAGCTCAAAGCACAGGGTAGGGCAGTAACAACACCTTCACAGGATCGGTACATCCAAACATCACACCTGCGGGACAGGTACAGGATGGAAACAACAACTGCCCGAGTTACACCAGGAACGCACAATCCCTCCATCAGTGCTCAGACTGTCCGCAATAGGCTGAGAGAGGCTGGACTGAGGGCTTGTAGTCCTGTTGTAAGGCAGGTCCTCACCAGACATCACCGGCAACAACGTCGCCTATGGGCACAAACCCACCGTTGCTGGTCCAGACAGGACTGGCAAAAAGTGCTCTTCACTGACGAGTCGTGGTTTGGTCTCAACAGAGGTGATGGTCGTATTCGCGTTTATCGTTGAAGGAATGAGCGTTACACCGAGGCCTGTACTCTGGAGTGGGATCGATTTGGAGGTGGAGGGTCCGTCATGGTCTGGGGCGGTGTGTCACAGCATCATCGGACTGAGCTTTTTGTCATTGCAGGCAATTTCAACGCTGTGCGTTACAGGGAAGACATCCTCCTTCCTCATGTGGTACCCTTCCTGCAGGCTCATCTTGACATGACCCTCCAGTATGACAATGCCTCCAGCCATACTGCTCATTCTGTGCATGATTTCCTGCAAGACAGGAATGTCAGTGTTCTGCCATGGCCAGCGACGAGCCCGGATCTCAATCCCATTGAGCACGTCTGGAACCTGTTGGGTCGGAGGGTGAGGGGTAGGGCCATTCCCCCCAGAAATGTCTGGGATCTTGCAGGTGCCTTGGTGGAAGAGTGGGGTAATATCTCACAGCAAGAACTGGCAAATCTGGTGCAGTCCATGGGGAGGAAATGCACTGCAGTACTTAATGCAGCTGGTGGTCACACCAGATACTGACTGTTACTTTTGACCCCCCCCCCCCCCCCCTTTGTTCAGGGACACATTATTCCATTTCTGTTAGTCACATGCCTGTGGAACTTGTTCAGTTTGTCTCAGTTGTTGAATCTTGTTATGTTCATTCACATATTTACACATGTTAAGTTTGCTGAAAATAAACGTAGTTAACAGAGAGGACGTTTCTTTCTTTGCTGAGTTTATATATCAGCCTATTCACTCAGCCTATTGAGTCCACTGGTCCCACTCACATATAACTACCCTACGCCTTGAGGTCTTTCTACTCTCTCCAGATGAAATCTTGCGACTAGTGAGGTCCAAAATGGCCAGAGTCGCTCCCCTCCTCAAGAAACAAACACTTGACCCCTCTGATGAAAAAATTATAGGCTGGTATCCCTTCTTTCTTTTTTTTCCAAAACAGTTGAGCGTGCTTTCTCTGACCAACCCTCTCACTGTCTCTCTCAGAACAATCTTCTTTACCCTATCCAGTCAGGCTTCAAGACGGGTCATTCAACTGAGACTGCTCTTCTGTGTCAATCCAATCCAATCCAAACACTGCCAATCCTGACTCTCTCTCCTCTGTTCTCATCCTTCTAGATCTATCCGCTGCCTTCGACACCATGAACCATGGTCCCGTGGGGCTCAGTTGTTAGAGCATGGCACTTGCAACGCCAGGGTTGTGGGTTTGATTCTCACGGAGGATCAGTACAAATGAAAATATATGCATTCACTACTGCAAGTCGCTCTGGATAAGAGCGTTTGCTTAATGACTAAAATATAATATGTAAACATAATCCTCTTCTCCACCATCTCAGGCGTTGCACACTCTTGGATTGTATCCTGGCAGGCCGCTCCTACCAGGTGACTTGGAGAAGATCTGTGCCTGCATCACGTACTCTTACTACTGGTGTCTTTCAGGGCACGGTTCTAGGCCCTGTCCTCTTCTCTCTATACACCAAGTCACTTGGGCTCTGTCATATCCTCTGTCATTATAAAAGGCTGTCATTGTACAGAAGAATTTGTTCTTAACTGGCTTGCCTAGTTAAATAACGGTTAAATAAAAATCCTCACAGGGTCTCTCCTATCATTGCTCTGCGGATGACACTCAGGTAGCGACACACATCTCTGCGTGCCAGGAAGATATCTCAGCTAGGTTGTCGGCCACCACCTCAACCTCGACAAGACAGACCTGCTCTTCCTCCCGGGGAGGGCCTGCTCACTCCAAGACCTCTCCATCATGGTTGACTCCACAGTGTACCCCTTCCCGGAGGGCAAAGAACCTTGGCATGACCCTGGATAGCACTCTGTCATTCTCTGCAAACATCAAAGCAGTGACTCACTCCTTCAGGTTCATGCTCTGCAACATCTGTAGAATCCGATCCTTCCTCACATGATAAGTGGCGCAGGTCCTAATACAGGCACTTTTTATCTCCCATCTGGACTACTGCAATTCGCTGTTGGCTAGGATCTCCGCTCATGCCATCAAACCCCGGCAACTTATCCAGAATGCCGCAGCACGCCTAGTGTTCAATCTTCCCAAGTTCTCCCATGTCACCCCACTCCTCCGCACACTCCACTGGCTTCCAGGCGAAGCTCACATCCACTACAAGACCATGGTACTTGCCTACGGAGCAGAAAGAGGAACTGCCCCTCCCTGCCTTCAGACTCTGCTCAAACCCTACACCCCAACCCGAGTACTCACTTTCTGCCACCACTGGTCTTTTGGCCCTCCCACCCACACGGGAGGGCAGCTCCCGCTCAGCCCAATCAAAGCTCTTCTTTGTCCTGGCACCCCAATAGTGGAACCAGCTTCCCCCTGAAGCTAGGACAGAAGAGTCCGAAAACCTCTTAAAAGGCTGTCTTAAATAATCCCACAGTACCCCAACACACACCCCATCCTCACCCACCCCGCCTTTTGTAAACTAACACCCTACCAGCACTAACTTTGTTGATAGCTACTTCAAATGTGGATGGGGCGTGTTCTCTGCTGTCTCCTGTAGTCCACGATCAGCTCCTTCGTTTTGTTGACATTGATTGAGAGGTTATTTTCCTGGCACTACTCTGCCTGGGCTCTCACCTCCTACCTCTTGGCTGTCTCATTGTTGTTGGTAATCAGGCCTACCACTGTTGTGTTGTCTGCAAACTTGATGATTTGAATTGGAGACGTGTATAGCCACGCAGTCATGGGTCAACAGGGAGTACAGAAGGGGACTGAGCATGCACTCCTGTGGGGCCCACGTGTTGATGGTCAGCATGGTGTAGGTGCTGTTGCCTACTTTCACCACCTGGGGTCGGCCCGTCAGGAAGTTTAGGACCCAGTTGCACAGGGAGGGGTTCAGACCCAGGGTCCTGTGCTTAGTGATGATCTTGGAAGGCACTATGGTGTTGAAGGCTGAGTATTCTCACATAGATATCCCCCCCAAACCCTCTTTTACACTGCAGCTACTCTGTTTATCATATATGCATAGTCACTTTAACTACACATTCATGTACATACTACCTCAATTGGCCCGACCAACCAGTGCCCCCGCACATTGGCTAACCGGGCTATCTGCATTGTGTCCCACCACCGACCACCCGCCAACCCCTCTTTTACGCTACTGCTACTCTCTGTTTATCATATATACATAGTCAATTTAACCACATCTATCTACATGTACATACTACCTCAATCAGCCTGACTAACCAGTGCCTGTATATAGCCTCGCTACTGTTAAAGCCTCGCTACTGTATATAGCCTCGCTACTGTTATAGCCTCGCTACTGTATATAGCCTCGCTACTGTTATTTTTCACTGTCTTTTTACTGTTGTTTTTATTTCTTTACTTACCTATTGTTCGCCTAATACCTTTTTTGCACTGTTATAGCCTATAGATAAGCATTTAACTGTAAGGTCTACACCTGTTGTATTCAGCGCACGTGACAAATAACGTTTGAATTGATTTATTCCTCTTGTCCAGGTGGGATTGGGCAGTGCAATGGTGATCGCGTCATTCGTGAATCTGTTTGGGCGTTATGCAAATTGTGGTGGGTTCAGGTGTCGGGTAAGGTGAAGGTGATATGAAGGGTGCCGTCTTCTGTGTCCTGACACTCTTTGTGGTCACCAAAGATCCCATTGCATTATCGCAGTCCTTCTCAAATAGTGGGGCGCGATGCCAGGGGGGGTGCGTGTGACCCCGGGGAACATGCTTTTTTTTGCCGCAGGGAGTAGGGTTTTTTTTCACCAAACAAGAGCACACAGCACAGAGCAGGAGATATGAAGTGCAGATAACAAACCCTTAAGAGACACCATAGAAAAGTATTTAACAGGGATGAAAAGAAAGGCGGAAAGAGACAGAGATAATGAGACAAACGTAAGTCTCCCGAAAGCTAAGACGAGGAAATATGACGAAGCGTATGTAGCGCTTGGCTTCACTGTGACTACGGTGGGAGACGAGGAAAGACCGGTATGTTTACTGTGTCTAAAAATGTTGGCAGTGGACAGCATGAAGCCAAATAAATGAAGGCGTCACTTAAAGACATTACACCCCAATCACGCTGATAAGCCGCTTGAGTTTTTTCAGCGAAAACGTGCCGAATATTGCCAACAATCGTCCCGCTTTGTGAATGCTACTTCAGTAAACCAGCGAGCACTGTTAGCATCATATAAGGTGGCGTACCAAATTGCTCAGTGCAACAAACAAAAAAACACTCCATAGCAGAGGAGCTGATACTGCCTGCAGCATTAGACATGGTCTCTGTCATGCTGGATGACGCAAGTGCTGCAAAAATAAAAACTATCCCTCTGTCCAATGACAGTCGCCAGACGTATAAATGACATTGCTAACGATCTTAAAGAACAGCTGGTAGATAAACTCAAAGACAAACGTTTTGCCTTACAGTTCGATGAAGCAACAAACAAACAAACAGCAACAAAGACTGTTTGTTTATCGCTTATGTACGTTTTGACATGACAAACTCCCTGTGTGAGGATCTACTTTTTTGTAAATATGTCAGAGACAGAGCCACAGCTGAAGAGCTATTCAAAATGCTGGACTGCTTCCTGACTGAGAATGGGCTAAAGTGGGAGAACTGCATTGGTGTTTGCAGTGATGGTGCACAGACCATGGCAAGGATGAGAAAAGGACTTCGGGCACATCAAGAAGGCCTCACCTAATGCTGAGTGGAGACACAGAGAAGCACTGGCATCAAGGCACCTTTCCTCTGAATTAAGTGAGGTTATGACTGACATTGTAGGTGTAGTCAATTTTATAAAGACCAGACCACTAAAAACAAGAGTCTTCTCTGCTATCTGTGAGGAGATGGGAGCTGAACATCAAGCTGTGCTGTTTCACAGTGAAGCAAGGTGGCTGTCACGAGGAAAAGTCTTGTCCCGAGTTTTTGAGCTCAGAGAGCAGATAAGAATGTTTTCGGAGCAGGAGCACAAGTATGACCTCGCAGAAAAATGTAGTGATGAGAACTTCCTGGCACAACTGGCCTACCTGAGTGATATATTTGGAAAGCTAAATGAACTAAATCTACAGCTTCAAGGGAAAGATAAACACCTCCCTAAGGTCACAGACAAGATCAGCTCTTTCACTCGAAAGCTTGCAATGTGGGGCAGGCGACTTGATGAAGGAAATACTGATTCATTCGAGAACCTGCATGAATTTGTTGACACTACTGACTATGATGCCACCTCAGTGATTCCATATATTAAGGAGCATATTTCATCACTGATGGGATTCTTTAAAAAGTACTTCCCTGAAAACAGTTCCCAATATGACTGGGCGAGAGATCCTTTCAATGCACCAGCTCCAACTGGTTTCAGCTCTGCAGAGGAGGACCAGTTCATTGATATGACGTCTAACTCCACATTGAGACTGAGGTTCACATCACAGACACTAAGTGAATTCTGAGTGTAGAGAAGGCAGTATCCACTCTTAGGGCAGAGGGCCATGGGCATTCTTCTTCCTTTTGCAACATCTTATCTTTGTGAGACTGGCTTCTCTGCTGTTGCTGCACTGAAGACCAAGTACAGGTCCCAGCTAAACATTGAGCAGGAGCTGAGAGTTGCAGTATCATGCTTCAAACCCCGTGTCGAAAAGCTGTGCTCTGCAAAACGTGCTCATTGTAGCCATTAATCCTGACTTCCTCATTTTGATAAAAATCAGCACAAATTGTTTTATTCATTTTTGTTTTATAGGTCAAAGTATATCATATATTGTGCTCCTGAGTTAATGTTGCTGATCAATTTGAATGTATTATTATTTATTGATTATATTTTATTTTTCAGTATCAAATGGTCAAAAAATGTTTACAGTTTAAATAAGATTTGAATTTTTTTTTACATTTCAGGCAAATTGATGCACTTTAAGTCTTTTCTGTTACAGACTAAAAACAATGTTAATAAAGTTATTCTTTGTTGTAAGTTGATCTATATTTCTTTCTTTTTTCTTCTTTGTTTTCTTTACTGTTAATAAGGATACAATGTTATGCAGAGGTGTACTTATAACAATTTTATAGACAAATGATACTATTTACAGTCGCTGCGGAGAGTTGGGGGGCGCGAAATGTTTACTTCTTCATAGGGGGGGGGGGGCGTAACAGAAAATAATTGAGAAGCACTGCATTATCGGAAGAGTACGGGTGTTAACCCCGGTGTCCTGGCTAAATTTCCAATCTGACCCTCATACCATCATGGCCACCTAATCATCTCCAGCTCCTAATTGGCTCATTCCCCCCTATAGGTTTTCCCCAGGTTGTTGCCGTAAATGAGAATGTGTTCTCAGTCAATTTACCTGTAAATATATATTCATTCATTCATTCATTCATTCATTAATTCATTCATTCATTCATTCATACATACATACATACATACATACATACGGTTGAAGTCGGAAGTTTACATACACTTAGGTTGGAGTCATTAAAACTTGTTTTTCAACCACTCCACAAATTTCTTGTCAAAAAACTATAGTTTTGGCAAGTTGGTTAGGACATCTACTTTGTGCATGACACAATACATTTTTCCAATAATTGTTTAGAGACAGATTATTTAACTTAAAATTCACTCTATCCGAATTCCAGTGGGACAGAAGTTTACATATACTAAGTTGACTGTGCCTTTAGAGAGCTTGGAAAATTCAAGAAAATTATGTCATGGCTTTAGAAGCTTTTGATAGGCTAATCGACATCATTTGAGTTAATTGGAGGTGTACCTGTGGATGTATTTCAAGGCCTACCTTCAAAACTCAAGCAAAAGGCACTGACATCATGGGAAAATCAAAAGAAATCAGCCCAAAAGAATTGTAGACCTCCACATGTCTGGTTCATCCTTGGGAGCAATTTCCAAACGCCTGAAGGTACCACGTTCATCTGTACAAACAATAGTACGCAAGAATAAACACCATGGGACCACGCAGCCAAAATACTGCTCAGGAAGGAGACACGTTCTGTCTCCTAGAGATGAACATACTTTGGTGCAAAAAGTGCAAATCAATCCCAGAACAACAGCAAAGGACCTTGTGAAGATGCTGGAGGAAATGGGTAAAAAAGTATATATATCCACAGTAAAACGAGTCCTATATCGACATAACCTGAAAGGCCGCTCATCAAGAAAGAAGCCACTGCTCCAAAACCGCCATAAAAAAGCCAGACTACGGTTTGCAACTGCACATGGGGACAAAGATCGTACTTTTTGGAGAAATGTCCTCTGGTCGGATGTAACAAAAATAGAACTGTTTGGCCATAATGACCATCGTTATGTTTGAAGGAAAAGGGGGAGTCTTGCAAGCAGAGGAACACCATCCCAACCGTGAAGCACGGGGGTGGCTTTGCTGCAGGAGGGACTGGTGCACTTCACAAAATACATGGCATCATGAGGAGGGAAATTATGTGGATATATTGAAGCAACATCTCAAGACATCAGTCAGGAAGTTAAAGCTAGGTCACAAATGGGTCTTCCAAATGGACAATGACCCCAAGCATACTTCCAAAGCTGTGGCAAAATGGCTTAAGGACAACAAAGTCAAGGTATTGGAGTGGCCGTCACAAAGCCCTGACCTCAACCCTATAGAAAATATGTGGGCAAAACTGAAAAAGCATGTGCGAGCAAGGAGGCTTACAAACCTGACTCAGTTACACCAGCTTAGTCAGAAGGAATGGGCCAAAATTCCCCCAACTTATTGTGGGAAGCTTGTGGAAGGCTACCCAAAACGTTTGACCCAAGTTAAACAATTTAAAGGCAATGCTACCAAATACCAATTGAGTGTATGTAAACTTCTGACCCACTGGGAATGTGATGAAAGAAATAAAAGCTGAAATAATTGTATCTCTCTACAATTATTCTGACATTTCACATTGTTAAAATGAAGTAGTGATCCTAACTGACCTAAGACAGGGAATCTTTCCTAGGATTAAATGTCAGGAATTGTGAAAAACTGAGTTTAAATGTTTTTGGCTAAGGTGTATGTAAACCTCCGACTTCAACTGTATATGCAGTTGTGGCAAAAAGTTGAGAATTACACAAATATAAATTTTCACAAAGTCTGCTGCCTCAGTGTCTTTAGATATTTTTGTCAGATGTTACAATGGAATACTAAAGTATAATTACAAGCATTTCATAAGTGTCAAAGGCTTTTATTGACAATTACATGAAATTGATGCAAAGCGTCAATATTTGCAGTGTTGACCCTTCTTTTTCAAGACCTCTGCAATTCGCCCTGGCATGCTGTCAATTCACTTCTGGGCCACATCCTGACTGATGGCAGCCCATTCTTGCATAATCAATGCTTGGAGTTTGTCAGAATTTGTGGGTTTTTGTTTGTCCACCCGCCTCTTGAGGATTGACCGCAAGTTCTCAATGGGATTAAGGTCTGGGGAGTCTCCTGGCCATGGACCCAAAATATTGATGTTTTGTTCCCTGAGCCACTTAGTTATCACTTTTGACTTATGGCAAGGTGCTCCATCATGCTGGAAAATGCATTGTTCGTCACCAAACTGTTCCTGGATGGTTGGGAGAAGTTGCTCTCAAAGGATGTGTTGGTATCATTCTTTATTCATGGCTGTGTTCTTAGGCAAAATTGTGAGTGAGTCCACTCCCTTGGCTGAGAAGCAACCCCACACATGAATGGTTTCAGGATGCTTTACTGTTGGCATGACACAGGACTGATGGTAGCGCTCACCTTGTCTTCTCCGGACAAGCTTTTTTCCGGATGCCCCAAACAATCGGAAAGGGGATTCATCAGAGAAAATGACTTTACCCCAGTCCTAAGCAGTCCAATCCATGTACCTTTTGCAGAATATCGGTCTGTCCCTGATGTTTTTCCTGGAGAGAAGTGGCTTCTTTGCTGCCCTTCTTGACACCAGGCCATCCTCCAAAAGTCTTCGCCTCACTGTGCGTGCAGAGGCACTCACACCTGCCTGCTGCCGTTCCGGAGCAAGCTCTGTACTGGTGGTGCCCCGATCCCGCAGCTGAATCAACTTTAGGAGACTGTCCTGGCGCTTGCTGGACTTTCTTGGGTGCCCTGAAGCCTTCTTCACAACAATTGAACCGCTCTTCTTGAAGTTTTTGATGATCCGATAAATGGTTTATTTAGGTGCAATCTTACTGGCAGCAATATCCTTGCCTGTGAAGCCCTTTTTGTACAAAGCAATGATGACGGTACGTGTTTCCTTGCAGGTAACCATGGTTGACAGAGGAAGAACAATGATTCCAAGCACCACTCTCCTTTTGAAGCTTCCAGTCTGTTATTCGAACTCAATCAGCATAACAGAGTGATCTCCAGCCTTGTCCTCGTCAACACTCACCCCTGTGTTAACGAGAGAATCACTGACATGATGTCAGCTGGTCCTTTTGTGGCAGGGCTGAAATGCAGAGAAAATGTTTTTGGGGCATTCAGTTCATTTGCATGGCAAAGAGGGACTTTGCAATTAATTGCAATTCATCTGATCACTCTTCATAACATTCTGGAGTATATGCAAATTGCCATCATACAAACTGAGGCAGCAGACTTTGTGAAAATTAATATTTGTGTCATTCTCAACTTTTGGCCACGACTGTACACATATACATATATACACCAATATACATACATATATATGTGTGTGTGTGTGTGTATGTATGTATGTATGTATGTGTATATATATATATATATATATATATATATATATATATATATATATATATATATATACATACATACGACACACTACCATTCAAAAGTGTGGGGTCACTTAGAAATGTCCTTGTTTTTGAAAAAGCACATTATTTTGTTTATTTAAAATAACATAATAATGTTGTAAATGACTATTGTACTATTTTTTATGGAATATCTGCATAGGAGTACAGAAGCCCATTATCAGCAACCATCACTCCTGTGTTCCAATGGCACGTTGTGTTAGTTAATCCAAGTTTATCATTTTAAAAGGCTAATTGATAATTAGAAACCATTTTGCAATTATGTTAGCACAGCTGAAAACTGTTGTCCTGATTAAAGAAGCAATAAAACTGGCCTTCTTTAGACTAGTTGAGTATCTGGAGCATTAGCATTTGTGGGTTCGATTACAGGCTCAAAATGATCAGAAACAAAGACCTTTCTTCTGAAACTCGTCAGTCTATTCTTGTTCTGAGAAATGAACGTTATTCCATGCGAGAAATTACCAAGTAACTGAATATCTCATACAACGCTGTGTACTCCTCCCTTCACAGAACAGCGCAAACTGGCTCTAACCAGAATAAAAAGAGGAGTGGGAGGCCCCGATGCACAATTGAGCAAGAGGACAAGTACATTAGAGTGTCTAGTTTGAGAAACAGATGCCTCACAAGTCCTCAACTGGCAGCTTCATTAAATAGTTAAATAGTACCTACAAAACACCAGTCTCAACGTCAACAGTGAAGAGGCGACTCCGGGATGCTGGCCTTCTAGGCAGAGTTGTCCATTGTGTGTGTTCTTTTGCCCATCTTAATCTTTTCTTTTTATAGGCCAGTCTGAGATATGGCTTTTTCTTTGCATCTCTGTCTAGAAGGCCAGCATTCCAGAGTCGCATCTTCACTGTTGACGTTGAGACTGGTGTTTTGTGGGTATTATTTAATTAAGCTGCCAGTTGAAGACTTGTAATTGGATGAAACAATGAATTTGGCATTACTGCTATTCGCCAATATAAACACATTGAATAACAGATTCACTACATGGGACAACAGATAGTCCTCAAATAAATCTAATGAAAGTTTGTTCTGAAGTGTCTGAGCGATATAAAAACGATCAGTCTATTATCCCCTTATTTTATGCACTAAACTATCTCCAGTTTTCTAAAGCAATGTGGGACATTAGACTGGAATAGGGAGAGATTGAATATGTCCATAAACTCTCCATCCAGCTGGTCTGCACATGTTCTGAGGAAACGGCTTGGGATGCCGTCTGGGCCAGCAACCTTGCAAAGGGTTAACGTGCTTGAATGTCTTACTCACGCCGGCCACTGAGATCGGGAACACACACTCCTTGTGAGCGGCGAGGGCCCACGTCGGCGGCTCAGTGATCTTCGCCCGCCGTGCCCACGTGTGGCGGCTCAATGGGCGAAGAAGGGGTTTTGCTTGTCCAAGATTGAAGCGTCGGTGTCCGCGACGATGCTGGCTTTCCATTTACAATCCATGATTGTCTGGAGTCCCTGCAATGTGCGTCTTGTGTCTGCAATGTGCATCTTTGTCCCTGTACTGTTGTTTTGCCTCTGATTGCCTTACGGAGATCGTAGCTGGTCTGTTTGTACACGTCCATGTTCCCAGTCACTTTTCTATAGTGAAATGTGGTGGTTTGCGTTTTCAGTTTTGCGTGAATGCTAACATCTGTCCACAGGTTTTTGGTTTGGATAAGTTCTAATCATCACAGTAGGAACAACAACCTCTACACACTTCCTAATACACCAAGTCAGTGTATATGTGGATACTATTCCCAGAGGTGACCCAGAACATGTTCCTGTCCATGTGATCAAAACAGTCTTGAAGAATAGATTCCGATTGGTCAGACCAACTTTTAACAGTCCTTACCATGGCTGCTTTCAGTTTCAGTTTCTGTCTACAGCCGGGGAGGAGCAGGATGTAGGCGTGATCTGATTTGCTGAAGGGAGGGTGGGGGAGGGTCTTGTATCCGTCCCGGAAGGGAGAGTAACAATGGTTAGTTTAGTACAGTATTGTTCCTAACATTTCCTTTCACAGGAGTTGTAGTGTGAAAGGTTTTTAAAGGAAAACTCCACCCAAAAAAACGATATTTTTGGTATTTGTTTCGTTAGTCCATTGTTGATATAGTCCCAAAATGTAACTTTGAAACTGCAGGAATACCGCCGGTTTTTCTGTATTTTAATATAATGGATGGTCAGTCCTTGCATCCATAGTTCTGTCTTTGAATTTGATAGTGGTTACATTTCTCCAGCCCCAAACCCTCAGCTTTTTACTGAAACAGGGGTGGGGTGAACGCTTTGTTATTGTTTCTACTGTTGATTGCCGCTTTAACGTCGATGATAAAAAAAATCGGATTTGTTTAATATTTGCCTATGTTGTAGCTTAGACCCTACCTTATATCATCTGAGGTTTTTGTGTTGTGCCCGCCATCAGTTGAGACACAACATGCTCTTGAATACAGTGTGGGTGTCATTTCAATCATAGAAATAGAATTCATAGAATGGACCTATCCCTTCAGACCACTGCAATTTAGCTGGTATACCATTGAAATGGAATTAAAATTGTAACTTTTAAATACTACCACAAAGATGCCTGCCGGTCCACCAACTATCGAATGTCAATTTAGTTATTTTTTATCGCTTTAGTACTTTTTTCACAAGCCTGTGGTACATTTTCACAACTCTTAGTACAAAACTTCAAACTGGTCACATTTAACGCAGCCAGTCTTTCATTCAAAACCTTCCATTGTGCATTCATTTGGATTGTAAGCATCTCTCACCACACAACCATTGATTCAAAATATACGTGTATTGTGAAATGTAATGAGAACATTGGTTTAATCACCAAAACACAACATAATGATATCTTTTCAATTTAGTTGTTTTACCTACCAGTTAATCCAATAGAAAACAATGCAAGATACAGGGGGGTGTAGGTTGATCTATGGGTGGTTAGGGGAGAGAGGGGCAGACGTGTTTGTTTTGGTGGTGTGTGATGAGTGAGTGATTGCATCCCACATCTGTTGACAATAATGTAGAATTTCCACTGCCAGCCCCTTATAGGTAACAATCCCTCGTAGAAGTGATTATATTACTACACATATTCTTTTGTGGGAATAAATTAAGATATGCAAGATGTTTTAATATATATCTGATCTGTATCTTCCGCCCGTGGTTTGTCGTACTTGTGCTTCGTTAGCGTTTCACTACGACTCCGTGTGCATTAATATATTGTGGCTCTTGCCACAAACTGTCATTTACCTTACACAACTTGCCGACTGGCTTGTTCTGTGTGTGTGTTGTGAATTGCTTTAATATGCTGCTCCCCGCGCTGAAGGCGCGGGTTCTCTGTTAATTATCTTGTAGGGTTTTTTCTTGTTCTTTCCCCTGTAGAGTGTGAGTATCGTGGGAAACTATGTTGAGACATTAACTTTGGGGTTCCTTAATGGCGTTACTCCATATGGTGCTGTTTTTACTGCTTGGATTTTAACTTACGACACCAATCGCATAGGGGGCAGTATTGTCACTTTCGGATGAAATACATGCCCATATTAAACTGCCTCCTACTCAAACTCAGAAGCTAGGATATGCATATTATTAGTGGATTTGGATAGAAAACAATCTGAAGTTTCTAAAACTGTTTGAATGATGTCTGTGAGTATAACAGAACTCATATGGCAGGCAAAAACCTGAGAAAAATCCTACCAGAAAGTGGAAATCTGATGCGTGGAATCTTTCCAAGTCATTGCCTATCAAACACACAGTGACTAAGGATTCATTTTGCACTTCCTAAGGCTTCCACTAGATGTCAACAGTCTTTAGAAAGTTGTTTGAGGCTTCTATGATGAACAGAGAGCGAACAAGAAGGTGGGGAAGTTGTTGACTCAGGGAAGGACATCAGTTCATTGGTGCGCATTCACGTGAGGAGTTAGCTGTGTTCCAAAACGTTTTTCAAGACAATGGAATCGTCCGGTTGGAATATTATTGAAGTTCTAAGTGAAAAAGGCCCTAAAGATTGATGCTATACAACGTTTGACATGTTTGAACAAACATAAATATAACTTTTTTTACTTTTTGTTGTGACATTTTCCGCGCACTTCTTACATTTGGAGTAGCTAACTGAACGCGCTAACAACAAGGAGCTATTTGGACATAAATTATGGAGTTTATTGAACAAAGCAACATTTATTGTGGACCTGGGATTCCTGGAAGTGCCTTCTGATGAAGATCATCAAAGGTAAGAGAATATTTCTAATGCTATTTATGATTTTAGATGACTCCAAAATGGCGGGTATCTGTATTGCCTAGTGTATTTTTCTGAGCGCAGTACTCAGGTTATTGCATAGTGTGCTTTCCTCTTGAAGCTTTTTTGAAATCTGTCACAGCGGCTGCATAAAGGAGATGTTCATCTATAATTCTTTGAATGACAGTTTAATATTTTATCAACGTTTATGACGAGTATTTTTGTAAATTGTTGTGCTGATTCACCGGCAGTATTCGAGGGAAAATATTTTCTGAACGTCACGCGCCAATGTAAAATGCTGTTTTTGGATATAAATATGAACTTTATCGAACAAAAAATGCATGTATTGTGTAACATGATGTCCTAGGAGTGTCATCTGATGAAGATCGTCAAAGGTTAATGCTTCATTTAGCTGTGTTTTGTGTATTTGTGATGCATCTAGTTGCTTGGAAAATGGCTGTGTGGTTATTTGTGTCTATGTACTCTCCTAACATAATCTAATGTTTTGCTTTCGCTGTAAAGCCTTTTTGAAATCGGACAACGTGGTTCGATTCAGGAGAAGTGTATCTATAAAATGGTGTAAAATAGTCGTATGTTTGAGAAATTGAAATTATTAGATTTGTGGCTTTGAATTTGGCGCTCTGATTTTTCACTGGCTATTGTCAAACTCAATCCCGGTGTCGTATGAAGTTTTAAACCGGTTGGTAATATTGCAGTTGGTGTAAAACAAATAAATCATATCCATTACCTGGTTGCTGTTTTTTTTGTTTGCCTGTTTTTCCCACAGGGTACTTCCCCTGTGTTTGCAGAGGTACTGGGTAGTTTATCCCTCACCGGGTTCATATTCCTCCAAGCGGGTCACGACATAGCTCTCCCATGGCGTCAGACCCCTGCTCTGTGGCCTTGTTGGCTTGGCTGAGCTTATGGCTTCCCTTTGACAGGTGTGATGGTGGCATCCCCCCGGTGATCCGCATACCTTGTGTATGCACTGCCTGGGTTTGAGCCATGCGGAGAGGGTGGTGGAGTGACCTACTGGATGCCTGTTTTGTGTGGTGTTCTCAGAACGCCTGCACCTGGCGTGATTGGAGGCCATGCGCGAGTGGGTCGGCCAGGCTCGGGCTCAGGCTGGGGACTAGCTCCCTCCCTCAGGTGTGGTGCGGCAGCAAACTCTTAGTCACTCTACTGGGCCCAGTACCCCTCCCAGGAAGTGTGGCCGGAGCCACGGCAGGCAGAGCTGGGATCACCTTGAACGGAGGGCGCATGCCCTGCGTCAGGAGGTTAATAGCTTCGATGACGACAACAGCTGTTCCCTTTTGGCCAGTGATAGGCTGTTCCTGGGGGGCGATGCTGGCACTGTTCACCACCATGAGCGGGGCTACCATGCTGACAGGCCATCAGAAGCCGCTAGCGGGGCTTCATCGCCCCCAGCGGCTCGAGAGGCTATGAGGAGTCTACTCACTTGGATAGCCACTGCACTGGATATCAACTGGTGGACAGTGATGGCTCTCCATCTGTCCCCATCTCTGCTGAGTTCCGCGAGGCTTTGCAGGAGAGCTGGGCCTCTGCCTGGGCAGAACCCACGACTGAAGGCGGGACCCCCCTAGAGACTTTGATGCGGACTTGAAAGTCACATACTTGAAAGCCACACCTCTGCTCTCTTGGTCACCTTACAAAACGGTGCCATGCTGCTGCAGGCCTACCTGCAGACTCTGTTTTCCTGGCTGCAGGAGGGCACATAAGAGATCCTCCGGGAAGTAATGGAGGTGTCTCGCCTGCTTTCCCTGCTCCAGAGGGATGTGGCCCGCGCCAACGGACGGTCCATGGTGCAGGTGGTTTCTCCCATCGCCATCTCTGGCTGGCTCAATCTCGTCTGCCACCTGCTCTCCAGAGCACATTTGCCACTCACCCAATCACCCCAGAGCTGACGTTTGGCCGAGGGGTTGATAACATTCTAGAGCAGACCGATAAGGTTTGTTGGGACTGGGAGACCCTGAGACGGTTCATGTCGCCTCCTCAGGTCCCGGTTCCAAGGCAGATGGACCGTCGCCACCTACCTGCACCCAAACGACAGTGGGGTCCCTCCCCATGCCCCATCGCCTCGTGCTAAGGAACGACAGCCGGGAGGTGCACAGCGTGCAGTGAAGCAACAGCCTGTTTTTCCCACACAGGTCTTCCCCGGTTTTTGCAGAGGTACTGGGTAATTTATCCCTCACCGGGTTCCTATTCCTCCAAGGGGGTCACGACATAAGCTCTCCCAGTGTGTCGGACCCCTGCTCCGTGGTCTTGTTGGCTTGGTTGAGCTTATGGCTTCCTTTTGTGACAGGTGTGATGGTGTCAACCGTCACCGCCATAGGGACGTGCCTGGAAGACCCAGGTGCCTGGGCACCAGAGGAGGGGCGGGCCCCAGCAGGACCCCTGACACACCCTTCCCCGGCCTTGGCGCTTCTCCAGGTCTCAAAGGGAAAAGTGGGAGGAGGGTGTGGAGTCCCCCTGAGTGTTGTCCATAATGCTTGAGGGGTACCGACTCCAATTCCGGTGTCACCACGGTGGCCGACTCCCTGAAGAAAACCCTGCGGCTGGAGATCTCCTCACTCCTGGACAAGGATGCCATACGCAGGATCGAGACATCAGAATGACTAGGTAGGTTCTACTCCACTTATTTTGTTGTTCCAGAAAGAGACGGAGGGTTTAGACCGATTCTGGACCTACGCAACCTCAATGGGTACTTGAAGGTACTGAGGTTCCACATGCTGTTCCCAGCTGTGTGTTGCAGGCCGTGTCCAGGGACCAGTGGTTTGTGGCGCTGGACCTGAGGGATGCATACTTCCATGTTCCTGTTCACCCAGCTCATTGGCAGTACCTCCGATTCACTTTTGAAGGGACGGCTTACGAATTCATGGTTCTTCTCGTCGGCCTCTCCATGGCACCCCACACTTTCACAAAGTGCATGGATGCTGTCCTGGCACCTCTCACATCCCGAGGATGTGCATTGACCAGGACCCAGGTCCTGTCAGACAGAGACATGCTCCTGACCCACATTGGCGGGCTGGGCGTTACTGTAAACGAAAAGAAGAGTCATCTGTCGCCCACCCGGGGGTGGCCTTCATTGGCATGGAACTGGACTCAGTCCTCATGAGAGCATGCCTGCCCACCAGAAGGGTTCAGGCAAACTTATCTTGCCATGACAACTTTTAGCAGGGGCGGGTGGTATCCGCCCTGACCTGCCAACGCCTGTTGAGCTTGCTGATGGCAGCCTCATTGCTGATTCCCCTGGGCCTGCTCCATCTCTGGCTTCTTCAACGGTGGTTCAACTCCCACCGGCTGCAGTCGAAGCGTCACCATCACCGCCAGCTGCAGGTGACAGCACAGGGCCTCAGGGAATTGTTGTGGCACTGTTGCTCCCTTTTCTCAGGTGGGGTGGAGATGCTGAGGATGTGCCGCCGGGAGCTGGTCAGCACAGACGCCTCCCAGATTGCCTGGGGGCTGTGACCAAGGGCAGGTCGGCCAGCGGCTGTTGGTTACCCCCTTGGAGCGGCAGGCACATCAATACTCTAGAGCTCTGAGCTGTACTGCTGCCCCTGAAAGGAAGACATGTCCTGGTGAGAATGGACAACACCACAGTGGTGGCTTACATCAACCATCAGGGTAGACTGAGGTCCCACCGCCTCAATCTTATAGCACAGGAGCGCCTTCTCTGGGCTCAAAGCTGTCTAGTGTCTCTACGCGCAGCGCACGTACCTGACATCCTGAGTGTGGCAGTGATATGCTCTCGAGGGAGGGTCCACCACCTTGGGACTGGAGCCTACATCCCCAGGTTGTGCAGCACCTGTGGGACAAGTTCGGGAGTGCGCAGCTGGACCTGGTTGCCTCCCTGGAGAATTCACAATGCCCCCAGTGGTACTCCATGTCGGAGCCACCAGGGCCTCTGGGCTTGGATGCTCTGGCACATGATTGGCTAGGGCTGGAGCTTTACACATTCCTCTTTTTTCCCCTGATACAGGCTGTGCTGGACAGGACCAGGATGGCAGAGCATTGTCTGCCTCTGGTGGCACCATACTGGTTCAGCCTTCTCCTGTCCCTGTTGTCTGAGACATCGTGGCAACTTCCCCTGAGACCGGACTTGCTGTCTCAGGCCAAGGGAACTGAATGGCACCAATGATCCATGTTAGGACTACAGGAGGGTGTAATGAACACCATGCAGAGCGCAAGGGCATCGTCTACAACTGCACCATACCAGTTGCGCTGGCGGTTGTTCTGCTCTTGGTGCACTGGTATTGAGGTTGTACCAGAGTCATGCGTGGTGCAGCATGTCCTCCAATACATGCAGTCTCGCTTTGATGAGGGCTTCTACACTGAGAGGGTATTTGGCCGCTATATCTGCCTGCCATGTGGGGTGGATGGACAGGCCAGTGGGACGCCATCCCTTGGTCTCCAGGTTTATGAAGGGGGTTCGTCGCCTGCGTCCAGCTAGGACCTGCTCAATGGTGAGCTGGGATCTGGATGTGGTCTTGACAGCTTTGGAAAAGCCACCTTTCGAACCGTTGGAGTCTGCTTCCCTGAAACACCTCTCTGTGAAGGTGGCTTTCTTGAAGAGGGTGGGGGAGCTCCATGCTCTTTCGGTAAGTCCTGAGTGCTACCAGGTGGACCCCGGTGGATGAGTATCTCTCTCTGCCCCAACCCTTCATTCCTCCCGAAGGTTTTGTCAGACAGGCATGTGAACATCCCTTTTATCCTGTCTGCTTACGACCCCCCGGCAGTGGCGGGGTAGTCTGGGCCTCCCTCTGGCATACTGTGCCCTGTGAGGGCACTGGCTGCCTATGTGGAGCGGACACGGTCAGTGAGAACAACAGACCAGCTCTTTGTCTGCTAAGGTGATAGAGTCCTGGGGGCTGGGCTATCAAAGCAGAGGCTCTCTCACTGGATCGTGGACACGATTACGACAGCATACCACCTGGCTGGCATGCCAGTGCTGGGATCTGTGGTGACATATTCAACACGAGGTGTGGCTGCATCCAGGGCTCTACTGAGATGAGTGCCCCTCGCTGAGATCTGTGCTGCTGGGCCAGCTGGGCTTCCTCTTGCACTTTTGCTAGGTACTATCGGGTAAATGTGGCACCTTCCTCTGCAGTTGTTTCAGTGGTCCTGGCCATCGCCTCCCTTTCCGGGGACTGTGCCGGGAATCCTTTCCACATTGACGGCCCCTGCGTCTCGGTCCAGCGCTGGGACTTCGCCGCTGGCTAGCCAGGTCCCTCTAGCACCGACTAATCTGGTACGTGTGTACCAATATATTTGAGTGATCCAATATAGTGATCCAATATAGTTACGTATGTTACCACGGTTATGTGAGCAATATGGATCACTCCAATCCTCTACGGTGCTAGAGGCGCCTCAAAAATGATATAGACGATGTGTCGCGGCCATTGGGTCTGTATATAGGGGCGGATCCCAGCCCTGACACGTGTACATGGGAGTGAATCTGTAAATCCTCACCTCGGAGGTATCCCTCCGCCGCAGAGTGATACCAACATATTGGAGCGATCTATATAGCTCACATAACCGTGGTTACATACATACACTTTGGTTTACTTAGTCGCAGCTACAGTATGCTTAACAGTGCAAATATCATGGTACAGCTATATGGACACTCAATTATCATGGTACTTCTTAATTGTAAGTTTACAAACATATTATGGTAAGTATAGTCAAAACTAGTATCTCATTATGGTAAGTGGTGAAATACATTTACATTACATTTTACATTTTAGTCATTTAGCAGACGCTCTTCTCCAGAGCGACTTACAAATTGGTGCATTCACCTA